>NC_061521.1:13265000-13997500 GCF_022379125.1 Scophthalmus maximus | reverse complement strand
GCAGCTGTTGCACATCTCAGGGTCTCCTGCGTACAAATGAGAAAAGGAGATTCATTAGAATTCACCGAGAAGACCGAACTGCATTGTGCACCATTATCACCGAGGTTTGCATGAACATTATTGTTCCTCCTTACATAAGAAAACAAAACTGTGCAGCAATGTTAGTCTCATACAGGAGGCTTGAGTAACTCACCTGTGGAACATGCTTTGCAGCCCATCTCACAGTCAATGCACTCTCCTGTATCAGGGTCCTGCACCTGCCCTGAAACACAGAGGTCCACCGTAAAGAGTGTCTCTCTCTCACGCAATAGCCAGCTGAGAAACTCATTTAGATTTACCTATGTGACAGGACGCCATTTGGCAAACCCCGTTCTGGAGTTTGTAGTGTTCCAGACATTTGGCACATATGTTGCCATCTGTGCAGAGTTCACAATTGGCTATGCAGGGCAGGCAGGCATAGTGACCCCTGTCAGGATAGGCTCGCCGGGGGCAATGTGTCCGACAGCGACCTTGGTGGAGGAAACGTTCCTGTCCATCTTCATCTGAGGAGGAGGAGGAGGAGGAGGGCACAGAGGACTTGTTATCATGCAGCCGACTTTATTTTGTCCTCTGATTAAGTTGTCAGTAGCCATATGGAACTCCTGCCGGGAAATGCTTTTCCCAAAAACCTCACCTTTCATAAAAACCTGAAAAATCAATGAGCCTCTTATAATAATAATACTGAGGTAGAGGCGAATGGGCCCACAGTAATGACCCATTGAAGACAGAGATGTCATTTGGCTCCACAAGTGGATCAGCACAGTTATTAGGAAACTGATGATACATACAACATTTCACTGCATCCTTGACAGAACCCCCCCCCCACAGAGCATGGAGCAAATGTATTCCAAATTTACGAACCAACTCTTAAACCGATGGCTGCAGTCCATCTTGTTGACTGTATGGGCCCCGCCGATCACCAGCTGATGAGGCTCCAAATAATGTAAACAAGGGGCAATTAGAGGCGGATGAGAGATCAGAGCCGTGGGCAGAGACAACAGTGTTGTGTTGGCCCTAGTGATTCATATTCTGCAACCTGCCACTGGCCTAGCTGTGGCACCTGAGGCATCTCTGAAGCAGATGAGTTACAGCACTGTCTCATCCGCTCAGCGCTGCACGGAAGACGTGTGAGGCAGGGAGGAGAGGCACCACGAGCTGCTGCTGCCGCTGCTGCTGCCGCCGCCTCCCTCGCCCTTCCACGTAACCACAGCACGTACAGAGAACGGCGGCCTCTACATGACAACAGACCACTGAGCATGAGGGATAGAGGAGAGACCTTCTATTTTTTTCCTCTTCTTGTTCCTTCACAAAGAACATCACACAGGTGTACACACCAGGATCACGTGCTCATTGCAGTATAGAGAAGTCCACACAATATTTTTTTTAAATTCTACAGCGATGTACACTATGTGGCTATAGGTAACAATACATGTACACAAAGAAAGGGTTGTGTGAGCGAGTGGGGGGGAAGAAAGAAAGACAGACGTTCAGGGTTTGCAGGTTTAGCCCAGTGAACTGCAGCAGTGATACTTCCAGCCCGAGGGGATATTTGTTTCCCCCTTTCTCCCGATTAACAAAGGCCCCATTCTGACACGATCAGATTACACTGTGAAAAGTCGGGAGGAAAAGGATCACACCTTCATTTTCTTACCACTGCCAAAGCTACGCTGTGACCAAAAGAAAAGAAAGAACAAGTTGTAGAGCCAGGCCCCTCGATTGTTTAAGAGTAAATGATAAACCAGAGCTGAATGCCTCTCGCCTAATGCAAAAGCCTTTTTAACAACTTTGCTTTCAGTGAACCATTTAGTGGTGTTGCAAAACTCCACCTCCCCTGTCAGGTGGATTAACGAGCCTTTGGCACAGTTTTGTTTTAATCTGGCATCTGCGGGCCCCCGCGGCCCCCCCCCCCCCCCAAAAAAAGGAACACTTTATCGGCCAGGGGCAAGAAATGAAAACATGTGAAATTTGTCATGAATTGTGTCTTCGTTTCGAATAAGCCCTTTGTGCAGCCAATGGAGATCTATTCGTCGTCCTGGAAACTATACTTTTATATATATATATATATATATAGACATACACCCCGGGGGGCCCCGCCACATTGTACATTATGAGCGTCTATGATTTAGGGGATGCAAAGCACGTGAGCATCCGTTTACACTGCGCTTAAAAAAGTGGTGAAAGACAAGAGAAAAACGAAGGAGAAAGAAATGTCACTCACCAACTCCACAGGTGGTGCACTGGAACAGCTCGTGTCCGTGGCACTCCGAGCAGGCGGGGTGACAGGGGACGCACCGGCTCTTCAGCAGGAACTGTCCGCTCGCACACGGCGCCGAGGCTCCGCACGCGATGAACCCGGCGGAGGAGAGGAGCACGAGGCGGGCGGCGGCGGCGGCGCAGAGCGGGGACCTCATGGCTGGTGCCCGGCCGCTTCTCGCGCGTCTGCACCGGAGGGGAGCCGCCTGTGCGTCGCTGTGTCCAAAGACGCGGTGTGCGCGCAGCAGCAGCAGCAGCAGCAGCAGCGGTCTGGTCGATGTGGCGCTCGGAGGAGAGACCCAGCCCAGGGACAACTCGCCGGGCCAGTTCATCCGAGGGAAGCGCTGCAGGACAATGAGCGCGCACCTTTGGTCAGCGGTCAGCGAACGACCCCGAGGACAGAGGAAGAGAAGAAAGAAAGGAAGGGGAAAAAAGAAAAGGAGAGCAGCGAGCAGCGCCAGTCTCCGCAGGGACATGGGATTTGATTTTGAATGGGATTCAATCTGTTTGCAAAAGCTTTTAGTTGATCCCCTCAGATTGAGAACAAGTTCCGGTTCAACACACACACACACACACACACACACACACACACACACACACACACACACACACTAAAACAAACACCTGAAGAACCAAAATACCTGATACACCTGTGGCAGCTATAGGTACAAATATCGTTGAAGATATCTTACAGTCGAATGCTGCTGCAGAATTTGTATGTCATTCCTTGAACGAGTCCACCAACCTAGACTAAGGTTTAAAATGGAATATTCAATTAGTTTATTTAAAAAAAGTGCAATTTTACGGCAAGTCAGGTTCTAATGTAAATCATTTGCTTTAATGACAATATGCACTCTAGTTGGCATGGACTCAGAAAGGATGCTTGGCTTACTCGTCTTCAAGTGCCCCCTTCACTGGGGTTGAGGTCAGGTGACGCTGTGTGTGTGTGTGTGTGTGTGTGTGTGTGTAATAGTGAATAAGAGAGCAGGGTGGAGTGAATCCTTGCACCTCTAAGGATCAGAGGTCAGTCTGCATTGTGGGGCAGTGAGTGAGTGTCATTCACAGGCCCAATGGCCTGTAGGTTAAAAACTTCAGTCTTGCTTGTCCTTGCGTCTGAAGCCCTGTAACGCCATCCTGATGGTGGGAGTGTGCAGAGCTTGTGTTGTGTGTGTGTATAGCTACTGTTTGTTGAGGAATTTTCGTCTATCCTCCCCTGAGAAACTCTTATGATGAGTCTCTTCAGGCACTAAGGTCATCTTATCTATGGCAAGCCGAAACAATTACGGCGCAGCTGAAATCTCATGTCATAGTTAGTTAGTGTCATAGACGTGGGGAGATGACGACATTACTCAAAGCTAAATACACTACAGAGACCGGAGATGGGCAAACTGCTGAACACTGTGAACCTGTTGGTCTGTGTAGCGAACTGGAAGTCTCCTCAATATTGAGCTCTTAATAAATACTTCTGATGAGGACATCCACGGTTTCCGTCTTCCTGAATCAGCATTCCATTTAACTGTTCTTAATGATGCTGCGACCCCTCCTGATGGTACACGCTCTGCAGCGTTATTGGTTAGGAGGATATGCCGGTGCACCCTATGGTTTGGGCTGCTCACGGGCCTTGCGACCTTGTGCCGTGCAGCCGCCAAAACCAGCCTGTGGTGGAGCCGGTGAGGATGCTCTCGTCTGTGCAGCTGCGGGAGCTGCTGGGGATTTTTTTGCTTGACATGTCAAATTTTCTCAAGAAACACAGATGCTGTCGGCATTTGCTCACCTCAGGTGAGGGGAGGTGTGAGATGTTGTGAGTCCAGGTGCACACAGAGCACAGAATGTGCTCACTCTCTGCTACCTCCGTCCTTTCTATATGTGCAGCGGTGGCGAGTAGCCGTGATGCTCACTCTTTCACCGAGGGTGAAATTCCTCTCCTTTGTTTTGCTGACCTTTAGCGTAGAGGTTGTTGTCCTGACACCACTTCACATGGTCAGCCACAGATATCAATGAGTCCAATGACCACTGCATCACTCATCAGTGTTATCCAGGGAGGCCACACGGTCACAGGTGTAGAGCATGTAGCGCACGGGACTCAGCACACAGCCCTGTGAAGTCATCCCATTGGTTTGTGAACTGCTATTTTGAAGCCTTGAGTTTAGCATTTTTCAACATTTTTATAAAACAAAACAAAAAATAGAAGTAACCATATTTAACGGAGTAGCGGTTGGGGCCTAACCTTCGCCTGCTCCATCCACCAATTGGATGGTACTAGCTGCCAAACAGGGCTGCACGGTGGCCTAGTGGTTAGCGCCGTCACCTCACAGCAAGAAGGTTTTGGATTCGAGTCCCTGTTCAAACCAAGCAGGGCCTTTCTGTGTGGAGTTTGCATGTTCTCCCCGTGTATGCGTGGGTTCTCTCCGGGTTCTCCGGCTTCCTCCCACAGTCCAAAGACATGCAGAATGAGGTTAGGTTCATTGGAGACTCTAAATTGACCGTAGGTGTGAATGTTAGAGTGAATGATTGTTCTCGCCCAATGTTAGCTGGGATTGGCTCCAGCCCCCCTGTGACCCTTAAATGGATAAAGCGGTAGACGATGGATAGCTGCCAATCACACGCTTTCCATGCCCCTATGTATACGGTGCTTTATCATCTATTTTACCCACAATTTACAAAATGAAAATGTGATGTATTTGGAGAAGACTGTAAAACTAGAGATTGAGACGATATACTCCTCAGGAAAATGTTTACCGGCGTTATAAATTCGTTCGAGAGTCATTTGCTCATAGACTTCTACAGAAACTGACTTATTTTATGCAACCAGTCAAATCGCCCCCTGCTGGTCATTTGAGAGAACACAAGTTCCAGGTACTTTCCGCTTTGGTTTCGGTGACTACGTCCATTTCAGTCCACGGTTGTCACAGACTCGAGTCTTGTGTTCTTTACATGCTCCTGTATCTCTCAGAAGTATAGTGCAGAATCTTAAATATTTCCTCTTCATTTTACAAGATGTCACTTGTGTTTTTTAAAGGTTTTTTCTCTAATCCTCAAAACTTTCTGATAGTTTCCAGTTTTTACGTGAGTGAAGAGATTTTTCTTTTGGAAACCAATCGAGTACTCCTCAGGCTGAAGCTGTGGCTGAAGTGATGTCTGGTTTTTCTTCCTGCTCAGCCACAGCGACCTCTCGCGGCTCCTGGCCGCACGTGTTGTCCGAGGGGCGCGTGCCAATCCACAGGCTCCTCGCCGGCCGACGTCACGCGGCAGCGGCTGGCGGAGGGGGCGTGGCTTTGTTCTGCTGCAGCGGAGAAATATGACATGGGGACGAGCGAGAGAGGAGGAGAGTGAGGGAGCCTGGTAGGAATTAACGGTTCGTCAGAGGTCTGGACCGAGAAACGTGAACGATGGGGAGACATGGCTGAATGCAGCACGGTAAGAGACCGACCTACTTTTATTGATTATTTATCATCATTATTATTATTATTATTATTGTTCATCCCCACATATACAGCGCGACAGGCCGATTCATGGCTCGTTTGACAGTGAACACAATAGGCTGCCACTGCAGACAGGTGCACCTGCCTTCGTGCGAGTACGTGCCTCGATGCATTCAACTTAAGCTTCTGTGCGAAAACCTTTTAATTTGGGTCGAAGGCAAAATAACGTCGAGGCCACAAATCTCATCGACGGTTGTGGGGATGAGACGTGAGTCGGAGACTTGCAGTTAAATGCTGTAAACATGGATGTGGTCTTGAATCTGTATGCTTAGTCACAGACGTGTGTGTGTGTGTGTGTATATATATATATATATATATATATATATATATGTATATACACATATTCACATAGCGTGATGGTCGCTTATCCTAAAACGAATGGCCCATTAGCTTATTGTGACTATGGAGGCTGTAGTTCTTTTTACAGATATGGAATATTAATCATCACAGTGTATTTTGGGCCAGATGGCTTCACAGGAGGAAACATATATTTTTAGTAAATCTCAGAAGTCCCTCTTTTAGCTGTCTATCTCAAAAATGTAGGAAACCTCACAATAGCGTATACACCAAATGCCTCTGTGTGGTTTCATGCTTTTATTGTTGGCCTGGTTCACAATTTATTGCAACTATGTTTGTAAGGATCGTGAAAGGCACAAATTTATGACAATAGCGGGTTTTTTTGGAACCATATTTACCTCCCGTGGCGTAGACCTTCATAGTAAAACCTTTAATCTGTCATGAATATCAGCTTGTATGGGAGCTGTTCTCACAGTTCCCTGCAGTTTTGATTTATATCAAATCGGCTTGTTGGCCATCTTACACTAACAAATTATTCAGCCACCTTTTGCCCCTGTCTAAAGTCTTTGCTCAGGTTTTTCGAGACGAGCAGCTGACAGTAGTCGAGTCTGATATGGAGGTGGCTCCAATAGGATGGGGCAGAGCTACAAAGCAGGGCCCGTGGCTGCCAGGCCCCTGGCATGGCCTGGACAGGCCGAGCCATGCCAGCACCATAGAGGGCTCCAGTGCAGAAAGGCACTGGGGAGAGGGCGCTTGGCACCTGATCAGTTACCACAGTGAATTCTGTTCCTGTCACTGGCATTTAGCTGCAGAAAAGCAGAGCAGAGATGACGCTTGTTGTTGAAACCAGTTAAGCTTCCATGTCACTGTAGCAGTGCCGCTTCATTGAACTAAATTTCAACCCATACAGAATGACAGTCCTCTGCAAACATCTGTCCAGTGGCAGAGCAATTAGCCTCATAATCTCTCATTGTAAAAAAAAAAAAAGATTGCATAATCAAAACATATTTTAGTTATTCACATATTCAACCAGGCCACCTACTGTAGGACTATTGTTGTGCTTTTCCACTGCTACGTTGGACAGGGATCTAAAAGAACGATCAAAATAAATCACCCAGGCCCCAAAGAGCACCTGTGAATGGGGCTTAAATCTCCTATTTCCTTTCAAAAGAATTCCACATCGCCATGCCTGATTCCCCCCAAAGTTTAGTCCTCCAGAGGAGATGAAATGAGTCAAGTGCCCCTGGTAATCAGGGCCCAATCACCGCAGGGCTTTGAAGTTGGCACTGTTCCTCAGACATCTCTACAGGTGGGGAGGTAATGTTAAGTGTTCTGTCTGCAGGCGGAGGGAGGTCAGCTAGAGGCCACGGAGGCAGGCAGAGGGGCTCCTCTCATGCACACATCACATTAGAGGAGGGTGGAGGGGGCCACTGGTCACCTTCCCAGAGTCATTGCACTGTGGTCACTTGTGGGCCTGTTGGAATTTTGTACCCCATTAAGCAAACCCATTCTCAAATGTGTGTATGAATGGAAATATGAACTGTCCCTTCATATCACAGACAAACGAAGTTGTAAACCTTGTACTACTTAATCTGTAATAAATCCTTACACCAGTATTCCCTTTCAGGCTGCAGCCGCAGACGTGCTTTAATACATTGACTGCAGAAACCATTTAATCATGATTTATGGACTTATTTTTTTATAGTAAAGCTGGATTTGACAGTGGCTGCGGGGCTCAAGCCTGTGTTTCTATTTGTCTGATTTTGATATCTGAATTGCTGGAGAGGATCCTGCTGGGGCTTGTAAACATAGTCATTAGGGGAATGTGTGGGTTTATGAGGAGATATTTGGAAGCCTGGACATTAGCCATGTCATATACTGAAGTTACAACCCAACCCAAACCCAAATTGAGCCACAGTGGAGAAACCTTGGCAAGGGTGAGGTGACAAAAAGATGTGGCAACCATTGACTGGCTGTGAGCGACAAACACCCCAACACACACCTTTAATATTGTTTTGGGTTTTTTTACCAATTCACACAAGAAAGTAACATACTGAATACAGTATATTTTATACTAGATTTTGAATTAAATACAAGCACTTTTCTTTGAGCTAGCATCTCACAATCACCAGTTGAAGTCTGTTTTAACGATTCAGCATTGAAACCTAATGGCTGCTGTTTAATTTCAGAAACAAGGGATGAACCTGCCAGAGCCCAGTCTGGATTGAATTATAACGTAATGTTCCATTATTACTAACATCTAACCATAGATAACCTGAATCTTAAAAAGACTGGCGCTTTGCAACACTTGAGCTACATGAACTTTAATAGTGTAGATAGTGGTGCATATATGTGGATTTACAAGTTTTTTGGATACAGTAATGTCAAGGTTTTGAGACTGAATTAATGGAGAAAAGATTGTTATCGTTGTTGCTGTTGTTATTATACTATACAGTTTATCCCGAGTGGTAGTTAACCCTAAAGTTTTGCATTGGAAAATGTGTATTTTGAGTCTGTGCTTGTTGGATTGAAAACTATGACATGTAAACCTTTTTTTTGCCCAATCTCCAACATTGAGAAAGTTTTATGATCAAGGCTCGAGTGTGACAACCGAGAGAGAGAGAGAGAGAGAGAGAGAGAGACCACAGGTTGTGTGTTGGTGTGTAACAGACAAAGATTGTTCTCAGCCTTTATCCAAATGGGACACGAGCAGCAACAGGAGTTGGATTTCATATTTTGCCTAGAAGATATTCTCTGTGACAGCCGTCCCCTGTCCTACCTCCAATCAGCAAGGGAGCAGTTTTCTAAATCAAACAGAATTCTGTTGCGCAGGATACCCTTGGTGACTCAATTTAGATTCATGCAGGTCCACAGTGTAGGTCATTTTCTTTCATTCGGGAAAAGAGGTCAGGTCTCTTCCTCTTTGCAAAACCCAGCAGCATTTGTTGGAAACTTAACTCGGTGTATCTCCATTTTGTCTCACAGTTCATTTTTCGCAGAAGAAGATTAAAAGAAGGACATGCAGGTTAGACACTTCCGGTGAAAAAGAAGATCGTAGTGTTGCTCTGCTTGCTTTCTGCGTCATTCATTTTATCAGGTAGAGAAAACATTGCTCTGCTGTCTGTAACTGTCACTGCCCTTTCTTTCATCTTTACTCCCTAAGATACAGTGCATCTCATCAAATGTCTTAGCAAAATGAATTTGTGGGACATTGGGGAGTAATTTTGCCCTTCCCTTCCACTAATAAATCTTCCTTTTTTGATGTCTCCTTTCTGGTGAAATGAAGAAGAGCTTTGAGATGACTCAAGAGGGCCATGCAGTACAGTTGTTTTACTGGACTATATTTATCCTAATGAAGTTTCGCAGGGAACCTATTTACAAGTCACTCCCTGTTACCTGTCCTTTATACGAGTGATCCTTTATTTAACCAGGAAGGTCCCATTTAGGTACAATACCTCTTCTGACAGGGAGTCTGGACCGGAAGAGATTTGAGAAACCCTGCAAATGGAACCTCTACTCTGTTAACAGCAACTGCTTGATGCAACATCAAGGACTAAACACAAGCTTAGACCAAAACTGGAATCAGGAACTTCATTTAGTAACTTTTAACTTCTTTAGTGAAGATCCTTTGAACGATGAAGGGGCAACATTTTACATGCTTGCATCATCAGTCTCTACAGCATAATCAATCAAATGTCAGAAACTGTCTGAGTATGACACATCTTTCCTCCACAATGCACCCCCACCCACTGAATGCCCTTTCCGTGGGTGCATTTAAAAGCAAGTTCAGAACACGTATCAGACAAAGTTATTTAGACCAGGATTTATTTTTCATCCAAGAAGCAATAGGTACAACTTTATATTAAACTGTCTTTGCGAAGCTTGGATCCATTAACCTCTCATCTCTTTTTCTTGTCTTAGGGCATCAAAATCCATCCTGGTCATGAGAAATGGGAGTAAATGACACAGGCATCAGATTCAAAGTTTCTCAACTTCTTATGCAGCCCCCATTAATTGGTGAAACGAGGGAATTATTCAATGGCATAACTCAGGAACAGAACAGGAGGTTGTGACCATTTCACATTTGGTCGGATACTGACTTGGTGATGCTAAACTTGGAAGGTGTCCACCTTGAAACTGAGGTGCTCACACAATGACTGAACCAAAATAGTAAAAAAAAAAAAAGAAGAAGAGAGAAATATTTAGCTTGTTGGCTAGTAACAGTGTTAATTTTGCAATGAAATATAAGTTTTGTTACATTACAAAAGTAGTACGGGCCCAATAGGGTGCAACTAGGTGTTGGCTGCAGGCTGGTGTGGAGGGGTGGTGTCACAGTTCCATTGCTGGTGAGTGAACATGAACCTGGTTAAACAGTAACCGCCTGTAACGGTCGCTATGAGAGGTTAAGTTAACGCGCCCGCAATCAGGCAGTGATGTTTTTTTCTGGTCAAAGAAGTCATACCTGGCATTCTCTTGAAGCTGCGCGAGTGGACAGAAGCAGCCTGAGCGCGGGGAGGAGGACTCAAAATGAAGCACAGGAAATTTGTGCACACAGCTGTATGTGTGAGGGCAGACAAAACAGTTTTGAGCAGGAGCAGAGGAAATTTTCAGGCGAGCGGGAGCTTTTTGAGGGAAGGCATTGCAAAATCTGAGCGTGAAATGAAGAAATAATGCTCTCAAAATGAAAAACCAAGCTCCTGAATAAAGATAGGAGAGAAACTCCGTGATATTGCTCTTTCCACCCACCTAAATGTACACACACACACACACACACACACACACACACACACACAAAGATGCAAGCAGCCACACAGACTCAGTCCAACATTGGAGCCACACTACCACACGGGTAATTTGAGATGTGGAGTCTGAGAGACAGTATAAGTTGTCAAAACAATCTGAAACAAATGTGTCCTTTCTCATTAGAGATTGATTAAATTCTTATTTTCGAGGATCATTGAAGGACTCGCGGCCGCCCTGTGATTAAAGCAGAGTTTCAGCTAAATATAAGTATTTCAGTGATATTTCTCTACATTTCAGAAGTTTGTTTGAAGCTGCAACTGTAAGCGATCTAGCCAACATGACACCGTGTGCTGCTTTACTGTAAATATAGTTTTGCTGTTGTTTTTCATGGAACTAAAAGAGGTACTGTACTGCGTATCTGCTGAGCTCACCTACATGTGGTTGTGTGTGTGTTTGTGTGTCATTTCTGTGAATTCAGGTAGCGTTTCAGGTTTAAAACCTACGAAGACGGTGAGGTGCTGGACAAAAGCAAACATGTATGTGACACATGCACAGTGGAGGTGAAATACTGTGGAAAGGGGAAGGGGTAAGATTAAAAAAATAAAAAAGGCATCAGCTCTGAGCAGGATGACACAGAAGGGCAGGAGGATCATTTGGATTAATTTTTGTAGGGTCACCAATGGGCCCAATATTGTAGCAGTATTATTTGTGTCTGTGTGTGGAGAGCTGTGTCATTTCTTCTCAGTCCTTGTCTGCGCAGTTTGATTTGTAAATGTGTTCAAAGAATCTGCGAATGCGTTCTGAGATTTTCGAATGCGTACTGGAATCTGCACGGAGAGTTGAGCACAAGGAGAGGTCAGACGACGATACAGAGCTGCAGCTGTGTTGTTTTTGTTTTCCGGAGAACAGGCGCACTAGTCAGGAGTTTCTCCAGGTGAAAGATCGTGGGGGCATGAATCGCAACGACTGCAAGACCCACCATCACAAGACGGCGAGTCGTGCAGCGCGAACTGCACAGAGAATCGACGACTCCGAAAGTCGTGCAGTCGGAAGTTGGCATAGGAGAGCGCTTGTTCATGTTGATTGAAAAGTACAATCATGTAACTGATTTGGGATCAATTCTCAATGTAAACGTTGATCTCTTGATAAAACAACTGAGGGTTCCTCGTAGAATTTGCAGCATAAGTTCTCAGCAAAAGATCTCGTCAGAGCAAAATCCACAACTGAAATATCCCTCACCGAATCAATATAGACTTGAATTGATTCCAATTTGAAATTCTAGAAAAAGATACCCAGCCTGAGCATATACAAATGTCTGTATGTGATGGCCGTGATCTTTACAGATGAAGCCAACCCACCTTCATATTTACAGAACAAATCTTCAAGCCTTGAGCTGCATGCGGGTCTAACGAGGTTAGTGGATGCAAGCAAAAGATTCTGTGTGTTCGACACTTGAGAGGACACCCTCCCTCAGCACAAAACCCAAATAGGAAGCACCAGCTGGCTCCAGATAGTTGGCCTGTGAATCTCACCGGGGATCGCAAGATTCGGATTCAGAAAACAAGCAGTTCTTTATGTCTCTGTATAGGTCGTACGTCTTTGCTCGCTTGCTTGAAACAAACGTCATAAATACACCTGCGGTGGTTGTAATTTATTGTGCGTCCACAGTTATTTTTTTTCTTCCCCTCTTTCTATGGTGTCTTCCTCAGATCAACAGAAAGTCGGGAGCCCTTTGCTTTGGTAAGGCCTCAGTCTGTAGTTGCAGCTGTCTGCTTGTGGCACTGTTGTCGAAAAGGGCTCAGTCGGTACTGTGGTACGGAGGCTGGAGGGATTGACATTTTAAGGGGTTATGATCTTCTTCTGTGCCCTTCAGCAGCCAGTTCTTTGTCTGGGTGCAGCTGAGCTGTGTCTGCGGCTCCGTTGGAACTAGAAGAGCCCTCAGTTGCTTTGTTAAATTGATGTATGGCTAGTAGTGTAAATGCTGAACACATTTTTACAGGGGGAATGTATGATAGTTTTGAGTCTGTAAATAATTGAAACCACGTGCAGGTGAAGCCGTAAAAATTCATGATGGTATGATGGTAAATTTAAATCCTGTCTCACTAAGTTGGTTTATTTCTTGAGCTTCGTATCTTTTAACAAATATGTAAAGTTTATTTCTAGAAACACTAGTGTCCCTCAGGTATATACAAAGGGCAGTGCTCATGCTCTCCTCTGCAGCGTTTATCGAAATCGACCTCAAATATAAATGTGATTATGCATTTGGTGCAAATTGACAACAACTCTCCACTCGGTGCATGTGCTGTGCTGGCAGTGTGCAGTGCAGCAACGAGATGTAAAGTGACATTATTGCTTCCAGCAGCATCTTTCTCACAGCATGTGAAAGGCTGCTGCTCCGAAGCTGGACCTTATTTTTCTTCTCACTTCAGAGAAGGATTGAGAGAGTTAAAAATTAAAGTAGGCGAGTGTTTGTGCACCACTTCATTACAGATGCTGACTGGAGGTCAGGACTTGAGAGTCTTACTCTTGCTCTCTGCCGTGCATTAAACAGGAGGGGTTAGTGTGTCGGTGACATGCAACAGAGTCAGTCCTTTCTGTCAGCTGATCTCCCCTTTTTCTTGTCTCTGGATGGGGGCACTCTGCGTTTGGTTTCTCAGGGTGCTCTGAGGTCACAGCAAGTAAATGGCCTTTCTGTGGGTGCTGGAGGCAGAGAGAGTCCCACATTCAAATGCGGCATAATGGAGGCATGAGGAGTGAACCCGCACACTCCCATGGTGACCGGAGATGGAGAGATCGAGACAGAAATGGAGCACTCAAAAAATCAAAATGGCTAAACATGATGAGCCTGCAGACCCCTCACTCGAACGTGGCGCCCCAGGCTCTGATTGATACACGTCATACATACCACGTCGTCCAACCTTTGCTGCCCCTGAACGCATCGTACTGGCGATAGACACGTACACAGTCAACACAAATACAAGCTTGCCACTGTGGCTGCAGGAGGAGGAGGAAGGACAGAGGTTGAGGCTGACTGACTGATGGGAAGGCTGAATAGCAAGTGGTGCTTCCACTCTCCCTTGAAATGCACTGATTGAATCTTGTGCTCGCAAGCAAGGACTTTGAAATAGTGCAAGTGCTTAGTTTGTAGTTTGGTGAGAAATTATAATATCCCATTACATGAATTTCCCATGCCCCTTAAGTGTGCTGTGTTATGAAGCATGCAAATGTATTGTGTCGACTATTCACCACTGATGCAAGGTGGAAATGAGCTCTCTGACTGGAATCATGCTAATTTCCCAGTCTCGTACAGCGATGTTTTCCGTTGCTGCATCTTTCCTGTCCCTGCCTTTATTCATTGAATTGCATCAACATCAGTCTGTTTCTGTGTTTCCGTTCGAAGCGTGGCTGTATCTATTGTTGTCGGAAAAACAGGCAGTTTTTTCCCCCCCTCTGACCATAACTGAGGGTGGGTTGACATTTTGCTGTGGGCATGTGAATCAGTAACTGGATAAGAATGAATCACATCTTTTATTAGTGTTCTTCTGTGTTTTGGCAGCCCTACGTAGAGGCACTTGCTCTGTTAGCTTTAAGATCGGTAAACACACTTAGTGGAGAATATGCAGTGGATAGTGTTTTTGCATACACACACAAGCACACGCATGTTTGTGTTCTCACACACTGGTGTGATGCTACGAGGCTGGAGATCCTAGGATGTTGAACATGGCAGTTTCAGTCTGATGGTGCCGGGACTTGCCGACTGCAGCTCAGCTCACACACACTGGCAGTGAAGCCACATTGGCTCGATGGAGCTGTTTGTCAGAGCCAGACCGCCGATTTTATTCCCTGCTTGGCTCAAGCAATCTAAAATATTCTCTCCTGTGGTTGGAGGCACCTGACTATTTGAGGTTTCAGTCACTTAATTCGGGTCAACCACGAGCCCGCATCGTATGTCCATCCCTCGCAGGACAGGTCTTTTGACACTATTTGGTAAAACCGTGTGCTCAGGTTTCAGGTTTCGGAGTTCCTGTTGACACTTTGGACTATTGCTGCCAACTATACTGGGGAGCTGTGAAGTGAAATAGTCCTCGAAAAAGCACCAGGGGTTGCAGAACTACCATAAACGTTGTGTATGTTTGCAATTAGTTCATTTTTCTCATGTCGTGTTAGCAACAACAACAAGCCAACAAATCTACAGTTTGAACACGAAGCATTTATGAGAACATATGTGGCATCAGTGAGTTATCTTGAAATGATTAAATACTCTGAAGATGGATGTGCTCATGAACCACAAATTTGCGAAATCAAATGTATAGCTGGAACCTCCCTCCTCCTCTGCAGGCAGCAAGGAGATGGGTTGGAGGCTGACACCAGATGTTCTGCCACTGGCAGGTTCAGCAGCAGCTTGTCACAGCGTGACATTCAGACTTTTTTACAAAAAGGTACAATTCATCAACCATCATCAGACTAATCAATTGGTCCTGCAGCGGGGCGACAGACATGATGAGACATTGCATTCAGGTTGTGATCTTTTCCTATTTTGGTCGGTGAAAGAAGCACATTACATTTTATGATTCAGCTACAGCCCTTTCACTGTGTACAGTGAGGAGTGCAAGATAGATACTTTAGATACATTTTATTTATCTCAAGTGGGCACTTAATATAAAAAATATGAATGCCCCTATACTAATCAGCTAATATTGATTAATTTTCTGGGCCTTTCTTCTTCCGTGTAACTGATTCAATATGACTTGTTTTCTACAGTTTGCATTTTGAGTAAAAGTTTATTTTGAATTGACTTAAGGTATTACTAAATTTTGTGTTGTGAATTCCATTATGAAAAAGACAGATACCAATTTCCCCCATGACAGAAGCTTCAATCAACCAGAATAGTTTATTAAATTGCGTAATGCTCTCCTTGTGAAGCAACGTTGTTTTTTTCACTCCAAAGGGGTCTGTGAAATGGAGGGAAGTCAGAAATAGATGCAGACAATGCAGGTTTTAGGAAAATGGGGACAAAAATCATGTATTATAATACTCTTGGTACAATCGTATGAATATAAATGAACGACACCTAACCGTGTGTAAAGGACAGGTTTTCCCGATTTAATGCTGAAGCACACAGTCCACTTCACTAAGCCAAAATAGAATCAGGTTTTGAAAGTTTATTTAAGAGCATAACTGCAAATGTATACACTTGTTGTAAGTATAGGATTTACTGCCGGACCATTATCCAGTCCTGGAGGAGCTGCAGTACAGTGAGTAGAGTGTATGTTGTACAGTATATTCACCTCCCACCTGCTGTGTGTATATCGCCCTCGCATGTGGGCGATCACAGCTCACTATGGAGACAATTATCTCAGCTATAACTCATCTTATTACCGTCAAATTGCTGCGTATTTACATGTACATCATGGAAATACAGCCTGCTACACATTTGCGTTGAACGGGGGAAAAGATAATTCTTATTAAATAACACTTATGAGGAACCAAAGTTTTAAAGATTCACTGGCTCAGTCATTTCACACTTTCTAATCCGCCAACTGGTTTACTGGCTTTTTAAAGTAGTGACACTTCAAATAATGTTAGACAAATAATAAAGTAGTGGGTGGGGAGCTGCCGTGCAGTATTACTACGCATCATATAGGGGGGGGTTTGCATTTAATTACGTATGAGGTTGAGTTAAAAATGACTGTGTTTTCAAGCCTCACAGGTTTAAAGGAGATATTTGTCCTCTGAGAAAAGGTTAATTAGATTTAAGCATCTTTAAAGCCCCTTGGACTCATCTGATGAATTCACACAGGTAGGTTTATTGTCGTATGGTGCAAAGTGCACTTACAGTATAAAACATACAGTAAGTGTCAGCTGATAATGATTGATTTAGTATGGTAGCGGCTTTGTTGTTGATTATACATGTGAAACAGAAACTGCATATGTAACAGAAACGCGTAAATATTTTTACATCCAGTTTTCATGTTTCTACAATGGCCCCTGTCAGTTTTAAATAATTACATTATTGTATAACTTTTAGTTTAAACTACATATTCAGAAAATAGAATCCTTGAGGGTTATTATTAGTGGTTCTTGCAAATATATATTTCTTGCAGCCATCGGTAACATATTAGTTTATCAGCAATGGCTGAACTTGTGAACCATAGTTGTTTGTCATTGTTCAGGCTAAACTATGTCAACAATCATAGGCCATAACTAATGTTTTTTATCATCTCTATTATTTCAAAGAGGAAATCGGTTTAGATCAGAAGGTAACACGCTGCTCTAAGAGATAATGGATAAATAAACGGGACACATACACAGAGAATGAAACTTTGTACAGTTCATGTGAATTATGCATGACACTGACGGATATTTCAGCCCAACTCAGGAGGGTTTTGACTCTTAACTCCTCAGAACTTCTGCAGTATTCTGCTGAAAGGGTGGTGCGATCCCGCGGGGAGGACGACAGAAATCCACTGTGTTTCCATTGTGGCTGCTCTCACACACATACATAATTACATCTGTGCCATGTAAGAACACAACAACCCAGCGGTGACCTTCGCTGCCTTTACCCGGCATCAGCACATTAGCATTTCATTACGTAAAAGCACAGATCGTGGCGCTTGCACTGCATTTTTTATTTATTTTTTCCCTTTGTGACCACATTGGTGGTGGTGTGATTTACACCTGCATCTTAGTGTGAGAACCTGAAAATGTGATCACACCAATGTAAATGACTTTAGAAGGTGGGGTGTTGGGGGGAAAAAGGTACAGGTTTAAAGTCTTGATACTAAACTTGAGGTTGTTTAAACTTCTTAAGAAGAAGGTATCTAAGAATAAATGATGCTGCTTCACGTAATAAAGATTTAGCAAATTCATCTTTGATTTTCAGTCAGTAACCTAATGATAATAATAATAATGAAATGCCAGGTGACAAATCGGCTTCTAAATGACACACGATGAAAGCAATGGCTTGAAGGGTGATTTTGGATTCATGTTTTAACGCTGATGCAGTCGCACTTTTTTCAGGTTGGGTGTTTTACCGCACCTTCAAACTGAAACTCGGCCAATCAGAACCGAGGGCCATAATCGTCTGATTCTGGACGATAACTCCCCATATTTTGTGTGTGTGTGTTTGTGTGTGTCTGCATCCCCAGGGTCTTCCTCTTCTCCGCTGCCTCTGAAGCCATGGACTAGAGCGGAGTCTGGTCCTGACAGTCCCATGGTCGTCAGATGGCTTCTCAACAACCCTCAGCGAATATACTGAAAGTAGGTTTGACATCGTCACCGACAGCTGCCAAATAACACTAAAAGGATGAGGCTGGAGGTATTCTCAATTTTTTCCTATTGACAACAAATCCTAGTAAAAGACACAAACCAACATGAATTAATCCTGTTATCAAGCATTGTGTAGCCAAAGCCTGATTCATAACTCTGTTTACTTAGACCTCCATTGTTGCCCAAAAACTATTAAAAACACATAAATCAGCACATAAATCACCGCTGCACCGGGTAACATCTTCCTTCATTACCATGTACAGGGGCACTGTAGTTTATTTCAGGTCTTACCTGCAGACAGCCTTCAGATATTACTAAGTCTTACATTCAAAAATATCAGCAATAGTTTCAGCAAAATGCAATCAAAACATCAAAGGTGAAAGTATTTGTTATGCAGAAAAATTGCATATACAGTGTTATATTGTATTGTTGTTGATATTGATGCTGTTTTAAAGAGACAGTTTTAATAGAGGTACTATCGATTTTCTTTGGTCTTTTCATGGAAATAGTTGAAAATAAGAAAATACCCAAATGTCTCTCTGTCTTCTTATGAGTAGATCTTTTTCAAGGTTTTCCGTCACTGTGTCATAATTGCTTCATGTTCTTTAGAAGCCTGATGCATTGTGTATGACAAATATGCTAATTGTGATTGTGATTTACAGTAAGCTGGACAGTCCCAGCTTCCTCTGGCCCACATGGTTTTATGTCGGATAGAAAAACATGCATCAGGGTGTTTCTGAGTCATAATTACGTCCCACGGGGACAGCGATCGGCACAAGGCCATTCTTTAGGGAAAATATGAGGTCATGACTTTATATATTCAGCTATTTGTGTTACTTGCTCCACACACCACTGGACTTTTTGCCCTGCAATGCAATATTGTGATTCTCACTAGCGGCCCATTATTCTGTATTAGGGATGGAGTTAAGTGTCCGTCCTTTAGAGACTAATTATGCACATATGTTGTCTCTTTGGTTCCCACAGAGGGCTAATGGCTAGTTTCTAACAGTTGAAATAATTAAGTTTGCCTTTTGGTATTAAAAGCCAACATGTTGTAGCTTTTTTACAGTGATGTCCAGGTAGACAGACAGTAATCCTCTTCCTCTTGGTTGACATTTGATCTGATTACTTATTATTCACAAACATAATCTCATGATCTCTGACAACCTTTGGTTGTAACTGCTCCAGCTGACCGCGCTGCGCGTCCTGTATAGATTACATGATTCTCTCAGTACGGCAAAGCACATGCAACACAATACAAATGACAGTAACTAGGTCAGCTAAACTACAGCTTAAGTGCGTCTCTGACTCATTAATAATGCATATGATAAAGACTGAAGTTGCTGCGTCTGGGTTTTTTTTCCCTCTCTGATGATGATTCTGACTGAGAAGACTTTCCAAATCTGAGATTGCTCTTTGATGGTTAGTGAAAATAATGAATAAAAATAATGATAATATCCCCCTGTCACAGTAATCCACTAATATACCTCAGCCACAGAGCAGAAGCACGAAACAACAGCGCTTGATGTGTGTCGACTCTATTTTCAGAGCGTCTGTCACTTTCACAACGCTGAGCCGAAACCCGATGGGCAGTCATGTCGGACGGCTCACTGAGAGAGTGGGGGAAGCCTCTCTCCCGCCTTCTGCTCACAAACGTGGGCTGAGTATCTGCACGATGTCTCCAGCGTGTTCTCACTCCTCCTGTAGGTCAAATCCACTGACCTGAGCGGCCTTCGGTGCTCTGGTCCGCACACAGAGGCCCTGGTGTCAGAGCTGCGAACCTGTGGGTGTTTGTTGCTTCACTGACAACGCTGTGACATCCATCTCTGGAATGACAGCAATGCGTGGACTCATTCCATGGGCCGAGGGAGCGAAACGCATGTGCATCTTAGGAGTGCTGTTTATTACCTAACATGGCGCTGCTTGTTGATTCATTAGGGCCCTAGTGTCACAGAGCCATGATGTTAACATGCTCTCCTGCTGGGATCACACAGAATAACATCACGCTGAATCGCCCATCTCCACAAACAGTCACCAGACACCTTTAACTCGCCGTCCAGCTCAGTGTCGCCGCGGTTTAAGGGTCTGGCTCCTACCCAGAAACCTCTGGGTGACACGGAGTGGCAGGAAGAGGGTTAGCGTTGTTGTGATCATGGGCGACGGGCCAGAGGCTTTGGACATAGGCAGGTGCGTCCGGGTTGCGAATTGTGGCTGTGTTGTTGATATTCCATCTGTGGTGCTGGATGTTATGTTATGACTGTTCGCAAGAGCTGGGAGGAGCGCTGGGAGCGGAGTGCTATTCACAGTACTACGATCTATCAGCTCTACGAAGCATCACACATCAGTACAAGCAGGGTGGGGATCCTGGCCCGGATTAAAATGAGAGCGAGGGGCGGACAAGGAAGTTTTCTCACAGGGGGTTAGTGAGTGATGACTTTTTAATTATGCGGCTGGAAATGGATTCATTTTTATTGCTGAAATTGTGTGTTTAAGGCCTGTTGTGTCTCCCACCCCCCCCCCCCCCAGATGAGAACGTGAAGGCTGGCGTCCACCAAGGCCACCGCTGCACCTTGGGCAGCGCACACACATGACCACATGACTCTGGACATGGACGCGGTCCTGTCAGACTTTGTTCGGTCCACGGGGGCAGAACCGGGTCTGGCAAGAGACCTGCTGGAAGGTAAGAGAGATCACTGCAACACTGAGAGACACTACTCTGCATATTCAAGACCAGAGGTTGACCACTAAACTATTATTCCATTTTTTGTTTTATAAAGACTTGATATTTGGGGATGTCTGTCTTGATCGCTTGCTCCCTGTTGTGCTGTGGTTGCACTGAACTGAGCAGAGGAGAGGAAATGAGAGAAAATAAGGAAAACAAAGGAGGGAAGGAGGGAAGGAGAGGAGTGGGGGCTGCAACAGTCGGCCAGCTCGCTGATTTAAAGGCCAGTGTGACGGTTTTACGAGTGTGCTCCCTAGGGAGAGCTTTGTGCCCATTCATTGGAACTCATTGAGGAGCAGAGTGCTACTGGCACTCGTATAGCTTACATGCAGTGCCACTTGGAAAAAAAAACACAGGAGAGCGAAAGTGCACAGGGCAACAGAAACGCTGGTCTGCTGCTGGATTGTGTTCAATATCTAAAGACAACTAAAGTGGATATTTTTTTGTGGTTTTAAGAAAGCCTATCACCCCAGGAACTGTTCAAACTGCAGTAAAGAAAATGCAGACAGACTTTTGTCCGCTTCATGGGAAGGAAAGCTTGCACCACACCTATCAGACTTCCGGGTGATGAAGTGCTCGTGGAGTGTTTGCAGCACCTATGTGTCCTGGACATCTTTGTACAGAGTGTGTGTGGACAGACTGCATCTGATATCTGGTCTGAAGAAAGAACTAACGTGTTGGGGGTCTGCTTCTCCCTTCCCCCCTGATTCTGCCTTGGTGCAAAGCCACTGGGGCAAACATGTGACACTGACAGACACCGAACAAGACACTGCACTCAGACAAGCGAGACGTGGGCCAGGATGCACCTATTTCAGTATTGCCCCTGCTGATTTGCTGTAATGTTTTCTTCGCTTTCCAGACTTGCATCAATTGGCTGCTCTGTTAACCTCTGGTCTGAGTCAGGCCGGTGTGAGGCGGGACAGACGAGATATGACAGCGCCACTTGTGGTGCTTCCCTCTAGAGGCCGTTTTACGTACTGAATCCACACCACCGGATGTGCATTGACCTTTGTGTTCAAATTCACTAGAACATTTTTTTTCACAGACAATATTTTGACATGTCATCTGCAGGAGGAAAAGTACAATAATGAAATGAATACTGGGGCTAACGATTAGAGCAGAGCCACGTTTTATGTTAACAGGAACGGCTGGACCATTCTGTATCAAATCAAAATGTCTGCTGTGAAAAATCCCCATAGGGTGAGGACAGGGGAAAAAATACCCAAAAAATGTAAAGAAAGTAGATTTTTATACTAGCGTTCATTAATAAAAATAATTTTCAACTGTTTCATATGTGTGGAAAATCTTATGAAAATGGTTTGAATCTAAATTCTGTTATGACTCAATGGACTGAGATAGTACATGTTCACACTGCAGATTAATTTGTCAGTTTATCCTTTTGCTGACGACAGCCATTGCAAATGAAGGAGCTGAGACGATGCGTTCCTTGCCACAGTAATAGCAGGATAATGTAGAGGCATTTAGAGACCATGCATTAGGTGCTGAGTGGCTTATGTAGCCAGACCTCAAGTGGTGTTCCTGGATTCGTGCCGCTCAAGCTGCTGGGATCCATACAGCGGGATCAGTTTTGCATTGATTGGCGTGAGAGACGGTGGTTACTGGTGCCCACCTCTCATGTTCACACTGCCAAGAATCATCTTGTCTGGAAGTCAGGGGGAGGGAGGACAACTTCCTCCAGGTCTCCTACACAGGGAGTCCATTAATGGGGCCTCTCTCGCAAACATGCTCAGGTTACATACAGTCAGACGCCCGGCCCTCTTTTTTTTATGCAGTTGAGGGCATTTACGTGGGATTTATGAAGAGTTTTTCTGCAGATAGATCCTGTGGCATTATGAGAAGGCATGCTAAGATATAATAAGACTGAGGTTTGACTTGTGTCTCTTCAACCTGGAAGGGATTCTGTCAGAGAGACGGCACCCAGAGGAGACAACTGTGTGTGCGCGCACACATGAGCCTCTGTCTCCTCTGGGGTACATGAGCTTCATGTACTGTTAAAGTGAGGGTTAATTGTTAAAAATATTTAGAGATCTGGGGATGTGTCAGTACTTAATTTAAAAATATGGAAAAAGAAAGTAATCCTAAAATCCTGTTGAAAATCGGATAATCAAAATACCAACTACATTTGAGTTTTTTATCAGTTAGTTAATTCTGATCTATCTGCACGCAGGGTTCTGCCTCAGTTTTCCTCTATATGCTGTTTGTTAGTTGCATTTTCTGTTTTTCTCCATTCGATAATCCTGTTTACTGTAAACTCCAGTGAACAATGTCCTGTTGCACCAGGCCGTCTCTGTTTCTGTGGTTTCAAACAACAACTTGCTTGTGTGGGAACATAAAAGTGGGTGAAAATGTAATTCAAACACCCCGACTAATGATGATAAATAATAATAATTCACTGTCATTTTTTCTTGTGTGTATGAACAATCGGTCTGACCGCTGTTTGTGTCACGCAGGTAAAAACTGGGACCTCGGTGCTGCTCTAAATGATTACGAGGAGCTCAGGCAGGTCCACACTGCCAACCTGCCGCAGGTCTTCAATGAGGGCCGATACTACAAGCAGCCAGAGGCGCGTGACACCCCCACCCATGTCAGCAGGGTCGAGAGGCCGTGTGCGCAGAAGCAGGAGGACAATGCACAAGGTAGCAGGGCCACCGCAACACAGTTTTACCACCACCAATCACCAGTTCCCTTTGTCTTGGGTTGCTTCCCACTCATCCATTCAATTATTCCCTTTTCCGCTTTAGAGAAGCGTCTGTCCCGCGGAATCTCCCACGCCAGCTCTGCCATCGTCTCCCTGGCGCGGCTGCAGGTGGCCAGTGAGTGTACCAGCGAGCAGTTCCCTCTTGAGATGCCCATCTACACATTCCAGCTGCCAGACCTCAGCGTGTACAGCGAGGATTTCAGGAGCTTCATAGAGAGAGACCTGATCGAGCAGTCCACCATGATGGCTCTGGAGCAGGCTGGTGAGTACCGCTGGAATGTGACACATTCTTTTATTGTATTCTCCTACTACTGATACGAGATATGTAACATAATCTGTGTTGTTTATTCAGATTACACTGAAATTCAGAAGGCCCACAAAGCAGCAGCAGCATTGCCACTGAAAGTCAGTAAGGGACACGGAGAAGTAGAGCATGAGACTGAGGGCGAGACCGAGCAGATCCGACCAGCAAGACAACAACAACTAATTCAAACATCCTGGATGTAGCTATGTAGTTATGCTTAAAAACTATAGTTACAGAAGTGTTGAATTGATGAAATCATTAGCTAAAATAATGGTGAAATGGTCAAAAAATATATTAAATATACATATTTATGGCTGCTGGAGTCAATGGAGATGTAATGAAATTGTGGGTGAGAGCGAACCAATCAGAAGACAGCATCTTATCTGGTGATAAGTCAACAATTTACAGTCGTAAAAGTCTGAGGCCTGTCATGAATTTAATCAGAATGATATGCATCACAAACTGCTGGTCGGATCAACACAGAGACACTATAGAATACGTATCTCTGCAAACGAGAGGGGGGGGGGGTTCTGATTGAAGGTTCAACCATACTGTATGACCTGTGCTAATGATTTGCCTTGCCAGAGAACGGCCATTGAGGCTAATTATGCTTATTGTTGGCAAATTGTACTTGTAGGAGTCACAATTCCAACATCACTGAACAGACAGGAAAGTAGCAATTTTGCAATCTTTTCATATGCAGGCACTAGGCAGAAACAGACGGTTGACAAATTAAAAGAAAACCTGAAAAGTGAGTTGAGAAACAGGACCAAAATGTCCTCATTCACAGGGCACGAGGGGAATGGTTTTAATGTGTATGAAAAATGAAGTGAATCACAGGCTGTGGCCTTCACAGTCACCAGATCTTAACCCAATTATAAACACCTCCAGGGGAATGTCGGACTGATGTGTTGTCACGCTCTCTGCCACCATCGTCAAAACACCCACGAATTTGTCAACTGTATTTATTTCATGTCTGAAAAAAAGGAAATTAAGAACTCAAAATGAAACTTCTGTATATACAAAATGCCGGGGTGCTTGTGTCAATACTAGTGTTTCAATCCCATTGAGATCACGTTTTATTTTGAAGGCCAACTTTTATTTCCAACGCCAATACTCAGTGTCACTGTTCGAGTCCCATAGACGTTTCAGCCCAGTTAGGAATCAATGGGATAGTGTACTGGACAATACAAACGTTATTTTATTATGTTATCACTACTCTTTTTTGTGAAAGGGAAAGTAGGACAACATCCAATTCAAAATGAATTTATACAAAAGGTTATGAGTGTTTTTTCTCCTATCTGTCCCTCAGTTTTGTACACAATTTCTGCATCTATTATCTTGTATGGGTGCAGGTCGTCTGAACTGGTGGTCCACCATGTGCACCAGCTGTAAGAAGCTGCTTCCTCTGGCCACCACCGGGGACGGGAACTGCCTGCTGCATGCTGCCTCTTTAGGTTAGCTACTCATGCACACTTAATAGTACAGTACATTTAATATGCACTATAACATCATTTCCATCAGCATCTCTCCAGGACAGCTTTCAACATCAAGTTTGGAATGGAACAACTGTGTGAGTCGGTGTCACAGGTGTCTGTTAGCAGTGTCTGCACTGCATCGTAGCTGCTCCAGAGAAGGGAGTGAGAAATGAGGAGATAATTAGGGATTAATGTAATCTGCACTGACAGTCAGACAACTAAGGCCCTTCGATGAGTGATGAAAGACATTTTTAGTTGAACAATTGAGGTCATCTCTGAATGACTTATGAACATAATTGCATGGCTGGTGCAGTCGAGAATTGCAACCTCTTGTTTCAACCACATACGATGACAATGTCGTGTTATGTCCTCAAGCTTAACATGCAGTCACGCCGTTGTTTGTCTGTGTTGATCAGGGATGTGGGGCTTCCATGACAGAGACCTAATGCTGAGGAAATCCCTGTACACCATGATGAAGAGCGGAGCGGAGAGAGATGCTCTGAAGAGGAGGTGGAGGTGGCAGCAAACCCAACAGAACAAGGAGGTTGGGAGAGTGTCCACCGTTGCACAGCGCACCTTTTAAAAGCATCACATCCTCTTCACTAATGGCACTTTAATACATGCAGGGATGAGCCACTCGTAACCCCTGCTATTTCAGCTTCCTTGCCGGGCCTCACATTTGGATTTCTGCTGCAAGGAAAATAGTAATTCTATGATACCAATTGTGGATTAGTAGCAGTGCTTCTAATACTGTCAAATCCTCTGCACTTCCTCTCCGTTCTCTTGATGTTCATGGATTAAAGTATTTGCCTGTCTATTAAAAAATGTGTCACCAAAGATAGCTCAGGCAAAGAAGTAGTACAGATGCTCATGTTAAAAAAAAAAAAACTAAAACTAAAAAAACAACGCCCGGGGCATCGTGGTGGCCCAGGGATCTAAGACGCAACCCATGTGAACACAGTGTCCCAGTTTGCGTCTGGGCAGGGATCTTTGTTGCGTATCATCCAGCTTTCTCTAATTACCCGTATTTGCTGTCAGTCTCTTCTGTCAAACCATACATTAGCAGATTTTTAAAAAAAGATGCAAAATGGAAATAGTCAAAGTGACTAATAACTGGGATCGTGTGGGTGAGCCCCAGCACGTGTTCATCTGTATTTCTATTTTCTGTGCGTGTGTCTTTTCAGTCGGGGCTGGTGTACACTGAGGAGGAGTGGGAGAGGGAGTGGAACGAGCTGCTTAAGTTGGCCTCCAGCGAGCCTCGCACTCACCTCAGCAAAAACGGCAACACCAGTGGAGGGTAAGCTGTTTGACTCACATACTATAGACGATTACTACATCCCAAAAGGCAAGGCAAGGTAAATTTATTTCTACTGCACATTTCAACAACAAGGCAATTCACAGTGCTTTACAGAAAACATTAAAAGCATTGGGAAGAAACACATAAAATCATGTTAAAGTAGAATAAGAGAGGTGATAAAAGTTACAGTGCAGTACAAGAAATGCATAGATAGGCAGCGCAAACAGAAAAGTCTTCAGTCTTGAGAAACTGAGAGTTGCAGCAGACTGCAGTTTTCTGGGAGTTTGTTCCAGATATGTGGAGCATAGAAATTGACGCTGCCTCTGCATGTTTAGTTCTCACTCTGGGGACAGAAAAGCAGACCTGTTTCCAGACGATCTGAGAGTTCTGGACGGTTCGTAGCAAAGCAGAAGATCAGAAATGTATTTTGGCCCGAGACCATTCGGTGCTTTGTAAACCAACAGTAGTATTTTGAAGTCAATTCTTTGACCAAGAGGAAGCCAGTGTAAACATCTGAGGACTGGAGTGATATGATCTACTTTTTTGGTCTTAGTGAGGACTCGAGCAGCAGCGTTCTGAATTAACTGCAGCAGTCTGAATGACTTTTTAGGGAAACAGCCTGCAGGCATGCAAACCCCGAACTACCAAGACACAACACACATTACGTTCAATTAACCAGAATCCTGCTGTATTTCTTCCGTGATCATCGTGTACGATGGAGACCAGCACTCATCGCACATTACAACTCTCCGGCTGTGTTTTAATGTCTCGTGCGTTGAAAAACAGCATGAGGCCTACAGTGAAAACAAAAGTGACCTTCTCACTGAGGTGGATTTGTCAGGGAAACTGGTCCCGCTCGGACTGTCGCTCTTTCAAATTGCTTCTTTGATTCAATTCCATTGTTGACGCTCACAAGTGAGACTGTGCCATCTACTGGCTGCCTTCAGCACTCATCACGTCTTCCATAACGGCCTCCCCTGAGCGCTGGGTTACTTTTAGCTGCTGCAGGTGATGTGATTCACACCCTCCTCCTCCCCCTTCAAAACTGTGGGTTTATCTCAGGCTACAGAGGCAGAATGGAAACTCACTCTGGTTTCCTCCTCCTACGCACAGATACCGCGTGGGCTTCTGTTTCCATTTTCACTGAAATAAACATTTTTCATATAGTCACTAGGTATAGCAGATGACATGGAGGGGAAAAAACCCCAGCTATGATGAACAGACAAAGTCATTAATGTTCCTGCTTTTGATTGAAATGTCATACAATTACATGTTAATACAATTTTACATAGACTACGTATGGCATGATCGCAGTTTGGGCATGTTTAGGTTCACGTACATCACAGATGACATGCCTTTGCTTCAAGCAAGAAGATTTAAAGGGACAGTAAGAGATTTTTAAACCAATACACGTTTTGCAAAAATCATGCACTCCTGGCTCCACACAACACCACACAATCACTCCCAGACCCCTTAAGAGGCGTGTTAGCGAGTGATGCTACAACTCGAGGGTGCTGCCTGGTCAGTGCATTAAAATCATCAAGTGCAACAAATAGCGAATCAAGCTTTCTCCAAAATCGCTTACTTCTCCTTTAAGCGTAGAGGTCAGCGTCACCTAACACACATAGCTGTGCCAGCAGAACTTAATACCTCTGTGGTGCTTTATGTCCAATATGAGAAACTAGTCAAACCTTATATGTTATTCAATGGTGTGATATAAAGTGTAACCTCCTGTGTTGCTCTGTGATCCATCTGTTTCATGTGTCTGAATTCAATCTCCCTCCTTAAGACGAATCTCCTCCCTCACCTCAAGAATTAACTCTGACCATCATGAGCTCATAACAAACTAGGCAAAGCGTGTTTCAATAGCAACATTTGAAAACCTTGTTGTTTTATATTAATTCATTGTCTTCTCAGTGTCCTTTGTCCAGCACAGAGCCCTCTATCACCGAGAACATCCCATTAAAGAGCACAATTTGCTCATTTAGTCTGGTGGTTTTAACCTCTCATTGAGTTTGACTGTAATGCAGTAATCAGGTCTGGGATGTTTGATGGTCCTAGTGCGAGATGAGCCCCTAAATGGGATGAGTGGGATTCACATATTAAGAGGCTCTTTATTAGAGTAGATGTGGCAGCGTGGCTGTTTGTGTGGCTGACAACTTAATTGTTGCACATCCTCTGGTTCCCCAGTGGTTGCATGCCTGAATGCTCTGCCTCTGCTTTTTTCTCCCCTTCTCTCCCTCCCTTCCTCTTTCTGCTCCAGTTGATCCAAATACGTGCATGTGCAGATTGATTTCTGTGCATCGTTGTCCTGTTTGTTAGAGGTAGTCAGAAGGCACATGATTAGCACATACATTTACTATTTCGACTGCAGGTGTTCCTACCAGTCAATACCAATCCGAGAATTGTCAGGAATACTATCCCATGATGAGCTATTTTAACGCTGCAAATCTTCCAGAGATTTTCCTGCAGTATCCCCACACAAGCTCACTTGAACATTTCAAGAAGATTTTACTTGAGGGCTGGCAGGAAAAATTCCGGATAATGTCCGGACTTCAGTGCAATGTGTAAAAGCAGCAACAGTGTTAACCTTTTTTTTGTTCCCCTCCTCAGTGTGGATAACGCTGAGGATCCGGTCTACGAGAGTCTGGAGGAGTTCCATGTGTTTGTGCTGGCCCACGTGTTACGCAGGCCGATTGTAGTGGTGGCTGATACGATGCTCAGAGACTCAGGAGGAGAAGGTAGACTCACTGCGTGTTGTGACGATCCTCTGAGATACAGGAGGGGGATGGGACTGACACTAAATATGTCGCTCTAACTGATTTTCCAGCGTTTGCTCCCATCCCCTTCGGAGGCCTCTATCTACCCCTGGAGGTGCCTCCGAGCCGCTGTCACTGCTCCCCTCTGGTCCTGGCCTACGACCAGGCGCACTTCTCTGCACTGGTGTCCATGGAGCAGAGAGACCAACAGAGAGAGCAAGGTAAGCAAGACTCACTCTTGACAGAAAAGGCTTCCGACATCTGACGGTTGAATTCTGGTTTATTGACCTTTGGTTGACCTCTTGTATTTAAAAAAAGTTTTACCCTTTTGTAATGTGCAATAGTTAGGCAGTTTTTGCTTTTAACTTAAGTGCGTTGATTGTGAGCGTGAGGGCGAGTGGTCTGCCTGTCCTGTTAGAGGTGAATCATTTATGAGACAGCAGTATAATTACCTGTGATCCATTATTAAAACTGGGCAGTTGGCAGCAGGGACCAGGGAGTGGCCAACTTGGATGGGAGGCAGACAGGAGGCTTCTTCTTCTTCTCCTTTTTCTTCTTCTTCTTCTTCTTCTGACTAATCGAGTATTAACCAAATAATTCAAGCCTTGTATGTTATTGTATGTCTACATTTCTCTCTCTGAGGTCAGTTGACTTTAGTCTGTGGAAGTGGGTGTGTCTGTTTATGCCCTTTCTTCTTAACACAGGAGTCTGTGATACGACGCTGTGCAGAGCAGACTGATTGTGTTGCATTGTGGTGAGATAGTGCTGATTTTCCATTTTGTGGGGTTGAGTGACTCTTGTTTTTGTCTCGTCGTACACGTTCAGATTCCAGTGTTCCCACTCAGGATGCATTGCTTATTTTTGAGGTCAGAGTAATCCTCACATGGAGGTCCTTTAATTGACAAATGAAGTGGTTCTCCTTGACAACCGGCGTTAGTAGTCACGGCACTCTTCTGTATCTGACTCAGTGGGTGGAACTCACTTGTCATGTGTGTGGGCAGCCGGCCGGCTGCGTGTCTCTCGCTGCTTTTCTCTCACCCTCAAATACAGATACACTTACGCAAACAGTTTCTTCCTCTTCCCTCTGTCTTCCTCCTGCGTCTCTTCCTCTTTTTGTGCTTTTCTGAGTATGTACGGCCCCGTTCTCGGCCCATAAACACCAACCTCGTTATTAAGCCAGGGCATGACCCACTAGCAGACAGACGTGGTTACTAACATGCCATTTCTGCCCTGAAGTCATTCCCTTTTGTGCCAGCAGCACATCAAAGACAGGCTCATCCACAGCCCGTAACTATTCAGCACTCCGGCTTTTATTTGGGTCTTGTCATGTGGCAGAGAGGGTTCTCCTTGTTGTCCACCAGATGGTGCATATGTCCAAAGAACTCGCTGTGGCTCGATCGCAACACCACTGCATGACTGTACTTTTTTCATTCTGGTATGCTGTGTCCTCAGATAGGATCAGAGTGCATTTTGTCTGCAGTCTGTCTCCAGGATGTTATGAAAACACTTACGTACGCACGGCTTGGTGCAGTTGCTTGGTGCATTTGCATGTCATGTGATGAATCATATTACACTGTGATAATACCAACCACTGCTGGTCTGTGTATATTGGTTATGCATTTTAATGGTATTTCAGAGGTGAAATTATTTGAACTGAGTGATGTTTGTTAGATTTTATTTTATTTTTTTATTCTTTTTTAACCTCATGAAAAGTACAGTGTTGTGTCATGCTGGCTCATATCTCTGAACAGATGCCAGGCATGCAAGCAAAGGGTAGGCAGACAGACCTAATCTTCCCCTGCCAATTAGGGCAGAGTAGCCCCAGCCTGCCTCTAAGCCCCCACGACATCACCACATATGGGCCGGGTCCTGGGCTGTCGGGGCCCCAACAGACCGACCCTCTCTCCTGACAGTCGGGCCACTGTGTGGACGTCTCAGGTGGAGGGCTGCTCTCAGTTTCCCCCTGCACAGCGAAGAGCATCCGAGGGGCTGTTGGCCCGGTGTGTGTTCAGGTGCCAGAGGCTGGGTCAGAATACTGGCTCTTTCTTCAGGCCTCTGTATGGAAGATTATAGCAGAGTCCCTCCCAGTAACCTGATTCTAAATCACACTGACACATCACGCTACTGCCCCTTTCATGGCCTGCTTGCATGGCTGCTAGGACTGTATTGATGGTAGATGGTGAAAAAAACAAGGGACGGGTGACTGGAGTCAGAGGCTTTTGCTAAGGATCCAAACTTTTTTCTCATTTCTGTTTTTTTCTCTTTCTGTTTTTTCACGTTTGAGCATATCCCAAAAGTGCAATCAAGTTGTTTTCCTGGGTAAGGCAGTCAGGTGAACCCAGAGTCCTGTGCACATGGGTACGCTTTCTCTCAGCCCACTTTCTGCTCACCTGCTGTGTGATAATGACTCCTCAATAGATGCCGTTGGCAGTGTCTTTTATCAGCTTGTTTGTGCTCCTGTGGTTAAATGACGTAAGCGTGGAACTGGCCCGCTGGAAAACTCTGAAACTATTTCAAGCTCTGGCCCCAGTACCAAAACACTTCCAGGTTTTCGTTGGCATCCCATCATCAACCCTCTGACACCAGAGTGAATGAAGTAAATGGTCGTCTTTTACACAAAGACCACCTACACAACATTGCAGTGTAACCATCCAGCCCTGGCAAGGTTTCCCCTCCTCTATCTATTAAAGGCACCCAGTGTATTATTCACCATGCACTCATTGTAATTAAATCAACATGGCAATCAGAATTAAAATGTGATGTGTTGTGGTTTTATGTGTTACTTCAATTGTGATGCTTGTAATTACCACCATGGTTCCGCTGTTAAAATCTGTGGCGAAAAAAAGGCTCAGGCTTGTTTATTTCCACGGCTGCTGTTTACTCTGGTGAACTGGGTCCTTTAAATCTGCAGCTGTGCAGACTGACCAAAGTCAAGACTTCAAATTTGTGCATTTTCCAGACAGTACAAATTGTTCTTGAATCGCAAAACATAGGAAACATTGGCTCACTGTGAATCAAAGCTCGTAATGAGTGACTTTGTTCAGAGAAGGGAGTAAAATGAGGAGGGAGAATTCGATCTCATAATGCTCCCATGACACATGGCATGATGTTGTTCATTTTGCTCAAATAAAAAAAAAAAAAGACCAAGCAATTACATTTATATTTGACCAAATCATGTGAATAAATGCTTTGAAATGATATCTACCTCGTTTCCAACAGCTGTTTCCTCACTGAGTACACCCAGGTCTCCTCCCTCCCTCTCAGACTGTACCCCCCCACCATCAGAAATGCAAACTGAGCAAGGCGAGGCAGCGCTGCTGCTGAGTACACTGCTCGCATACCACTGAGGCCTATGATGTCATCCATGCATAAGCTATGGGAATCGGTCATTCAAGGACAGCACAACAAGGCTGCCAACAGGGATAGTAAATACATTACAGCACACTTTAGTCCCCCAGAGCTCAATTGGCAGCGTTGAATCTGTGAATCTGGACCGGGCCCAAGCGGCAACAACAGCGCACACAGCACTTTGGAATGGGGAGAGACAGGACAGCTGCATCGTGGGAGCCAGGACACCAACTCACAGACCTCCGCTGCCTGCTGCATGACCCGAGTGGGAACTGAGTGGGAGCTGGCTTACTGTCTTGCTGTGTGTGTATATGTATGAACGCGTGTGTGTGTGTAGTTGCGATTTTTAATTTTATTGGCCTTGTGTGTTCTAGGAAAGAACCCTCTTCTTTTTCTGTTTTTTAGCCCTCACACTGTTTAGTGCTGCTATGCCACTGACCTGTTCGGCTACAGGTATAAGTCATTCCTTTTTTTAGGTGGATGGTATAAAATGCATTTTCATATGCTGGTGTGACGCAAAGGCGAGCTTGACATTGCTGGACAAAGCCTAGTTTGTCAGCAGTGCAGTTAGTGATACGTTTGCCCAGCTGAGCAGGATTTGTTTGCTTAGCAACTGATGGCGTCAGATAAAAACAAGTAATCGTGATATCGGTGCTAAATGTGCTAGCCAGGGTGTGGCTGCGCTAATGCTGTTGCAAGAATTTAAGGCCTCATCAAAATGCGTGTAGCACCAGTATTTTGACAGTTTGCGTGCGTCATCGTGTACTTTGCACTCGAGCGCGGACAAGTCGGAAAGAGACACAAGAGGGACGGAGTGAGGAGTTTGACCTGCAGTTTCACCAGGGATGCAGGAGGGGCAGCTGCTGTCCATGTCTCTGCGAAGCCTGCAGAGCAGAGCAGCCTCTTGGCAGTGGAGGAACTGATGAGGCAGGGAGGAGACTGTATCTTCCATCTGGGGCCGACAGTGAAGGCTGGAATGTCCTCGGCCCGAACAGCCTGCCTCTCACTGCTGTCATGTGGACAACAGCCCCCACACTAGGCGGCCTGAGGAGAGCTGTCATGTGGGCCAGTGGGGTCTAGCTGGTCCTCCTCACACTCCTCAAAGGCAGCCATGCACTCACTCGTACACACAAATACATACACGGCGCCCAGCACTGTGCACACAGTGTAAGCACGCCTCCCACGAGAGGAAGCCCCGCGTGGGTGTCTGTTTTATGTTCGGCGTCCAGTGATTAATGTTGAAAATCTCTTCCTGCTTGCAAGTAGCTGATCATATCCTCTGCTGATATGATCAGCTACTCCTGCTCTTAACCTGTACTGCTGTGTCTGATTGCACTCTTATTACTAAACCACTTAATCATGTACAGTACAACCCCGATCAGCTGTAGAACTACTCAGTCAATATAAATCCAGGCAGCAGGCTCATCGTGCCAAGTTTAGACTAAGGCTGGAGATATACTTTCCTTTTTTACTATGCATGCCCGTACGCATCATGGTTGCCTTGCATATCCTGCATCTGTTGTGGACGTCCTCAGAAATGAATGCCAAGTTTAAAAAGAAGTCGTATGCACAAATCAGCAGTCAACCAATCCAAAAAAATCTGATCGTCTGATTTTTCTGTCCTTCGCATAGTTGAATGCATATGGTCTTCCTGTGTATCCATAGATTATAACTGTCATTTTAAGTATGATCATATTATGTCTTTTAGATTGTCAAGCTGAACTGTCGGTTTGTTTATAACCTGCTGTACCGTGCAATGTCGCTGTGCTCCAGGTCTCTGTAATTGCTCTGATAAGAGCATTGGTATAGTTGCTGATAAAAAAAAGACCATCAGCAGTTTGGCCATGCTGGTTTAAAAGTTGGAACTGAAAGTTCATTCCTGACCTTGGAAACGATACGATAGAAACTGTCTCACCACAAGGTTCATTTATTATCTGATCTGCAGCTTGTATCACATAATAAAACCAAAAGCTCCAGATTAGGCTCTGAGCTAAGTAGTAACATTAGACTAGAGAAGCCAGGACAGTAGCTCAGAGAATCAAGGACCAGTCTGTTTTATATTAGAAGCAACCACGTTGAAGCTTTTAAAGAGACACAGCCGACTGAAGCCTTTCTCTGTCTAGTAGTACGAATGTGAGTGACACTCAATCGTCACGGTCACTGAAAACTGGATGGCAGATTGAATCCTCAACCACCTCCTTCCTACCAAATATAATTTGATTCAAAAACCTCTTTGATGCAGATGCTGGAACTGCTTCTCTTTGGCGGGGAGTCTGATGTCAGATGGTAGTGATGATGATGATGATGCCACTCACAGGCAGCTGATTTGGGCCCAAAACAACTTGTTGAAACAGATCTTCACCTTTTGTAGCGCCATGCACGGCTCCGAAGAGCATTCATTTTATCTGAGTTGTGGATACTGTTGACCTGACAGAAATACAGCATATACAAATATACATATTGTGTACTATTTAATGTTATGATTTTCTTTTTGTATTATCGCTTTTTTTGTATGTATGAATTGTCTCGCGAGCCGCATCAAATTGTCTAGCGGGGGCCGGAGGTCGCCCACCCCTCTTTTGACGCATGCTGACAGGCATCTGGGATAGTTAACGTGGCATCATTCTAGTGCGGCCTCATGGTGTCACTTTAGCTCTGACACCACGGTCATGTGGGAGAACGGGCAGCATGCAAATGTAGTGTCCGGTGGTAAAGCCAGACCAAAGTAACCTTTTGATAATCCCATCTCTTCCAGCTGTTATCCCTCTGACCGACTCGGAGCACAAGCTGCTGGCACTCCATTTTGCCGTGGACCCTGGCAGGGACTGGGAGTGGGGGAGGGACGACAACGATAATACCAAGCTAGCCAAGTAAGTCCTGTATCGTATATCACAGTGTGTTGATGCTTATCAATAAAGCAGACAAAGGCACCGACTACGAAGGCAGCCCCGAGAAAAGGTGGGAGAGTGAAATCTGCATGCAAAGGCAGTTCTGTTAGTCTGACACACAAGGCTGTTTGTGGGGGAATTAACTTTGATTATGGGCTCTGGATTCGGGTTGCTTCAAAGAGTGAGCGGGGAGAGAACAAATTGTGAGTCACGTCAGTCATCCATAGGGTGTCCCAGGAATGGCCTCACTAAATCAGCAACACCCTCTCTGAGTTTAGCAAAGAGTTTATGTAAGGGTTTCTGTTTCACATTCTTGCCAGTCAGGGGATTAGCTTATCCTGAAACAAGCTGCAGTATGAATAATGCAGATATACAGAGAAAAGTGGCTCAAACCACTGGCTAATGCCACACCTTCTGCTGAAAAGGGCTGCACTACAATCTCACTGTATATATGGCAGGAAGTTTGGTTAAAAAATGTCAAAGTTCAGCTGTGAGATTGTATTTAATCAATGCATGTTCTCCCACAGTCTCATCTTGTCTCTGGAGGCCAAACTCAACCTGCTGCACAACTACATGAATGTAACATGGATTCGAATTCCATCTGAAACAAGGGTAATTTATTTCTGGCACATGAGTCTTGTTCGTCTTGGTTCATCTAGCTCAGGAGAGACTCCTCCATTCCAGATGTTCTTTAAACCACAGGGTCCAATCAGTCACTGTAATTTACTGTCAGAAGGCAATAATGTCAGGCATTTATGTGTGCACTGAATGTGAATCTTCAGAATTCAGGCAACTAAATTCAAAAAATTGTTGCTTCTGCTATGTTCTGTGTTTTCGCCAACGCTGTGTGTCTCCGTGCAGGCTCCCTTGGCTCAGCCAGAGTCTCCCACAGCCTCTGCAGGTGAGGACGTCCAGTCTCTAGCTGAGTCCATGGACTCTGACCGCGAGTCTGTCGGCAGCAACTCTAATGTCAACACCGGCAAGCCAAGCAAGGAGAAGGACAAAGACAAGCATCGCAAGGACAAAGACAAGAGCAGAGCTGATTCTGTTGCCAACAAACTAGGTAGCTTCAGCAAAACCTTGGGAATCAAGCTGAAGAAGAATATGGGAGGCCTGGGCGGCCTCGTGCACGGCAAAATGAACAAATCTAATTCTGGCTCAGGTCGTAGTGGGGAGAATGGAGGGGAAAAGGCAAAGAAGAAGGAGTCTAAGACAACCAAGGGAAGCAAGGAGGAGTCAGGTCAGTCAGCAAGCTCCACCTCTTCTGAAAAGACCACTAGTCCCTCTCCCACAGACAGAGACAGACCCTCCAGCTCCTCCCCCACCGAGAGACAGGACAGTGCAGGGAGAGTCTCAGGGGACAAGACCATGGAGAACTGGAAGTACAGCACCGATGTCAAGCTCAGCCTCAACATCTTGCGGGCTGCCATGCAGGGGGAGCGCAAGTTCATTTTTGCGGGCCTCTTGCTCACCAGCCATAGACACCAGTTCCACGAGGAGATGATCAGCTACTATCTGACCAATGCCCAGGAACGATTCAGCCAAGAGCAGGAGCAGAAGAGGAAGGAGGCGGAGAAGAAGCCCCCTGCCACTAACGAGGTGGCCGTGAAGAAGCCTGAGCACGAGAGTGTCTTCCAGAGGGAGAGATCGGACAGTTCGCCTCCGGAGAGCTGCTCTCCGGTCCTGCCCCACCACACCCACACCTACAACCACAACCCACAGCCCCCACTGGGTCTCAAGATGCAGGGCAGGAACAGTCCCACTCCTGCAGCCCCCCTTGTCTCTGTCCCAGTGCCTCCGCTCACACCGCCAACAGCCTCGCACCATGTCTCCCACCCAGTCCCGGCCCCTGCACCTTACTCCTCCCCCAGTATTGGTGCTAAGAGACACGGGCCTGTTCCCGTGTCTGCCCACTACAGCCATACACCGCCCATCCAGAGGCACAGTGTGATTCACATACAAGATGTCAACATGCAAACCTCCATCTTCCAAGATGACCCCTATAAGCCCGTGGTGGGCACCCTAAAGACATGCGCCACCTACCCCCAGCAGAACCGCACACTCTCCTCGCAGAGTTACAGCCCTGCTCGCCTGTCAGGGGTCCGCACTGTTAACACCATAGAGACCCTGTCCTACAATATGCCTGGCGAACACAAGTCCCACACCTACACCAATGGATTCGATGCGGGAGACATTCAGGACTGCCTGGAGTTTGCTGATGAGGACAACTCGTCTCACACCTGGCTCAACCAAGACAAAACCAAAGGGCGGAGCTCTGGAAGCCCTTTGTACTGCTTTCAGCAGCGCCGCTGCAAGAGGGAGAACTGCTCCTTCTACGGCAGGCCGGAGACAGACAACTACTGCTCCTACTGCTACAGAGAGGAGCTGAAACGCAGGGAGAGGGAGAGCAAAGTGCAGAGGCCTGCATAGCCATCACCGCCACTTCAGCCACTTGTCAGCTAGGCCACAGGAGACTTGAGGGAACGACACCATCTGCACTCTGCATTTCGAAATAACGTGACGGCAAACATTTTCCTATTTTGTTGAAGAATGCTCTTGTATTCCTGTCGCCCTGCCCTTGTTAGTAAAGAGTATTACTTTATGATGGGGGAAGCAGAACTTGAAACAGTGAGCAGCTTTGGCCAGAAATTGTGCTATTATTTGTTGTTGTTTTAATTTCTGTCTCATTGAATTTAGTCTTTTACTTGTTTTAGAGTAAAAGTCATCTCTGTGATGTAACTCTCTGTATGTGAGGGAAAGTTCTTTATTTTTCAGAAGATTTGCATCTTATCTGGAGGGAACATTTTAGCTCTTTTAATCAGTTTTAATGCAATACCTCTGCTTGGTTCTTCAAAAATCTCTGTGGGAAATTTGTAGTTGTTTTCCAATCAAAGTAAATTTAATGGGAGATTAATATTAGACTTTAAAGCAATAAATTGGTGATTTTTGCTACACCCTCTCCCAATTTCGTCTATGCACCAATAATATAATTACTGTAGGTTATCTGTGTCTTGTAAATTGTAAAGGATTGTCACGGTGTGCTTTTGTAAACAATTTGAACTACAGGAATTAAAATGTGTGAGCATCATAGGTTGTAATGTTGGATTAGGGTGAAATGTAAAACTCTCATTTCTTACGTGTTAACCTTTGTCGTTACCACAGTGCAAGGGTTCGCTGTCAGAATTGGATGCAAAATATTGTGCGAGATATCATTTCTTATGTTTTGCATAGTCAACCTCCTTAAAACCACAAGCACTGCCAAACTGGCTTCTTTAAAAAAACAAAAATTTGATTCAAATTCCAAAATGTTTTTTTGTGCCTAATACTGAACAATGTGCGTAGGACAAATTGCTTCTCAAATATGCAGTGTTTTATGGTGTGTTTCTCCGAGTCGCCTATTAACTACTTAATTCAGTCAATGTGTTAGATGAGAAGAATTGTGGGTAGTGAGAGCAGGCCGATGCGTATTTGTCTGAAGTGTGATTACGTGTCTCTTCCCCCCTCTACACACGCCACACGATGTGCAATCATGCTATAAGCACTATGTGGTGACCTGCAGTATAGATGTCACCAATCTAGTGTGAGATTGTGTGTTCTTCCATATCTAGAGGCCGTTAAAAGAAGCACCTGCTGCTACGAGCACCTCAAGCCTTTGTGATCATCAGTGCTTTAATCAATCAGTGGGTTTGTGAAACCCCAGGCCTCCAAGTGCTTTCTGCTCATTCGACATGACTACTGTAAAGACGCAGTGTTTGTGTTGCTGTTTGTCCCGGTGATGCTTGGATAATGTACCATGCTGTCCTTAACTAAGTGTGTCCTGGCCAAGGATGTCCACTGCTCCCTCGGTTCACTTCTGTCTCTCTCTCTCTCCTGTACACATCACAGTGTTGCTCCTCTTCGTGTCTACGTGACCAGTTCATGGACTCCCACCATGTTAGGACTGTAAGATATGATTTTGTATTCCTTTAAGAGTTTTACACTACTTTAAATTATTAATTTGCACATTAGGTACAGATGTAAATATGAAAAAAATAGTTTATTGTTACAAACATGGTGTGTCTGTGTCATTTTTGTTTTTGTCAAAGTGAGGAATTTTTTTATCAGTATTCTGCTCTTGAAAGTTTTAAGGTATTATTTAAGGTATCCAGGGAGCAAAGCACTACAATACACTTTTACCCTCTATTTGCTCATCTTCCTCTAATCTCTTACCTTCCTCCCTTTTTCCTAGCGGGGCCTTAAAGCAGATGATTATGGGTGATTACTGTATTACTGTACCAGAACTCAACAAGCATGAATATGGCTGTTTTTCACAACAAACAATGAAATCTGCAATTTCAACTTTTTCTTCTGGGCAGTTGTTATCAGGTTGTTTGGTTACCCATAACGGAGAGTACTGCTCAGGCTGTGAAAACAGTCATATAATGTCTTGTGTATCTCAAAAGTGGAGAAAATAACCACAGTGATCGTCAGCGTTACCTTGAGTTAGATTTGAGACTTCAATTATTTGACAGAAAATCATCTTATAAAGAAGAAAAAAACCTGGGTTCATGGAGTTTGGAAGATGGTTCATTGCACAAGTAATGAAGGTCTAAGAGAAGATGCTGTTGAGTTGCATGCTAGGAGTTTGAAGTCAGGTTATTTCGGCCTCTGCTGTGCTGATTTAAATAAAAAGAATGTAATCCCCCAATGTTTATGGAAGTGTAATAGTAAATCCCTGGGGTACGTCAGTTTGAAATGATGGTCAAAATGCATATGAGGCCAAAAATCCAGAATGTTTTTGGTGGTTGGATCTTACAATTCCCATAATGCAACTCTTTAGCATCTTTCATGGGACATCTGCTGCTGATTCTTGGGAAATAATGATGTCTTTTAAATGACACACCTTCATTCTGCTTGACAGTTTGGAGGCGTTCCACAACCAATTGGAGGTCTCTAAAAGCTGCAAACACTCATGACATCACTATGACATCACTGGGTGGTTTGGTTTTTTGTCAGACTACACAAAGCTCCTAAAAGACATAGATTTAGTTTTCACAGGGTGTGAATTATGGACCGGTCTCCACAAATGTTGTGCAGTGCTCCTTTAAGAGGCTGTCACAACATTTGAATAGGACACACTGATTTATAAGACTCAGCATTAATGGGAGGAGGCGATTAATCTTGGCTCGGCTTATTGAACAAGACAGAACAAAATGGGGGGAAAATCCCACCAAAATTGGTCTGAGGTTACCGAGTTGAGATTCTTGGGAGTGAACTGCCAAGTAGGGCAGCATTCCTGACCGATAGCTGCAACTCTGCCTTGTTCCTCCAGGGACATTTGTTCACTGGCAAGAGGATCGACACCTAGCAGCGAAGCTGCAGCCTTTGAAAAGCAGCAGAAAATGTGCAAGTGCATTCATGGGAATCCTCTCCATCGCTATGATGGTTGAATCTAGCGAGGGCGTGTCCGACAGCCTTCACATGAACATGATTCAGAGGATACTCAAAGAGAGGTTTAGTCATGTATTTGTCACTGCAGAGATGTAAGGATTAAATCAGTTAAAGCTTCATTTAATCTTCTAATGCAGAGAACAGGAGAGGCTCGTGAGAATAACTCAGTGAGAAGGGTTTCATCCCAGTGCATTAACGCTGTTTCCAAAGCCTTCCAGTCAGATTATCATTGATTTTGCACAAGGAATCATGATTGTGAAAATGTAGAAAGTCTTTGGGTGAAAGAGATATTTCAGTCCACTTTTGTCAGATGGAAATATCTCAAAAACAATTACATGGATTATCTTATTATTATTATTATTATTATTATTTGCGGATATTCATGGTTCCCAGACGATAAAATCGTGATGACTTTGGTGTTCCCTTAACTTGGTTTTGCACTTGGAAGCAAGTTTCAGCATGTTATCATGCTAAACTAAGATGGTGAACAGAATACATTTTAGCATATTACCATGCAGATGTTATCAAAGACAAGATGTTAAAAGTGAGGTGAGAGAAATTGGCCTATAACAACCAAAAGGTTTAAAAGAACTCTCAAAAGATTTTTTTTTTTAAATTAGGTAAAATTACTCTGCTTTTTCCAGTGTCCACTGTCTGTGCAGCAGCTGCGGGCTGAGTTGGTGGAGTGAGTGAGTGAGAGTGAGGGGAGGATTCGTTCTGTGGGCAGAAGCCAGCGATGTGTGGGAAGAGTTGCGTAGTTCTGACTGAGCGTATGAGTCTCGTGACTGGGCTGCTCGAGACGACAGTGTGGGTTAGACTCTCTTCTCCCAACTGTTGCCCCGTGCCTCAGGTCACGGTTCTGGCTGCTAATGATATGGACTGACTTTCACTTTGACAGTGAAGTTTTGGAGACGAATTGCAACTCCACGTGACGTCTAATATTAGTCACACAATGGCCACTCCAGGGCTCTCTTTCCTCACAGCAATATATGCCGAGCTCCCGTATCCTGCATCTTCCAAGAACTCAAAGAGAGCACATTGTCTACTTCCTTGGATCCCCTTTTTCTCAGAATTCCCTTTGAATTTGCATGTGGGACCTCCCTTCCCTTTTCAAGGCAACAAAGAGCTCTATCAGGCACACAGCAGCCATTTGGCAGGCCCCTTGCTCTCACACAGTTCAGCAAAGCCTCCATGTTGTCAAATTCACTCACTCAATTCCTAACCAACACTCATACTGAAAACGCCAGGATACTGTAATTCTTAGCTGCCTTTTATTTCCCTTCCAGGTGCATCCGTCTCCTTCCTCACATAATCAGAACCCATTGCAGGCCTTAACATAACACACAACAGTTCATAAATATTGATTTTCATGGAAAGCATTTGCCTCATTAAGACAGTGAAATTGAAATGTGGGACAATTACGCATGGCCATGGGTGTATAAATTGAATATTTAGAGCCTCTTTGCCCTTTTTTCCCCCAACAACTGTTCCCATCAGCTGGACGCTAAGCAACTCTACCTGACAGTAGGTGCAGTGCTGTTGTGTTTTAAGCAGGTTTGCTGCCTTTGATGTCTCTGCTGCAGTGAGTGGTACTGCCAACCCCCTCCCCACCTCCCATAGCTAAGCCTTGTTCTCAGCCAGTGCCAGCCTCCAGTATCTGAGCTCATCCCACCCGCTCCGCAGGATCTAGCGCCAGCCCTGCCATGCACTGCACTTGGGAGTGGGTGGCATCACATGGCCCTTCAGCCTGCCTTCTGGGGCTTGGCATGGAGGAAGAGGGACACACACACACACACATACACGCACACGGGTCTCTGTGTGATTAGGACCACTGTTGACGCTGCTGCCGAACACATCTCTCTCTTCTTTTCCTGTGGATTAACTCCACTGAATCTCAAAGGCAGCGATGCCCACACACCTCAGTGGAGCATAGACCCTTTTCCAGGCTGCAGAGCCTCCCACGCTCTAGACTGTGAGTGTGTCTGGCTTGGGTGCACCAATCAGCAGCGGGTAACACCTCCCACCCACCCACCCGCCCCCTCATGCTCATCTTCCATCTCTCTCACACACACTGTGCTGTACTTTCTCTTGAGACAATGCATTCAAAGTAACTCATGGCTGAGCTCCTCGGAATTCGGTGGATACCTGAGTTTGTTCTGCATCGAGGATTTCACCTGGAGTCATCATGGGTGCTCCTGAGCTGATAATCCTGAGAAAAGGTGGCCCTGCAGTGACAGATCAGTCAAACTGAAACCGCCTCCTCTGCCCCCACATCCTGCCTCCAGGTGACTGCAGCAGAGACGTGCTCTCACCGCTGTGTACATTGTGCCTGCATCTGCAGCAATGTAACTCGCTATGGAGGAGAAAATGAGTCACCTTGATTGATTGACATGCAGCCCAGACAGAATATGTTTCTCACCCATGCAACCACCACAAAGATCTTTCGTTTGAAATGGTGAGATATGTGCCGGTGATGCTCGTGATCAGAAGCACCACACGATTCGTATATTTAGCAGCTCAGATTCTTGGCAACAGTTCCCTGTCTATATTCAACCCCCCCCCCCCCCCCCCCCCCCCCCCCCCCAAACAAAAAAGGGTTAAACTAACTATGCATGTTGGCACCGAAATATAAAAACAAACTCTGGGAACATGCAGGCTGTGATATGGCACACCAAATTGTGTGGCAATGCCAGGGGTGGCAGCTTGTCTGTCTGTGTAGTATGGTGTGTTGGTAGCTCCAACCTGCCAGGAGACAGGAGGTGCACAGATTGAGCCGGGAGAACACCAGGCTCCTCATCAAGAATTTGAATGCCTTCGTTCTTTCTCTTCCTTCCTGTCTCACTCCACATCGCATGATTCATTGTGAGCAGGAAAGGCCACGCCTGTGATCTCTGCTGGTGTCGCGGAGGCACTCTTGGTCGAAGAGAGGGAAAAAAACACATGTTGGCAATGATCTTTTCACAGCGGGAAATGCAGATGGAGAGAGAAACTGTGCTCTGGATGAAAAGTGCACTTTTTCACAAGGTGGGGGGTCCGAAGTTTGTGGTGAATCGTCCATTCCTCAGAACTCGCACAGGCAGTCAGTACATACAGGAAACTTCAAGAAACACAATTTATCAGTTGATTTGAGCTGAAACGGGATAAGGAAGGAAGGAGTACTCGGCACTGCAATGCCCCACCCATTGTTGATACCCCAGCAATTACTGTAAATATTTGCATGGGGAACAAGGTGTACTTCCTCTTGCAAGAATAATACTGAAGTGCAAAGTCGGCTGTTGTGAAAAGACTTTCTAACTGAAAAATATATGGCCTCTTTCTACAGTTATCTGATGTAACTCTGATACTGTTTTATATTCATATAAAATAAAGATATTAACCCTTCTTTAAAAAAACATTCTTCTGAATGTAAAGCTGAAATCCCAAACAGTAAAACACACCCCATTTCAGTACAGTGCAGTCAGAGATATTGTACTCATTTACACGGCATGACCAGAAGCCTAAGTTAGCTTATGAAAGATATGGAGTCAGTTCCCTGACTTAACTTAAAAGAATAATTTGAAATTTTGGGGTTCACATACCTTTTAGCACATCTAAAGTTAGTTGGCTCACATGTTATATCTTGCAAAAAAATATGCATATTATGTGTATTATATGACAAAATGAGGCAAACCAGAGCCACAATTTGTTATTTTTTGGACACTGAGCTAACCATTAGCTTCATCTCCTGTAGTCTACAGACACGGATGCTTCACATACTTCTTGCCTATGTTTAGTTATCTATCCTTATTCTGTCACGTGTTCATGTAAACGGGGGCCACAGGAGCTGTCACATCAACGGGAAAAAAGAAAGGCACAAAACAAATTTGAGCTGCTTATTTTATGAATTTATTTCCAAATGTAAACTTCACTATTTCATGCATACAAGTTATGACAACATACATTATTCAACAATCTGTTATTTTTCATATTTGCATAGGACATGGTCACAATATATTGTCTAACATGTAAAAAATAATGCCATAAAAAGGTACAGCAGAGCAGCTAAGACCAGCACATTAGAAGTGTGTAGAATCCCAGGAACTGTACAACTGTAATACTAGAATGCAGTGATTTTGGTTTGCTGAGAGAGAAAAAAACAACGAAAAAAAAACAAATCAACAAAATGACACCTGAATGTTAGAGTGAGGTCATAGGTGGATGTACTGGCCATAGCTGAGTCGAGTTATTTACAGATTAGATTTTATTGGTGCTGAGAGGGAGAGCAGCACCATGGAGTCACTACAACAGGCAACTGATGGTGATGGGCAGAGGAGAAACACAGAGGTATCAAGAGAGCAACGTTACACTAAGGAGGTACATTGAAGACAAACAGGTACAGGAAACAGGACCAAAAGGCCCTTTGTAATCAAAGGGAGGTCACTGACAGCACTGTGTGCTGCGTAACTTGGATCAGACCAATCCTTTGAGGGCAAAAATGTCCAACGCTTGAGTAAAAGACTTTTGTCAGCGTGCTTTTCTAGAGCAAACTCTGTGCAGTGTCCTTTGTGGCAGTCCAGCAAGAGCACACAGTCAGTGAGGGGCCAACCTGCCCCGCTGCATGTTCACTCGGTCTCTTTAGTTTCTAGTCTTATACTCTTTCACTATTTGTCTGCTCTCATAATTATATGGGTTTTGTTCATTCAAGTTATTTGTTTATTTTTTTTAAGTTGAGGTTGATGTAGAAAAAGGTCCATATGAGACACAACATCCATTCATCTGCACTTACAGCACATAAAGATGAACCCAGGGGTCCAAATGGGTTTGGGTTTCAAAATAAATGCAACATTCATCTTTCCCTTCGAAGCCTTTGGTAACAACTTGTAACTGCGGAGCCTCTGATGAGCTGCCAGAACTCAAGACTCCTTCGCACTGGTCAAGAACCACTTTATCCTTTCATGGCTAACTTTTACACATTATTCCCACCTTAGAGAGTCCCGGCCTTTGTCAAGAGGGAGGACATCCTCAATATTTTTGAGATATTGCATGTAGGGTGTTTATTTGAATTGGCTTAGCCTGCACAAGGAGCCTGCAGAGAGTAAAAGGAGAGATTAAACCTGGGAACTGTTGACAATGGGAAACGTACCTTGTGCACAACTCACAACGTGTAAAACCTCACAGTCAAGACAAACTTCAACTCATCACCTGCAAAGATGCATCAGCTCAATGTAAGCAGCACATTTATAGCAAATGCAATTTTCGATCCTTTGGAATGGTTGGGCGTTCATTATCATTAAGATTGTTTATGTCAAAAATACCTGTAATAAGCCATTATACAATGTTTGAGTATTGTACAGCAACAAAGAGAAGAAGAAAAAAATTAAATAACAAGAACCAAATGAAAACAAATCTACACAACCAAAAATGTTTACATTAAGCAGAAAAGAAATATTTAACTTAGAACAGTTGCATATCAAATATGCAGAGTTGCTTCATTAAATCCTGTACATGACATAAAAAACATGTCTCACTTTATAAAACTGTACAAGTTTGTTAAATGTCTGATAATAGCTATTTTTTTTCTTTTCATCCTTAACATTTGTATGATCTTTATGAACTTACCATAATGGTTTTGGCACGCAATTGCATCAATCATGCTTTTACATTGTGATCAGTCACACAGTTTTCAGCTGAGATGGTCTCATCAGTGATATATTTATGTAATTAATATGAACTTCTTAAATAATATTCATGTTAGTTCTTTACATACTCGTCAACAATCAATTCTCTTGCATTTTACAATTAGAAGAAAAATAGTAACTGGTACACTCTTAGCATCCTGTAGAAACCTTGTATTTCCATTTTGTTATTGTTTAAAGTCCTTTTTTTCTCTAACAGATATCAAAGTCTGTAATCTTACTTGGATTACAATTACAATCATAAAGTTGGATTTAAAAATGCTGAAATAGAGCTTCATACCAATTTACAGTTGACATCATCCAAAACACAGTAAATATTTAAACCAAGACATATATGTGGAGCTCAGTAGGGAAGGGATGGTTTAAATATTTTTTGTAATGTGAAATAATAAAAAATATGGTTTTAGTTTTTCCCAGAAAGATTAGTTTTTGAATCTACAATGATGTGCCGGACCCTGACAACATGGGATGATTATATAAAATGTGGTCCAGGGTTTTTTTTTGTTTTGTTTGTTTGTTTCTTTTTTGTTTACAGAAAAAGTCTCTTTCCTTCTTCATTCAAGTAAGAACAAATAAAACCACCAGTTATTTGTGCTACTTATCAAGCAAATGTAAGCTACATGATGGATACTTTGAAAAGATATGAAGGTACAATAAAAGTCAGATATTTCCAGAGGTATGATTCTTGAAAAAATATACAAGCTTAATTAAAGATTTTACACGACACAACAAAATAATAGTAAAAAAGAAAATATGACTAAATTTCTAACTCACAATGGTGTGGTCTCTAATCTTATGGAAAACTTTCAAAAGAATCTAAATAATAAAGAAGAAGAAAAGTCACTACATCTGAAATCGATGCACAGAGAGGTCAGGACGTTTCCTTTTTTTTAATCATGACATCCCAAACACTCCCCAAACAATCCTTTCACTTTCTGACTTGGAGGAATTTTGGATAACAGGTTCACTGGAGTAACCTGCATCCTGACATCAACTGAGTATTAAGTGTTTCTGGTTAAAGGGGTGAATCCCAAGTCATGGGGTTAATGTTGTGTTACTGTGTCAAAGCAAAAATGCTGCCCGACAGAAACAGTTGACCATAATGCTGTGATAAATACAAAAGAGACGCTGACATGACCTGAAGACAATCGGAAATCTAAAGAAGAAAAAAACATAACAAAAAAAACAGACTATATATCTTTCTCCAGAGAGGTTAATAATTATTTGACAACAAAAGCAAGTACAGTAAAAATGGACATGTACAAAACTGTGTTCAATGGCCTTTTGTGTTGTATTATTCAAGTAAATTTGGTACAGTGAGATTAAAAGTTGAGAGACACGGTGCCTGTTGTTGAGGCCTGTATATCATTGGTGCAGTCTGGGTGGATGGATGGACAGACTGGGATGTCTACACTGTCAAAGTCAGTTTGTTTTCTGATGGTAGGAGCTTCCTGTTGCCTACTGTACAGTATGTCCCCTGACACTAATGGTCAAAGGTCCTTAAAGGGGCATTTCATTTCACTGAAAACAGCGTCCAGAGTGCCCAGTGCTTACTAAGTCGTAGAGCAGGACTGTTGAATGTTCTGCAGACACAATAGGCAGGAGCTGGGCCCATACATAGTCGTTCCAGTGTTTCCAGTGTGGTCGGACACTGGCCAGCAGTGAGCTCTCACCCAGGAACATCGTGGGAGGCTGGCAGACATTTCTGTGCAGCAACTGAAATCTACTGACTGTCCCATATCTGCCGTTGCGGATGTCGACCCTGAGGTAAATGTGCAGATAATGGATGAACAATAATTCGTGAAACCTGTTTGAGGGTGAGCCACACAGACCTTTTGTTGTGGTCGTTGTTGTTGTTGGGTTTTTTTGCAAATATAAAGTTACACTTACACTACAAAATTGAGTATAATAAAAAAAAGAAGCCATGAATCAATACCACAAGAAGCTGCTCAACAGCAACTAGGAGAAATTGTTTGTGAAAATCCAAGTTTTTCTTACAGAAATGGTCAAAGTAAAACCCTCTCAGTGCTTCTTTCACTGGAAGCTACTGATCAGTGGCATTCAAAATGTCATCTTGCGGTCTGGAACCTTCCTTATCATCTTACAGAGGGTCGTTTTCTTTTTTTCAAACATGTGGTGTTTTGAGGAAACTACTTCATTCGATCTAAATAAGGGATGTTTTCTTTCTGGAGGATGTGACCGAGCTGATTCTTCACAACTTTAAAGAGAGATGTCTGCTGTGGAGAGTGAGGGACAAGGCCTGCCTTTCATGAACTTACACCTGCCACACTGCTTCAAAAAACCATCTACGCTTTCAGGGCGAACTTGTTAATATGCATATCGTGGACTGCAGGGTGAGAGTGCAAAGACTTGTTGGTAAGAGGAAGCTGGCACATGCGATTCCCGGTGACATGACACCGTTTCCAACCATGGTGCTGAAGCATTACAAGAAAATGTAGGCATAACACAGACTGGCGGGGCTGCAGCAGTTTTGATAGTGGTGCCTGTTTCCATGGAAGGTTTACTGTGCCTTTTGCCTGACTTATTGAGGCATGTCAGTCTAGAAAACACAAGTCAGCTTTCTCACGGGACATCTGAGCTTCACAGGCAGGACAACGTGAGGCTGGTGAGAACTGCACTTTGCTGATATGTACATTTTGGTTCAGATGTTTTCACAACAGTTTAAAAGCCCCATGTCGCGAGCGAGAAGTTTGAAAGCAGCTGTTTGAGAGCACAGGTTTACTGGTGTGAATTTCGGAGCGACGTGCTCCTTGGCATTGTGAAATCAGACTCTCCACAAGGACTAGAGGATTTCTACCTGTGCTTAGGATGGAGTTGGGTACATCCCACCCACGCTACCAGCATTGTCTAGGCAGTACCGTGGTGCATGTACTTCTCTTTCTACTCTTATCCTACAGGTTGGATCAGCCCACTAATTACAGACATTTTTATGCTCACAGTTGGAGGGAGGGAGTTGTGGAATGAGGAGGAAATGGAGGGTCTGTCTGGCACTGTGGGTCTCCTCCTCTGTGCTGCTCGACTCGTGATTAGCCTCTTCTCGTTCATCAGGACCTGCCCTCTTTTGCCTGCCTATTGCAGATTGCTGCTTTGGTCACTCTGTGCACCACCGTGTCGCAGCCTATAGCCTGGCTCGGCCCACCACCCTGGCCTACATTTGATCTCCAAGTTTGCTCGGTGACGGGACAGGTAGAGCCAGATAGGTGAAGGAAGACTCCCTGTGAATGGCATGACGGCGTGCGCTACTCCTGCGGGCTGTGAATAGCTTCTTGTGGGATGCAGCTGTTTCCTCCAGGGAGGCCACATTAGTCAGAGCCAGGAGGAGGGAAGTGAGCGGGCTGTCTGGTTCTACCTGTGATACTGCCAACCACCAGCCCCAGGCCTCAATGAAGGGCGGCTTACAAGACTGAGTAGAAAGCTTTCTTTCACTCTTGTCTTTGGTACTTTTTCCTATGTGCTCGAGACAGGGATAAATATTGTTTCAACTTTAGTCCCCGTGTGTCCATTTTGTGTGAAATTCTGGCTGATGATACAGCACTTTTATTTATAAAAAAAAGAACAATAAAAAAACCAGCTGCTTTGAAACTTAACTGTCACTATTTAAAGGTTGTAAGGTTTCTTCGACTGAGTACATTTATAAAAACTGTTCACCCAGTATAATCCCGATCCTCCCACAGCGCAGATTTACACAGTATATACTGCACACTGCTGTTGAGTGAAATACACGTTTAACCCAGTGTAATGGCAACTGACTATGAACATTGCAGTGGAGGAACAGATGTGTTTTGTTTACTGAGGTGAGGGTCTGGAAATGGATTTCTTAATACACAGCATTTATATTACATATAAATCCCCAGAACACAAGGGAGACCAGGACATGAACTCCTTGTACAATTGACCGTATGACCGTAGGGTTAGTTTCCTTGAATGTGAAAACCAACAACAACAAAAAAAACAAAAAAAACAAAGAGTGCAATTTGTGTTGAGTGTAAGGCTGCTATATATGTACTGTTTGTTTCGCTCTACTGTGTTCATTCTTTCAAGCTAACAAGGCCATCCCTGAGCAGGGCGCAAAATTCAACCCCTGTTGAATTTCAGAGTAAAGTGATGAGTATATTGTGCAGTCAATGTAAGTACTGTTACGTACTGTGGTATTACAGAAAAAGCAACTGTCTTCAATCCTGAGGTGTGTGTTAACCCCTTCTCCTCACCTGTTCAAAAACAAAAAAACAACAAAGAAATACATGAAAAAAAACCTGTCAGGGTGTCTGTGTTTTTGTTTAGCTCGCTGCGAATGTATGTTGGACAACTAGCCATCATTAGAAGCTAAGAAAAATACAGACATATGGTACAGAATGTAAATATTGCCGTCTGGGAAAGGCATTACCTTCTTTTAGGATCACACAAGTAATTGCACTACAATAAGCAGTTATGTACAGTATGGTACACCACAGCAAGCGCAGGAATAGCAAAGGGGGGGGGGGGGTTGCTGACAACTGTGCAACACAAGTGTTATGATGAAAACACAGGCCTCGCAGGTTAGAGGCGGAAAGTGCGACTGGTTTTCAGTTTAAGGCGAGTTGGCTGGGCTGAGGGTGGGGCTGAGGGTGGGGCTGGAGGCATCCGAGCGGCTGTAGTCGCTGAGTGAGCCGGGACGTGTGGTGCAGCCGCTGCTGCCGCCATGAGGCCTCTTCAGCATGCCGGGTTGAAAATCGGAGTGGCGCCGGGCGTGCTTCATCAGGTGGTCGCTGCGCATGAAGCGCTTGTCACAAAGCGGACACCCAAACTTCTTCTCCCCCGTGTGGGTGCGGTAATGACGGGCCAGCTCGTCGGAGCGGGCAAACTTCTTACTGCAGTCTGGCCAGGTACATGGGAATGGCCGTTCTCCTGGAAAAAAAAGGAAAAGGGGGGAGAAATGTTCATATACATAGTCACACAAGAAACACAAGACTTTAGCAGCGTGGCCATAAGGACCACGGTTTAGCCCATTGTCCATACTACAGATCATGTATACATGAAATCAGGGCTTGCCATTTTCCCAGGCACACTATGCTTAAAAAAAATAACTCTCTCCATTCATTTGAATTTGATATGAAAATCAACTTGCACACATGTTATAGGATGGGCACGATGATGGATTTCCTATCTTCTGCACATCCCGGATCTTTACACGCACATTTTGACACCGTACTGAAATGTCTGGAGCAAGTAGCTGCCTGAAAGTTTTAAACAATCGGGAGACTGGTGGACAGAAATGTCAAGTATTTACATTTGTTTTAAAGGGGCCAAAACATGCTAAATCCACGTATATGTAAAGTCAGTGTCAATTGGTGTAACATGAAGGGAAAAAAAGAAACTCACAATGTTCTTACGTCAGCACTGTGATCACAAGACGGCTGCCACAGTTAGTGACTCATTGTGAGGTGTTTACAGGTTAACAAGTCCTGAACACCGCCATGCACAGCAAACAGACTTTTTTCAAATAAGACAGGTCCTGCTGAACAAGACTGTGCAGTACGTTGTCAACTCTGAGTCACCAAGGAATAATGATCCCATGGTTACTGTTGGGTCTCATAGGTCAGCAGGATGAACGATATCAAAAGACATCCAAGACATCTTCAAAATTATTTCAAGAAATGTGGGACAAAAAGTCTGTAAGCCGTGGGACTTGGGGGTAAATCACGTAAGATTTTGCGCTGTGCTAAAGGAGCAGACGCAGTTTAATTATCTAAGCTCCAGATGCTTATCACATTCACAATGGTTGCCCTGCCCCTTTTCCAACATGCAACTATCTGTGACTCGGCACATGGGAAATTACACCCTTCCCCCCTCCATCAGGCTATAAATGTGGGCTTTGACACAAATATACTCAAAGCCAGATGGCACTATATATCTTGTGGTTTCCTTCCATTCTGATTTGGAAACGGAGAGCATGGAGCCTAAATGCAGCGCTCCGAGTTCAACGGCCAATACGTCTCATCCTGTACTCAGTTTAGTCCCATTTCACTGAGTTTCTGCCTGACAATAGCTACATCCAGCACGCTAATTTTACCAGGGTGACCTCGCAGTACTATATAAAAAAGTGCAGGACATATATATGTCATGGTTCTTTCCGTAGAATGAGAATAATCAGTAATTTGAAGGATTTGAGGTTTGAAAAGGAATAGATGGTGAGGTGCGTCGATGTTTATGGGTGGCATGACAAATAAGCACATAAGAACAGGCCTGCCAAATACTTTCTTTGTTCTGTGGTTTCCCCGAGGGCCACAATGGAAACAGTGGTGTTCAGCATCAGACACTCATATGCTACCTGATTCCAGTGAGTCTCAAAAACAAGAACTCGGTTGACTACTGGTCTCAGTCCCTCCCCCCATACTGCATGGTTACAAAGCGTGCAGACAGACAGAGCAGGTCTAGACAGCCCAGTCAGTGTTCCTGCCTCTGACGCCTCACCTCAGCTCCAGACAAACTCAATCAGCCCATGCCCACTACAGTTCCTGAGGGCTCATACGGTGCTCCGCATATGTAAACTCTCTAACTGAAATATGTACATTTGCATATGCACATTGCATACTGCCTTGTTTCCTTTTAGGTTAACACCATCCTTGTAGTAGTACCGCTCCTGCAGTGTGACTTTTAAGGCACTAATCTCTTTAAAAAAAGACTCAAGATAATTTGATTTCGTACTTTAGAGGTGATCGAGAAGCACCTGGTCCTGCCAAGTGACTTATTCGCTAAAAAAGAAGAGCAAAGCTCTGCAGGCTGCTTGAGGCTCATAACCAGTGTAACGGATCCAACAACATTAATATTTAACCAGACACCAGAGAGCTGAGCTGAAATATCCAGCCTTACTGCCCTGATACAGTAATGCAGTCATAGTGGAAGCATCAGGTATCCAACAGCAAGTCACAGAGACTCCTCAAATTATGTAGAGCGCCGTGACTTCTTAGAAAATATAACATGAACTGATACACTCCCCATTTTCATCTCATGCCAAACAGTTTTTGGCATATAGGTCAACAATATGAATATGCATTAACACCCTGCTGCTCTAATGTCAGCCTTGGAAGATTCACTTGCATAAGAAAAACATGCAGTGCCCCAAATTCACAACCTGAGGATTGGAAGGTTCAGGGAACAAAAACTTTGATCCTGACGGGAAATGATGGTAAAGGCGATTACCCTCTTGGTAGGAGGATGTCACTACAAGATTTTTCAATAGAGTGTGGTAATCGCTCATCACCTCTGTTGACAGACGAATGTGGCCATAGCTACTTCCCTTACCCTGCTGTTCTTCCCATCTAATTCCAGCATTGTAACAGCAGGGCACCGCGGCCGCCATGACGCCAGTGCCCCAAAGAGACCAGGCACCCATCTTTGGCAGATCGCCATATCCAGGGTGTGGTTTGTCTTTCTCAGAATGTGTCAGTTGCAGAGGGCAAGGAGGAGGGGGGTGTTTTTCCCTAACGAACAAAGTGACCCAGTTACCCACAAAGTGAGTTACATCATGCATGCAAACTGTACCTCTGCTAAGCATTCGTGTCCCCCCTCCAAGGCGATGCGATTATGTCACAGGTACTCTTGTTATATAACTGTTCCATCGGAGGCCACTGGGTCAGTAAATAAACCGCTCATCTCTGCTCGTCTCCCTGCATCCTCCTCTCATTCATATCTAAGAAGTTTGGCTCCTCGGTTTCTGCAGAAATGGCGCAGGGAAACGGAATCCGTCTCCCTGGTGTAAGGGATGCTGTCTGTGAAGGCGAGATCAAATCTCTTTTTGACGTGAGCAGCAGCAGCAGCACAGCAACTCAACTCAGTCACCTGCTCCAACAACAGCTACCAGTATTTCAAAGAAGAGTAGATAACATTCCTTGTGTGTTCTCAGGCATGGGCCAAACACAGTGTACAGCTAAAACCTCCATGTGATCCTGCCATGAGAGATCTAGAGTAAATAGCTCTTCACGGTGAGAAGGGGAAAAATACAGCTCCTGTTGATACATCGGAGATCACCTTGAAGTTAACTTTGTTCTGCCTGCACAATGAGAACCAGAGCAGGAAATATCTTTTACAGAGCTCAGAACAAAAGAACAAGATGTACGCACGCACGCACACACACAACATGTACAGATGTTTACAAGCCGACACAAAGGGGAAAGTAAGACTGGAGTCAGACTGTAGATCACAGCTCATTAGACTTGGAGCTACCTCACTTCAGTGCGGGCTCAGTGGCACAGCCTGCTTGGCAACATGAAATGAGAGGGACACCACTAACTCCAGTGGTAGGGATCAGCCGAATCCTGTAATTTGGATGCATGTTTACAACATGCTATGACCTGTAACCAAACAGGAGCCGGCTACTCTGCCAGGAGACAACCATTCATGTGATTTGGGGTAATACTAAAATGACTGCTGAGTCCCTCATCAGCAAAAACCGCCGGAGCAGACTGGGTAACCCAACCATGCCCGGCCTCTCCCTCCGTACTCACCATCACATGCCAAGATGATATAAAGACAAACATGGGAGTGCAGAACAATAAACATACATTAAGGCTTTTTGCAGCTCATCTTGTCATTGTTCATACTGCAGTATATGCAGGCTTCACTTGTGCAAAAATAACAACAAAGGATCACAAAGTTCTGCGGTCTGTAGGGGGGGGGGGGGGGCTACTTGATTTGAAACACATCTGAGATCGGAACAACTGTTTGCGTGGCTGTTTCTCTATGAAAAATTAGCTCAGTGGGAGAGGAGTCAAGTCTGTCTTCCAAAACATGTTTTCTCAAAAGCTCTATTCACAAGAATGAGTCTTGTCTGCAGGAACAACAAAATACCCTTGGGTGGGTCAGGTGCTCGTGATGAGGACCAGCTCAAACTTGTCAGGAGAAAGCTCCGAAAACAGTGGGCATTTGATCTGTTATCATCTTTTGTCTTTATTGAGAGGGACATTGCTTGCCATTGAATAGCCCGGCTCCCCTTGTGGGCCTGTAGCTTGTCAGCTTGTGAACAATAGCGGCAGCCTCGCTCCCAGCAGGAGAGGCACTCCTGTAATACATTTCAATCAGACAGGCTGTGCGTACTAACCGTAACTCAGTCCCCGTGGTCTGCACTGCACAGGGCTTATTGACATTCACCCATAGACATGCAGCGGGGGTCGAGTTTGACTGTCTGATTCCTGTACACACTTAGACATACATTACTTCATCCCCTTGACTCTTTAAGAGAAAGGCCCGGGATAACTTGCCTTGCATTGACTAGCTCATCACATTTGCTTCAATTAGCGAGAGTGGGCACTCTCTTTCAGCCTTGAGTGAATGCTGAAGTAACCTGCAGCCTTGATACGTCGAGGCAAAGTCCCCTCATGTTTTAAGCCCTGGTTAACTATGGACATGCAAACAGCTGCAGCAACTGTATTAATGGGTGTCTGCAGTTGGTCCACATAAGCAGGTGGGATGCCCCATCACCCACTCTCGCAGCACAATGCCAGCTCATTCCACTGATGGAGTCTGACATTACAGCTCCTGTGAAATAGACATCCTCACCACCCGGTGCCAAACAAAGAGCCATGGCCCTGCTAGCTCCTGGGAGGCCTCATCACACACGCGATAAGGGGAGATACAGGCTGGAGATAATGCCAGCTGTCCCAGTGTTATACCTGATACTCTGCCGGTGAGTGGGAGAGAAATATTTTCATGTCTCACTGGGGAAATGATAATGCCTTTCTTCCCCCAAGACTGAACAAAATACTACTTATGCATGCAGAGAAAGGGGACACACCTTTCATGCCGTGGGGAACATAAGGAGCCCGGCTCCAGAGAAAACACTCCCTCTGACATTAGGTCCACGGAAATTTTCCGCCATTCCTCTCCTATTCAAGCTGTGCTGAGAAGAACACAGTGTACACAGTCCGAGTCTAACTCTCAGCTGGGATCCAGTGAGTGCTGGGCTGACAGGGGTGTTTCTCTGCCGCAGAGGTCACAGCCCTTCAAACGTTAATCAGATTAGCTGCAGATGCATGCAGCTGAATAAATGACCTACATCAATGGAGGGTATTGACAGTGACTATCCTGGTATCTAACCCCACCCCCAACACTGTACATTCTCCGTCTCTACACTGCAGAACCCTCCCTCGCATGCGAGATGCGGTTGGCAGTTTTTGAACAGCAGAGGTGAAAAATGCACAGCGCTCCACAGGTCTGTATCCCTCTCTTCCTGCCGCTGGTAATCAACACCACACCACAAGCTGTGGCCGGGTCTTGGCCTCGGAACACAACACGCTTCAGCACCTATTTTGCTTTGCAGGCTGGAGAAATGTGGGAGGGGCTGGTCGGGGAACAGACAGAGTAGCTTTTATAGTAGTACTCCAGAGCTAACTAAAGAATACATGAGCCCCGTGGGCCATTGGAAGCAGCACAGCCAAGGGACTGCCTGACAGGGGCCTTTCAGTGTTATGAGTGTCCACCATGCATGCTTAATCATAGTTAAATCAGGTTTACATTCCAACATTAGTGAGGGAACTATCCTACAGCCATCTCTACATGTTGGGGATAACAAACGAACAGCTTGTGCACCAGCACATGTCATGCCATTGGCCATGTCTGTCATTGGAGCAGCAACACTGCACCAGAGGATTAGCACAGGCAAGATGGTGGTTCCACTGGTTTTATTTACATCCTAAGGATCAAGTAGATTTACCTAATACCTTGTTTCCATTGGATACTGTACTGGTAAATATGGGCCAACCAGATTTAATTCAAAGTCTTATTTTAGAGCAAAGGAAAACACTCAAACATATTAATCTTTAAACGTATAACATATAAAAGTCTACCGCCATGCTATAAACTCCATGAAGCTGCATTTAGGCAAATTGGTGCTTAGAGCTTACTGACACCTGCTGACAATGGTAATCATCCTGGATTCATGATTGCCTTTACAAAACCCTAATGGCGATGCATCCCATATTTGTTTCAGTCTGGACCTAAGTGCACTGCCTAACACACTGCTAGCCTGGCTCAAAGCAGACAACTAGTAGCATCACCAGAATGGAGACCAATGGAAACTGTTGTGCATCTCCTGACGTCATTTTATTACATGTGAGGAGAAATATGGCTCAACTGGGAGGAATGGTGGAAATCCTGCCGTGTGGCAGGTAGAGAGACTGACCTCTTGTGCCCCAGTCGTCTTTTTGATATTGCTCGAGAAAGAGCAGGAAAACCCCATCTCCACCCTGCTACCTCATCGCTGCCACCAGCCACACAGGAACACTGTGCACTCTGTGTAGCAGGGCAGCCAAATATAAAACCACTGGCAGAGATGCAGCACATATAATAAGAGACTCCTGCTTCTTTTTTTCCATGTGGAATTTGGGATAATTTCACATTTAAATAAAGTGTCATTAACCGCAGTTATTTGACCGAAAATAGAAAGCGTGCATGAATGAGTGGAACTACATGGCAATGGAGCAATGCTGCCAGGTGGTGCCACTTATTTTTTAGGACAGACTGTAAAAAGCTTTACAGCAAGCTCTCCATATTAGAGGTACCCCCAGCATAACACAAAGGATGTCCAGACAAAACGTCAAACCAACTGTAAAATATGTCATTAGTCTCTTTGTCTTTGAGAAGTATTGACCCTGTTCCTCCCGGTGATTCAAATAGTTTTGGAATAGGTCTCGTACACTGACAAGATGGCCTTTTGTGAGGCCCAGCTGTGGGGGGCACAGAGGACCCGGGCTGTTCCTTCTGAAGAAGACATGACTTGTAATGAGCTTGTCAGAGGCCAGCTCTCCTTTAGAGATGGCAGTCTGCATGACATGACAAAAGCAGGGTAATGAAGCTTCACACACAACACTGTGTACCCCATGACCGTAAGACACCTCTTGGGAAAGTGGGTCTTCATTGTTAAGAGTCTGCTATACTTTTAAGAGGAAGAGCCAAAAAAGAAACCAACGGGTGCTGAGAAACACCACAAGAGAGAATCAGCAGTTTTGCCTTTATGGCCTTGGTTTGCTCCACTTGACTATAAAGCTAAAACTTTATTTGTACAGCAGCATTACACAACTGCAATTTCCATACTGCAGGATAAGTTGATGTGTTGGTGAAAAGCCCCACCTCCCACAACAGGAGATCAGACAAAAGCTGTCTGGTAACCATGGACCCCTAAACTGCTGTGGATTCCTGGACTTCAGACACGATGCAGTATAATGACAGATTTAAGTTCAGCATGTACTCTCATGTCTGCTGCATGGCACGAGACAAACGTAATGTGAAACCACTTCATCTCCGCTGTGGAGACCTTTAACCAGCAACTTTTGAATAACCAAAGAGATACATTTCCCAGTTTCTCAAGAAAATCCACAGGTCTGACTGTGGACGGTGTGAATATTTAAGTCGCTTATCAATAACAGTAATGAGTAAACAGCTAATATCAACGAGAACATCATGACCTAAACTAAAATATCATTTTTGCATGGATGAAAAATTATGGTAGCCTATGCTATGATATAACAGTTGGGAAACATTCATTTTGAGTTTGTTATGAGGTTGATCTTGTATGTACTGTAGACAACTGCATAAGAAATAAAATTAAGCTCAGGTTTCAGCTTCTCTTGCACTCGGACAGATCACACACATACAAGGATTGAAAAAGATGGAGTGATGAGGCTTGGCGTGTGAGAGAAGTCAAGTGAGGACACCATGTCCCTGGCTCTTTGTGTAGGGTCTGTAACAGTGCCCCCCCCTCCCTTCTCAATTGGATAGTGGTGCTTGGCTGGGACTGACTGAGCTGGGATCCATTCTCTCTTGACTCTGTTAGTAGGGGCTGAAGGGAAGTACACAGCCAGAGTCTGGCTCTGTGAAAGCACCGCAAGGTTGGCTGAGACAGCCCCAGCTGAACTCAGATGACCCACATTCTGAGACCATCCAATCAAATACGCGGAAAGAGTCATTATTATGTGAATTTATGGCACACAAACCAATCACGAAGCCAGACGCCGGGACATATCCACACAGAGAGGCAGGCGGAAAGGAAACGCTTAACAGGCAGGGAGAGCAGGGATTGGTCGAATACGGTGCAATAAAACTGCACTTAAAACACATGGCTGGGGCTGAAGGGAAACACACTGGGCTGGAGGCTGGCACATGAACTGAGATGACTCACGTTTTGTGACTGTCCAATCAAACAAGAAGAAACAATCCTCATTATCAGAATTTACAGGACACAGGCCAATCACAAAGCCAGATGAGTGTATCATAAAAGAAAATAATAGACCTGATAAGCAAAGAGACAAGGGCAGGGCTGATAAGACAGTTACAGTACTGTACTATAACACTGTTCTTAGTATTGTGGACTCCTGGTGTTTGTGCATATACAAGTCAAATCAGTGATTCATTCTCTGGGCTCGTTCTTTGAGACGTACACTGACTATACAGAGCACCAAGATACAGGACATGCAGCTTGCATGAACAAAAATACGACAATAGCTCCGCGGGATTAACGATCATCTACCTGCTTCAGTGTGACAAAACGCCACATGTCAGGCCTGTGGTAGTGTGTGCTTGCAGTTATAGATTTTTGCTTTATTTCCATGGCATATGGCATCCATATGCAATTCTTCCAAAGGACAATGAATCGAGCGATATATGAATAAAAAAGAGTTGTCATGCCAGAGAGGGGAGTGTACCCCAACAGTTAGGCAGGGCATAGAGAAAAGGCTTCAATAAGCATCAAGAATTGAACCCCTGGAAAGACTCATATATGTTTATAATCTCAGAATTGTGTATTAAAAAAGGGGGGCTCGTAGTCACGGAGGGTCTTTCTTATACATATTTCTATAGGATCTCAAATACAGACTCAGATGTTAAGTTCATACGAGGCGATGTGATCAAGAGATCTGTGTTGTTTCTGGTGTGTGTGTGTGTGTGTGTGTGTGGGATGGATGATGCCGGTGGGGAGGGGGAGTGTGAGCTGCGGATGGAAGGGGAGGCTCCTCAGTCGAGGCTCAGCTAGCTGAGTCTGTTGCTGGCCAGATCAGCTGGCAGTCTGTCTGGTGGGGGTGTGGCACATCACAACAAAGGGCTCTGGGCAGGCAGACGACTGCTACCTCTCTTATCAACCCCCCAATTTGACTCGATCTACGTCTGTTTTTCTTCTCTCTCTCCACCCTCTCTGTGGCCCATCCCGCGGAACGCAAAGCGCAAATGTGGAGGTGTGGTCCCTCGGGGAAGGTCAAACGACGCATACAGCCGATCTGGAGCGCACTTGATCGCCTCTCTCTCTCTCTGTGTGTCTCTGTGTCTCTCTCTCTCTCTCTCTGTGTCTCTCTCTCTCTCTCTCTCTCTCTCTGTGTCTCTGTCTTCCTCTCTGCGGTGTTCGCGGTACACTTTGTCTGCTGGATTGATCATGGGAACTTTTTTGTGCATGCCCAAATTAGTGCACACTCGTTATTTTATTTATTGTGATGTGCACGTTACATGGTGACACTTTGTTTTGTCACCTCGCCATTAAACTAACCAAAGTTTTACTTTGAAAAAAAGGGGACGTGTGAGATGCTTATACGCATTCTGCTTTGCATTCTCGGTTTGTGCGTACTGTGCCATGGTTCTTCTTTTTCTTTTGGAGGGGGGTGCGCAAGAGTAAAGCTCCGAGACTCGAGTGGGAGTGGCACTATTTTCGACCCCCCTCCTCCCTCCCCCCGAAATTAAAATGACACTTCGCAAAGTTCATCCAAGTTCGTGGTAGAATTCTAATGCTTTGAACTGCGAAACCAAATGTGGCTTCGTCGCTCTGCCTCTGCCTGACTCTTTTCAGTTTGGGTGGATCCGCGCATATTTACGCACAACACGAGGACATGCAGCAGTCAATCAACCCTCCTCTGCACAAATGTCTGCTTGAATGTCAGAGGAACCACTCACACACAAACACACACACACACACACACACACACACACTCCCCTCTCCTATCTTCAGTTTTAATAATCTCATCCTCTCGCAGTCAGGGGAACCACTGCGCGCGATGCTCACACGCAGCTACAAACAATGTGCGTCCGGTGACACTGACCTGTGTGTGTCCTCAGATGAGCTTTGAGGTGGGAGGATTTGCCATAAACTTTTTCGCAACCTGAATAGTGGCATTTGTGCTTCTTCTGAGGTGACTCCTGCTCGGCGCGACCTCTCGATCTTCGGCCTCTTTGTCTGAGCGAGGGGTCGGAGGTGGCGGTAGGTGTGGCAGGCTCCCCATCCTCTCGGAGGTTCGGCGCGCTCTCCTCCTTCATTTTTGCCTGCTCGGCAGAACTGTTGGGAGTCTGCTGGTTGAAATCCGCCAGGATCCGCGCCACCACGAAGAGAGAGGAGTTGTCCCTCACCAACGGCTCCTTCATCTCCTCTCCGTTCCTGGAGGAGGACGGGATCTCTGGTCTAATCTCCCTATTCCCTTTAGGAGCGTGGACAATTGCACGGCTGGACATGGAAACAAGGCACTCTGCTGCAAAGTGATCCATTTTGTCTTTGAAACAGCCCCCCCTGCTTCTCACTGACATTCAAAAAAAAGAAGAAAAAGAAAAAGAATAATTATAGAAACGATGGCGTGTGGAAAAAGTACTTGCTCCGTAGTTCCCTTTGTGCGGTGGTGACGAGCAGGAGGTCGTTCTCATCGGAGGAGAAGTGACTTTAGGATCTTACCCGGCTTTCCAATATCATCAACATCCTGCGAGAGCAACGCCTCGGACAAAAATGCAGACAAGCCCCCCTCAGAAAGAGCGCGCGGGGGCGAGAGGGACAACAAGAAAGCCACAGTCTTTGTTTGACGTTTGCAACGACGCTGGAAGCAGGAACTCTAGGAACTTGCATGCGTTGCCTCCCATCGCAGCGTCCAGCACCCGCGCAGTGAGCGTGCGTCCTCCGAGCGGCCGCTCCTGCTGCTCGAGTCCCCGCGGGGGGGCGTGTCCACCGGGCAGCGCTCCGGCGGCGGCGTCAGCGCGAGCGCGCATTCATTGGGCACCGCGTGTCCTCGAATGCACCGAGCGGGACACACACACACACACACAGGTTGCGAGACGGGCTGTATGCATTGCAGGTTCCATTTGGGAAGAATCGGTGCAGCACATCACAGGCGGGGTGGTTTGTTTTTTTTTCCTCTTTTCCCGCGGAGAGGAGTGGCTTGTTCTGCAGCCTGCAATGCATGCACACACTGACACGTTTTGGTTCTATTTGCAAAGTGTATTGGATGCCACTGATTGATGGTATTATTCTACCGATTTGTCGATTGGGAAATGGCCAAATATGCAGAGTCTTCACAAACTGTTTTGTCTCAACAACAGTCCAAAATAACAGCCCAGACCTAAGGGTGTCAGTTAATGGAACTGGGAGCAATTTCATCTTGCCATCTTGAAAAAGCCATTTTCTCACTGACTTCCCCACTTGTTACATATACACGTGACCAATCACAAATGAGGAAACAATAAAGAAAAGCACACAAGTCACAGAGGAACGTTCAGGCAAGTGAAGTTGTCACGGTCTACAAACCAGGCTGCAGCTCATCATCAACAAGACCCCCCCGGTTCTTTGTGTCACCTTGGAGCAGGGCCCCTGGCCAACGACACCTCGGTGATCCAGCAGTGACCTCAACTGCGTCCGACGGACAAATTATTGGCCTAGTCTGCTGGGATTCCACAGGGAAAACAATTCTTCTTCACGGCCTCGCAAAGGCTTTTAATTACACTCTAGTCAAAGCAGGGACAGTGGCGTAAACATTACTGGTAATTTACTTTTTTCTTCTTTTTTTTTTTACAGTTGTTCAAATACCTGTCCAACCTGTTAACTGAACCTCTACTTTTACGTGATTGCATGTGGGGCATGGTCATTTGCAATGTATACATGCAGGTCGAAAAAGACAAGTGGTAAAAGTTGCATCATATGTGTGTTGTGGCCTTGCCAACTCTAAAAATCCTATTCAGGAGTGGATATGTGTCACGGTCACGATCCATTTTGAAGCGCAATATTCTGCTAAATTTAACACCAACAGCTTGCACATTGTTTTCTGAAGATGGCAGCTGACTTTCAGCAGAACTAGCAATTTACCTCAAAACCTTCCTCTGAGCAGCTCTCTGGTCTCTGCCAGCTGAAATGCAGCCAGGCACCACAGGCAATGTCTTCTTCAATTTATCCTCAGGCAGAGAGACAAGTGACACCATTGTGGGGCGGAAATATTCAAGGTACAAAACTGTGCGATATGAATGTTTTTTTCTCATCATTAGACAGCCAATTATTTCATAGTAGTTTTAGAGCTGATCCATCTGAACAAATGTTCCAGAAACTTGGAATTAAATCCCAGGCGATTTTTCATTAATTTTCAACGTTAGATTTTTTCAAACATAGACATGCTGGAAAAAAGCGCGTCACCAGTTACAAAGTCCTGGCAGAAAAACAAACCAGCTGATGCTATTGATTAGCAGCAAGGACACACGTGATTGGCCCTGATGACCTCATGCACCCAGATTAACCCCACTGTTCATATAAACTATATTTTCAGGAATGATTTAACACAACTCTGCTTTGTATATAATGTTCTCAGTGATCCCTGTCTGCCGCGCGGCCGTTTTTTTTTAATCACTTCTTTATCCAGCTGGAAGCCCAGTTAACAAAAGTAGTTGATTAGAAAAAATGTCATTAAAGAAAGGGAATAAACACACACTCCACTGATACAGTATAAGACCTGCTTCTCTGCAGCAGCTGATGCTCTCCTGGGAGAATGAATGCACACTTTCAGCACTGTGCACAAAAGCCCGCACTAGAAAGTTCCCAGTGTTCGGAGTGAGCAAGGCGATGTGGCATTCAGAAGGCCATCTGGCTGTATTATTTTACATATTCTTTCACCACAGAGCACAACAACAAAAAACGTGGTGTTCTTGTATTTCAGGTGGTGCTTTGGCTATGGCTGTTCTATGGCTGAGAGCACGTCAAGAGGGTGTAGTTCCTCTTTCACAGGGTTATTTCCCAGAGCTGTGTAGAAACTGTAAGTGTTTATCAATTCCCACGGGGTGTACCCGCACACGGAGACCAGAAGAGACCGTGAAGAAAAATCGGTCGCAGCTCTAAAGGTAACATGCAACAGTCTCTCTCTCTCTCTCTGTGGCTGCAGCAATCTGATGATTCAAGAGACCTTTTGTACATTCCCAAATCCCAGCACCAACTCCCCAGTGCTGCAGCACACTGGCACTGACATAAAACTCTCGGGCAGGAACAGCGATTTGATTGGCCTCCTCACTTCTTGTTTGTAATGGGAGAGATCCTCTTTAAGCACAGGGCAGCCGGACCACTATCTGACTGGCCTGTCGTGTCAGGGCCAGGTTCTCAAGGCAGAGAAAAAAAACATCAGGAACAATAAAATGAACATGAAACACCACAAGTGCACTTAGGCAGATGAGTTTTCTCTTCTCTGAGGCAGGTGGTGATGTTCAGTGGAGAGCATAGCATGCTAATACGCAAATACATTATACAAAACGATAGCTTTGGTAATTGTATTGGACAAAATAAAGTTTGACCTAATGATGGGCTCTGTGCAAATAAAAAGTCCCTCTCGTGATGTTTTCTCATTCAAAAGAGGCAACTGACAACTTTAGTGCCCCTAGTGGTTCCAGGTGGCGTTATTGTTCAGTCACTGCCGTAAAGGCGCTGCAGTAGCGTACTACTTTTCAGAGCTCCCGAGGAAGTTGTCAACGCCACTTTGGAGAAGAAAGAAGTTTGTACACTGAAGCTCCAAAGCAAAAAACAACTGTAAAAATTCCAATTTGAACATTATCACGAGTCAAACATCTGGTAGTAGTAATAAATAGGCTGGTCTCTTTACTTACTCATCTAATAGGAAAAAGGCAAACTGCATGTTGTGTTTGAAGCCTCTCAAGCCTCGGAGCTCTCTCCACAGATTGAATGTCAATCCGAGGTTCACTTTTTAAAATGTATTTTTCTAGTTTCTATCACTCTCCTTCATCACCTTCCATTGTTTCTCCATCAATAGAATACTTTTTCTCTCGGGGGGGTTGAGGTGTTTTTGTCAATTCTATTGTCTTCCTTAATTGTTTTGGTAACGCAAAGGGTTTTTTTTGTGGGGGTTTTATGCTGTAAATCGAGTCTTAACTCTAACCCTGAATGCGTCCTGGTGACCAAGAGAATAAAATGGTGAAAGCAGGGCTAATAGGGGACCATTGTAATTAGGATGGTGCCATTTTCCCATCACCATTACACTGTGCCATCAGTTTTTACAACACAATGACAAGTTTATGCCAATAAATTCTCTCTTTCTATTTTAAAACAGAACTTTTCCTGTAAACCTGACCATTCCCTTTACTGGGAAGTTCCCACTGGGTTTCCTTTGACTCAGAGCTCAAGTTGAAAGGGGACGCCAACCTGCAAGACTTCCCTTAACCGAAAATCAGCCAGCTCTTATCAGAACGGGAAAAGTACTAAAGCACTTTAGGGTGTTATAGTGCAGAGCCAGTCTTTCTGGAAATGTCAAGTGTCTTATGTTTTACTGACTCGGAGCATAATAAACCTAATAAAATAGTAAATAAGAGACACCAATTCTCCGATAAATACTAGCATATTATGTTTTTTGAGTTGTAAGAACAGACACAGAACATACAGTGGACCATAGATAGGTCCCACTATATTGTCACTCCTTTTTGTTTTTGTTCTACAAAGTTTACTCATCCTTAGTGACACACCAGAAGTGGGGCCTCATGACTAATGATGACAGAACAGGCAGGGATTTCACCTGTAAAGAAGCAAAGAGGATCAGTTAAAGAGTAAACAGGATCGTGTAAGTCAGCAGTAGCCTAACACCCACCTTCTGAAACTCTGTAACAATAGACCGCATGAGCTGGTGTTTCAATAAGTCACGTGTTAGATACTTTTCCCTTGGCTGACAAGGGAAAAGTACACCAGATTGCATGCAGCATGTAAGAACGCAGTAATCACATAAGGTCAAATGAGTCAGTCAGGTGTAACTGAGACGAGTAAACAAGTCCAAACTATGTGTTATTGTAACAGTGCGTCCTGCCTACTGTCTAGCAGGATGTTCTACTTACAGTGTTATTGGGTTTATCATAAAGACTCCCATAGTGCAAACAGGAGACTGAACAAATACTACTGAGTATTCAGCACAACAGTGAAAGCAAAATAATTACTTGGCACACGTATGTACTCCTTTTTCATGCTATCCTCATACAATCTGGTGTTTTATTAGGAGAGGATTCAGGATTAGATCTTTCACAAACTGCTCTCAGACATGCACTGAAGTCCGGACATATCCCTGAACTTTCCTGGAGGTTCTGTGTGGGAGATGATAGAACGCAAATGTTGCAGGCCCCAGGTAAAATTTTGGAAAAATGTCCACATGAGCCCATGTGAGAATACGGCAGGAAAATCTCGAGAAGATTCTCGAATGTTTCTGAAATGCTCCTGCTGGTGTGAACACGTCTGACTCAGACAATCTCCTGCTGTCTTCTTCATGTGTGAACTGCAAACTTCAATGTCTGATAACATCCACCTAAAAAATGCACAACTAAAGTTCAGTAATCAACACATCATATATCTACAAAAACATGTAAAATACCAAATGAATGGCTAAAGAGGGCATGTGTGATTTTGATGTTATGTTACGACTTTTTCTTGGCCAGGCAATTGAATCCTAGGAGTCTCCGCTGTTTGTCAAGCAACCTCATGGAGATGGCAAGACTCCAAGTCATTGTGCTTAGCCAAGAAGCGATCTGGCACACAACTCCCAGTAAAACCACAAATTGTCACACATACGTGCATTAAACAAACAAAATAATGTCTTAATCATCTTTGGAGGTGCTGGAAGGTGGACTTTGTGATGTTCAGAGTAACCCCCAAGAGCAGCACAGGGCAGTTTGTATAGATGCTGTCACGCAGGTGTCCTTCAACAACAACAACTGGTAAGTTGAGACTGGAAGAAAGATGAGGAATCATTGTAAAGGCCGATGGCACAAAGGAGCACTCAAAGGTGCTCTGTGAGGCACCTTGCAGGAAGAGGGTGGACACTGAAAGGGGGGTTGCTGCACCAGTTCGCGGAAGGTTGGGAGGTGTTTGTTGTTGAAGGAGTTAGAATTGGTAGTCATCCTCCCTCTGCATGTGCCTCTAGGCTGTCCACACGTTCAGCCACACAACAGTGGCAGCCCTTTTTCACCAGTATGTTAATCCTGCCTGCCTCCCCCGCCTTGGTGCTGCCTCCACAGCACACCACCACAAAGGACAGAGCGCTACCCCAACTCTCATTGATGGAACATGTTGAATCATCTGTTGTGCAATCTGAAACAAGAAGAGCCTTCCTCAACCGCTCTATCCTATGACGTGAAAGTGATGATTACCATGTATGTGGCATTGAGTTCAAACTCCACGTCACTCACTTGACCCCCAGGCTAACGCTGAGCCATGAGTATGTACTGCCATCTTTGTCCCTTTACATCACAGCGTGGTGGCTTTGTCCACCGCACACAATACAGCTCAAAAGAGCAAAGTGAAGCGGACACAGTTTTGCTTTTGCACCCATTTGCTGGTCAGTCGTGGCCCTATTCAGAATGCATTGATCAGTGCTGTGGCGGGGGAGGGATGTGCCTCGCAGGCACTGGTGAGGAGAACTAACTCAGAAATATACCATTCAGCTTGGTGGCGAGTCCGCAGGCGCTGCATTAACTCGCTGCGCCGATGCAGTGGCGATGAGGCCATCTTTTCCAGGGTCACTCAAACAGAAACACTTATGTGACATGTCATCCATGAAGAACGGGCCACGACTGTACAGAACACTGCAACGAAACACAGAAAAACACAACTCAATGTTAGAATGTTAATGTTGATCCAACCCTGATGTTGATCCAACTGATTATTTCCATCACTGATTAATCAGTTTTCTGTTAATCTGATTACTTTTCAATGAATCGTTCACCAGCCATAACAAATATGATAATGAAATGATAATTTCCCAGGGCCCAAGATATCTTCAAATAGCCATTTTTTTTTTCCTGAACAACAGTCCAACCCCCCAAAGATATTCATTGAACATTGGATGTAACTTGGAGAAATGCAGAGATGCATCTCACCAGAGGCTGGAAACAGTGACTTATTCACAATATTGTGAAATGACCAAAGTGAATCAGTGATAAGAGACCAAACGGGCGCCCACGACTTTCTCTGAAGTGCCCTCATCCCCCCATGCGCAGTGTTTGGTGCAAATTCTGACATGTCCCCCAACTTGTCTTCTAATCTTAGTCTATGTTTTGCGCGCGTCCACGTACTTGCCTCCACTTTGCGCACGGTAGTGAGCCTGTTTGCGGAGAGCAGAGGGTTCAAATGGAAAACAACGACGGGGTGCAATTTCAAAACATACGATTTCCAAAGAAGCACTCTTGCATCACGCGGCTGATTTCACCGCTGCTACCGGAGCGCGCTCTGGAGTCATCGGGTTCACAAGTGGGCGAGGCTCCACGCGGTCCGTGCGCTGTGGTGCGCAACCGCAGCGCTGCGCACGGACCGCGTGGATGCGCCCCGGCGCGAGCGGGTGTGAGGAAATGCGACGGGAGCATCTGCAGCGTCGGTCTCCCTTCAAAAAACTTCCCCCAGCTTCGCACCACTCGCCGTAGCGACACCGTCTACGGGGGACGCGTGTTGTTTATCCTCGAATGACCCCAATGCTGAGGCGAGAACATCCCGTTCCCTGAGATATTAATAGCTCCCCTTGCGTCACCGAAACTGTGGAGGGGCCATTTCGCTAGACACGCAACGGAGCCACGAACTGTGCCAGCAACACATTTCTCCTCCTCAGCAAACGTGGTTATAAAACATGGTGGTCATCGTGCCCCATCAGCTGTCGCGAGTGTTACGCACGCTGTTATCAAGCGTGGTGACAGAGGACAATAAGTTCTGCAAGTGCACATTAGGGGACTTCAGTGTCACTGACCTGAAGGACAATATATTTGTGTGCATGTACAAAACACACAATGAGTCAGTGTTGAAGGCAAGAAAAAAACCCTCCACCCAACAATCCAGCACAGTTTTGTGTCAGGGGGAGAGCCAATGTTGTGGATGAGCTGAAAGCCATAGCCTACAAAGCACAATAAGCCATATGTTAACTCAGCCCCTTCCCCCAGTCATGGCCTGCATAGCTGCCTGAGAGGGGTATGGGAGGGGTGGTCCGTTGCTATGATTCTCTGGGAGTCTCCTGTCTGAGGGGATCTATGGGGCAGGCTGATTCTGAGGGCTGACATGGCAGCGTTGTATGTAGGTCAGCAACAGTACAAAAAAAACAAAAAACTTAGGCGGCCCCAAAGCACACTGGGGTGTGCATGTGTGCAATGGCAAATTGTAAATCTTTACATAACACTGTAAAGTGACAGGCTGGGGTTGCGCCTCACCCAGTCATGAGGGTGTTTCTTGTGTCAAGCCCCGGCGTTTTCTAATTCCATCCCTTTTCATTCTGTGCCCGCACAGCAACGCCACACCTGCATCAACAAACACATGAGTTGAGGCCTTCACCCCTGGAAGACGCATGTTGTCCGACGCCAGATAAAACATCCTGTAAAATGTGCTAAAATTACGCCGGCTGGTGAAGTTGCAGTTTTGCACCAGACCACTTCTCTGAGGTTTATTTCCATTGTATCACAGTCGCCAACGGCGGGGAAGAGCTTCCTCAGCAGCCGTGAAAACTATGATTGATTTTGAGAAACCTTCAGGGCCTCTGGTAAATGTTGATGTAGAATTTGAACTTGCAGCTTGGGAATCAATAACAAACACAACCTGCAGATGGAGACCATATGAAGACCATTAAGTGGAAATTAAATCACCCTTGAGTCAAATCTGTTGTTTCCATGCAAGGTTGAGACTGAACTGAGCGTATAGTACGTGTAAAGAACCGATTGTTTCCTGAATTTGGTTTGGACTAAAAAACAGGGAACTGCTGGTTTTTTGTTAGAATCCTATATAGATCTCATAAGAACTTCTCTTATGAAGTTTTAGATGCCACACGTAGAATCATCAAAGCACCTAAAACACGTACCTGACGTGTTTTGCTGCAGGGAGTTTCTGTGTTGTGAGCTGTCTCGGTCTCAGTCAAACCCAACTTCCTGTGTGGGTGTGAGAAAACAGTTCATCTTTAAGGGAAACGATTTCACTTACATAGAGACACAACTGTATATACTGTTCAAGATGAGAGCAGAATGGAGCTTGTATTAGAACCTCAGATTAACTTTGTGACCCCCACATTTCTGGGGCTTTGAAAAAAATGCCTGGATTCACAGCAAGTGCATGAATAAGTCTGAGTGTGGCGTCATGACCTGCAAGAGGACGTGACTTGATGCGGTTTATTTATCATTGCTGGACGTTGGCTGGAACTTTTCTTGCCAGCCCCCTGGTGACATTTTCGGAAAATGTCAGAAAATGTCAGAAAATGTGGGCCCATGAGAGAGTACAGCAGGTGAACCTCTGGAAGATTCGAGGCGAGGGTGTGGGCGCTCTACCCAGGCGCCACGCCTCGCCCGAATGTTATGGAAATTTTGACTAGAACAATCTCCTGCTGCGTTCTTCATATGAGAACATCAGCCTGCAAAACACGCCCAGACCCAATTTTCCGGACATTTTCCGGGGGTTCATGTCTGAGAACCACTTTGGTGTGATTCAATCATCAGTGGCATTATTTGGTCAATTGCATTTCCCCTACTTGGATTTGATTTCAGACCCCTCATTCACATTTATGTTTTTTACATCGCTGAAGAGGTTCCTCGTGACAATATGTCTCCAGAATGATGAAGCCACCGTAGAGACTGACTCGTCCTAACAACTCAACGATTTGGGTGTTTAGCCGCAGTCAGCACCAGGTCTTTAAAGATTTGTTTGCTCCCAGCAGCCCCAACCGATTACCGTACCGCTGTTTGCCTAGTCTCCCACCACCATCTGCGTTTCAGATCATCCAAGGCAGTTCTAATTACAGTCACAGGCAAGAGCCTACAGATAATGACAATGCTGCTATGATCAGCAGGATTAGACACGTGCTCGTCGACTTGCTTTGACTTGGGCTTTTGTGGCCGCCCTGTGAGACCCCCTGGACAATCACTGAGGATTGTCCAGGGGGACAATCCGACGCGTTGTCTCCTGCTCAGGACACTGCCGGTCAAAGGTTTTAAACTAGGCTTTTTCTCATCTCATGTAATTCTGTGTTTTTTGTATGACCCAGTCATGGAGACCGCTCTGTGGATCTAGCGTGGCATTCGCAGCAGCCTGTGACTCAGATGAAGCGCCAAAAATATTGACTATTTTTGGCTCGTAATTCCCAGTAATCCCACTCGCGGCAGTTCTTGGACTGTAGAGGTAATCAAACAGGAAGAGCAATGACTATTGATTTGGCTTGTTTACAGCAGATTCTGACATTCTCTTGCATCTATTAAAACTGTGTTGTCTTGACAGTCGTTGTCCCACACAAACAATGACTGCATCATGTGGCTTCGGTTCCTAGTGCGAAAGTGCTGTTCAGCAGTTCCGTGCTGGGGTTTTTTTGTCTGTCTAGCTGTCTGTTCCCGTCTCGCATCTCCAGTGTGTTTATGTGGGGCAGTTCAGATATTTCCTCATGATGATTTAAAGGTCAAGAAAGAGGAGGGGGAAAGAAGACTTCTGAGTGTTATTCCCACATCTGGTAGTTTGGGTCTTGGGGACTATGAGAAGTTGATTCTGGAAGTTTACGCAGCTGAGCACAGGAGCCACCACCCTCCTCCTCCAGTGAGAAGGATCTGCAGGGGAAGGGCTTATGTGCCTCTCCCCCTCGACAGCCCTGCAAACACAAACATGGAGGTTTGAGAAACTTCTCCCATCAAAGGAAGGGGCCACTGTTCTGTTCGTTTTGACATATTGTTAAATGCTGTCAGCGGTCGGAGAAACCTCCTGCAGGTCAAGAGAGCTGCTGTTTTACAGCCCCACTGCATCATATGGATTCCCCCTTAACCCTTGTGCGGGCCCCCAGGTCAATCTGGGAAATGCCCCACGCCGGCATGTGCTCACCGAGCGGCAGAATAGAGATATATAAACAGGCCCAGACCATTAACTGCTCCGTGCCGGAGATTCATGGAATGCATTTCTCCCAGGGGACGTGTTTCCAGGAACAGCTCTGCTCAAGTGGTGAGCAGTGAGCTCGTCCGTAAGTGGAGGCAGGCAGCGCCCGTCATGGTGTTCGCCAGAGAAGTTGTTAGCCTTGTGCAAGCAGCTCTATCGTCTACCACGCCTCCTTCCTGTCCACTTCCCTAAAATCCGTTTTGTGCTGACAGTGGAGTACAGAGGGACCACTCCTCCGAGCATATGCCTTATCACCAGTGTTGTCCCCATAAGCTCTAACGTTCAGGAAAGCCCAAGGTGCATCACGCCCGCCCATGCTATTTTACCCTTCACCTAATTCTGCCCCCTCTCGAGCCCCAGACATTGTAAACATCCTTTTTCTGACATTTGTGGACACACCCCACAGCTCTGAGACGTGACCCATAGGAGGCCTCCTCCCCTATGGGCCTCCGTTAGGCTTTCTAGCTCCTGGCAAGAATCAGCTTTTGCTTTCACTGTTTTATTGTTCTGTGCATCTTCAGTTGCAATGTTACATCGCTCAGACTATTTTCCTGCAGTACAGCAAACGTACAGTGTGCATTGTCATGTTGCCATACACGTTGACTAGAGGATTAGACTATTGGATTATATTGTTTTGGCACTGCAAACAACCTGCAGTGTGGCATCAAACCAGACAGAATGCATTAATGTAGGAATATGTAAAGATACATGGCACATAAACATGTACAGTGTTGTATGCTGGAAATATAGCCATGGGAAAATGGTAAATTATAATATACACTGAACAAAACTTTTGTTTTTGCCCCCATTTTTCATGAGCTGAACTCAAAGATCTAAGACTTTTTCTATGTACACAAGAGGCTTATTTCTCTCAAATATTGTTCACAAATCTGTCTAAATCTGTGTCAGTGAGCACTTCTCTTTTGCCGAGATAATCCATCCACCTCACAGGGGTGGCATATCATAATGCTGATTAGACAGCATGATTATTGCACAGGTGTGCCGTAGGCTGGCCACAATAAAAGGCCACTCTAAAAAAATGTGTACTTTTATCACCCAGCACAATGCCACAGATGTCGCAAGTTTTGAGGGAGCGTGCAATTGGCATGCTGACTGCAGGAATGTCCACCAGAGCTGTTGCCCGTGAATTGAATGTTCATTTCTCTACCATAAGCCGTCTCCAAAGGCGTTTCAGACCTCAGGACCTCCATATCCAGCATCTTCACCTCCACCATCGTCTGAGACCAGCCACCCGGACAGCTGCTGCAACAATCGGTTTGCATGACCAAAGAATTTCTGCAGCAGTTAGAACAGGCAGAGAAGAGCTAGCAAATAGCGGTCACATAGCAAAATACAGTAGATCTAAAGTTTGCTATCATTTGCCACAATAAGCCGCTGGACACACCATTACATTTGACGTTTACTCTTTTTGCAGACGCTTAAATCCAAAGCAATTTCCAACTGAGGGGATGAGGTAGAGAAGAGCACCGGAGGTGCAGGGTAAGAGATAGTTAGGCTTGTTAGAGGCGGGAGGAGAGGAGGCGCTCAGGGGAAGAGATGAGTCTTCGGAGGTTCATGGAGACGGAGAGGGACGTCCCTGCTCTGATTACATTTGGCAGCTCGTTCCACCATCGGGGAACCAACAGTCTGGACCGACTGTCTCGTGCACGCATGGCTTTGCCAGACGATGTTCCTCGGAGGAACACAGTGGCCAAGAAGGAGGACACTCAAGTAGATGGGTGCATACCCACGTGTCGCTCCGCAGGCCAGCACTAGTGACTGGAATCGCATTCGGGCGGACGACCACAAGTGCGTCTGTCGAGCCAAATTCCCGAGTTTGTTGAAGTGCATTTTATTGCTTATAAATTAAACTTTTACAAGGATTAGTGTGATCTTTCTTTCAAAAAGGTTTTATAGTCTGGTTTTAAACAATGATTTAACAACATTCAGCACTTTGTTCCACACCTCTTTAGAGCACATTTTGTCTGAGACGTACAAATCAAGCTTTTACTGAGTCGTGTCAGATAAGTGGTTATTATGTGGGGAACTGGGAAGATGCAACAGATGGACGCAAACAGAGCAGAGGGAACATGTCCTGGCATGACTCACTCATAACAAAACACTTCCTGCCCTGAAGTTCAGGTTCAGTGTTTGGTCTGTGAAGAGAGATGAACTGTCCACACTCATATAGCTGCATGTTGTCTCCCTCTACACATTTAACGTTTTCCCATCCAACTGTGTGCATGTTAGTATCTGCCGAGTGTGTTTGTCCTCCACTGCGGTACTGAGGGACTGAACACACCTGAAGCACCAAGGTCTCAGGTGAGGGTGCAGTCCATCTCCTTAGCAACCAGAAGAAACACTGGCTGTTCACCAAGTCCAAAAACACACAACTTTTATTGTTTTGTTACCTTAGGTCATTACAGATTACCTCGACAAAAAACCCCAGCGCACATGCAAACAAAAGCAGACATGAGACATTGTGGGCTTTTTTCCCAACCGCATGTTTCTGCAGTTCTCTTGTTTCGAGCATATAAGTGTAATTTAAAACCCTGTCAGCAATAAAGGTCTTCCACAACTTGCACAAAGTGAAAGGTCCTCTTTTTTTGTGTGTGGAACAGTGACTACTTCCAGAGTACACGTGGAAGTCGTTTTTTGCCTAAACCTGCTTTCCAGTTGTCGGCTTTATACCACGTGGTTTAAGAGATGAAATTCGTCACACAAGACATTTACAAATTATCAAGTGATTAAAGCAGCTCAAGGAGCTTGATTCAAAGTGGAGAGCGCCAAACAAAATGTTAGGTGCACGATAGTAGGACACTGTTCCTGTTCGCGTTGAGTTTGCAGACTTTTTTATCCGTCCCGCTCTGATAACCTGATAGAATTAGAATCACAGCGACTGTTATTATGTCCGGTCAATCAGGTCAATCACTCTGTGACCTCCATGGTCAGAGTGATGCACAAAGTCCGTGGCCATACAATAGTTCCGACCGCCATCTTGTGGCTGAAGTAAGGTATTACGTGCTCTGTGCCCACAGATTTAGGTCTGTAGTACATTGTGTACTCTGAGGAGATACTGTTAAATTAATAACCGCTTGTATTTTAATGACAAAGACGCCACATTATTTTTGTACACATGAATTTACTGATTATTCACATCATGTTTTATTAAGATTTAACTAAGGCATTACTTTTTAACATTAATTCTGACACAATGGAGCCAACAAAAGCCTCATCAATGATGCTTTTGAGTCAATTTGGATTTAATTTATCTATTATATACCTGCTGCCAGTGAAGAGAGATTATAATATGCCAACGTCCTGTTGGGTTTATGGATGGAGGAGAATTAGGGCCAGGCACGTGGGGGAAAAAAAGAGAAGAGGAAGTTTTGTTTTTTTACATTTGCATTTTGGTAAACAAAGTTGAAATGTTGAAGAAAAAAGTTGAAATGTTGATTATAAAGTGGAATTTAATCAGAGGAGAATACTTCTCTTAATTTGGCATATAGAGAACAAAGTCGAAATGTCGAATTGATGAAATTGTTCTCCAGAATCACACGTGGTAACGAGGGAAATTCTCTTTCAGCAAATAAAAACGACAAAGGGATTGTGCCAAAAACTGCATCTGTTCAGAAGGAAAAACCTCACAAGTTTATAAAGATGAATCACTGGCAGCTCACACAGCTGTCAGACTCTCTGACTGGACTTGATGGAACAGAGGAGTTGACTTTACTCTCTCACTTTAATTCTCAACAATCCACTTTATTCTCGAAATGCTTTATTCAGTCTTCAACTTCACGTATACCAGTAGTTCAATCTATCTGTTTTGGATTTTAAGGACAAGCAATGCTAATTCCCCTGCGTGTGTGTGTGTGTGTGTGTGTGTGTTTATTTTTTTTACGCCCCAACTTTAAAATCAATAGACCTAGTGCTTCTGCAGTGCTTCACCTTCTCCTGGAGACTAATAATCTCCCCTAGGGACACCCGGCAAAGCCACCAGCAGATGATAAAGCTCATTTGTGTCTGCTTACTAGGAGAAATTAGACATTATCCATCCTCTATCCAGACGGACACCACTGAGACACATGGCTGATGATGACGATGATGTAGGGAAAACAAGGAAATCATCTGTTCATGGTTGGTCCTTCCTCGGGGAAAACATTGTCTGACTTTCTTCACTTGCCTTAGCAGGTACAGCTCATGTTGTTTATTATCTCATTTGCATTTTTGCAAGGGCTGTCTTAGACTATTTCTATTAGTAGCATATATTTTTCTTGACAGTTTTGAATGTTGCTATGGAAATGTTTCTCCCCCCCCATGGCAGCTCAATTTAGTATCCAGTAGAGGGAGTTGTTGATTTATGATTGTGTTAAAGTGTTGTAGTTTCTTACTATTAATTCATCTTTCAGCTCTTATATTATTTAATTTCTGTTAGTGAAAAGTAATTGCTCAAATTTTTAAGGGTTGGCTAAATGCATTTACGCATCGCAAAATAGTTTTATTTTCCATTTATTTTGTTGGTATTGGTCAAATTCTTTACTATACTTCAGATGAAGCGGCTTCAAATCTGTGTTGTGAAACAACTTCATGTGGAACAAAACTCCATTTAAAATGCTGCTATTGAGTGGAAACGTGAGAACTCCACCAGCATTATATTCTATCATGTCATAATTAGATCCTGACTAGCGTTTGTCCGTTATTATCAGCTGATATGAAAACTTTTATTTTACCAAATAACCAGTGCAAAAAAAGGATTTTTTTGTTTACATTTTCTGTAAGAATATATTTATTTTCTGAATTGAAGTTCTACACATTTGGTTATATTTTTGTTTTATTTTTATTTAGAGTTATTTATAATAAAGTTTATGGTTACACTTTAAAATATCAAGGCTCAATTACTTTGTCATAAAGGTTTGATATCTTAGGAATCATTGCCAATTTTCTTTTGAAAAACAATAATATACATATATATATATATATATATATATATATATATATATATATATATATATATATATATATATATATATATCGGCTAGTATATTAGTATCACTTATTATTTACTCCCTAATATCAGTATCAATATTGTCCCAAAAGAAATCCACATCGGTCCGGCTATGATTGTAATAGTAACAAAACCATGTTAAGAACATTTATCCCCGGTATTAAATAAGAGTTGAGTAAAGGAGTCTGACAACATGATAGATGTTGTGCTTCGAGTAGATTCAAGTATTCACTATGTCTTCAGTCTGGTGCTCGTCTCTGCATCACACTTTGTACATTGCATACCACTCTGTTGGCACCCTAATGGGACACACCCGTCTTCCCCTGTCAGACACACTGAGCCTCATCTGGTGGGACAACCTTTGGCTTTGCGCCTGCTAACTTTAGCCTTGCAGCTTGCACGTCTCTCTAAGCCTTTTTTTGGGGTTGTTGTGTACCAAAGTAGATTTACCTTCAATAACCATTTATTAAATCTCTATCCATTAGACTCTGAGGCTTCATAAGAGCCGGCTGCATTAAGCCTGATTATGGGATGCCCGGCAGAGGAAAAGGGTCTATGTGTCAAGTGTGTCATCGAGTGATTTATATCCCTGGCTGGGATCCCTGTCTTGTCAGTCGGCTGTAAGCGGCAGAGGGGAGAGAGATGCACTGAAACCGTCAATGATGGTGAAACTCTGATTTTTTTTTTTGTTTCTTTTTTTTTATATGTGAATCCAGCGGTTGTTGCCATGCCTTGGTTCTGCAGTGGGTATCTAGAGTTTCGGTCTTGTTCTCAAGCTGACGTTGCTGCTGAAGCCTGACCTGCCGCTGCTCTCCAAGGATCCCGTCGAAGTCAGTTTGAGTTAAATTGTCAGTCTTCAACATGGACGCCAAGGGCCCGAGTTCCAACTTCAAAAGGTCCTCCCTGAAACGCACAACGTCTGGCTCGCAGAAGGTAAGATGAGGTGACATTCAACATGTGATTCAGCATCGCCTTACAGAGTTAGCTCCGACTTGGAGTGTTGTAATTTGTCTCCAAGAACTTGTTTGATCAAGTACTAGTAATCATACTTACAGTGGCATCAATAATGAGGAAATGTTTCATGCAAATGACTGACAGCTGTATTTTATCTTGGATGATTTTTTTGAACATGTGTTATTCAGAAACCATACAATTTATTTCTGACAGTGACTTGTGCTGCACAGCTTGTGTCACATGGCACCATTACTATAGCCAGAGCCCATATTAGGGCCTAACCAATCATTGTAGAGCCTATATGTACGGGGTAATGACATGCATCCTTTAGGACTGTTGGCTGTATATTAGTGAGCACGTGCTCTGCACTCCCACTCCCACAAACTTACAGTTAAGTGGTGTTTGAGGCTGAGCAGCCGCTCGCTCCAGGACGGCAGTTTAATCCTTCATAATGGCCCAGTATGGGAGACCATGGCCATGGCAGATTAAGGATTTTTATATCTTTCTAAAGTCTGCTTTCATGTGATTAACACACACCTATTAACATGTCCTTGAAAGCAATAAAGATGCCATTTTTATATGCATGCACCCCTCAACATCCAATCCAATGGGCAGTGTGTGCTGGGATTACACCCACACACACACACACCCACACACATACACACACACACACACACACACACACACACACACACACACACACCACAAACTAACTCACTTGGTGTCAGTTTTGCGGATGCACACGTGACTACGGAGCAACTGACTTTTTGGGGAGAACAAAGAAGAAAAATGCTTTCTTAGTTTAAAATATATGTTAAGTAACTCTAACTCTACAATTTTAAAAGCATCTAATTATCCAGAAACAAATATAAAAAATGATAAAAAGTCCTCCTTTGTAGATAACATATTGTTCATATCCATTATCAACATTAAAATGTTCCAGTAAATATTTATATATTTGTTAAATACATCGTCTGGAAATTATTCACTATGTGTCTAAATGGGCCCAACTCCAGAAGTATATCCCGGCAGAACATCTGACGCTGACATCCCTAAAAAGAATTTAGTGTGATGAGATTCTATATGGAGCCATTATTTGGTGAGATTATTATTCTTTGTACAATCCACAGCCTCTTTTACATGAGCTATCACTCTGTAAAGCAATCAGCAATCCCATGGCTCTCAGCAGAATTTTTAATGAGATCGGATATGTTTTCTAAATATAAACTCATTGGCTGCGCAAACCAGACGGCCGAGAGATAACACTGTCCTTCTTTTTTTTACTGATCATGCTGATATCCGTCATGTAGTTACTGAATGACATTTTTTAATCATGGCTTTATCTGCTTTATTTAAATGATAAAGCATATACTTCATTATTTACAGTGGGTCATGGCAAAGAAGGAGGATTTGCTTTTCATCCATTACTGTATGTAGTGCGTCAGGAACAGGAGACAATATCCGTCTGAAGAGTTTGGATGCAATTTGATTAGAAATGAGGGGAAAAGTATTGCTTGTTGCACATTCAGTTAAATATGTGATATTCCCCTTTCTGTTGCTGTAAAGAAATCACGAGGAGTCCCATCCACAGATAACAATGTTCACCAGCAAATACGGTGACTGCTGACCTTCCGCCACTTTTACTGGGATATTGTAGCTCAGTGCTTATTAACAAATTAACTATGTGCATAAAAACTGCAAGATATATTCAACATTTGACTGAGAAACTACACTTTTCACAGCTGGATATTTTTGCGAGATCACATGACTGTGTGTTGTAAGCATCAGGCTCAGGTCAGCTGAGGGCCAAGAATCTTCTTAAAAAAGCTTTAAGATTCAGGTCAGGGTTGAGCATGAATTACTGGGGCCATGCGGCACCAGGCCTGGGGTTACGGCAGACCCCCCCCCCCCCCCGTGTGTGAAGGTGTGAGTCTTTAAAGCTTGTGAAAAATAAAAGTCAAAGCGAGTAAGATCTTTAAATGTTACAGCATACTGCAGCAAAGAAAAAGCTAAAGCGGTTTAGCGTTCGTGTACAACTTTAGCGAGGTAGCTGTACCTAAATTGTGAACCAGACTAAAACTAAAGGGACATTATGGTTGTGGTCAAAGCGAAGGGAAATTCTCTGGATTGTGCTATGCAGATGACAAACTCCATATGATTACACGTCAGAATAAAGGGACACTTTTGCTATTGATTGTTCATTAGTCGACACACACACACACACACACACACACACACACACATTTCTGCTACAGAATCGTATGAAGTCTTAAGATTCCTATCTAATAATTGATTTTGAAAAATGTAATACTGCCGTCAAACCTCGGAAGATCTAGCAATTATTATCTGTTGCTCAGGTGCGTTGATCTTTATTCCGATTCTCGTATTTTATTTTCGAAAAAATGTAGTCTCTTTTTCTGTCAGACTTTCCGTTTTTTGCGGGGGGGGGGGGGGTGGTAACACAGAAAAACACTGTCTTTAAAAGCGTCTTATGACTACCCTCAACTCTTGGGGATAATCAGTGACATGTTGGACTCGTGATGGCTAACTGGATTTTCAAACCCAGCAGGACAATGAGAGCATTTACAAAACAGGGCCGACTGAAAACAGTTAGCTTCACAGTTAATGCAAATTTGCCTAGCCAGAGCTTGTAACTCGGGTTGTGTTGCTCTTTTCCAAATATCTTCCCCCTCAAGTGAAAACACGCAAAAGGCAGCGTGTTATCCGGTCCACGTGAGATCGACCATGAGTCTGGAATCATTTTTTTTCTCTTTTCCCGACAGTAAAGGAGTCTGCGTGGGCTTCCTTCCTGTCACATTGCATCAAACTCGAAACCACATCTCCGTTCAATACCAAAGCTGAGCAATTAGTTGCTTTTATCTTCAACCCTGGTGACATCACATTCCTCATAGGACCCCCAAATCCTTTCTGATCCATTCCCCTTGTGCTGACGAAGCTTCTGTTGTGTAAAATCAATCAATATTTTCGGCATAAATTAACAAATAGCAACATACTGAACTTTATGAAGCCACCAACTACAAACAAGGTGTGACCAAAATGCACTGAAGTAGACCAGGTCAGATATCCACGTGCAGAAATGCAGACATCGTTACACCTTTTCCTTATGACTGTCGGGGCTGAATAGTCAATGTGATTGCAGCTGAACTGGAACAAATTTGCTGTGATTTAGCTGCTCGCTAAGCCGTGGGTCAGGAGACCGGGACCATGTGATTCGAGCGCATGAAGGCATGAATGTATGGCACACAGTGCATGTGGACTGTAGGTGTCTTGACTGATACAAATGTGGTATGTACAGCATTGTGAAACTGGTAGAAGTTCTTGTTCTAGGAGAGCATAGACTGATTCATATGCATATTCAACCCATGGTATGTAATGTGTAGGGTTATATGGTCACGCAGCAGCCAATATTATATAAAAAAATTTGGACAAAATAATTCTATGTCCTCCTCGGCAACGCAGCAGTTACAGTTTCCCCCTCACAAACAGTTGTCTCTTGTTTTCGACAACGATCATGTCTTCAGAAAAGCGCTGCATGTTGGAATGAATGTCGTTGTTTGTTGCAGGGCTTGTCTTAAGATGGTTAATTTGCCCGGTGTGACACAATCTGATCTGGCAGTATCTAATTCTTGAAGGGTTTTTTTCTGTTGTTAAGTGCTCAGAGGCAGCTCTCAACGAGGCAGCTGCTCGCTGGCAGGATTTTGGTTTTAATTGCTGTGGTTAATGAGTTTAAGTAAGCTGAAATAACTGCGTCATAGCGGCCAAACCCTTCTGGAAATGAGCTTTGTTTTCTTCAGCTATAATTAACAGCGGCCCATGTGCTTCTTTTTTTTTCCACCGGAGCAGGACCAAACGGGGAAAGTTGAGGCGAGGGGGATGGGGGGTGATGGGCTTCTCTCCTATTGTCTTCCAGGGACATCAACCACCGACCTCCCTTGTCCTTTTCACCGAGACTCACAGTCAAAGTGAGCTCAAACTGCTCACTTCGACCATACAAGGAGCGATTATCAAACCATTTCACATGAGGAAGGTTTTAAATGAATACTTGCAGCTCTGTGAGTTTTAACTCCATCTCAGCTTCTGGCTCTCCTAATACCTTCCTCTAGTTATTCAAGCATGTACCTGAAAGCCCTTCACAGTTTTAAACTGATTTACTACAATAAATCCCCCAAGTGTAATAAACATCATTCAGTTTAAACTTATGTAAAGATCAGATTTGACATTTCCCTAAAACAAAGAGGCCTAAATCCTGCTTTTTCTTCAGTTTTTCATGGACACTTTTAAAAGTTGGATGTCAAACTGTAGTCAAATGTAATATTTTTTGAAATGGTAACATCCTTTCAGTCTGCTGAGAAGCTATTTAATATACATTATGAATGCAGTCAAAGTGATTTTAATGCAAATCAACTTAACACTACCAACATTTTATAAAAACAAACCCCGAAGTAAGTAAAGGAGAATGTTGAATAGCTGGTCTGCTAAGTTTTTCTTTACTCCCCAAAACAAAGTGGGTGGAAATGGAGATTAACTGCAATTAGCAGTGACTGACCTTGCCCCCAACTGGAGACCAGTCATGTCTTAACAAGGCGCCTTCCAAAAGAATGCCTGCATCCAATTCTTTCAATTATGCAAATTGGGTTGAAATCAAAGTAGTTGGAGGGGGTAAAAATGTTCTAATAAAAAATTGGAGAGCCTCTGAACGACACTGCAGTCCTACGAGGTTGACCACTCTGCCCCGTCTTCTCACACAAACTGAGATCTTCCACACTATGAAAGAAAGGAGTTTCAACAACGTGGGAGATTAGGGGCCGGGTATCAATGTAGATTTATTGTGCCTTGTTCAAGCGAAGGATGAAAATACCCTGTGGGCATGGAGAGGGGGTCATGGGACTCCCAAAAGGATTACCTTGAACTGGAGTCATGAGACTTTGGCGAACAAAGACCCTGCTCACATGCTCATCATATTAACTGGCCCTCATAAAGTGAAGAAGTTTCATGTCTTGTGGGATTCATTGAGAGCACTTGCCTGGGAGTGCAGCAGCAGGGGAAAGCTCCGGTAGAGAAGCAGCAGCCGGTAGACCTGCACCTCCACTCTCTGGGCTTAATCTCCAGCAGCCTTAGAGATAGGACGCCGCACCTCGGACAAAAGATTATTGCGTAAGTGCATCTGCATTCAACAGCTGTAACTCTTAAAACTTTATTTAATCACTTTTATGAGAGATTTGTTTAGGGGCTGTGGGTGGAAGGAGATGTGGTAGGAATTATTGACACAATGTGAGCAGGGCAACGCTGTTTGAGTTGTGTGTGTGCTCAGTGATGCACAACAGCACTGAGTTGGATCACTGCTGAGACAAGACGGGCACAAATCAGACAGCAACCACCACACTATACCTTGGACTTTTGGAAAATACATGAGGATGGTAATAGTTTTGCAAAAACCTATTTACATGCACGCAGGAAAATTGTCTTCATGCAAGAAAATTGTTCAAAAGGTCTTTTTTCATTTTTCATTTTTAATTGACAAATGCAAAAAATGACGCTAAATGATTCAGAATACTGTGGATATTGTACATTAAGATGTACAGTGTAATATAGAAGATGGTGCTTAGTTAAACTAGTTTTATCCTGTGATTAAGCAAAACATTACTTATTAATCAAATCTACTCAACTAAGTCACTCTCAGATGACTGGTTTGGATTTAGACAAATTAAAATGAATCTGGTGAGAATATCATACCAATGTACTACCAAACAAAAAGTTATTTTTTAAGGTTTTGAGATTAAACTTTACATTTTTTTATTTATGTTTAAAGGAAAGATGAAAAGTGTGTCTTTGCAGTGGTGCTAGAGTTCAGCAAAAGAATCCAAAGAAAGAGTAGGAAGACATTTTTTATAGTTTTATCTCATGAAAAATACTAAATATGCAATATGTATATGTATGATATATAGGTATATATATAGGCCTTAAATAGACAGGCTGTAAAAAACTCATAACCACGGATCAATTGAAGATTAGACGGTAGCATGAAGGTACCATACGAGCAACATCTTTAACCAATATTAACGAAATGTTTTTGTAAATGACGACAAGATACACTTAAATCACCATTTGTATTTGCTTAGAATTTTTTTTTTTTATGTAGAACTTTTGGCAACAAAAGTTGCAGCCACCCTCCCGGCTCAGGCCATCCATGGAGAAAGAGAGAGAGAGGGAGAGAGAGAGAACAGTAACTCTCTTGTGGTTGCCGGTCACAAGGCTTCAATTAAATGTATCTATGGTCTTTCATTTAAACTCATATGACTTCAGATTAATAGAGTTAAAAGAAAAAAAAATTAACTATGAAGAATACTGTCAAATGCTATCATTCTTTTTTTTTTTTAATGTTGACAGTTTTATTGGAAAGGTTTTTTGCTTCCAGTTCTTCAGTTTTAATTGGTCCACACTGTCAACAATGGCTCTCAGAAACATTGGCTCTGATCTCAGGTGATGTGGCGGACCAGCGACGTGCTGCTTATAAAAACTTATAAAGACGATAAAAGGTGTCTACTTCTCTCCAGCTGTTAGTCATCATCAATTGTGCCATAATTATCTCAGGAATTACAGAAGATGCTCATGTGTACTTTGTGATTAATTTCACTTGAATTATGTTTCCCTCTCAATTGTATTTCTATCGTCTTTTTTTAATTTTGAGGATGCAAAAAGTCCTCATCTCTTAACGGTGATAACACTAAGAGGATTTTAATGGTGAAACAAATAAACGAAATAGATACAGCAAAGACAATCTTTCTGTTTGACATGTCGACTAAAACCTTTCCCTTTCTTAAATTGTCTCTTTACAGGCACAGAAAGCTTGGATTGAAAGGACCTTTCTGAAAAGGGAATGCGTTCATATATTTCCCAGCAAGGACCCGACCAGGTAATTATGGTCTTTAAATTATTATTATATTACTCATCACTTCTAGTTTACTGTATACCACTATACCACTGTCATTTATTATGAGACATAACATGTAGAGCACGATTCCAAAACCTATCAAGACAACTTCTTCTGTCATATTTAGTCACGGTCGACTGATAGTGTCGCTCCATTTAACCGCTTGAAACAGTTTACTGCAAATCATTTTCAATTGACTCAAATTTATTGAGTAAAATACGAGTGTGACTTCTCTTCAAGTCTATGAAAATAATCACAGAAGAATAAACTAACATTAATCGTCAACTGGGATCTTGTTTGTAGAATGTGTATCTGGTGACGCTGTTGATTATGTAAGTTAAACTAAGAATAATTCATTATGAGTAATGTTTTATGTCTTCCAATAAATAAATAAATACATTTACTTAATAATGACACCTACGACTACAGGTTGTCAGACATTTACCAAGATTAAAAGGGATTTTTTTTTCAAAAGGGTATTGCCGGACGTGGTTACTATCCTGGGCTCTGAGAACAGGCTGAGGGCAGCCAGGCAGTGCGACCTTTTGTCCGTTGAGGCACGGATTTCCCAGAAATGGGCACAGTCATGAAAGAGCCTGCACAATGTGTGTTTCGAGGAAAAGACACAGCCTCCACGGGCTAACACAACAACATTCTTTGACTTGGGTCGTTCTCTCCTAGTCGTGGTTGATGTCGCTCGGGGGTCTCTATGAATAACCAATCCAGTTTTTTTAGTTTACAAATCAGGGAGCCGGTCACAGAGTCGCACACGCAGGGCTCAGTGCCGATATGCTAAATGTGTGATTGTTGTCGTGTGGTTGTCTAGATGTGCCTGTGGTCACCTGACGACGCAGCACGTGGCCATTCCTCCTGGTGCCAACTCGGTAGAGGAAACGAACCAGCTGGTGCAGATCGACACCCCGAAGGACAAATGGACCGTGGTCAAATACACCAGGACGTATCCGACAGACGCCTTTGGCCTGATTGAGTTCCAGGGTGGAGGATTCGTCAACAAGGCCATGGTGAGTCTCAGCTGCTGAAAAGTTATATCTGAAGAAGTTACAACAGCTTGAGAGACGTTAGTCGATATGATGTGGCCTCTGCTTAGAACATGTACAGCTGACAAAGTGAATGAGGGCTTTGATTAGAAATAAGTCACAATACATTTTTTTTTATCCACTTCAAATACTTATTTTTGTTTTCTAGTACATCCGGGTTTCCTATGACACCAAGCCCGACAACCTGCTGCATCTGATGGTGAAGGACTGGCAGCTGGAGCTGCCCACCTTGCTCATCTCTGTCCACGGCGGTCTCCAGAACTTCGACCTGCAGCCCAAACTCAAGCAAGTGTTTGGCAAAGGCCTGATCAAAGCTGCTGTCACCACTGGAGCTTGGATCTTCACGGGCGGAGTCAACACAGGTAGGAACGCTGGCGGCGCGGGATAACGGCTTTTAATGTTCCCTTAACAAATAACAATTTGTGACATCAGAAGATTACCCGTTGCTCTAAAATGTCATTACATAATACTTATTCTGCAATTTCCTGGGGGAGATTTGGCCAACCTATTGTCACAGGTTTAAGCACTACAATTAGAGCTTTTGTGCGAAAAAGATTAATCGCAAATGACAGTCTGTGTGGATTGCGTGTGCGGTAAACACCCATGATGCAGCCCCATTACACTGCTGAAAGAATTATTATCCATGGGGCTATATCTTACATCATATTATATTATCACAACTTAGGGGTGATCCGTCATGTCGGAGATGCCTTAAAGGAACATTCCTCCAAATCACGAGGGAAGGTGTGCGCAATCGGAATTGCTCCGTGGGGGATCCTGGAGAACAAAGAGGACCTCATTGGGAAAGATGTGAGAACATTTGCAGCTGCATTCAACTTCCTGGAAAGAGACACTCTCATACAAATATTTCATCTTGAAAGATTTCCCACTAATTTCCCTCCTTCCTTTTCCAGGTAAACAGACCCTATCAGACGATGGCGAACCCTCTGAGCAAGCTTGCTGTGCTCAACAACAGCCACTCCCACTTCATCCTGACCGACAACGGCACCTGCGGGAAGTACGGCTCTGAGGTCAAACTGCGTCGGCTGCTGGAGAAGCACATCTCACTGCAGAAGATTAACACCCGTAAGTCACGCAGTTCCGAGCAGTCGTCTGTAAAACATCCTCCATGGTGTGTGACTGTGAGCCGCTCGGTCTCTGTGGACGCCTGGGTGGAGAGCTCCTCTGTGACCTGTGGGCTTCCCTTTGTCATCCTATGCCTGGTGCTCGGATAAGGCAGGGACAGCAAAGGGATGCTCAGCTGTCACCACTGACTTCACCACCTTCCGCCTCCGGTTTTGGCCTGTTGAGTCATCACATCGACACTTTCTGTTTGTTCAACATTTCATTCCCAAAGCTGCTGTTATTATAAGGTGACAGTTGAGTGACAAACGAATAGATAGGTGTCAAGGACTGACCCTTTTTGTTGTTGTGGTTGTTTTCAAGGTTTGGGTCAGGGTGTCCCCCTGGTGTGTCTGATAGTGGAGGGAGGTCCCAACGTCATCTCCATCGCCCTCGAGAGCCTGAGAGACGATCCTCCCGTCCCCGTGGTGGTGTGTGACGGCAGCGGCCGAGCGTCTGACATCATTTCCTTTGCACACAAGTTCTCAGAGGATGGAGGGTGAGATTTTAGATGAGTTCCACTTCTCTATATTCAATTCAATTCAATTTTATTTGTATAGCGCCATAACAAAACATACATTGTCTCAAGGCACTTTACATAGTGAGGTCAATATTACAATATCACAGGGAAAACCCAACAAATCCCACAATGAGCAAAGCACTTGGCGACGGTGGAGAGAAAAAACTCCCTTTTAACAGGAAGAGATCTCTGACAGAAGCGGACTCAGTTGTGGGCGGTCATCTGTCTCGACCGGTTGGGGTGAGGAGAGAGAGGAGGAAGAGAGGAGAGGTGGGCAGAAAGAGGGTGGGAGGAGAGACAGTAGGAGAGAAGAGAGAGAGAGGACAGTTGTACAACCGCCGCTTTAATCTCTACCAGACTGATACTTATAATTAAAAAATACAATTATGTTGTTGTTATTATTAGTGATGATGGTAATAATAATAATAATTATAATAATAATTATAACAATAATAATAATAATATTCATATCATTCATAAAAAAGCTGAAATGTCACCTCAAACCCTCCACTTCCAGCCTGGTTAATGATGACGTCCGAGACCAACTGTTGGTGACTATTCAGAAGACTTTCAATTACAGCAAAAGCCAATCGCAGCAGATCCTGCTCATGGTAATGGAGTGCATGAAGAAAAGGGAACTGGTGAGTAGGAGAATGAAATTGATTAATAATGTGTTCACATCTTCAGGCTCCTTGTATTTCGCAAGTATGCTGTATTTGAAAATAACGTGTCTGCCTCAATCAATAAATCATTTTCGAGTTGTGAAACATCTGGTCTCCATCGTCTTTCATCCATTCCACTCATCTGTGTATTCCCATTAACATATTGAATAAACATAATCCCCACAACCTGCCTGTCATTTCTCCTTCTTGTCGTGGTCATGTCATGTAATCCGCAGCTTCGCTGTTGATCATCATAAACGCTCATGTGTAAGTGCACAGCTGTGAAGTGGCGGCGTATGTGCGATACTGCCGAGATAAACTCTTTACTTTACTGTAAACAACGCAGTGCAGCGCTCTATGATGAGGCACACACCCTGGTGAGAGTCTTCACAGATTGCACATTAATCCCACCGCTATGAGTGTTTGATCGAAACCTCGGTACATAAATAGCGGCGGCATTTGCGCATCCCCGGCAGATTTCCATGTGATGTGATTAGTAGTTTGTAATACACGGCAAATATAATCTCCAGACTCTATACATTTGGGCGGGAAAGATCAGGGCACATTACCACCTGCTTAGCAGAGGCTCTAACTTCATCCATTCGCAGCACACAGATGGAGGAGAGGATCCATCTCCCTAATCCTCAGACAGGTTACTCTTTCTCTCCACTCCCCAGGCTTTTTCCTTTTTCAGTGCCCAGAGTGCTATCTCTTCACCAGTGACTTTGCATCCTCTATCCCTGGTGTATTACTCTGCCTAATGCTCCAACACACCCAGATAAGCAACTTAAAATGGCTTTTTCAAAGATCATACTGCTGCATAGGCTTTTTCTCCCCCCCGGCACCATTTAGTTCTCACTGATGCCCGACCCAGACAATGTGACAGAACTTTATACACAACTAAGAGGCCCCATCATTGCCTGCTCTTAATCTAAAGTGCCATGACTAACCTACAGGTGAATCCGTGTCACTGTCTGGTCCCCACATAATCCTTTCATCCTAAGTGCATCTCATGTGAACAGCTGGGTTGGACAAATGATAAAAACACTGCGGTAGAGAGCCGATATGTGCAACAATGTAACACCAGGGTACAGCATCTAACTGAATTATGAGTTCGCCGTCTCCCTATTTGCAAAAACACAGAGCACACAGGGCGCCGTGTAAAAGTCTGGTAGAGGAACACAAGTTTCCAGTCTTGATACCGATGCAAGCTGCTCATTATTGACACATCTCGAGACCAGCTCTGAAATCTCTGGCACAGTGCCACATATTCATGCCACCCTAATCCCATTTACCACGGCTGCACATGTGACTGGCCCGTCAGCGTAACTTCATTTGATATAGTCGGGCCTGTAACAAGGAGCGTACTATCAGTCTGGCAAATAAATTAGCTGTTTGCGCACGAAGGATCAGCCACAGAGTCCCGCCGAAAACAATCTCTCAGCAGTTGACTCCGCGTGTTGGCAGCCATACAGCGAGAGTGGCAATACACACATCCTGGCACAACGTCATTTGTCTGTTCATTCAGCTGTTCATTTATGTAGTTTGTTATTAACAGATTCCATCACTGCATGACTGCCAACCTCACGTCTGCGATTGTTTCTTCTCCCCTTTCCACGTTTTCTCTCGCATGTAGATCACGGTTTTTCGAATGGGTTCTGAGGGACAACAAGATATCGAAATGGCCATCCTTACAGCCTTGTTAAAAGGTAATTGCTGGCTGCACCAGAGTTAGATGTCTCAACAATATTGGTTCCATTGCTCCACAGCAATATATTTCTTGCTACATACTACATACCACCTCTTCTGTTTCTCTCTGTTCCCCCTTTTCTTTTGCTTTAGGCACAAACGCTGCAGCAGCAGATCAGCTCAGTTTGGCTCTGGCCTGGAACAGAGTGGATATTGCTCGTAATCACATCTTTGTCTATGGACACAATTTACCAGTGAGTGGTGCTCACATCTGAATAGCGTAAATAAATCCTTCCACATGCGTGCACTGCAGCAACCAAAGATATTTTAGACATCTTGGATGTTTCGAACTGAAGGAAACCGTTGGTTTTTGTGTTCTCACGCTATGGCAGAAAGACAGAGGGAGGTGTTTGAAGTGATTTGTATCTCTCGGAAAATCTCAATGAGTTAATGTTACCAAGTAATACTAATGGCTAATTCTAATGATAGAAATAGAAGATTGATATGTTTATTCAAAGAAGAGATATTTTCTTTTGGTCAGCCTGCCGGTGCCATGGCCAACACAAGCTCTGCAGCCACGACGCAGGAGAGGCAGAGGAGTCCGGCCAGCGCTCCTCGCAGCAAGGCCCGGGCGAAGAAGGGGAAGGGGAAAGGGAAGGCAAAGCCTGAACCCCCGGAGGAAACAGACCCCAGGAAGTTGGAGATGATTCGTTGGGTAAGAGTCGGATTCATAACATGCTCTTCACTTTGGACGGAAATTTGAAAAATAGAAGAAGGCTGTGTGGTGTAAATAATAATCAGAGCCTCCTGTGTCAACTTTTCCTAGGTGAACTCGCTGGAGCAGGGTATGATGGATGCTCTGGTGCTGGACAGAGTGGACTTTGTCAAATTGCTCCTTGAGAATGGAGTCAATATTCACCACTTCCTCACCATTCCCAGACTGGAGGAGTTATACAACACGGTGGAGCTTACACACTGCAGCAAAAAAATAGATAAATAAATAAAGTCATCCAATCTGAATGCCACAAAAAATAGATCTGACCATTATGAGAAAGGGTGACACTTTCTTCTCTTCTCTCAGAAACTAGGCCCGCCAAATACACTGCATGCCGTGGTTAGGGACGTCAAAAAGGTATAATGAGATTTCCTACAGTATTAGATTATTTTAATGCATAATGTCTGACAATTCAGATTATTTCAGGTTTAATATTATCTTCAGTCACCAGTTTTGTTCAACATTACTCTCGTGATTCGACAGGGAAACCTTCCTCCGGATTATCAGATCACTGTGATTGACATTGGTCTGGTGCTGGAGTTCCTGATGGGTGGAGCATATAGGAGCAATTACACCAGGAAGGCTTTCCGTAACCTCTATAACAATTTGTATGGACTAAAAAGGGTATGCATGTTTGGAAGAAAATTAATGGCAATGATTTATAATTGCTTATTATATTTTTCAACATCTGATATTAATTATCATGTTTTTTTCTCTCCTCCTGCAGCCAAAAGCTCTAAAGCTTTTAGGAATGGAGGTGAGGTTTGCTAGTTTGTACAACAAAACATTGTCAGTTAGCCGAAAACAACAACTCACACAACGTAATTTTCATTAGGATGATGAACCGAGGACAAAAGGCAAGAAGAAGCCTAAGAAGAAGAAGGAGGAAGAAGTGGAAATTGACGTGGATGACCCTGAGGTCTGTCGATTCAAGTTCCCCTTCCACGAGCTGATGCTGTGGGCGGTGCTGATGAAGCGCCAGAAGATGGCGCTTTTCCTCTGGCAGCGTGGAGAGGAAGCCATGGCAAAGGCCCTAGTGGCTTGTAAACTCTACAAAGCCATGGCTCATGAGTGCTCCGAGAGTGAACTGGTGGACGACATCTCCCAGGACCTGGAGAACAACTCCAAGTCAGTACACAAATCATCTCCTACATAGGTTTCAGCTGTAGGGTCACAACTTATTTTATGAGGCTAAAAACAGGTGCCCATCACCTCTCACACTTCGACATTAATATACTCTATCGATTTGATATATAAAGCATATTTCATTAACTCATCTGTGGTCTCAATTTCTTTTCGGCAGGGCTTTATTGAAACGATTCTTATTGTTCCTTCTCTTTCCCAGAGAATTCGGCCAGTTGGCCTACGAGCTGTTAGACCAATCATACAAGCATGATGAACAAGTGGCCATGAAACTCTTAACATACGAGCTGGTCAACTGGAGCAACTCCACCTGTCTGAAGCTGGCTGTGGCTGCCAAGCAACGGGACTTCATCGCCCACACCTGCAACCAGATGTTGCTCACCGACATGTGGATGGGTTGCTTAAGGATCGGCAAGAATCCAGGCCTCAAGGTTGACGTGACAAAATGTTTTCCTTTCGGGCAACCATGAAGAATATTTTTAAATCATATAAATGACATTAGCAATTGGAATATTTGTCATAGTAGTCGCATTCACTGTAAACAAGCCAAAAAAATAGATTTGTCTAGTAAAAACTCTGATAATTTTTCTCACCCAGGTTATTCTGGGAATCATCTTTCCTCCTCTGATCCTCCTGTTGGATTTCCGTCTTGGAGATGATGCGTCCTATCATGCACCAGGAGGCAAAGAAGAGGCAAAAGACAAGGACGATGACACAAAATCCAGCAAGGTCTTAATTCATGCTGACCTTGTCGTATTAATTAGTTTTTACACATAGTGTTAATAGGCCATTTTTGTCAAGATGATAAGCTGAGTATTTCCTGTTACGTTGCAGGACCCCAACAGTGATGCAACTTCCCGAAAAGGAGATGAAGAGGAGGGTACCACCAACGTCCGCAAAATCCCGATTGGCAAAAGATTCTTTGAGTTTTACGATGCACCCTTCACCAAATTCTGGTTCAACACCGTGAGTTCCCTTCTTCTGCACGAGATGAATTATGGTGAGCATTTGAAAAAATATTCATAACTTACAATGAAGAGACTGTATGATTTCCTTCTTCAAATAGATTTGCTATCTGGGATATCTAATGTTGTACAACTACATAATCCTGGTGAAAATGGAGCGATGGCCATCTTTACAAGAGTGGATTGTCATTGCATACATCCTCACACTTGGCAGTGAAAAAATCAGACAGGTAAAAGGGACAAGACATTATGAGTTTGCTCAGATTCTAGTCACTTTATTGTGTTAACAAAATTTGAGTTCTCTGTGTGATCTTTCAATCCTGGCGTCTAGATCCTGATGTCAGAGCCCGGGAAGCTGAAACAGAAGATAAGTGTGTGGATGGAGGAGTACTGGAACATCACAGACATGGTTGCCATCACCACCTTCCTGTTTGGGCTCATGCTACGGCTGCAGCATGAGCCTTACTTGGGCTACGGCAGAGTCATCTACTGTATAGACATCATCTTCTGGTACATCCGTGTCCTGGACATCTTCGGAGTCAACAAGTACCTGGGACCCTATGTGATGATGATAGGGAAGATGGTAATCAAACAAATCATATGAACACGTACGCCAACGGAATAAACAGCAGTTCGGACAAAGTTCAAATGTATGTTTCTGTTTTCTTTTGGGTTTTTTTTCCAGATGATTGATATGATGTACTTTGTTGTGATCATGCTGGTGGTGCTTATGAGCTTCGGGGTGGCTCGGCAAGCCATCCTTCACCCAGATGAGGAGCCGACCTGGCGCCTGGCCAGAAACATTTTCTACATGCCCTACTGGATGATCTATGGAGAGGTTTTTGCGGACTCGATAGACCGTAAGACTAGAATTCATAGTAAGATTCTGTTTCCTGATTCTGGGCAGATGATCACCGTTACATTAATTTTTGTGTTAAATTCTGTGATTTTTCTTAGTAACAGTGTGTTACACTGCAAGCCCATACTTTGTATCCCTCTGCTGGCACATTTATAATAGGCTCCTACCTCAATGCATGGAGGAAGAGCAGAATAGGTCATCACCCTTAATCATGATCATCTGCCTTCAAGTTTTTTGTTCTGTCAGTTTCTTCTGTCAGGGTGAAGGCAGTACGCAGCTATTGAAAAAGCCTCAATTAAAAGGGTTATATCAATCAGGGCTTTATTCCGAATATTTTGGTGCTTTTAACACACTGTATATTGATATCCAAACCAAACCAAAACCAAATCCATTATTTCAGAATAAAGCCGATAGCAAAATCAGCTTTTCAATGAAACAGTATGTTCAAAAAAAAAAGTCCAAAAAAGTCCAGAGGTAGTCCAATCTCTCATGCACGTCAGCTTGACCTTGACAGAAGTATGCTACGAAAAACCAACATTTATTGATTTTAACACTTTCTACATGTTTTTGTTTTTTTTACTTGACTGTGCTTTTCTCGGATTTCTTTAAGTCTATGCGATGGAAATCAACCGTGAGTACTTTTCAAGTCAAGAACGTAATTCCAATCAGTTCATCCTTAATTTGCAGAGTAAATTCAACAGCTGAAACGTTGTTTTCCCCACAGCTCCGTGCGGTGAACATTTATATGACGAGGATGGGAAGAAACTGCCTCCTTGTATCCCTGGTGCCTGGCTCACGCCTGCCCTTATGGCCTGTTACCTTCTCGTAGCAAACATTCTCCTGGTCAACTTGCTCATTGCAGTCTTCAAGTAAATATGTGTTCCAGTGTCTGACAGCTCTATCATTTTACAAGACACATCAACAGCACTGGCACAGTTTGTACTCTTGTTTTTCTGCTTCACAGCAACACCTTCTTTGAAGTCAAGTCCATCTCTAACCAGGTGTGGAAGTTCCAGAGATATCAGCTGATCATGACTTTTCATGACCGTCCCATCCTTCCTCCACCTCTCATCATCTTCAGCCACCTCTACATCCTCTTCAGCCGGCTGTTTCGACGGTGTGCCAGGAAGAAGCAAGAGGGAGAGCTAGATGAGAAGGACCGAGGACTCAGTTAGTTTTCTCTAATGATAAAAACAACATATACATTTAACTAGTCAGATATTGATTAATATACAAGGTCACTGGTTAAATGGCTTCTATAATATATATTTTAAAACCCTTAAATTTAGGACCTATAGATCAGGACCTTCACTTTAACCTTATCCTGGTTCAATCTAATCTCATCATGTTTCAGCCCAATGACATACACCTTTGGAACAGTTTTAGTCCTGACTTATAGCAACAGAAAGTCTCAGATTGACAAACAGTGTGGTGATTTGTTTCCAACAGAGCTAAGGCTGAATCCAGAGGAGTTAAAAAGTCTGTACGAGTTCGAAGAACAGTGTGTGGAGGAATATTTCCGAGAGAAAGAGGATGAGCAGCAGTCCTCCAGTGATGAACGCATCAAGGTTACCTCCGAAAGGTGAGCCCCCCTTTTCAAGTGTAGCGTAGACATTTCCACACGTTATATATAAGACATACATAAATGGATGTCTTTTGTGTTCTTGGCAGAGTTGAGAATATGTCCATGCGCCTGGAGGAGGTGAATGAGAGGGAGAACACTATGAAGGCCTCTCTGCAGACGGTGGATCTACGCCTGGCCCAGCTGGAAGAGATCCACGGACGAATGGCAGTCGCCCTGGAAAAACTGGCTGGTGTGGACAGACTGGAGCTGACCAGAACCTATTCACGAAACTCCTCTGTGTGTGACCCTTCCGCCCTCCATCGTCAGGGCAGTATTAACAGTGCAGACGGTTATAGCCTTTACCGTTTCCACATGGACATGGAGGAGTACGCACAGAAGCAGAAGGACACAGATGAGACAACAAAATCTGGTCTGGAGAGACAGAGGAGTCTGCGGCAAGCCTCCAGTGTTTGTACTCCCAACGCCAAGGAAGGCGGTCAGATGCTAGAAGTTGCTGGTTTGGAGAGAACACGGCCCGGCTCATGCGTGGACATTCTCATATCTCCATGTGAACAAAAACCTCCCTCTGCGGGATCAAGTCAAGAGAGCATAAGCAATATAAAGCAAGGCAGCACGTTGCTGATGGATAGAATTACAGACCAGAATAGACTAAAGCCTTCTTCCCCTCCAAAAAGGACCAAATCCTTGAGGTACTATCCAGTCGAAGACCAACCCACGTCTCCACTCACGAAGAGGAGGTCTATGAGCACGATCATTGTCAGCCCTCCAGATGAACCAGAGGAAGCAGCTGACCAAACAGCAAAAGCCTGCATGCTGCTGGGAGCATCATCATCTCCAAAGAGGACTGAATCTTTGAGACATGTCCCGACTGAAACCCAGAGTCTAACTTCTCTCATCACAAAGAAGAGGGCTATGAGCAGCATCATCTACAACCCAGCAGAGGCAGGTGACGATGTGCTGCAAACTGCAGACTACAGGTCACTGGTGGAGCAAGTGACTAAAACACCAAATCAGTGGCCAGACAACTTGGAGTATCAGGTACACCCCAGCACTTTGGGTCATATGCCTAAGATATCAACGGTCAGAACTCTTGCGCAGCAGTTTCCAACGAACGCTGCACCTGCAGAGGTCCAAAAAGGGGAGAATCAGACTGATCAAATTCCCTCAGAAAGTGAGGGAGCTCTTCCGGCAGCAGAGCCCATGGCGGACCAAACTAAGATGAAGGCTAAGAGAAACCTCTCAGACACCACCGAGTATCTGACTGTGGCTGATGAAACGTGCTTGGTGTCTCACAGGTCGCAGAGCTGGAACGCCAATGTGAGGAAAGCAAAGTGCTTGATGGTTAGCAAGGAGCCCGAGGCCTCGAGCAGTGAGAGAGACCTCGCTGGAGTCTGCAGGGCGGCAGCCGGTGGAGGGGAAGATGTGGGAACGAAGACGGAAGCAGAGAAGAGAGACGATGATGCACAAGAAAAGAAATGAGAGCCACATCGGGAGAGGAGATTGACAGAAGCAGAAACACAGGACAATGAAACAAAGGGGGGGAATGTATAAACATATATAAGAGGGAGAGGAACTAAATGCTACCAGTGAGGCTGGCAACTATGAAAATGAAGACAGCCTGCCATCGACTGGATGTCACTGACTGAGGCTATATAACTGTTTTCACAATAATGACAGAACATAGAGACAGTGATTACTAAACTCTTCAATATTTTCAATCATGCAGTAAATGTTAGTTGCAAAATAGCTAAAAAACAACATAATATTCTCTTTTGAAGATACACTTTCTTTACTTTTCATTGGTGTAACATACAGTAGCTCACAAAGACAATCATTCACATTACAGCTTTCCCAAATAGTTGTGTTCTCATGGTGAAGAGGTAAGATGGACCTGCTTGATGTCAGATAAAGTTTGAGGTGAACATAAAAGATATATACAACTCTTCATTGTGCACCATGCAAACAGCAAAAGCATGAATTTCCTATACATGGTAGACACTTTCTAATACTGTCTGTAAACTTCTTCTTTCGACGAAAAATGTGCTTAATAATGACCCACTCAGAGGTGTCCCTACAGCTTACATGCAAATACTGACAATCCCATAACAATATGTATTAAGTACAGCTTCAAAGAAACAAAAAAACATTTTTCTGTTTAATTTTTGTCACAGTAACCTGTATAAATAATTTGAAAAAAAAAATAAATAAAAATAAGAGAATACAGTAGGTTGTATTTATACATGGTTTTTTTTTCTGAAACAGCACTGTAAATCCTTCTAGGCACACATGAACGAGCAGAAACTGGAGACCATAAGCTTATTAATATACATGACTTCACACAAATACTATCAGTGCGTAGACTCACAGACTCATCATATTAAATATGACAAAAGGTAGTGTAGATACATTGATGCTACATTATATGAAAAAAAGGAGTTTGTTTTCATTGTTTGACATTCATAAGACAACTATGTGTTACTGAGATATTTTCACGAGATCCACCAGAAGTATCATAAATGCCTGCCTCCTGTGAGCAGGTACTGCAAGGCCAGCTACAAACCACTGCTGATGACCTTCATGCACAAGTCTCCTTCCCACGGGCGGATTTACAGTATAAAGCCAGTGATGGTCCTCTGGTCGTCTGATCAGGATGGCATCTTAACCACACACCAACCGGTGAGCTTCAGTGAGGCTCTCTGATTATGACCAGTGCCGCCGCTGCCGCGAGGACATCCGGGAGAGCAGCAACGCTCAACGACAGCAAAGTCCCACGAGCTGTGAGCTGCAAAAGCTGGAGACGATCGGCCTAGAGGAGCGAACACTTGAAGAATTTGAGTCTCTTCGACTTTTTCTCTGTGATCTTGAGCGGTTTGCCTGACCCTCCGGCACTGTTGTCAGTCTAGCACAGGAAGACATGACGGTGGAGAAATGTCAAGACATACAGTATCACATATTGTAGCATCTATAATCAGAAACTCTTAACCACTTACTGTCCTTGAGCTCAGATTGTGTAATATGTCTCTTCCAATGGTATAAAAAGCCTTGAGTGACAGAAAAACCAACAAAAAAAGTTAATAGTACATATACTATCAGTGTTGTTACATGACACTTTCAGAGTTAATAATTTATGCTTACCTCCTCCACATTTAGGCTAGACTTTGCACTGGTTTCCAAGAACTTAACGCCGTAATCAATAGCCAGCTAAGTGAGATAAAACTTCCAATGTTAGTGCAAATCGAAAAAAGTTTTAGACTTATTTTAGTAATGAGCGGCTGCTAGTGACCCAGACTCACTTTTTCTCCTCGGTCTTTGGAAACCTGTCTCCTGTCTGCCATGTCACATTTGTTACCCAAGACCATCTTCTCCACGTCCGATGAGGCATGCTGGGAAAAATATACAAGATTCTTTACACAAAGTATTGTTACTCTGCACATACTCTACAGCAATTTCTAACAAATATTAATGAATATCATGCAAAACCTTTAGTTTAACTACTAATATAAATCAAAGGTGCTATATGTAAGTTTTCTGTTCTGCCAAACATGGTTTTAGGGTTGGGGTGAGGTTATAAGAGCTGCACTACATCTTCAGACTGGACCTGCAGTGACTTTCCTATCAGAAAGTAACAAAACAGACCAAGTAAAGTAAGAGCTCACCTCTTCAATGTTTCTTATCCAGTTTTTTATGTTTTCAAAGGACTTCTCGTTGCAGATGTCATAGACCAACATAATACCCTGTGAAAAAACAGACATCTTCACCAACAATTTCCAACCCCTGATGTGTACGGTATGGACACACAGAGAGAACATGTAGGATGAAGGCCGGACTGACCATAGCCCCTCTGTAGTAAGCTGTGGTGATGGTGCGAAACCTCTCCTGTCCTGCCGTGTCCCTGAGAACATCAAATCAACCAATCATAAATGACCAGATTCATGGCAATGTCAGATTTTATTTTATTTTTAAAAGAGGAAAAAGTCTGCTCAGATCACACTCACCAAATTTGAAGTTTGACTCTCTTTCCATCCAGCTCTATTGTTCTGATTTTGAAGTCTATTCCTGAAATCGAAAGAACAGAGCAGCATGAGCTGATGCTTACAGCAATGATTAGTTACATGATATCATACACTTTGTCACATGTACGTCATGCACAGCAAAAACAGGCCCTTCTGCAATAAGTGTCCTTTGTGATCAAAGTGTTCAATCATATGTCAACCTGCTGAGGGACATAATCCAATGTCACAGCAAAAGCAAAAGCAAAAGCGTGATATAACAACATCATAACTATCCTTAAAGGCTTTCACATTTGAATCAGGTTTCCAAAGGTCGGAACATCACGGCTTACTGGTGCCCATGAAGCGTCAAGGACAGGAGATCATCACTAGTTCCCAGTCCCATTGTCTTACTCTTATGCCCCCGTTATAGGTCTGTATTGAATAACACGTTTTTTAATTGTTACTATATATACATGTTGACCAACATGCACTGGTGGTAACGCAAGGCAATGTCTTGATAAGGGCATGCATTGAGCCAGATGTATCCTGAGGGGCGGCTGCAGGGGTATTCACCTATCGTGGATATGAAGGTGGTGTTGAAGGAGTCCTCGCTGAATCTGAACAGCAGACACGTCTTGCCGACTCCGCTGTCTCCGATCAGCAGCAGCTTGAAGAGGTAGTCGTACGTCTTCGCCATTTGAGACACAGCATCGACTCCAAAATGAGCGATATTACAAAAGGCCGAGCTGAGCCGGGGTCCCCCGTCTGGAAGTCCTCAGCTGTCTTTGGCGATGGCAAACCGGCAGCGGCAGAGCGGTGCCGAGGGGAGTGACGTCACCCTCCGCTTTGCATGATGGTCAATGTAGTTTGAAGTGGCGATCCAGGACTACGTGTGGTTATATTTCCTCTTTCTTTCCCCACTATTTACCACTGGCTGTTATAAATGAACACAACGCAGACATTTGTTTGGTATTCCCCTTATCTTATGCCCCTTGTACATTTTGATACATTTAATTATGAGGCGACTGCAACTCGCCGTATCACTGTGGGATCCAATGAGTCTATTTGGGCGTTCACGTGCTCCTCGGAAGATCCTATTTTCCGAGTCGCGAAGTCGTTTCGACGTGCTTCACGTGCTTTGAAGTCGAATTGTGTGAAAACAAAAACAAAAGAAGGTCACAGCAACTCGCTACTCGTGTACCACAATTTGTGTAGCATTGCACTTTCCGAGTTGTTGGTCCGATGTGGTGTTCACGTGACATTCCCCAGTCGGAAACTCCGATTATTCTGACATCACTTGAAGGCACCATAAACCTCACCTAATGATGTTTTTGAAAAGAAAACATGAACAAATGTGCATATATGTTATGAAAGATTAATAAAAAAAAATTAAAACGTTTATCGTTGTTGGCCAAATCCCAAAACACTGCAGAGACAAGGCGGCACATAATAAAGTTATAAACTTGATTTAATCGAAAGCTTTCACATTTCAATACTCGCAGTATATAGAAAATCACAGCTGTGTCCCACTTATTTCTATCAAGTTTGATGAAATGATAAATAGAGTGCATTTTTTTTAATGATAGTGTGAATAGTGTCGTCGTCCCCCCCCCCCGTCCTCCTCCTCCTGACTCAGTCTCTGACCGAGCAGCCCACGTACACGCAGGGAAGGCTAAAGCTATCACGGTGAACATGTCTGTAAGTCAAGACTCCGGGCTCGTGTGTGTGTGTGTGTGTGTGCGTGTGCGTGTGTGCGCGTGTGTGTGTGTGTTGTCTGCTGTCCGGTGACACGGTGACACCTCCGGGTCGTGTTGTTGACATGGAGCCGCAGTTAGCTAACGTAGCTCGGTCTGACTCGTTTTGTTCCTACAAACACGAGTCAGTAGAATAAATATGAATTTTTAGGGAAAGGAAAACTATAGTGTGATAAAGTCCAGTGTGTTTTCATCGTCTATGGTGTCGCTTAAACGTCAGCTATTATCAGTTGCTATATTAAAGCTAACATGTTATTCCTTTATAAATCTTCTATAGGGTTAGATTAGAAATGACATTACAAATGCCTCCAAACCACTGCTGCTCTTTTATTTTCTTGGCTCATCTGCCCTTAAAATCTGTGCCAAATCACACGTGACCTCTGCTTTGTTTTTCGTAATCGATTGTAGCTGGCCAGAGATCTCCTCCACCCTTCTCTTGACCGCGAGAGGAGACAACACAAGAAGAAAAGACTCGTTCAGAGTCCCAACTCCTACTTCATGGACGTGAAGTGCCCAGGTCAGTCACGTCAGCAGATTGAAGTCCTCACAGAACACACACACACACACAGACATACACACACACACACAGACACACACACACACACACACACACGCAGACATACACACACACACACACACACTAGATTGCCTGTCAATGTGTTGGGTCACATTGACCTTGTACACATCACATGATAAACATGACAGTATGACATTCATTAAAATATTGAGCTTTAGCTCAGTTATGAGCTACTTTAGCCAAATATTTTTTTATTACATTCTTATACTTCACTGCATTTCAGAGGGAATTAAGTTCATAACTTCACGTCACTGTGCCCAAGTAGTTTTACTTTAAAGTACACGTTGTGGTGGTTATACTTATGTAACAGTTGCATTGTTACTGAGTTAAGGATTTTGGAACAGTTCTTCCGCCACTGCTGGAACTAAAACATCTGTTAAGGGCACTTCTGTTAAACCGATTGTGTATAGTTGTAACACTACGTTTTCGCAGGCTGCTACAAGATTACCACCGTGTTCAGCCACGCACAATCAGTGGTTCTCTGTGTGGGATGCGCCACTGTGCTGTGCCAGCCAAAAGGAGGAAAGGCCAGACTGACCGAGGGTAAAACATCCACATGCAATTGTATTGATAGTGATGTGTTCTTTGTCTCCAAAACATCACCCTGGGTTATTATTAGAAGGCTTTCTAACGAAATTTAAATTTTTGTTTCACAGGTTGCTCTTTCAGAAGGAAGCAACATTAAAAAGGGATCACCTACTAAAAAATGCCATGCTGTTGATAAATACCTTATTTTTTCCATGGATTACTACATAGTTGTTCATTCACTCATGACAGGTTCTGTCACAGTTCAAATGTTCAACTTTTATGACAAATTTCTCAAATTATAGCAACATTTTTTAAAAATGCGAAATACACAAATGTAATATCTCACTGAGCAAATAAAGTTGTGATAAGAACTGAAGCATTCTGGGACTTTTATTGAGAAATAACCAGAAAGATTTGTCGTGGAAATTACCTTCACAGAAAGCATACAAGTAGTCCTTTCAGCTGCTGAATGAAGAGAAAACATCAGAAGCATACTTAAAAAAAAAAAAGAGACATGGATCTTAAATGGAGAACTTAAGGTCAAAACACCTAAATCACTTTTGAGAACTTTGGGAGCACAAATAGAATGTGAAACAGGTTCTTTACTTGCATATTTGTGTTCCAGAAATGTAGCACAAAAATGGCTTTGGTAACTGTTGTAAACTTGCAGTGGATTACTTTGTGAAAACACGACTTCAAAGAAAAAAATGTTTACAATAAAGATAAACAAAAAAATCCAAAACAAACACACCCACATGCTCTACAAATTCATGTATCAATGACAAGAATCACTGTGTCTGACATTGCACTCCGCCCCTGGGACCCTCCTCATCTTCCTCATAGGCTTCCCCTCCAGAGTTTCTCTGCTGTGTTCGCTCGTCCACCTCACAGAGTTCCACCTCCTCCATTTCATCAGTAATCATCACGTCCTCCCTGGCAGGAAGCAGTCTTTCTAGCTGGAACATGAGATGCTCTGGAAGCCAGTCTTTTTCTGGGAAGGCCACCTGCGGGAATAAATTACAATTGGTTGAATTGGAGGCTTTTTCTTACAAAATAATCTACTAAAGATTTTTAATCCTGGGTTGTGTCACACTGGTGACATGTTCTTTGTTCAGTGTCTTACCTGGAACTGAATAAAAAGCTGTCCCTTTTCATAGGGATCTCTGTAAATAGGCATGCCCTCATTCGCAACACGTTTGATGTCAGTGTGCTTGATAACTTCACCTGTTGATAAAGACAAATGTTAATGAAATCTGGATTAGAAATATTTACTTTCAAAACAACACATACATTACTGGAGACCATCTGTCCAATTACCTGGCAGTGAGCTGATGACGAGCGTTCTATCGTCTAATGTTTGAATGGTGTTTTTGAAACCACAAAGCGCCTCGACAAGTTTGATGTTCATCTTCATAGTCAAATTATCCTCTTGTCTCTGGAAAACGGGATGCTCCTTCTGATCGAGCACAATGATCACATCCCCAGGCTCCAGTCCGGGTTCCTGGTCACCTTCTCCGTGGAATGTAATTTTCTGACCATCTTTCATACCTGCACAACACATTTAAATCTTCAGATTAGTTTAATTAGCAAAGCCCACTTACTCCTTACTATAATTTTTTTTAAAGAAATATGACCATCTCAGATGGCGAGCAAACATACCTTTGTCAATGTGAACTTCAAGAATTTTCTTCTTGCGCTCTACTTTCTGTCCATTGCAGTTCTTGCAGCGGTCTTTTGGGCTAAATTTCTCGCCCTGTCCCTGGCAGTCGGAACACATGCTTTGGATCTGCTGAATCATGCCTGGTCCAATCTGTTGCACCTTAATTTGTACTCCTCTTCCTTTGCAATTTGAGCACTTCTCCAGGGCACCTTTCTTACCTCCATAACCTGACAAAGAGAATTACATTTAGTGAAAATACATTTATATGGGATGGAAAAAAAACTAAAGGAAAACATGAAACACACCATCGCATTTTTCACAAATGACATTCTTCTGGAGTCCAAGCTTCCTTGTGGTGCCATTGTACACTTCATCCAGTGTAACACTAAGCTGGTGGACCACATTCTTCCCTAAAGGAAAAGAAGAAATATAAAGTAACATTAATAATACATTTGAAATATATAAACTGTTGGACAACTATCTGAATACGATACAAATCTTACCTCTTCTCTCTCTCTGCATCCGTCCTCCTCCTCCGAAGAACATGTTGAACATGTCCATTGGTGAAGTTCCTCCGCTCATGCCTCCCTCTTTGATCGCCTGTTCTCCTCCTTGGTCATACAAGTCTCTCTTCTTTGGATCTGACAGCACCTCATATGCTTGAGATATAAGCTTGAACTGTGGAGATAAAAACATTTAAAGTCACTTTTGAAAACAAGACTGCAATTAAAGGTTCAGTGTGTTGGATGGAGTGACATCTAGCGGCGAGGTTGAAGATTGCAACCAACTGAATACCGACAACAAAATAAGAATGAGCTTGTTAATTGGTTCAGTGCTTGCCCATGCAGATTGTCAAATTTCTCCTGGAATTCTCAAGATGGCGGGCAATCGACCGCGTTTGCCTCAAATCTGCTTCGGGTTATAGTTTGTTCTCGTTGTAGACATCAAGCGACAACTTATGTATGACCTGTCAGAATTAAGACTATATTAGGTTTTTTTTTAAATCACTAAATCTTCGTCAATGTCTGTACCTCTCTTCTTTCGCTCATCTCTTTTCGTGTTGTGGCCCCACAACCATAGCTCCCTCCTATCCAAGCAGGCAAGAAAGCATACGGTGGCCTTTAAATGTTAAAAATTAAAAAGCCCTCTCTAGAGTCAGTGTTTGTCCATTCCAGGCTACAGTACAAACATGGTGGTGCAACATGGCAGACTCTGCGGAAGCGGACCCGCTACCAATGTAAATAGAAAGTGCTACTTCTAAAGTAACGAAATGATTCCTAAACTGTTTTCAGAAAGGGACTCCGGTAAAAATATCAGGAAAATTGCATCAGAACATTTTCTGGAGTTTGCTTTTCACATATGACGAACGCAGCAGGAGATTGTCAGACGCGTTCACTACAGCAGGAACATTTCCAACGCTTTCTGTGGCGTCTTGGTGTATGCAGGAGGCAGGACATGGCGATGATAATAATTGCACCTGCGAAAATACGTTTTTTTGTTTACAACCATCAACAGTAGCCACTTGATAGTAATGAATTTCCGCAGATTTTCTTTTCTTTTTGTATTCTCACATGGGTTCGCAGGAAAATGTCCAGAGCAACATTCCCACATGCAGCCCCTCCGGAAAAGAGTTAATGAGAATGTCTGTCACTGTCCGAAAGCAGCTTTAGTTCCAGGTGATCATTCACAGATGCAAACATCGTGAAAATTATATCTCTGTTGATAGATCAGTTAAATTCCTGCAGCCTGGAGCTGTAAAGCTAAACAGTCGCTCCAGTGTAAGCGTGGTAATGTCGGATATTGATTTTGTGTTTCCTGACCCGAGGATCTATATCACAATTATTTGATCTGCCCTTTCAGCATACTTTATGATAATGGTACTGAAAACGTACAAATTGAATTAACATGAAACATTAATTTCACAGCCCGAGGCATTTCGACACTGTGTCAGTGAGTGTGTGAGTGAGTGAGTGAGTCAGTCTGAGTGTGTATGTGTGCGTGTGCGTGTGTGTGTGTGTGTGTGTGCGTGTGTGCAGTCAGCGGCTCGATCTTTCCAGAAACTTCCCGCTGTCTGCTCGACTCGACGTGCTGTTTTAAAATTAGCCCGGGCCTCGACCGGCTGCTCGCTCCCCGCGTGTCACTCACCCGCTCCCCCTCACTGGGGTTCTTGTCGGGGTGATACTTCAGGGCCAGTTTCCTGTAGGCCTTCTTGATCTCCTCCGGCGACGACTTGGGGCCGACACCCAGCAGGTCGTAGAAGCCGGTTTCGTGAACCATGGCGGTCGAGTCACCTGCAACGGACACGATACAAACGAAGAACGAATCAAACCGGCGACGCACTGCCGCTTTCACCCAAGAGGGCTACACACGCTGGGAGGACCCGACGCCAACCGCTAGCGCAGGAGCTAACGTTAGCCTCGCAGGTTGAAACGACGGGACGACGCCGAGCGCACAGTAGAACTCGTGTGTCGTCTGACGTCACGCGGTGAGCGACCCTCCGTGTTCAACACATATGACTATAACGCTCCCGAGTCGTGTCCCGGTGTACTCACTGAACAAGATGGCTGGCTGCTCTTATAACCCACCGCTCCGCGGCGCAGAACCTTCTGGAGAGCTTCCGAGGAGACAGACCGGAAGTTCCGTCGGCCGCGAGACTGCAGCGTCTAGAAAAGACCGAGGCGATGAAAAAAAAAAAAGGGGGCGGGGTCAGAGGCTGCCGGGTCAGAGGCTGCCGGGTCAGAGGCTGCCGGGTCAGAGGCTGCCGGGTCAGCTCGTCTTGACTTTCCTCGGGGGGTTTAAATTAGACCTCGGCTTCTCGGTGTCGACACAAACGGCGGCGGACCTGAGGTCTCTTAAAGCATGGCGAATTAATCAGAAACCAGTTTAAACCACCAACACATCACCACAGTTTTAATTTGGAGAGTAGATCAGGTTGTAAAGTAGGACTGTAAGAATTACAAACTTACTTTATACTCAACAGATTATTTCTATTCTATTTTAATTTATTTTATTCTATATTCTTTTTCTAATTCAGTGTGTATATGTTGACTGCTACATGGACCTTGACAACACCAAAAAAAATCCCTCGTATGTAACCTGTTACCTACCTGGCAATAAAACTGATTCTTATTCTTAAATCTCATGCAATGCGAACAGATTTAATTCAATTCTATTTTGATTTCACTTTTAAAAATCTTTTTTTCCAGGGATGATGAGTAACCATTCCTGTTGTCTTCTAATCTAATTAAATCTAATGAATATGAAATAACAACAATACTTATTTCTTACATATAGTTGTGGTAAGACTCTATGCGGGGGACGTGTGTAATTTTGCTTTTAGGGAAGCAACATTTCCATGGGTTTCCTCAATATGCAAGACAAAACAAGAAAAACTCTGGATGAAGATGGACGCCTGCATTCAGGAGACCTGAGGGTGATAGACCAAGAGGGTTTCTTGTACATCACAGGGATAATTAAAGGTAGAGCTATCAGAGCAGATGAGGCTTCTGTGAAGAAAACTGCTATTCTTAGGTCAGCTCACATTCTGCACAGTATCCACAGATGAGTGCATGTTGTTCAGGACAGAAGATACGGCTCCATTGTCGTTGTTATAAGTCATTAACAGCTGCAGTGTCAGAGTGACCTTTCTCGCTCGGTTCAGACTTGATCAGAGCAGCAGGAGAGAACATTCCCCCAGTTCCCACAGAGTAGGCAGCAAAGAAGGAGCTATCTATCATCAGGAACTCTATGCTGATAAGGAGGAAGCTCTTGTCCCTGCTTTTAACTGTAAAGATAATTTTCCGTTATCGTGTAATATCCACAGCAGCAGTGTGTGCATACTGCAAGTGTTCACTCCAACCTGTAATTATGATTTATGAGGAAATATACCATATACGATATTCTTTTAATCAAAATCAGACTAGTTGCCTTCATGATGGAATCTTACAATGTACATGTTTTGTGTAAATTTTTGGTGGTTTTCAGTTCATGGTTTAAACCGGTTTTGATGAAAAAGATCATAGGGGTTATCATCATAAGTGGAGGGAGCTTGTAAATCCAACAATAGTCATTTGCATAATATTAAATTTAATGTACGACATTTTCTGATGTTATATTTGTTGTCTTTATTCTGTACATTCATGATGTTTTCAGCAAAGAACACTATGACCTGAAGAAAATAAGAGTGCAAAACATTTGCAAGTTTCATGTCATGGAGCCTGGCAGCTCCGATCCAAACTTGTCTTTCATGAAGAAACAACATTGTCAAATACATCACACAAGAGGCTAAATGCAGCCAATAAATAGACACCACCACAGGTTCAGCTGTTATAGAATATACGTAAAGAACACAAAGTGTTATATGTTGGTCCAAAGTTTTAAGAGAGTGCTTTGGAGTGTGCAGAAAAAAATAAAACATTCAGGATCTCAAGTCTCGAGTCTTTTTTAAAATACATATTTTGTTTTAAAATGTGCAGACACAACAAGCCATGATAAAGTACAGAGACACTTATAACAATTATCTCACAGCCACGTTAGAATCCTATTGGTCCAGATCACGCACTCTTTGACAGATTGCATCTGTGAATTCTGAGCACTTCGAGTTTCCTCCCAGGTCTTTTGTGAGAACCTTGAAGTTGGATGATAAAAGTAATATTAAATCAGAATGGGAACATATAAACAGAAGTACATGTCTCAATGTCTTGAAAAGAAGATTACCTTCTTCTCTCGAATGGTGTCAAAGCAGGCAGTTTCGATCGTCTTCGCGTGGCCATGCAGACCCATGTGCCGCAGCATCATGACTGCACTGAGCAGCAAGGCGGTGGGGTTGGCCATGTCTTTTCCCGCAATATCTGGTGCAGTTCCATGAACCTGACAGAGGAAATGAATTACAATCCATCATCATGAAACACTTCTCTAAAAACATCATATTTCTAAAATGATTTTAAAAAAGGCATGGAGGCCAGAGGTTAACATTCATTCCTCATCCTGATTTTGTAATCTGCAACTTGTGTAAATATAAAACAGGAGACTTACGAATAGGAACAAAAACAACGTACCGACTCAAATATGGCAACACCATTGGCGCCAATGTTCCCACTAGGAGTCACTCCAAGTCCTCCAATGAGTCCAGCACAAAGATCACTACAATGGTAAACATGGTAACATACAGTTAACCCTTAGATTTGTTTCTATGCCTTAACTTTGACTATGATAACTGCATGGCACTCACATGCACCTGATGTTGAACTGATAAAGACGATGTAAGCACTATTTGCAATAATGCATCTTCACCACAAATTTTCCATTTGCAGTATTACGTTTTAAGCCACCTTAACTTTCACCAATACTTAACTGTTATAGTTAAGGTTTGCCTATGTATTTCTCCTGAAGTGAAGTTTTTGTGGTTACACGTTACTATTTTCTGTTAATATGTTGTCTGGTTGAATCAACCTAGTCAGCACTGCTCTCTGGGAACACATTTCTACATGTAGATCAAAACAAAAAGTCACAGTGCAGAACTGTATGAAAATTAAATGCATATACGAATGTTGGTTTTTGTTGTAATTCAATGATCTCTCTTACCTGAGGATGTCTCCATACAAATTTGGCATCACTAATACATCAAACTGTGTGGGGTCCTGCACCATCTGTAGAAACATAAGCGAATTAATACACAAAATTTCAAACAAAATATTGCTTCTTATCCATCTAAACACATTAAACTTGTTCATAACTAAAGTTCATTTCACTTACATTAAGACACACAGTATCCAAGTACATCTCAGAGAATTTCACATCTTTGTGCTTTTCAGCAGCCTCTCTGCATTTTCGCAGGAAAAGCCCATCTGACATGCGCCTGTAAAAAAAGGTAATAGGATGACAACCTTTATATTTCCACAAACAGCTTTAAAATGACATAGTACTATAATTAATTTGTAATTATAACAACTTACATGATATTGGCCTTATGAACAGCAGTAACACTGGCCCTCTGATTGTTTCTGGCATATTCAAAAGCATATTCGGCAATACGTTGGCTGGCTTGCTCTGTAATGAGCTTAATACTCTGTACAACTCCATCAACAATCTGAAATAGTTAGTATGAAGAGAAAATGTGAGTACCACATCTTCATCAATCTACGCTGGGGAAGAAAAATCAACAATCACAACAACCACCCAAAAAATTTAATTTAAAAGGAAAACAGCCTATATTTTGACTCGATGAGGATATAATCAAATGGTCAAAACAGGGGGAAAAATTTAAATACAACAATGTGAAAAATAAATAGGTAATTTATTGTTCATTTGTTTTTACCAAATGTTCAATCCCACTGTATTCTCCCTCAGTGTTCTCCCTGATGGTGACCAGGTTCACATCAGTGTAGGGGGTTTTGTAGCCCTCCATGGACACACAGGGTCGCACATTGGCATAGAGGTCAAAGGTTTTCCTAAGCAGAAGGTTCATAGAGGGATGGCCAGCAGCTATTGGTGTCTTCAAAGGACCTGCATATTGTTAAATATTTCAAAATTATTTTCTCTTTCACCTTGCAAACACCCAATGGAGGATTAAGATCTAAACTTATTGTACGTGCCATGTTTGTTTTTAACAGCAGTTAACAGAAATGTGTCAACTACTGCTTGAAAAGCTACTGTTGTCGAGAGATTAATTACCAAATAAGTATCAACACCAACAGAAATAACATATTGGCAGATTATCAAGTTTTTGTAAATATAAGAAGAGTTACCTTTCAGGCCAATCTTGTTCCTGTCCATTGATTCTTTGGCATCAGGAGGAATCATCCACTTGCCACCAGGCCCTTGGATGGCAGTGACATTCCTCTCTTCCCACTGAATAGGTGCCTAATTCAAACATGTGCAAAGAAGCACAAGATCATTTTATCTAACGCATGTTCCCCAATTCAATTTAAATAAAGATTAGTCACCAATACAATTGCAGACTTTAAGTGGATTTCTCATTTGATCTGCTTTGTTTGTATAGATAAATGCTGGTGTCAATAAAGAAATATATCTGTTACTAACTTTAGCTGCTTCAAATATTTTCATGACAGCAGTGGAGATCTCTGGACCAATTCCATCACCAGGGATTAAAGTAACAGTTTGTATCTGTAAAGCAGAACAAAGACATACAAGATTCAGTGATACAAAAACAACTATGCACTACATAGTCACAAAATCGATAATAAAGTACTACAAGCAATGCATTTATTACAAAAATGTACCCCACGGGTGAAAGTCCTGGGCTGTGGAGTCTCTCTCATCAAAACTCCAACCACCTGTGACACCTGGCAATCAAAAAGCTCATCATCAAACACTTTTTTCCATCCAACATAAGCCGACTCTACTGCATAAATAAAGTCATAAATACTGGTCTGTGTATTACTGATTGAGAAAAAAGAGAGTTATGAGCTATGATATAAAGCTAAGGTGCAGCTTGCTGGAGCAGTGCTGTAATGCTGCCTCGCAGTGAGCATCAAAGGAACAGAATGACCCAAGAATAGTGCACAGCTGCTGTGCCAAAAAACAATTATCTAACACTGTATATTCACCCCCCACATCCCACGTCCCATGAAACAAACAACAAAGCAAACACTGCACATCATTGGACAGCATAATAGCAAAGAAGGAACTTCTCATAAAACATTGACGGATATTAAAAAGGCCTAGCTGGATCGGCGGCGGGGATGTCTCACTGAAAGCCGCTATGGCTGCAGGTACTAGGCTTTTGCTGAAGCGGGAGCTGTGTTTGACCTTGTGGATCTGTACCTGTGTCCTGAGGGCAGTCTGGAGAAAGTGGCAGGAGTGGGTGAGTGATGTGATGTGCTATTGAGGTTGCGATGCGAGTGGTGGCCTTATAATGAGGTTGGGTGAGGAAAGACCTATTATCTTAGCCGTATGGGCTATATGTGTTAGTTTTGTTCGGATGGATGGATGATGCATAGATGGATGGATGGATAGTCTGCAAAGCACAGTCTCCAGATCACCGCAGCAGTTACCAGTCCATGTTAAATAGCATGTCCTGGTGTCTTGTTTAGCACCAAAAGCTGTGGTTAAGGACCCACACAAGAGGCCTGCAATGGAGGCGAGGGTTAGCTAAGCTGGCAAATGTAATGTTGCTGTTAATCGGACAATAGGAAAAGCAAAGCAATGTTCATTTTGAAGACACACTGGCAGCTTTCAATGGCAGGCTCATCGTAGCCGTACTGAGCAACAGACATGCGACAAAACAAAAATGGCCATTTCAGATTTGAGCCTCATTACTACCGAGGGACATTGCTAGCTAGTCATTTTCCTCACCCAGCGGGTGAGTTCAGTCAACTTTAAAAAAAAAAAACGTATGCTCATTAACTTACTTCCTGTGCCTTGATTTTATCCTTGTCATTGACCGATAAACCCCACTGTCTTAGTAGATTTAGAATCTGCAGATGATAAAAACGTGTGTAGCTTTGATAGAACATATCCAACTTGTACAATCGGCTATACGCTGTTACAACAATGTAGTTATAAAAAAAACAACATGTCGCTAAAAAGCTGGCTAGCTAAATTGCTGTCAAGAAACAGGTTGCTATAGTAACTACAAGCAAGTAGCATTGCTAGTTAGCCGAGTAGCTGATGTCTTTGATATTCTGGCGATCTTTGAACGCATAAACGGAAGTATACGACCCAAAGATTAATTGACGAGTTGCAACAACAGTGCCATGCGCTTGGTGCAACACAAGTGACAAATGGACATTTCCCCCCGGTACATACCGCTGACCTCCACGTCTTCCCTGCCATCCTGAGCTATCCGACCAAGGTCGACACTGCAGCAGCAGAAGAGGCAGAAGAAGCAGCGGTGGCGCTTCTTCTTCTTCGTTGGTGTTCTATAGTTTCCATCCTTAACGTCACAATACCGCCACCCTCTGGCTTTAGACACTGACAGGAGTATTCGTCAAATACACAAACTGAAATCTTCTGCATCCCCCACTGCTTCCATATCCCCATATAAGCTACTTTAAAAAAAAGAAAAAGATTTGTGCATTGTTGTTAACATGACTATAAAACGAGATCATTCCCGTTACAGAATGGTCTGTATTCTGTATTAAATTATTTTGGGCTTTATAATCAAAATTCGTCTGCCACTCTTAATTATTCAAATACTTTTCAGTGCAAATTATAAATAGCAATAATTACATAAAAATTAAATGATACAATTGAAATCCTTGCATACAGGTACCATGCTCGATATCTGTGCAGCCCACTCGATTGCTCTCTCTTTCTGGTGATTTGATACTGCCACTGCTGCATCCATCTGTGGATCCTTCATCATTGAAAATATGAATAAATTCAACAATACTTTAGTTCCTACAGCTAGGACACTAAAGTTCATAAATGCCACCAGCAAGTGGCGCCATTATGCTGCTACTGAGTTTACATGGGCGAGTTCATGAGTGGCTTATTTAAGACAGATTTATTAATACACATTTTCTTTGGCTCTGGATGTGTAAACAGTATTACTAACATTGTAAATCTGAGCAAAAATCAAAGCCATGAAGTACACGTTTACACCTTTATAAGCACTGAATTTTCAACAAGTTGGTCGTACACATAATAAACTTTATGGTATAAAACAAGTAGAAACGGCTAAAACAATCATTCATTCACTTTTTGCAAAAGTTCAACATACAAAGAAAGCATATAGCATGGGACACATTAACTCCCAAACCTATCCAGCAATGCAAAATGGAAAAGAGCTCTTAATTACTGAAAACTTATAGAAATTCTTAAGCAGCATATAGCTCTCAGCATAAATGCGGGCTACAACATGGTACAAAATGCACACTGTGCAAGTATAGACCTCTTTGAACCAAACTGAGGGGTGTCAGCATGGATAAAGGTTTTCAAACCACTTGTGTCCAATACCCGATGCATAGGATGCGATAACAGTTCCACTAATGCCTGCACTGCAACACAGAGCATGTGTCTGGCAAAAAATACTTATCAAGCATTTGGATACGGCTTAATAATTTGAAAAAAAACTACAGTACATCAGACATAGTATTTCATACAGCAAAAAGTTGTTGAATGCTGCACATAAATGTGCTCAACTTAGATGGCGTACTGCTTTGGCTGCTTCTTCAGGCTCATTGATCTTTCGGTTTGTGAAATTACATGCGTGGCTCTGTTGTTGAGGAGTCTGCATTCATGGAGAACATCTGTGGGAGTAGAATATAGGTAATGGATTACATAGAGTATCATAGAGGTTGAGTTGACAATTTGTCAGAACATCTTACCATTAAACTGCTTGTAGGCTTCTTCAATAATGGCATTGTTTGATCTCTTTATGTCCCAGTAATTGTCTTCAACCCATGGCTTGCAATCAGGATGTTCAACAAGCTGTCCATTCTTGTATAAACCAGCTAAACATACAAAGACAGAAAAAAAACTTATTGTTTCATCACAGGCTCTCGGTCCGATAACATTTCACTTGACCAAGAAAACATAACGGGCGAGTCTGTAATGTCAGTTGAACTGTATGAAATGTAAATACTACGTCCAAGATCTGAATCTGTAAAAACATCACTCTGACCAGGATATGAGTTTTTTTTTTGGGACATCATGCACTTGACCACTTTTTGATCTGTGTAATGAACCAGAAATCTCCTCAATATTGAGCCTTAAATCATCTACAGTCTCCATCTTCTTGATTCAACTGCATACATTTCTCCATTACAATTTGCTCTTGGGAACCTTTAATTCAGCAACTTTTTTTCAAAGTTTGGCTTAAGGCTGCAATTTAACAAAATGTGAAAAATGTGAAAGGGTCTGAATACTTTCTGAATGCACTGTTCAAATATTATACACTTGCATACAATTTACAAAATTGTACCTTTGATGGTATCATCAATGTCTTTGCATAACTGGTACAAGTCACTGCCACGGCCGACCACTCTTTCCCCTATAGTTCAGACAAACAAATCCAGAGAACTTGGGAAACATTCACATTCATCTGAGAGTTAATGCAAAGGAACAAATGAAAGAAATATCTTACCATCCAGCACCTTAATGTTGGAGAACATGTCCAGGACTATGGTTCTATATGATGTGTTCCTGCAGACTGACACAGAGAGTCATTTGTGAGTTCTCACTAGAATTTTCCATCCACTAGATTGTTTCAAATAAAATTAATTTAAAAAAATTACCTGGATTAGTGTAATTATAAGTGTTGTCTTTAAGACGTATACTTTCTAGCTTTCTCAAAGGCTGAAGGCAGTGTAGGTTCTCAATGCTGTTGAAAAAAACCCCAGAGAAGATATAATTTCACGGGGCCTGAAAAATACCATCACTAGCAGCAAAAATATTATTTTGCTTAACATCAGATAGTATGTAATTAACAGTGAAATTAGTGACATATTGTCACTCTCATTCATCTAAAGTAAGCATTTGGTTAAACGTTATTAAGCAGTACCTGGATATGATGTTCCCAGCCAAGTTTAAGTTCTGTAAACTGTCACAACTGCGCAGTGGCTCTGAAAATACACAAGCAAAACATTAAGCTTACGAAAAATAAATAAAAATTTATTCTATGATGAGCGAATACGCAGCATGGAAATTAAGACTCTATTGCTCCTGACATCTCACCTATATTGGAAATCCTGTTTGCAGACAAATTGAGCACAGAAAGAAGCCGGAGAGACGCGAAAGGAGCCAAATTGGTGATATTATTTCCAGAGAGGTCCAGTCTCTCCAAATTTACACACTCCCCAATGCATCCAAGGTCATGTATTCCTGTAGAGACAAACAGTAAGAAAAATAGATAACAAGAAACAATGATGCATTTTTCAAAACTCAAAATACTGAAATATTAATTTCATCTTACCAAGACCTCGCAATTTGAGGAACAGTATCGACTCCAAGTCAAACTCTCCCGTTCGTGACTTGAGCAGCGCGGCGGTGATCTTCTCACAGTCTGCGTCTGCAGCACAGCGAAGCAGTCACAAATGTTCTGTTCTTACATATGCAAACGCGACCACAGGACTCTTGTATGTGAGTCAGCACTGCAGAGGCAGCAAAGGCTGGAAGCGCTTTATGGCACAACAAGAAAACAACTCATGCAATCATATGTTAATAGTAAATAACAATTCATGCGGCCCGCAGATTTTTCGAATCTGCCAGGACACTGAAATATTCTGCTCGGGGGGGGGTCACACACACACACACACACACACAGGCTGATGTGCTGTGATGGTCCTGACTCGACTTTATGATCAACTGGGGGAGTTATATTTGGTTTGATTTCCTAAGGCAGATGATGTCCCTGACTCTTAAGTCCACATGAGTACTCCTTCACGAGCCTGCTGGAGGGAAACAGTGATTCCCTGTAGAGAAGCAGCAACAAGACTCGTCAGGTTAACCAGACATAATGAGGCTGGGGTGCACCGTGTTTTTTCCTCTTTTAATGCTGTCGTTTATTATTATATTTAATAATAAGTTACATTAAATGGAGGCATGTTTTTTTCCTCACATTTATGGATATTGTGTTAGGACACTTGTCGTTATAACAGCAGCACAGAATTGGGGGGGGGGGTGGATGAAGGACCACCCGACCTGCAGAAACGAAAGGTGATGGTGTCACTGTTGTTAGCTAACGTCGGCGGCTACCTGTGCGCTAGCTGCGAGCGTCGTGCGGCTGCGTGATTCGAATGCGGCTGATCGAGCCGGATGGAACGTGGGCGGCTTGTTTAATGAAATGCTGATTCTTCCTCTCGTGTCCCCGCTCCTGGTGATGATGGTGATGGTGATGATGACGATGACGACACACGCAACAAAACAAATGGTTGTGTAACGAGCCACTCGTCGTTAGCTGCACGTTAGCATGAGCCGCAGCTCGCTAGCCTAAGCCGCCGCCGACGGCTAGCGACGCTGACGTAGCAACAAGCTACTCGTCACAGCTCACCTTGGTCCTTCTCTCGCTTCGACTCCATCGCGGGCAACTTTGCTGCTTGGAGGCGGGAAAAAAAAAACGTGTCGCAACAGAGAAGCGATGGTTTTTCAACCGAATGCGGAGACGAGAGGCGAAGCGGTGGTTGTTGTGCGGGAGTGTGACACTGGCATCTGTCCCGGGGTCCGGCCAGGACGCGCTCACTGAGCACGGCTGTACGGGGCTGGTGGTGCTGCCGCTGCTGCCGTGTGACGGGCAGGTGACGAGCGATGAGCGATGAGCCCGCGACGGACCTCGGCTCTCCGCGGCGCGGAGCTCCGGGTGATCGCGGATGCTTTGTTTGTTAAAGAGGCCGGTGGAAGATGGAGATCGCGTCCGGAGAAAACTGTCTCCCAGTGTTCGTTAGATTGTTGCCTCCCGAGCAACAGGTCCTGTGTCAGTTTGAAGTTTTGTTCTTGTTACCTCGGAGCCTTGACTGACAAAAATGAAATAAAGTGGATTTCTGCTTGTCAGCACAGAATACGAGTAAAAATAAACAAATCATTGTATTGACAATAAGTAAATGAGCATGAAAAATAAGTTTTTCAAATGGAGAATAATTTGTCCCGAAAATAGAAAGGGAAATTACACGATTGAAAAATGGATGAATGTTTGTGATGATGTTTATGTTCGTGTTTAATTAATACGCATTGCCATGGTGCAGAGTCCATTCATTTCAGGTGGATATGTTCTAATCAATTAAATTACTACGATAGCTTAAGTGACCACACTTTGCGGATGAAATGAAAAATGAAATTAATAAACAGAACACGATCAGCTTCTAGCATTTGATGAAACGATTCAACATTAAAGTTGTAGACAGTAGTAAATAAAAAATGCTGAATTTAACAAATCAATGAATAAACAAGTGAATAACAGTGGTGATGATGATGATAATAATAATAATAATAATATGAATTATGATGAAATGTTAGTACATTTCCATTTATGCAAATTATACTGCTATCATCATTTATTAATTCATTCATTTACCTCGTGTCCCATTGGTTGTCGGTGTGTCTCGGCTCCGGTGGTCAGCAGCAAGAGGAGCAGATCTGTGTGCGCTCCTTGGACTCCGCTGTCAGCCTCCACTGACACAACTGGACACTGCTCTTTGACTCTTTTTTTTCTAACCTTTTTTTTTTTTCTTATTATCATTTTATACAACCTCTACATTTTAATTTTTTTTGCAGCCAAGCAAGATATTTCCCGCGAGGACATCGATACGGGTTATTTGCAGCGTCCTCGACACCCTGTGCGGAGACTCACATCCCCTAAATGCCTCTCATTGAGAAAAGGCTGCGGACGGTCAGCGCTGTCAATGTGTTCAAGCAGCAGATCACTTGATCGAGATGGGAAACAAGCAAACAATATTTACCGACGAGCAGCTGGATGCCTACCAGGTGAGCGTGCGTGTCATGTCCCACTGAGTCTGTACCTGCATCATATGTGTGCAACCCCATGGGATCAGAAGAAAACAAATGAAAATGTTAAAGCACAAGATAACAAATTCAGACTTTCTTGAAATGTGATTTTTAAACCTTGAGTTTAAAAAAGAAGAAAGAAAACGGGAAGTTTACAAAAGTACATGCTTTGTGTTTAAAAGGCTTAAGTGCACGATTTGCTATTCCATGATGATGATTATTATTATGCATATTTGTCTAATTTCTGATATGGACCTCTCACTCCTGGTGACTTGGATTGAATTTTAAGGATAAAGCAAAAAAACAAACCAACATTAAACCTTTTCAATCACGACTTCAGTCACTTAATGGAAATATAGTGGTCCTGGATTCGTGATAGGCAATAATCAATCACCAAATAAGGTGCCATCCTTTATGACTCCTCTGTATAGCTGGTTTTGATATTATGACTGGACGATCTAGTGTTCATTGAGTTATTATCTGGGAAGATCCAAGCTTTTGTTCCCCCAGCAACAATAATGCAGGTTTTTCTGTGAAAGAATATATCTCCATGTGCACAGGTTTATCACGTGTTTAGGTGTGGACTCAATAATTGATGCCAAGTCAGTGTGATATGCTGTGAAACTCTACTCTCAGGAGACAGTCAAGTTCTCAAGAGCCTCTCTGGTTACTCTTGGTTGCCCCTGTTTAAAAGTCCTTCTCAGAATACTGTTGCTTTTTGTTTCGAGCCTTACTTCGGAAATTGACCAATGTGATATCTTATTATTATTATATATTTTTTTAAGATCAGATATTTAAGATATAACACCTGATATAGGTTTTTGTTGGTTTCCTAAGAAATTCAGTGCTACACCACGTTATGATCTTTTCTATGCATGTAGGCTTTATTCGCTGCATTGTGTTGTTTGATGGAGCCTAGAACAGGTTAGGATATTGTTATTAGATAGTGCTTTGAATATTCTCACAATTATAATTAACCTATTTGTATGCAGTCCTGTTTTTGACTTGGTCAGGTGCAACAGTGAATTGGGTTCCTTTATTCTTTTGTAAATCACATCTGCTCCTTACACAAGTTATACAAGGGAGAATGTAAAGTGAGGTGCTCCCTGTCGGGCTGCTGGATAATGTCTGTGCCAGTATACATGCATGTCAGACAACAGCAGATCATGTTCCCCTGCCTTCACCGTTCCTATCGCAAGTGGCATGTGATAACACTCATATACGTCCTCATTTAAGAGAAAGCGGACACCTCCACGTGGCGTTTTACAGTAAGGGTTGCTCACATGACTTCAGAGGAATTATGACTCACAGACGTGTCACCGAGTGTTTTTAGACCTTTTTACAGAAGGTGTAAACAATTACTGTAGGCTACCGTCAGCAGTAGGCAATTCAGTGCAGTTCTTTGTCAACTTACACGTGCTGTTTTTCTCCCATTGCAGGACTGTACATTTTTCACTCGCAAAGAAATTCTGCGGTAAGTTTTATGAAGTGAAGATCTTGATGCTGATGCTCACAGATGTGATGTAGACCCATTACAAACCGTACACCTCACCATGAAAGATCATACACATACTAACACCACCAGGATGTTAGTATTTCCTTCCTTGCTCTATGCTGTAAGTTGAAATACAGTATACATTTAATGAACTCTGATTTGGCACGTGATACTGAATGTTAAATCACAATCAATACTTGCAGTACAGGGGTCTATATGTAAACATTTAACATGTCAGACTGCACTTGGCACGTGCACATGTGTCAACCATGTCAAGTCCTCAGAGCAGACTGCTTCTCCTCGATGAAACCTGATACTTAAGTTGATTTCATGTGTAATATTTGGGCTCTGTTCAAAAAAGGGAGCTTATAATTCTGGTGATGTTGCAGCCTGGGGATGATGGTAGAAATGTAAAATTTTTCATTCAATAAACACTGTCAACAGTCAATGGAGTATGACACGATTACATTTGGGTTGGTTGATTTAGTTTTCTTCTGATTACAACGTTGAAATACTGCATTTTGGCGTATGCGCACAGTGTAATTAATGTGTATGATATATTTATTTGAATCTATAAACATGCAATTTTATTAATGACGGTATAGGTTATAACATCTAAATTGTGTGTCAATAATAACATTTCAGTCAGAAAGCCTAAATGTTTTTATTTGTACAAAGTGAAGCTGTGTAAGTGCAAAGCAAAATTAAGGAACGTGGTCTTCAAAAAGATTGAATTAGAATACAGCCAATTATTATGTAGTGGCTCCCTAAGTTTCTTGGTACTGACTGACATTTTACTGTACATGATTATCTTATCCATTACATTAGCGATCTTCTTGTATCTCCTCGTCAATCTGTCCATATCGTCCTGCAGCAGTGTTAGGCTGTTATGGAAACCTTTGAAAGTCACGTTGACCTTTTGACTGTGGTGTTGTTTTCATCGCCACCCAATGAAAGTGTCATGTTTCTTCCTCTTTCAACATGTGTAACCTCAACACCTAAAAAAAAAAGGGAAGTAAATATGAACATACTCTTATTGATTGCGCTATAAGGTATCATGACTCACTGGGTAGCATCATTCTGCTCTTCCCGTCAGTCACTCCCTGCATGACAGGCATAAATTAAACAAAACGCTTTGCTTTTCTCTTTAATTGAATTGACCTGTGACGCTCATGTTTCAGTGTCTTTTGTCAGTAGTTCCTACATGGAAGATAAAAAGAAACTTAGAGAAATTAACTTATCAAGTCAAGAATGTTGCTGTAGGATAAGGATGGAGGTTGTGTGATTCCAGGCCTGTATGTGCAGTAAAGGTTGTTCTATAATAAGATAAGACAATAATTTGTGTCCACTGGTGCATCTGTTATTATCTTCTCTAATCACCTGAACTATCGAGAAACGGGATTAAAATTGAACAGATTGCACAACATAGTTGTCTTAAAACAGGTCTGTATACATGTCCCCCTGTTGTGGTCCTTCTTTGTTTCTTAAGAAACACAGCATTTGTTATGTTCTCCTCATCCCAGTGATATTGAATTGACTGGGTTTCCGAGGCCAGCAGCGGACTGGAAACCACATTGACAATCAGCAGAGGGCGTAATAGGCTCCTTAACTTTATGACCTTCATAAAACACTCCTTGTTTCCGTCCCCAGCTGCAGCTGTGACAGCACAGTTATGTAACATCAAAGAAGCAGGTTATCACTGATGACCATAAGGTCACTGATGTGAGCCCTCCAGCCTTATGTCATACAACTCAAGAACATAACAGTTGAGTGTTTTTGTATATTTCCATTTGTAAAATATTTGTAATTGAAACCCAATGTTAATTGCAAACTGAATATAATTTTTTCCCATCATGATTTGCTATTTCCATAAAAATACTATTCAAAGAGATTTCTGAGCCAAGGAGGTCAGAGAAGCTACATGCCAAACTATTTCAAAGGACATGAGTGACACAGCTCCTTGTTTTACTGAGAGTGTATATATCTGTATGTTGAGTAAAAAAAAAACTCACAGCAAGTGATTTTTATTTCTTATTCTAGGTTGCATGGCAGATACCATGAGTTGGCTCCACACCTTGTACCAATGGACTACACCAATGAACCTGATTGCAAACTGCCTTTAGCCTTGATCGTCAACATGCCAGAATTAAAGGTAAGAAAAATCCTTTACTACAGTACCTCAACATGGCATTAACTGTGTTGTAACTCCTTTCAAATAAATCTGACAATTTTTACCCATTCTTTGTTTTTCACCAGCAGTTTGCACTCCTATTGTGTTTTCTATTTTCTATTTTGCTTATTAAATCTTTATGACACAAATGTGGCACCCGCTGTGGGCCAACACCTAATCAATACACACTCTCTTCTAGAGGACAGAATTGATTCTCTCATCATCACACATCACACATTTGTATGACACAGCATATGAAAGCTAATGTGCCATGAAATGCTTTGCCTCTCTATCAGAAATTCTAGAAATGCCATGTCGCATAGCGTCACCAAGGGTTTAGCACAGAAACTCATAACCTGTCCATCCTCTGGGGATAATAAGCCCTTTGCCTGGAAACTGTCATGACTGGCAGAGCTGTAAGGATGGCAGGAAGAAGACGGAGACCAGTCAAGGCAGGATTGATGAGAACTCGGTCACCCTAAGTCCTCTGCAGCTGCATAACCATAAATTCACTCCTATCTAGCCGAGGACTCAGTTTTAATGAGCTGTGTTGAGTCGATTGGACTGATTCAGGCTCCACTCACGTGTCCTAGGATATACACTTAAAATTGACATTGCTTTAGATGGCTGTTTATCTATATGGCTATGACTGAGCTTACATTGAGCTCAAACATGCTCTCTGTTGCTCAGGACAACAGTTTTATTTCATCACACACACACACACACACGTCTATTTTGATGGCCTCTACGACAGCGTCAATTTATTGCAAGTTGTGCCAAATCAGCTAATTACCTGGGATATAAAACCGCTCGTCGCAACGTTCGGGCAATAGAGGAGAAAATATTGGCTTTACCATGCCAGGAAAGAGAGAGAGTCAGCCTTTTTTCAGATGAAGCCCGTGATCAGCAGAAAACCACTCAGCTCATATGTGAAACAGACAACAGCATAAAACACATACATAGGTCATGAAAGCTACGTTTCCTTACGATGTTTTACATGAATTTATTTTCTGATCCAGAATAAAAGCTCTATATATGTGTGTTGTCGTCCCCTCCATCTGTAGGAGAATCCATTTCGCAGCAGGATCGTCGAGTCTTTCTCTGAGGATGGGATGGGGAATCTTAGCTTCAATGAATTTGTGGACATGTTCTCAGTCCTCAGTGAAATGGCTCCAAGGGAACTCAAGGCCATATATGCCTTCAAAATATATGGTATTGCCAAATTTCTAGAGGATATTTCTTTTTTTCTTTCTTTTTTTAAAAGTTCCTAGATCTTTATAAAGTGAAGCCATTGTTTCCTGTTACCGCTGTTACCCACAGATTTCAATGTGGACAATTACCTGTGCAAAGAAGACCTGGAAAAAACTCTGAATAGGCTGACAAAGGAGGAGCTGACCCCTGAGGAGGTGGAGCTGGTGTGCGAGAAGGCCATCGAGGAGGCGGATTTGGACGGGGACAACAAACTCTCTTATGCTGACTTTGAAAACATGATAACTAGGGCTCCTGACTTTTTAAGGTAATTAAATGTGCCTTGCCAAATATCATCTTCAGTTTGTGTATATAAAAGCATGTGACGATATTGTTTACACATCATTTTATATTCAAAATTGGGCACTGGGGCTCTGTGTCCCTGGCTATTTAATGTTTACATTCCCCAGATAGCTCGTCGTGTAATTGTCACCCTAACAACACATTATGTTCACAATATGTAAATTGAGTCATTATGTTTCATATGTTCATTTTGTGTCTTTTGTTACTCCAGTACCTTCCATATACGAATCTGAGAGGGCCCAATGGAAGTTTTTCCAAGGTGGACAGTGTGATGAACCTCAGGACTTTACCTGAACCACGTCCTGGCCACAGCACAGTGCCTGTGTCCCGCTCCCATCGTCAAAAAATCACACATCAGTGCTCTCTGGCCTGAGTGCAGTCTGCTGAGTAAAGAAATCAAAACACTGGGTACAATTGAGTCCCCAGGACATTGGATTTTTTTTTTTTTACCGTAGAGGGAAGTGGTTTTTTCCCCCTTTTATCACATATAAAGGGCTTGACCTGGATTGGTCTCTTTCTGGGAGAAAAGGTCATTCTTCCACATTTTAAGTTTGGAAAATGGGGACTGAATGAAGTCTAAAACGAGCCAAACACTGGATAGCTGCTTATTGGGGCCGTTCAAGAATACTACATGAAATGCTCCAGCTACCTATATTGCACATGTCTTCCTACAATGACACACACAAGCTTGAGGTGAGTGAAAGCACAGCAGTGGCGTTAAGGGGATACATATATTCTTTATAAGCTATGCAATATTTGTACATGCAGTGTGTTGCTTTTCGTCATTATAGGTTGTATTGGTTCGTTTTTTTCTCTCGCTTGTGGGGCTGGAACATGTTGACAATCATATATTACTGTTCTCCAGTTAAATGAAGGGCTCTGTCATCTGAATTCATTTTGGTAGCTTTCATCCGTCTCAGCCATTATCGTGAGATGTTAGTTACAGCCATCTACATGTGACAGTGCAGTATGTGACTTCAGGTATTTGTCTTACTTTGAATAAATGTTTTTTTCTGTCTGTATTAGTTTGTGTAGTTAATCATGTCTGTGGGAATGAATCTGTGTGATTCATTGTGGTCACTGAAAAAGCACAAGCGAATTGTTTAAATGCAGGAGCCCCCACCCGACGAGCAACTTTAACGAGGTCTGCAATATCCTGTCCACCAGTTCACCTCAGCCCACCCACCCATGATGATCAAGCAGTGTGCACAGTAAAGATCAAGAAATGAGTGACTGCGCCTCTGTATAGCCCATCACATGAGCTGTAATAACTTGTTAAGCAGGATGTGATCAAGAGCCAGCTGCCTCAGCGTTCACAGGCATGATTACATCCTGCACACACAGTTCATCTCAACGGAAAAACTGGAGGAAATGGCCCTGGTTGTGTTAGTTAATGATTCATGGTTTCTGGTTTCCAGGCTGTAAGGTGCTGATTTGCATCAGGTGCATATAAAGTACAGTGCACAGTGTTTGTTTTTGTTCACCTAATTTCTTCAGCACAGGTTGCACCAGGGAGTCATATTGCACAAGTGGATGTTGGCTACATGCAGACCAGGCATCTGCTTAGAGTTCGGTCCAAGTCGTCTTTTATTGCACGATGGCTGCAAATTGAATGTGACCTGGTTAATTGGTGCTGAGTCGGACTAATGCAAGACAATTATAAAGAAGAGATTGGGACACAAAACATGATACATATGTTGGGAGGAAACAGTTCAGGTTTGTTTCCTGTTGCATGTCGCTATCGGTAATAACAAGCACTGCCAAAAATGAAATACACTTGAACCCATTGAGAAGTTCCAGTGTTTCCGCCTTGTGTCTAGCAGCAGACAGAAAAAAAGAGCAGCATCTGAGCAAGCTACATTCAAGTGGATCAACACCAAGATGTAAGTTTACACAACAGAGCCTACAGATAATGAATTCCGAGGGTGTTGAAATCAGTTAAGGAGTGTGCAATCTGCAGGGCGGCCAGTTCATTCATTCCATTATCTCCAGTTCCCTTTATGAGGCCAGTATCAAGCACTTAGAGCAATACAGCGCTGATTGTGTGGCCTCATTAATTAACCGAGAACATCTGTTAATTATGATTCCAGCAGAGAAGCTTCTGGCACACTGCGATACTTGGGCTGTAAAGCAGCCATCGCTGCTTCTGAGGCTGAGAGGAGCCGGACTGTGAGTGAAACTCTGATTTCTCTTCATGGGGCCTTGTCTATTTCAATCTGAGCTGATTTCAAATAGTGTTGTTTTTTTTTGGGGGGGGGGGGGGGGGGGGGGGGGGGGGGGGGGGTATTAAACAGCATAGGAAGGAGGTACGTATTTGGAAAGTAATCCATTCATAAAAACGTCTTCATCCTCCATGACAACTGAACAGACTCCACCTACTGATGAAGGCATGTGACAGAGAAGTGCCAAGAGAAATCCAGTAAGTGGCCTTTGAGTGTAAATGTGCTACTTTGTCCTTATAAGCTTTGAACACATTATAAACAGTTTAAACCAGTTGATGTTGTGGAAGGAACGGTTTGCAATTTCCATACAGTAACACAAAGCTACTATCAAATAATAATTGTATGTTTACTGTGTCTGTAATCTCTTGAATTATTTGAATTCACTCTTGACACATTCACACCTCAGCACATAAAAAATTGTGTAATGGAAATTAAATTATGATATGATTCAGAGTTTCTCTTATTTTGCATTTACCAGTGTTGGTCACAGGTGTAGAAACCCAGTGATAGACAGTCATCTTTTTTCTCTCTCGTAAGAAGTAACACGTATCAGCTTCCATTTTCAATGACACTTTATCAGCTGGATTTCAGATGATTAGATGTCAGAAATATATATTAAAAAATCTCTTGTGTTTTGCATATCAGTGTTTGTGTGACATGACTTACAGGGGAAAACACTTTAGTTCTATCACCCACATTCAACATGAGACAGTTGTGTTGCTGTATTTAAGTGCTTATATAAATATCTATCCAAGCTTCCATAGAAAGCTTTCAAGAGAATAAACAGACGGGCCATTTGAGTATTAGATTCACCGAAATTTTACTGGGCCCACGAAAACTGTAATTGGAAAGAAAAAGAGCAGCAAAAGATAGAATATAATAAATTACATTTAAGTATCTTTCCTCCTCGTTGCTGTCGTGTAGACATTTGAATTCTTAATGCAAATTAAGCTTCCTGGGTTACGGCTAGAGTTAAGAGCAGCACTGATGGTGGCAGCCTGTAGTCAAAACAAATGATATACATATACATCAGATATGCACATCAGAAACTGCTGAAATGTCTGTATGTAACGTGTTTTATTTAGCACATTGTCTTACATCTGGAAAATGTAAAGGCATCATCATTTTTAAATAAATACATTAAAAATAAAAAAATACAGAGAATGAGTATCTATGAACATATAATCATTTATGTTGAATGAATAAAATAGGTTGTCACAGAGTGTGTAGTAGTACCACAATAGTGTCAGATTTTAATTTGGAAACATTTCCTCCAGTTGCTGGTTAAGTTAACCTCTTCATCATTTCCTCTTCGCCTCGGGGAAGAGCCATTTCCATTTGTCACTCTGCAGGAGGTAAGTAAGTTCATTGTCAAATATGATGAATATCAAGTGCAGTTTTCGGAGAATTAAATATTAAAGCATGTTGTATATATTACTAATCTTTATTACCTTGGGTCTGACGTCCTCCAGAAGCTCGTAAGTGTTGCTCTTGGGCTTAAGATGAACTGAGTCCTCGCGCCCAGGAATCAGCTCATATGTGTTGCCTCGAGAGAGGCGACTAAAAGGCGCCTCACTGGAAACCTCAGCATACACTGAATCACTATGCTTCACTAATGTCCCTGAACTAGTCCCAGACGGTGCAGTGTGTGGGATGCCATGTTTGCCAGCCAGGTGATAGACGGCACTGTCGCCCAAGTGGTCCCGACTGCCTGGTGAGCTGCATGAGTCGGTCTTCTCCATCCGTGGAACTTGTCTGATGGGCGTGGGGGAAAGTCTGGGTGGGGTGTGTGGGGGTGCACTCAGCTTGTGATAGTGCTCCCCATCAGAGCTGTTGTCTGGGAGCGGTAGGGACCTTCTCTTGCTGCTCTCTAGCAGGCTGAGCTTATAGTAAACGGAGCCCGGAGGACAACACTGACTGACAGTCTGATGCTGGGCTGTGGATCCCTCGACCCACCCTGGACTAGCTCCAGGTAGATGGCTGTGTACGGTGTGATCTTGGGATCTTGGTATCTCCCATGGTGTTTGCTTCCTGAGCTGAGCGTACACAACCCCGTCCTGGTCAGGCACGTGACCGCTATCAACGTGCCTGCTCCTAGGCAAAGGTGGCACTTCCTGTTTGACACAACAAGCCATATTGGTCAGATCTGCTCAGAGATACTAATTCAGTAACAATTTCAGTTTAAAACATTGACTTTAATTGTGTGAAATTCATGAACTGTACTCACCTCTAGTGACCTGCTGCTCTTTTGTGGCTGTGTACGTTGCTGCTCTGAGGCCGAGTTAGTCTGTTGTTTCAGTACATTAACAGCTCTGACATTAGCCACAGGTTTTTCATTCGGGTTGATCTGGATGACATCATACAGCTCTTCGTTCACTACCTGCACGAATGCAAAAACAAAACACCAGTCAGGCCTTTACTATTGATCAATGTCACTTTAAAATCAGTGACTTAAAAAAGACATTGTCTTACATCAAAGCATGAAGATGTCAGATATTCTCCAAACGGCTCGATGGGGCTTGACTTGTAGTATTGTATTAGATCGGGCATCGTGTCATGTGCTTCACAGTCTCCGCAAACTACAAACTGCCCTTTCTCACTTTGGTTTATCACAAAGTGTCGAAACCGATCCTTGCCTCTGCAACACAAAAAAAGGTTGTTATAGATCTTTTACTTTTGAGCCAAAAAATATTAAAAATGTCTCCTTTTAAAAAAAATGTTATAATGGTTTCTGGATAATGGATCGCTGGATTCCACTGAATGATAAAAAGTGGAACAATTTGAATTGGAGTTATGTTAAAATGGCTGAAATAAGATATGTGGTTATGGCAAGCCAAAGGCAGAACAATGATTTGATTAAACCAGAACTTACTTATAGGACAATATGTACCCGATGGCCTTTTTGCTGAGACGGACCAGGAAACAGCCCTGCTCCTTTAATCTGAGTATTTCTTCAGCATCCCTGTAGAAAGACAAAGAAGAACTTGAAAAGACATACTCATGCAATTCAGCCAAGAAATTAACTTGTTTCAAAGAAAAAAAAATCTACAAATTTATGAAAAAAAACAAGTAGTCTGGAACAGTTTGATTTTTCAAACCTTTTTTCTCGATGGATACTTACTTTCTGGTGATGAAGCCCAGGAACCAAGTGGGGAAGAAGCCATTGTGGACGATGAGTGGCACTTGAGTCTCTATGAACCACTTTGATGCCAGTTCCCTTAGTTTTCCCTCCGTCTGTTCAGCATGAGAGTTTGGTTCTCTTGGCTCCATCCTCGCACGGTCCTAATCAAAGCCACACAGACATCCAGTGAAGAGAGTCAGCATTCGTTTCCCAGCATGTACAGTGACGCTGTACTTGTAACTAATTTGCTTATTTTCCAGGACGTGTCAACCACAGGCCAAAAGTTGGTGCTGCAGGAAAAACCTGTCCACTCCACTCTGTCACTTGTGTGCGCACCTTAAGTTACATTTTTAAACATATACCGCACAACATTTATCGACAGCAAGATACAATTATTTAAATTATATGATCCACAAATGCTATGCAGAATCCACAATGTCCATAGGCACATTCTGACTTTAAAAATAGACTTTTATTTACATAGACTGCTGTAAGGTCACGCTGATGTTAGGCAAACACTTACTGTTCCGTGCATGGAGATGGGGAGGATTTTTTTGTTATCAAAACATTTTTCTTACCTTGAAGCAAAACTTGGGACAAGTCCTAAAGAAGGGCGATTTTGGACTACTCCGATCCTTTGTCCTTGACCCTGAAAAGATCTTTTCAGATCTGGGTTTCTGCTGCCCATACAGTGCACACCGATTCCTTTCAAACCCTAGAAAAAGAATAGACATTGCTAATGAATCTTTCTCTTTTAAATGTAACACTCAGGTGGCGGTATGAAAAAGTGTCAGATGGAGTTCATACCTTTCCTTGAGCCTGACAGCATGTGGTTTGAACCTGGTGTCATTTCAGCAAACATTAAAATGCTTCTCTCGACTTCTCATCAGACTGTGATCTACAACCAAATGTGTTCTGAGGGAGTTCAACACGTCAGGGAGATATAGACGGATGACATTTATAATTGCACACTTTTTTCCACCGTCTTGGAAAGCTGTGATGCTTCGCAACGACATGGCAGAGAGTTCAAACGTCTCATTTGCATGAAAAAGACGGCTAAAACAAACATGGGCTTCCTGAAGAGAAACGGAAAGAAAGCAGTACAGAAACTGTGGTTTGTGCACACACGAGTGCATTGGTTTTTTTCAAGGGGGAGACGTTTTACCCACACACTGTCTGATTACTGTAGTAGTGGGACATAAGCTGCGTCACCAGTTGATCTTTTGTTTTTTCAGACCTGGGTTTACAAAAAATTAAGAACAGTGGAGACATCTGGGAAAACTTGAAGGGATTACCGAGGTCATCATAAGTTAAACCATATCAAAATATTCTATTTCCCAGTTCCCTTGTTTCTAAGGTTGTCATATATACCGACTAACTCATACTCCCCATTGCTCAGACAGTCGCCATGAATCACCTCCAGGGGTTTCAGGTCCGTGGTGAGCAGTATAGGAGCTCCCTGTGGGGGAGAGACAGTGACCAGAAGCAGTCTGTGTCATACTGAGCGGGATGAGACTGGATATTATTCCCCAGTGATAACCGTGCAGAGGGCTCCCTGCACCTGTTGTCGATGAATGCAACTGATTGAATAAGTCCCTGAAATCGAGATCGGTGGGGTTCCAAACATATCATTACAATATATGGATGCAATCAGCTCATGATCCATCTGCCCAGCCAGCAGATGGCTGGGCAGAGTGTGTAAGTGTGTACAGTACGTATATGTTCCTTGTATGACTAAGTGTTGCTACAATACCATGACCTACTGTAGAATTCCATCATCATCTTAAAGGTGTTGTCTGGTGGTTTTAAATGTCTTTGTGAGTCAGTATGTGTTCCTTGGGGGAGGGGCATGGAGGGGGAGAGCCATCTCTGAATCCATTACATTATATGTAAAGTGTGTTAAGCAATGCATGAATAACATGTATTTTTCCTAAGGTAGCAGCACAGAACGGTATTTTTTTTCTGATACTGTATACTGTTTAATAGCTTCTTTTACTTAACAGACAGTTACCATGCAAACGTCTCTTTAAGCTCTTTTTTCACTCCTGTGGCGACATATCTATGAGGAGGATGTGGGCTTTTCAAAGGTCACAAGTCAGTTGACGCTTGTGAAATGTCAGTGCAACAGAACCACGTCACTTTTTCTTAAACTTTCCTTTAAACCTCGGGGTAAAACGAGCCTATTCACAAACAACCTAAGGCAAATCTTATGCAAATGTTAATGATGCAACTTCGATAAAAACACATATATCACAGTTGGTTATAGGTGTACTTCCAAGCGTAAGACCAGCCATCTACTGTTTACTCGCTGAGACCCAAATACATCATGTTATAACATGTTCAAGTGTGCAGGCATCAAGAATCCTGAACATCTTGTTCACTCAGTCGCATACGTTGTACATTTTACTACTTGATGTATCTGTAGCTGTGCAGGTGCAGCTTACTTTGCAGATTGAGACTTGACCATATTTAATGTGCAGGAAGACTACCGAGTATTGATGGTGTTAAATCTTGTGACACTGAAAATATCAACTCCTGAAAGTAACTGTTTCAGCACAATGACACAACTCATTTTAACATTAGATACTGTATACTTTTCTCTCTGGTATTATTTCAGCACACGAAAGCTGATTGTCAATGATGGGATTTTAACAATTACATTTATTCATGTATTACACGTCAGTGCAATTTTGTGGTTCTTGTGTGCTTTCTCTTTTTCAATTCTTTATATTTCTACCCCACCACATCCCAGAGTCTTTATGTACATTGCAGTATTTACAACACTGACTTTATTTCATGAGACTTCTAGCTACTGATAAGATTGATTTGATGTCTGAATAAAACAACACAATGGTATACAAAGCTGTTAAAGTGGCTTTTCTTATACTGCTACAGCATTAAAGTTAAACACCACATGATAATGCATCAATAATAATAGAATGAATATTAAAATACTGTAACTATTCAATTCAATTCAATTTCAATTCAATTTTATTTGTATAGCGCCAAATCACAACAAACATTGTCTCAAGGCACTTTACATAGTGAGGTCAATATTTCAATATTACAGGGATAACCCAACAAATCCCGCAATGACAGGATAATTTCTGCCAAACAGGTGTTTTTTCCCGTTAGATATGACAGATTTTTTTTTCCACAATGTGAACAGGGGCCTAACCACTAACTTTTGCCTCGAGGCCTCTTAAAAGATGATACCAACCATGTTCACCTGAATGTTTTGGTAGTTTTTATTTTTGGCATCTCTGATTTTGTATCTGTCCCTTATTGACATTTGACATTTGAACAGCTCTTATTAATGGCCACCTACTTCACCTTGTGATGGTTTATTACTAAAGAAAAGCCTTTGAGTGTTTCACCGTGTGCAACAACAGCGTTGGCGCATCACTATCCGCCAGGATGGAGTGAGAGCGCCTCACGTGGCGCACCTTGCTGAACAGCACCACCTAGCGGCGAGGCCGCCACGCGCGCACGCCGCTCGGGCTCTGTCAAGAACTACACCTCCCATGCTGCCCCTGTCCGAGAGGGAAGCCAGTCATGCGGATGGAACCAGCAGTGGGCATCCGCAGCGCTGCACGAAGAAGAAAGTTCGCGGAAAGATGCACGAAGAGGAGGATGGCGGCGACGCGAGCTCCTGCGCCGCGCCGCGGATCAAGGCCGTCCGGTCGGTGGACGTGGCCGAGGTCGAGGGCGAGGGCGCGCGGGAGCAGGCCTCCAAGCTGTGCGGCTACCTGAACAAACTGTCCGGCAAGGGGCCCCTGAGGGGCTACAAGACGAGGTGGTGCGTCTACGACCCGAGGAAGTGTTACTTGTACTACTTCAAGACTCCCCAGGACGCACTGCCGCTCGGACACATCGAAATAGGCGACGCGTGCTTCTGCTACGACGTGGAGGGCGAGGAGGGTCAGTTCGAGATCCGCACGGCCGGAAAGGAGTTCATCCTGAAGGTAAGAACTTCTGCTGCATGTGTTTGACTGCTGGATCTGTCATTTGTCACTTCCTTCTCTCGTTGCGGAGGAGGCAGACACTCCCATTGTGACCGGACGGATCCATCCCGAGCTCTGCTGACAGGGATGTGATCTGTGTGTCAATGTTCAATCAGCTTTAAAGAAAGAAATGAACTTGTGCTGTGTGTGTGTGTGTGTGTGTGTGTGTGTGTGTGTGTGTGTGTGTGTGTGTGTGTGTGTGTGACGTTTTCCAGTCAACAGCTGAGACACACTGTCCTGCCCTTTGCTTACTTTTAGACACATGTATGTTGCAGATGAGCTCATCCGGCCTCATGTCACCTCTGACTTGTAAAGGGTCAGAGAACCTCATGTGATGGTCGTCTGTCACATGTCGTGACTGTGACGGATTCACTGCCCAAACCCAGGTCCCGTTGGTTTCCCTCAGCCCCGGCTGCCCACTTGAAGCAGATGGAGGGAATTGTCAATGTACCAAACCCGCTTGCAAATGGCCCGAGGCCGGAACAGAGAGCGAAACCAGCGGCATCTGTTCTCATTCACATGCCCCATCTCCACAGTGACCTGCTATTTAAAAACGGTTTCATATGTTTAATTTAATTCTGCAGCTGTTATCGTGTTCCCAGCCAGGGTGTCACTCCATTAGTATTGATCTGGGTGTTGTCATGTAACCTTTGATCTTTAGCAATGTGACTTGTATCAGCACTTTTTGTCTCACTGCAACTTAAAAAAAAAAAGTTCAGATTCTTTATCCATGAGTGTGACGTGACATTGTTTATGTGTGTGTGTGTGTGTGTGTGTGTGTGTGTGTGTTTTAATGTGTTTGTTTATTTCTAGGCCCCCAGCAAGCAGGTGATGCACTACTGGCTCCAGCAGTTGCAGCAGAAACGTTGGGAGTACAGCAGCACACGAAGCTCCGGCCAGAGAGACAGCTGGAGCTCCCCGACGCTGGCCTACCCTCCTACTGGCCTTGTAGGCAAAGACAATGGTAGGCACACACACACACACTCACACACTCACACTCACACACTCACACACTCACACACTCACACTCACACTCACACACTCACACTCACTCACTCACACTCACTCACTCAATGTACATTGTGGACAGGACACTCATTTTCACAGCTCTGTTTCATCACATGCAGGCACAAGCTGAAATTAAACCCCTCTATCTGATGGATTAATGTTGACTCAAGTGCTGCAAACAACGAGTCGACTTATTTGCTTGCCAGGTTCCTAAGTTTCTCCAGTGGGAGTATGCTGGGGTGGTTATGTTGAGCATTGACTAAATGGAAATCAGAAGAAAGGGCAAAAGTAACAACTCCACATCCACTAAGTCAAACATATTGTGATACTCAATTCTGTCAACACTGGTCAGCCAATCACGAGACAAATCTTGGAAGGTATTTGTCTAAATATTCCAGACAGCATAATCACGTAGCTGCTCGTCAATGGAGAGAAATGGAGGAACATTAAAAATGCAACACAGTGTATTTTCTTTTGGTTAGAGAGCTGCTCATGAACCCAAAGGCATCCATCCTGCTGTAAATAGCATTCTGGCTAACTCAAATTATTGCTTCACTTTATTTTGGAATTCATTCGGGGTCACGACAGTATAATTTCTTAACAAATCACAGATATATCCAAGGTATACAAAAACTAGTGGTGATTAGGATGTTTGACCCTAATTGTCTCCGCGTTGCCCTTCAGACGGTATCATCTTTGAGAAGCTGAGTGACAGCATGGAGAAAGTGCGCAGCGACTTTGCCATGGAGACGGAGACGGATGGCGGGGCAATGGTGGGGATCCAGTCAGCCAGAGGACCCGCTGCTGGGTCCACGAACCCCCTCAACTTCTCTCTGAAAAACTTTGGTACAGAACTCAAGTAAGGCTCCAACGAAAGTCTCCTGCTCTCAGTAATATTGACACACGGTATTTAAAAAGGAATCACATTTTCAAGTCTTTGTTTTGAGTCCTTGCTAAACAGGTGCATCTAGTTTGTCTGCTACAACATGTGCCACAATAGAACTGTATTGAGGAAAGAAAATACCTCCTCAGTTCATACTGAAGTTGACTGCGGTTGAGGAAATGGTTACATCCATTTCATGAGTTGCTACGGTATGGAGCCATCGACAGTTCTGCTTCTGGGCCACACAACACCTCTATTCAAGTGATACAACACGCTGACATGCTAAAAATGCGACACGTTGATTGGAATTTGCCTCTTTTCAATCATGGAAAGAGAGTTCACTTGTTAAGTTGCCCAGGAATCTCATGGCAACTTTGCTGCAACGCTGCTCATTCCTCGTAGCATGCCTCCGCGCCAGTCTCTTCTACCTCCAATGGTGATTTAGCCTCTCGTACTTAAAAAAAGTGTTTCCAGAGATAAAAGACACAGAGAGCGACCAGCTGATAATTTTGTCTTCGGACAACTGCAAAGTTGTGGTGAAATAGGGGTCAGTAGAGCTGCTTACCGTACCTGTTTTATATCTAAATCTGTAAGTGAATCATTGGCATGTTCTGCACGTATAACTAATGACGTGAGCAGGAGCACAGTCACAGCAGGGCCTTGATGTTAAAAGATGCTTCTACTTCTGCTTACGCAGGCTTTAAGTGAAGAATGATTCATTATTTGGGTTTGTAGGCCACTGCATTCATTACCTCCGCCGTGGAGGGCTTTTACAAAGTAGCAGTCACTTGATGCCACTGGAGCTCCGGTTCTGGTCTTACTCACCGTCCCGTCTGGTTTTCTGTTCTGTCAGGAACTCCATGTCTTATCTGCGGCAGGGCAGAGGAGCTGAGAGCAGGCGCAGTGTGTTTTACATAGGTAACAACAGCACTGAAGAGTGGGAGCTGGTGGATGCTCCGCACAAGGACTTCGCTGAACAGAAACATCATCCCAACGCCCACAGACGTACGTCCACCTCATGCGACCTCAACTACCCAGATCTGACTGGGGTTTTAATTCTCATACTCATCTTACATTCCCCATTGTCTTGCATTGCTTTGCCCATTTGCTCAATACTGTAACAAATGGACAATCAATGCCTTTTTCCTGAACCTTTCTAATTGTATCCAGCCCCTGGAATTAATTTTTGTCCATGTCTGTCCTACAGTACTCTCATGACCTACACATACAGTTAAAAAACTACATACAACGAGTGATAAATATTGACTTCTCTCTCAGATTCCTTTGGATCTGCATTCACGTTTGACTTTGTGCGCAACTCAGCCCGGCCTAAGAGGCCTCTGCTGCGCGACATGATGGCCTCTGGGAGGTTCGGGCGCAGTGCCGAGACACGCAGTGCCGAGAGCTCCCCGGTGGATGATGGCAGCAAATGTAATGGCAGCAAATCTTTGGAGATGCAGCTTCGCCTCCAGACCCAACAGGAAGAATTGAGCCACATGCAGCAGGAACAGGCCAAACTCAGAGAAGAGCTCGCCAGTCAGAAGGTACAGTTGTGTCACTCTCAATACTTCACACAGTGTAATACCATTTGAAAAGGAGTGTCATTAATACAATATATATATGGAATACATGATATAAATATAAATATCGACAAATATGGATCACATAAAAACAAAACATTTTGCGCAAAGAGCAAAGTGGCATTGTAAAATTGTTATGGTTTTATACAAAATATTATTTCCACTATGAGATAAAGTATTTATCGTTGTTAATCTTAATATTAATTAATGAATGACTTTCACGATTAATTAATGACTCACAATTTCCAAAGTGATATATTTTTGCATTTTTTTACTGAAAGCATCAGGACTGCACTTCACAATGTGTGAATCATCCACATTCAGGGAATTACAAAACTGACCAGAGTGTTTCAGTGAATTCAACGGAAGCCTGACGTGTCTGTGTTTTGGCATAAATCGGATGCTCTCACTGACACAGGAAGAGAGAAAATGTACACATCATGCACAAGCAAGAACTGCGGAGCCGTCAGTTCTCCTAACAACAGTCACTGGTGTGCTTCCTCTGTTCTTGTTTCAATGTTTTGAGACTAGCTGGTGTGTGTGTGTGTGTGTGTGTGTGTGTGTGTGTGTGTGTGTGTGTGTGTGTGTGTGTGTGTGTGTGTGTGTGTGTGTGTGTGTGTGTGTGTGTGTGTGTGTGTGTGTGTGTGTGTGTGTGTGTGTGTGTGTGTGTGTGTGTTTGTGAGTGCGTGCCTCTATGTCAAGCCTTTTGAACATAGTACAACAAAATGTCCAACTAGTACTGACAAAGAGCCAACTAGTGGAGGAACCTGGTGTCTGATATCAAGGATATGCAATGTATGTTCAAAAGGCTTGCCATATGCCTTCACTGGGTTGTTAGGTTACTGCAGTATCAGCAGGTCCATCTTTAGGAATTTACTGAGTCTGAGTCTAACTGATTTTGGAGACAAATGGTTGTTGTCCCTGTGTAACTGTCCTAGTTAATATTGTCATGGTTTTTATATATATATACATATATAATTTATATTAAAGGGTAAGTTAGGTTCATCTACGTCACATAGAATCATAACAATGTCCTTTGTTTAACAGTTCTCATGGTGTGTAAATTTGAAACGGTAATGTTTCTTTAAAGACACGGTGTTGGGGTCATTTTAATCCACAGACATTGATGTGGGGCTGCATGTGGTGTAAAAATAAATAGTTGCCAGTCAAGAACTGTGTGTGTGTGTGTGTGTGCGCGCGCGTGCGTGTTGCATTTAACCATTACTGTGTATGCATCTTAGTGACCACATGCATGTGGGTGTGATTGTGTATGCACACTCGCCACATTCTCTCAGTGCAGCATATGTGATGATGTACCGGTAGTACACTTATGTTACTGTACTGAATGAGGCCGGATACGTGTTGCTCAGGTCAGCATGACTGCTGAAGCCTCCAGATGCTTATGCGTCTCAGCAATGTTTGTAATGTTTTACTTTTACTACGCTTTTGAAAATAATACACGTTGGATGTTGTTTTTTGTTTTAGCCGAGGTGGCCCCCCTCTGCTTTAAAACACATTGGGAAACTCTAAAATTGCACACAGTTTCACATGTGTTTATCAGTACGACAAACTGTGGCTCATCAATACATTTTTAGATATATATCCTTGTGTAGTAAGATTTGTAGTTTGGAACGGAGGTACAGTAACAGTCTGCAATTTTTGGGCGATGAATGTAGAATGCAACTAGTCTGTGGTTATTAGTCATAGATCGCAGATCGTATTGTGTGACTTCACACATTAGTTGATAACTTAAGCGAATATTTAAGCTCCCAATATTTGCTAAGCTTACTAAGTCTGTGTTCCCAGCCACCCTAAGAGTAAATTTCCATAGCAAATATGATCTAGAGATAAAGTCAAGCAGTGCTTTTTAATTAATGAATGACTATAACCTACAAGGAAAAACAACATTCAATTCAACAAATACGTTTTCTGTGAACCAGGCCACTTTGTTCATTTTAAAACATGATTGTGACCCTACTAGGTGAAGTGTTGACGAATTCAAATTGTCTCTATCAACCAGGAGCTGGTGAGACTTCTGCAACAGACTCTTAGGACGTCTCAGAGCGATAGACCAACAGCGCGCTGTCCAGCCCCGGCTCCAGATCCATCTGCAGGCTCGGACCAGACCCCGGCTTCGGTAGTAACCCAGCAAGAAAACTCCCAGCTGGAGAACTTGCTTCAAGAAAGAGACGAACAGATCCAGTCCCTGTGTGGCCACATGGAGCGTCTCGCCCTGGAGAAGGAGAGCCTGCAACAGGAGCTGAAAGGCTTGAAGCTTAAAGTAGGGGAGATATATGACAAGCTGGAGATGATGATGGAGACCATCCAGGCTAAGGATGAAGTCATCATGAAGCTGTCGCAGGAGAGCCCGGAGAACAGTGGAAATTCAAATGATGCCAGTTCACTATCTCCCAACAGAGAGCAGCAGGAGCTGGACGTCCTCAAGGTGCAAAAGAAAACACTTACAGCAGACTTATCATTGACAGATGTTAAAGCTGCTGAATATAATATAATTATTTTTTAGCTTCATTTTCTGATCAACATGTTTTATGTTATTTTTTTTGTGCTGGGTTCAGTTCTAACTGTTTAAATGGACTTACTATGTGCTTTTTACTTTCAGGACAGTCTTCAAGGCTACAAATCCCAGAACAAGTTCCTGAACAAAGAGATCCTGGAGCTGACTGTATTACGCAGAAATGCAGAGAGTAGGGAAAAAGCTTTAGAAGCAAAGGTACAAGGTCTTGTGTTTTGGGGGGTTAAAGGGGCAGTAAGCAGTTTTTAAAACAATTCGCGCTTTTTTTTGGCTCTGTAAATTGAAAACAAAAACAGGGTGCAGACTGCACCTCAAAACACTGCATGTGCAGTTTGTAAACATCACTCCCCGACACCTTACGATTCATCCGAAATCCGCTTACTGCCCCCTTGATGGTGCTTTTCTCTGTTAATAGAAACGGGAAGTCTGAGTAACTTGTAGGGGAAGTCCAGCGTTGAACTTAACTGGTGCCCACTGAACCTAAAATGCACCACAAGAGAAATGACTAACAAGCTGAAACTTTATTCTGACCCCCTCCTCTTTTTTTTGTGTTCCGCAGTGTACGGCCCTGGAGGCCAAGTTGTGTCAGGTGGAGAGTAAGTATCTGGTGCTGCTTCAAGAAGTGAAGACACCAGTGTGTTCGTCTTCAGAGCAGAGCCCTGCCCGTGAGGTCATTTCCAGGTTATTAGAGGATGCACTGCAGGCAGAGGGCCCAGATCTGCATGAGCACCTCATCTTCAAACCAAACACTGTCAGGTATGGACACTAAATATTAGGAAACCTAATGCAGTTATACGCGAACTCAGCTTTTTAAAAAAAACATTTAGTTTTATTTAATTGGAAAAAACCCGCTCTGCAAATTGGTTTTAACAACTGTTGATAGTTTTTATACATGTTCCCTCTGTTTTGAATCCATGTTAGTGAGTATGACGTGTACGGCTTCAAGACGGTGCCTGAGGAAGAGGAGGAGGAGGAGAAGCTGGTTGCCAAGGTGAGAGCCCTGGAGCTGAAGTCCCTGTCCATGACGAACCAGGAGGTGTCTGTTGGAGTGAAGTGGGAGAACTATCTGGCGAGCACCATGAACAGAGACCTGCTCCGCTCCCCGGAGCTCAAAGCCCTGATTCGCTGCGGCGTTCCCCACGAGCACCGGTCCCAGGTGTGGCGCTGGTGTGTCGCCTTCCATGTCAAGAAGTTTAGGGACCATTTGGCACCAGACTATTATGAGACCTTACTGAATGTAGCCCGCGAGAAACCCAATCCCGCCTCGAAGCAGATCGAGCTGGACTTGCTGCGTACTTTGCCCAACAACAAGCACTACTCCTCCCCAAGTGCAGGCGGCATCCAGAAACTCCGGAACGTCCTGATCGCCTTCTCCTGGAGGAATCCAGATATCGGCTACTGCCAGGGACTAAACAGGTACTGGTGGGGATTTAGTTTGCCTTCTCTCCCTTTTTTTTTCTTTTCCTTTTTCTGCCTTGTACTCATTTCTTTATTGCATGCCATTTCTTTAGGCTGGTTGCCATTGCCTTGCTCTATCTGGACCAAGAGGACGCCTTCTGGAGCCTTATAGCAATTGTGGAAGTTTTCATGCCAAGAGACTATTACACCAAGACTCTGCTTGGCTCACAGGTAAACACGCTCAAAGGTTATATTGTAATACTGGAAGACACTGGGACAAGTTGCTGCCTCCACACCAGTGTTTACTTTTTTTGTGTGTGGCGGTGATGTCATATTCATGTGACTGATGTTGCTGCTCATGACTTACCAGAGCAGGAATGCTGCGCAGTGACCAGCACTATTTGCCGTCTTTCTGTCTGCTGGAGCGTATCATGTTAACCTCCTGCTGTGAAAAGAAATCTCTCTGTTTGAAATAAATAAACATATATGTCTTGGTTCTGTCTGTGCAGGTGGACCAGCGTGTGTTCAAGGACCTGATGAGCGAGAAGCTGCCCCGGCTTCATGCCCACTTTGAGCAGCACAAGGTGGACTTCTCCCTCATCACCTTCAACTGGTTCCTGGTGGTGTTTGTGGACAGTGTGGTGAGCGACATCCTCTTCAAGATCTGGGATGCCTTTCTGTATGAAGGCCCGAAGGTAAGAGGCAAAAGAGAAAGTCAAACTGTGATCTTCTAATCTCACGTGCCGTAGCCCGATTTCTGGGATGTGTCCAGGCGGGTTCACTCAATCTTAAAAATTATAATGCAGCCATTTACATTCTCCTGCCCCTAGGAGAATGGTATGTTTTTCTGTTTGGGTGTAAACACGTTTCCAGAGGTTCATTTTTAGTTGTTTGGCATTGTGGTGTCTCCAAACTTATCTGAAAAGCATTCATGTTTGAATCACTCCAGACATCTGTGAGACTTCCTTTGTTTTTATTTAATAACAATGGATCTGTGTTACTAAAAAAATACAGTGATTAAGCCACATGAAATTATCTTCTTCTCTTTTTTTTGTGCCTTTTTTGTTCTACGGGTTGTGCTCTAATAAACCTTATTTCCAACAGACGTTGCTCTAAAAGTAATGAATACGGACTTCTTCAGTTTTCATAAATGGGCCTCGTGTTTCAAAGAAGATCATCTGATATGATATATGGTCACACGGGAAAGTCTTTTGATGATTTCATTTTGATAATTTGATCACTTTCCTCTATAGATCATGTTTCGCTTCGCCCTCGCTCTCTTCAAGTACAAAGAGGAAGAGTTTTTAAAGTTGCAGGATTCCACAAGCATCTTCAAATATCTTCGATATTTCACAACAACAATCCTGGATTCAAGGTACAGTCACGGCCAGCTGTTTCCTTTGGTATTTGCAGTCTTTGCTGTAATGTGGAGTCTGTCTGCAGTAATAAGGTAGTCGACACTAGAGTAGCTGGTTGTATCTCCGTGCCGTGTGGCTACGGAATGCAAAGAAACTGTTCACATACAGTCTATGAGTTTTGTTTCTGCAGACGAGCATTACAGCTAACTAGTAATCAGAACAGTCGGCCGCGATCACCGGTCATAATAGACTTTTTTCTAAGTAATAAACATAGTAGCCTAAAACAAACAACAGGATGTCAAATTCAGTAATCCTTGCGGAACAATAACAAATAAAAAAAACATCCCATTACTGACTTCTGTTGTCTGTTTTTTTTCCCCCCCAGGAAGCTGATGAGCATCGCTTTCGGGGACATGAACCCGTTCCCCATGAGGCAGATCCAGAACCGCCGCTCCTTCCACCTGGAGAAAGTCCGTCTGGAGCTGACCGAGCTGGAGGCCATCAGACAGACCTTCCTCAGGGAGAGAGAGTCGCATCAGGATGGACGGAGCTTCGCCAGCGATGATGAGGAGGATAACTGACCTGAAGGCTGAGCACCTTTCTTGGCCCATGTGGCTGAGGCCTGAAGACAAAGAGGTCACCTCCACACACCAGAGATGTGTTGCTGTGGTAAAAGGAGATTCTTTGGAGTTGGTCTCCGCATCAGTGCTGGAACAATCGACTTTCTACAAGTTTTGAGTGAAATCGCATCAAAGGACCAAAACATTACAGGCCCAATAGGCTTGCTATCAGTATTCCTGCCTCTTTTTTTTGTGTCAATTCTTAATTTGCTGTATGCTTGTATATTGATGTGATGGCCAAAACATTGTGCTTGTCTTATCTCTGTATCTTCCAATGCCAAGCTCAACACTTGCTGTCCAAATCAGTATTTTTGAAAACATGGCTGTGATCTTTTTATAGTTAGCGATTTTACGACTGCTGAAGTAATTATTCTTTACTTTTTTTTTTTATTGCTATTTCTATTTTTTTGTGATTTGTCTGTGCCCACTTCCTTAATTCTTAAATGTTTTATGATTGTTTGGCTTTCCTTTTATTATGCTATCCACAATGCCACTGAACGACACGTTTGTGTTTGACCCCTGTGTCTATTGGTGAACTTGAATCACTTGTGCTGAAATTCTTATTTTCCTAAAATGTAAAATGTAAGTTTTAGGAGCCTTCTAATCACTAGGCAATGTGCATATCATTCCATGTTGTGTGTGTTCCAAGAGCATGCACTCAAAGATTTATGATTACAAAATTTCCCCCATGTATTTCCACTTGGAAAGCATGTTGAACATTTTAGGAAAGATGTTGCAGTAATATTGTTAAGTCCCTTTTATGTTGTCTGCCCATATTTTGCAGAGTTCTTTAACTTGTAATGTTTTCAAATTACTTTATGCTCAAATACCACTTACTATTTACCTTTTAAAAAAACATATGTCTTACTGGTCAAACTTATTTGCACCTAAAATTGTACTTAAACCAAATTGAAACAAAACACAATATTAGTAGATGCAAAAAAACTGAAAACTATTCTATTTGAATTACTCTAAAATCATTGTATTTTATTTAATGCCTCAGAGAACTACTCTTCAGTCTAATTTTGTTTGTTTAGGTAATGTTTCTTTTTTTGGTTGTTTTTCATACATTACCCATGTGAACGACATACTTGCCAAATATATAGCACATGTATATTGCTGGGATTTCTGAGCCCGATCTTAACTTGCTGTTGTATTTGCATGCATTGTCCTGAGTGTGGCAGTATAACATTGTTTACACTTGTACAGAGGTACCGTTTAGTGTACTTTATTTCAGCTCGGGATGAAATGGGGATTATGTCAATCTGTCCATGTGATTGCTGTGCAAAAGTGGAGATAAGGTGTGATTTGCCATCTATGAGTGAAATATTTCAGTGTGGACATGTGGAGCAACATTTTTCTCTCTACCACATCCAGGTACTAAGACATGCCAGTTTAGTCTTCATTGACCATAGTCTTTTTATAACTCCCACTGTTTTACAGTGAGTGCTAGAGAACTAGAACTAGAGTGAAAAATATTCTACAAACACAAAGATCCATATTTTGATTTGGTTTATCAAAAGTTTGTTTTTGTTTGAATGCACATCTACGAGGAGGGGGACGCATATGTTTTTCTCGCTGAGCCTTTTCCTTTGTGCGCTGATTTATTGTTTACAACTTATAATACATTCTTTGTATTTCGTTTGTTATTTACAGATATTTCTTTCCTGTTAGTTTAAAATTGGTGCATCTTTTCTCTGCCTTAATATTGTCAGCAGAGAAATTTTGCTTGCAAATCTTTGTTTTGCACCTGAACTTGTGAACACATGGAAGAATTACAGTGGTTTTGGTAATAGAAAGGTTAGTTTGTTTTCCTCATGAGAGCAGGTCTCTCTAGAAATCCAAATTTTCAAGCTTGATCATTGTTTCACAAGTAGATTTCAAGGTTTACCCATATTACAATACACAACCCCTTTGTTTTAAGGCTATTAAGCAATTTTGATGTTATGATTTTCACATTGAATAAGCTACATGTAAAAAATATAATATTTTCTTCAGTTTGTTTCTTCTTCTCTCCTCTTTCTTTCTTTTCTTGTCTCGCAGCACTCTATTGCACAAGTGTAGTGACAGGATGACGTCAGAATATTATTGTGCACTTCGCTTTATTTGTTTGTACATCTCTGCCGTATCTTGTTCATCGGAATACAATGCAAAGCTTTTATGTTACTGAAATGAGCATACACCACTGTGTGCTTGTGTTGAACTAGATAAAGGACAAATTCAATAAACAGTGGCTGACAGAGTGTTATTTCATCTGTAGGTGTCCATAAGAAACGGCTTGCTTTAGTAATCCTCAGTTCCTCAAATGCTGCTTTGGTCCAAACACCAGACGTGTTGTTCATCTTTATTCATAGTCTGCCTCTCTCATGCCTCAGTTTCAGAGTGGAGCCAGCAGGGGGAGGGACCTCTGCAGACTCAAAAGCCTGATAGTGCTGTCGCAAGTGACAGAAAACAACACAGACGGTGGAGGAGCAGTTCCGCGACTGAACTGCGGCCATGACAAGAGCTCAGCAGCTGTAGGAGACGTGGGAAGAGTTTTTCATCAGCGCTCCATCTGACAGGAGGAAACACAAATGTAAGATATAACTGCAGTCATGTTTGTGGAGCCCCTGAGTGAGGGATGTGAAACCTACCATATGGGAAGTTTGTGGTTCAGACTTAATTTTGTCTCCACAGTTGCATGAATGTCTCTATTCCTGCACTGTTCTGTTAGTTAGCAATTTATTTTCACATTCTTATTCATAGAATGGTTATTCTGTAGTATGTATGAGCATACGCTGTGATCATTATCAGCCCTTTTGCCGGACAAAATGTTTCACAATAGTTACCCTGCCCTAATTACCCAAAATGCTCTTTTCTTTTTAAATGTAATCCTGTTATATTCACAAGGACTAAGCAACGTTACACTGGCCAGCTTGGCACTGTTTTTTTAAGTTGTACTTACAAAATTTCTAAGCCAGTAATCAGTATTTAGACAAGTACAAGACAGACCAAGTGCACTTTTTTTTAATTTCCTTTGCTGGTTATTGCTTTAAATGCAATTGAACCGGAAAGTGATAGTAGGTCCTGCTCTGAGATGGAATGCTCTACAGCAAGCTGCGACATGTATACATTTTCTTTGCCATAGTCACAAATCAACGTGTAAAACTTATTTCAATCCGCAGCGTTGGACTGGAGGCCTGGAGAAGAAGGAAGAAAGTTGCCTGACAGACAGACAGACTGAAGTGGTGCATATCAGGGAGATAAACCACATCAATGAAGACACCTGGCATGGCGGTATTCAAACAACAGAATGTGGATGATTTCTATGAAATTGGGGAGGAACTAGGAAGGTGAGTATTCTTAAAGCTGAAGCGTGTAATGTAGAAGATGTTTATATCCAGTGCTTAGAAAATGACCCCCCCTCACTTTGTGTGGTGTGTGTCAGAGTGTGCGTGTGTGTGTGATTGGGCTCTCCCCTGCATGCCTCTTCAAGCAGTGGTGCACATGTGCATGAGCAAACAGCTGGCTTGTTAAAGCTTGAATCAGGGCGTGTCGCTTTTGTCGAAGTAGGTTGAAGTTTACAGCGAGTGATATAGTTTGAAAAGCGAACGCGCTCCCATGAAAACGAGCTCTGTTTGGCCACAGTGTGTTCGGGGGTTAAAATTGGATTTTTGCATGTGCTGCTTCTGGATGGTGTAGTTGAAGAGGGGTGTTAATTTGGCCTGCAGGACAGAGCAAACATCAAGGAAACGGTGTCCCATGGGGAAATAAATTAAAGGAAGTTGGCAGTTTGCACTGTGTCGACTGAGGAAGCTGCAAATTCACCTTGCACGGCAGGGCGGCTTGGGCATACACACCACTTGTTAACAGACAGGGAGGGTGTGAAGGGAAGGCGTCTGACCTGTAACCTTTCACCACTAGTCAAAACATACACCAGTGTTCCAGTTTTTGCTGGTCACTGCACCGCTTCTCTGACGCATCCCGACAGGACAAACCAAGACCTGCTGTTGAAATTGGTGCTTCAGCTGCATTAGCATTTACTATTTCATTGCATTTTACATTGAGATTCCCCATATATTTCCTTATGAAATACGTCAATAAAAGGATTCTATACTACTTGTATTGAACACCACTGTTTTTTTTGATAAACCAGAAAGTCATAGAAAGTATAATGGGTATGACTTTGTAGTAAGACATCCATTATTGAGGGTTTCTAAGTTGCAAAAAATCATTCATTAGTCATACAGTAAGACCAACTTTCGGGTTGTCCAGCAAGACTAGCTGGACATAAATGCACTATATACAACTTAATGATGATTAATAATTATTATTATATAATTATTTACAAATGTATTATCATAAGAACCCTCCATTTAATATTTATTAAGATCCGTAATTGCAGATGATTCTCTTGATTAATTTAAGACAAGTGACATATTGTCCTTAATCTGGCAACTAGAAAGTTGTTCTTATCAGTGACTTTGAATTGAGCTTTTAAGCATTAGTGAACGAATTCTAACATTAATGAAGCTATTAGTGTATTAAGTGTCCTTTCCAAGGGGTCTGTAAAGGGGTTTAAACACTCTGTAGCCTGTTATAAAATTGCAAAGTTATACCGGATGAACGGCTGACGTGGAATGTCTATTGTTCAAAGACCGACAATATCACAGAGTTACGGTTGAGCTGAAGCTTGTTTCTTAAGAGGCGAACTCAGCTGTGAGAAACACAAACGTTCGTCTACTGTGGTTAAAAGCTGAAGGAGGTTGCGGTTGAAACTACAACACCTTTTCAGCCGCATCTGAGAATTTTATCACTAATTCAGCTGAATTTTCTTGCTCATAGCTCTTCTGCCTTGTTGCGACAGCTTCACAGCGAGTTCAGAGTCCGCCCACGGTTTGTGAGCGCCTCATGGGTTCAGCCGTCTCCACTCTGGAACTGTTACTCAACTGTCCTCTCGAGGGGGTTGGGGAAATTTGATGCAGGGGGCCGCACACTGATCGATGTCAGGTGTTTAAATGTTCTTTGCTCTATGAAACTGTTGAGCCATTCGCCAGGGGGAAAGTTGATTCGTCATCTCGTCCCCCCGTTGTCAATTTTTTTTAACATCACACCACCCCACACAGTTGGACTCGTGTTTCTTTCCACTACTGATGGAGAGTGTTGGGTAAACCTATCCGTAAAATAACCCTTCGCTTGACATGTGAGGCATTCACAGACAACTGTACCCGTCTCACCATCTGATTGATGACACTGATGATGACATACAGTAGGAAGTGTGTGAGTGTGACCCCACAGCTGCCCCCCCCGGTGACCCCATGGTTGGGCTGTTATGCAAGTGTGCATAAAGGCAAGATGGTGAAGTATGTGAACTCTACCGGTCAGCAACACATTCGTTCTTGTCCACATTTGGTTTTTCGGAAAAGTTTAGACATTTACTCACCTGCATTTCCTAGACGCTATTTCTGTGGTGGTCATGTAACACTTGCTGATTGAAAAAACACCTGCTCTTTTAGTCATCGTCAAGCTACGACAAACATTCCCAGGATGCACTGTTGGATAGGAAGTGCCATTGTCTTTGTAGTCCTGAACAAGAATAAAAGCCATCGTAAACTTCCAGATATGTAATCAACAGGTTAATGCTGCATTTATAACCTAGTGGATATGACAATTCAACTGTGACGTCTCCTTTCACGGGTTTCACGTTGGCTAGTGCACACAGCCGTGGGTCTGTGGCGTTTTGTAGCCACGCCGACATCATCACTCTCTGGATGTCGGTCAGTCAGCTGGTCGGCCTTGTCACTACTGTAAAGAGTTGGTCCAGAGTGCATGTTGTCATCTCTGAGGAACATACATTCCTGCTGTTGAGTGGGTAAAAAAATGTGTTTATTCAGTGCGACCTGACAGAAGGAACTCCATGTCGACCTCTAGGACATTACTGGAGTTCCCGTTTGACAGAGGTCATCCCGTTATCGTCCAGCCTTACTACTCCACATGTGCTTTGTTGACATGGGGCCTCTTCAAAACCACTGGGAATCTACAGGATCCTGAACAATTCGAGGGCATCGATGTTGAGGTGCGTCATAACAATAGCATAGCAGTTGATAAAGAATGCTGTATTTGGGTCATCAAACGTGCATTGAGAAGTTGGCGCTGCGTCTCCTGCCTTCCTTCACATTCGATCCACGGATGCGAGAGGTGGTGAGGGACAGGGATCGGTCAATAATGAATCTGGTTTTCATTGTCATCACAGCCCCCGAGGTTGTTTCAGTTGAAAAATGTGTTTAAATATTGGGCCGGCGCCACTTGTCCGAGCATTCCGCCAACCTTGGCCGTGGATAATAACCTTCAGCTGTTGGAAGTGGAAACTCTGTGGAGAGATGGTACTTGCAGTCCCACTGGCCCGGCTTAGGAGCTAAGACAGCCGGCACGCCTGGCCCAGTGTGGAATACCACTCCCAGCATCACTGCATCTCTCTGCTGCTACTCTACACTTCGTAACAACTCTAAAGTAAAGCCCCCGAGCCCCGAGCCCCCACCACTGACATTTGTGCCGTGCACTTTCTCACATTTGGGCTATAACCATCAACACCAAGGGTTATTCTGTTCCTGCTAAACAGGCAAATCCAGGACACTGTTCGCGGGTCCTGCCATGTGACTGTTCCTCCCCTTAGGGCACTTGATGCCCTTTTTCTTTTTGCAAGTGGATTTCATTGGATGACTTACCCTCTTCAACGCTTCACACACCATCATAATGTCATCTTTAATATTGTCAGCCTCTCGGGGATGTCCCAGAGGTGCAGATATCCCCTGAATGGAACAAACAGAGGGAGCATTTGAGATTCAATGTTACTTTGCCTATCACCCCACACTCCCTGTTGTTATTTCACCTTTGTGGCAGGTGTGACTCTTTGCTATCGGGTATGAAGCCTACCCCACTCTCTGTTGGGACATGTTGTTCACACGATCTTGATGAGGTTTCGTTGCGTTTCGTATGACTTAAATTATGTTAATCACTACCTTGTGATTTGCAGTTGACAAGATACTGCTCTGGAATGCGGAAATTAAAGTGACTCATAAATTGTTGCCGTTCATTAGAGACACCGGTGAAGTAATACCCTGAAAACCTGTATAGTGTGACGCAATTCAATACAAGTGCTCCTCGTGGAGACCATTTCAATTTCTCTACTCAATTGCAAAATATTGGAAGTTGTCCCTAGATGGATCTGGTAACTGTTGTTTCAATGTTTCCGAGCAAGGGAAATGTAATGGGAAGCTCAGCGTCTGCAGTGGAGCTGCTCCCAGATGTGATTGTTGAACTGAGTGAGCACAGGACAGGGTGTGCCTCAAAAGAGCAAACTGGCTCACCCCGTCCCACACTGATGTGGTTAATGAAAGGTTAAAGTCATCGAGGTTGCTTTCAATCACAAAGAAGATTAGTGACGTTTGGTTGTATCTACATGTGTTGTGATGAGCCGGAGCTACCTCTGTGTAAGCAGTAAGTGGAAACTGCTGTGTGGAATGAGTCTGGCGGTGTTTTGTAGACTCTTGTCTTTTATCCAGCAGCTCCCCTTTGCTCTCTTCTTTTCCACCCATCATCTCTTTCCACTCCTCCAGCCTCCGTTCTCCAGCAGCAGCAGCGGCAGCAGAGAGGTGGCAGGTGGAGAGCGAGCCTGAAAGCACAGCTATTCTTAGCCCACGAGACACCGTGATGATAGTGGACACAGACGGGACAGCTTCTCACAGCCACCCTGGAATCTCGGTGTGGACAGTTATGTCCAAAATATAGGAAATGCCTGCCAGTTACTATCTACCCGCCACTCGTGTGTTCTTCCACATTGTCTAATAATACAAGGTGTCTCAGGCTGCGTTGAAGAATTTGCACACGTCAAAAATTCATGGGATTTAATCCAACCGTCCAAACATTCTCAATACAATTGACGGAATATTCCAAGACAGTCCTTACACAGAGCGGCTTTGCCATCTCTGCCATCACACTCACCCCCGTGTCTCTGCGTGGCCTATTATTGACGGATCAGTGACTAAGACGCTTGTTTTCACAGTCGGAATTTATTGAGTCGGCAGCTCAGGCCACAGCAGCAGGAAGCATGTAAAGCAGGAGGAGTGGCAGCCGTCTTGGTCAGGTCTGAAATTACGAGTGCTGGTCTGCTAATGTAGTCACAGAGACTCACCACATATATTTAACTGGGCGACAGCGCTGGAAAATGTTTTCCCCTCTTTTCAATCGGTCTGTCAGTGGGTCAATTATGAGCGAAATGGCCGTGTAGTTATGTTCGGGGAGAGTGACGATGATGGAGAATGTTTACCGGTGGAGTCAGAGTCAGCACGGTGAAAAGTGAAACAATCCTCCACTTACAGATGGTCTCCAAGCCACACCTCTGTTGAGAAATATGCAGCGTTCGGGGAACTTTTTTTTCTCCCTCTGGACTGTCCACTTATGGATGGCTTGAAATTTGGCAGGAATGTTGTGGGAGGACAGCAGCTCTGTCCACACTGCCTGCTTGTCTGATTGTTCTTTGTCTGGCTGGGAAACAGGAAGCGATGAATTCTGCACAATATTTCAGCTGGTTTTGACACACGGCATCCTCTCTGGCCACCGTCCTCACCTGTTGCTGTATCCTGTAGTTAATTGTTTGGCATTCTTTCAGAAATTGTTTTCAATCTGAAAGAGACAGCAAAGATTAACACAAATAATGGTATCATCTGCCATCGATACCAACACTGTCAGTGTCTTTTTGTGTCTTTTGTGTCCGCAGTGGGCAGTTTGCGATAGTCAAGCGCTGCACCGAGAAGAGCACGGGCACCGAATATGCAGCCAAGTTCATCAAGAAGCGCCAGAGTCGGGCCAGCAGACGAGGTGTAAGGAGAGAGGAGATCGAGAGGGAAGTGGTCATCCTGCAGGAACTCCAGCACCCCAACATCGTCGCACTGCACGATGTGTACGAGAACCGCACAGACGTGGTGCTGATCCTAGAACTGTGAGTCACGGCATAATTCAACACGATGTCTGTGGAGTGACAAGAACAGATGCTGGCCAAGCGACACCAGTGTTACGCCCTAAAAAGAGGAGGCTGGGGGGTAACTTAGACTGCGGCTCTCCCTCAGACAAAACCTGGAAAACCTCTGCCATAAAACATCCAAACATTAACACACAATAGTGTTTTTTGTGCGTTTCTTTTGCAGTTAATCAGTTCAGAGCCTATTTAACATAATGCACAGAGCAGTGTTTGATCAATGTCCTTGTACTGGTCTGTAACTCAAATGTGCACAGATTGTTTGTTACCACGATACAACGAGGTTATGTGATTGGGTCGGTTTGTCTGTTAATTTGTTTTCCTCTGTTTGTTAGTTAGCAGGATAACTCAAAAAGTTACGGACAGATTTGCAAGACAATTTCGTCAAAGATTAAATTTAAGGAGGGAATTTTCTAAATGTTTTTCCTCCATTGCGAGTCATGGGTCATACCCTCACAAATACACAACATTTAAAAAAAAAAAAGATGAAGGTCAGATGGAGATGCGAATGCAAGCTTTGGGTCAAAGAGCATATAGGTCTTATTGGAAGCCTGCGCTCTCCGAGTGCTCTTGTTGAACATGTGTTTGCTTCAAACCCCTTGCCAGGATCATTTGTACCAGAAAGAACTGAATGTCTCGCACAGAGTCAATTATAGCTCAGCGGGTCCAGCGAGTGCCAGGGAACATGGAGGGCCCCAATTAGGACTAATTGAAAGCTCGGGCCGAATGAAGCAGGGCTGAATTGACGTTAGCTGCGGGATCGCACACAGTGCGTCATTCAGTTAACCGTCTATTATGTCTTCTTTTTTTTCTTATGGGATGCCGACTGGTCAAAGGATGCTTTATACCATCGGCAGCTCTTTATGAAGTTAATATAGAATTGCATCTATTCATAAGTGGGGACAAACTGACAGGAGACAGACAAGCTGCAGCGACAGACAAACACACACAAGGCATCCGGGAGCAGCCCGTCACATGTCTGAGAACACACTTTAGATAAGAGAGACACGTTTGTGCCCACACGTTGATTCAGTGTGTGTGTGTGTGTGTGTGCGTGTGTGTGCGTGTTTGTGTGCGTGTGTGTGTGTTTTTCAGGGTCTCTGGCGGAGAGCTGTTTGACTTCTTGGCTCAGAAGGAATCTCTCAGTGAAGAGGAGGCCACTCAGTTTATCAAACAGGTCCTCGATGGGGTCCAGTACCTCCACTCCAAGAGGATCGCACATTTTGATCTAAAGGTAAATTACGCTCCATTTGTATGACAGGCTAAAAAAAGAAACCTGAATACAAATAAACAAATGAAGAAATAATCAATTAGACAAATGTAGAAATACATAAATAGCCTTTTTCATCATCGCACTGTATTACTTTCTTTATTCATTTATGGATTTAACTATCTATTTCTATCTATTTGTTTGTACTTATGTCCTGTTTTTGTCCTTCATACATGTGTGCGTCACACATAAATCTATATTTGTCCCGTGTTGAAAATGAAATTCTGCTAAACTAATACCATTACATACTGTACATGCAAGGGCACCCATGTGAATTATATATATAGCAGGTGTCTAATGTACATGTCAGTAGAGTCTCGCTTTTCTGAATCACGCATCCTTCCTGTCTTCTCTGGCTGAGGTCCAGACTCTTGGATACAGACACCACAAGGTTATCGCTTCACTCTCAGAGAGCAGTCTCACTGCCTCTGCTCTCGGAAAGTCACCATCCTGTTTCTCTACAGCTGTGGCGGCTGATCGTCACGCTTGATGCATTTCACGGCCACCTAGTAAAGTCTAAATGTCTGTCAAATCTGAAAAGCTTTAAGGGAAAAGTGAGAAGATTTCCGGAAATTTGCTTATTCGCTTTCTTACCGTGAGCTAGATGAGAAGATTGATTGAACATTCAAGATGTCAAACATTTCATTTAACGTTATACAACAAGTAGGAAGTGTAACGGTTGCTATGTTCTGTCTTAAATGCTCACACAAAAGGCTGCTTTCATCAGGTAATGTGTGTCATTCAGTTCTTCATGTATTCCCCAATCTTGGTATTCGGGGAAATCTGCTGATCTTTTTTGTCTTGTTTTTGCACTTCAGCCTGAAAACATCATGCTGCTGGACAGGAACATCCCTCTGCCCCGCATCAAACTCATAGACTTTGGACTTGCACACAAAATAGAAGCCGGGGCAGATTTCAAAAACATTTTTGGCACTCCTGAATTCGTTGGTAAGTGTTTTATAAGAGATTTGTTTTCACTGTAGCACAGTTTGGAGTCTGGCCTGTTTGTGATGCAGGAGTGTGTGTCGTCTATTTTCAGCTCCAGAGATAGTCAACTATGAGCAACTGGGATTGGAGGCCGACATGTGGTAAGATCCTTTAATTACCTCTGACTCTTCTGCCTTCCATGCAACAGGCTGCAGTGCATACCTCCGGATTAACCTTGTACTTTTGTCCACAGGAGCATTGGAGTCATCACATATATACTGTAAGTGTCAATGATTAGTAATCATGAATAGGGAATCTGAGCGTACCTAAAGAGATTATCGAGGAAGGTCTCGGTCAGCGTGTGTGAATGTTCGTACGATTGTTTCAGATTGAGCGGCGCCTCACCTTTCCTCGGCGACACGAAGCAGGAGACGCTGGGAAACGTCTCGGCGTTGAACTACGAGTTTGACGAAGAGCTCTTCAGCAATACGAGCGAGCTGGCCAAGAACTTCATCAGACAGCTCCTGGAGAAAAACACAAGGTAAACGAGTCCGGTCGCTGACAAACAGCTGACAGCCAAAGGTCAAGTCCGACAATTCCAGTACAAAGCCCAGCTTAAGAGGTTTCTCTGCCATAAGTCCTAAGTGCATGAAATGTGCAGCCCTGCTCCAAATGAGAATGAAAGGACAGCCAGTCCACAAAAAATGTAGCAAGGATTTGTTATTGGTACACAATTTGATACACTAAATAAAATAAGATGAACAAAACATTATTTACACAGTACGCTCATTACCTCAGGCAATGCATTGTGCAACGCTTGTCTTTTTTTTTTTTTGCACTATGTGATGCTGTTGTGTTTCCACTTAAATGACTTCCAGGAAACTGTGTATTCCCGTGAAAGTTTGAACATGCTCCTGAGTGTTTCACAACCTGATGTACGACTGACCAACTTGCTCCGTCTCTGATGGAGCTGTTTGGGGTGTGTTTACTCAGCTGCATTCGCTCCTTCTTTTCTCCCATCATTTTAGAAAACGGATGACCATACAAGACACCCTCAATCATCCGTGGATTAAGGTATGCACTTCATGTTGTAATATGGCATGTGTTTGGTATTTGTAATGTGGTTCGCACTCCACCCAGACATGTAACAGTTCATGTCAAGTGTACAAAAAACCCCTGCTACAGGCTCATAAGAGTTCCCAAACACTAACTTAACTTATGTTCTTATTTACTGAAAAACTTACCCTAGTTTATCACAGTTACTGTACACTGAGAATATTAGCACCACAGATCTAGTGCAATAATAGTCCTTTTGTCAACTCATTCAATCAATCAAGGTGAAGCAACATCTAACAAATTGTGTTTTTAATGGCATGGACATTTAACAACCTGTGACGTCAAAGAAGTCCTCTCCGGCGCCGGCTGCTGAAATGCATGGGAATAGTGTTTTGCTGTGGAGGCTTCATGGTGTCTGGATACATGAGCATGAAACCAGGAGCCTTAACACACTCAACAGGAATGTCTGCCGTACTTTGGTGCTCTTAACCACCATGGCTTCCGCTGTAGGGTCACACACTAATCCTACAGTGCCACTTCTGCTGGGATATTCACCGCTACGTGTGTTTCCAAGACAATGAGACAGCCTCTCACCCAGTGTCCTCCCCCTCCACCCTTCTGTCTGAAGTCCTGTGGCCACACACAGGAGGACAGCGCCGCCCCTGAGGCCGAGAAGTTGGCGGAGCAGCTGAAGACAAAGCGTTTGAAGGAGTACACCATCCAGCTGCATTCCAGCATGCCCCAGAACAACACGTATGCCAACTTTGAGCGCTTCGCCCACGTGGTGGAAGACATTAGCCTGATGGAGACGGGGCTGTCGGAGGTGGCGGGCGCCCACCACACTCTCCAGGGTGACATGGACGCACTGCTCTCCATCTACAACGACAAGGAGGCCCGGTGCAAGGAGGAGAGCGAGGCCGCAAGGAAGCAGCTCTCCCAGGTCCGCTACGAGTTTCGCAAAGCGGTGGCCACCAGGCGGCTGCTGCAGGAGGACATGAAGGTCGTAGACGCCGGTCTGGAGAGCATCAGCGGGAAGTACGACCAGAGGCAGAGCCGGCTGGACGCTCTGAGGCAGGAGGTGAACTCTGAGATGCAGTGGCTCCAGGGAGTGATGAGCTCTCTGCATCCAGACGGAGGCAACGGCAGCATCCGCAGCAGCAGTCTGAACATGGACGTGAAGCAGGCGCTGAAGGAGCTGCTGCATCAGTCGTGCGGAGGGGAACTGTGCCCCGAGGACAAGCAGCCGCTCACCGAGTCTGGTTAACACGCACAGATGACGACACGCTTCTATTGAACCTTAAAGATCGTAACGTGTTTTTGAAGATAAGACTGTTAAACACATTCAGAAACACAAAACTCTTGAATGTGTAGCTGTGTAGTCTTTACATTGACCTTTTACATTTATTTCTAGAAAAAATATTTTCTTTTCAGTTAAAGGAATATTTTGTATTTGAATAGAATTCAAAATTATTTTCAACTGAATGTATTAGAAGTTCACATTTTCTTATTGATTTATTTTTTCATTCCAGTCTATTTAGGACTGTGCAGATGTCTAGTAATGTGCTGTTTGATATTTGATTTTTTTCTTACAATGGTTAAGTAACTTTTGTAGTCATAAATGTTGTCTTTTTTCCCCAGATTATTTTTTTATGAATTCAAATGGGCACTTTTAATGAAAGTTGAATTTATTTATTTGTTTTTGAAAACCTTTTTCATTTATTTCTTGGAGATGTTATGAGATATGAGCCGATGGGAAAGACATCTATGAAAAGGCCTTGTGTGTTAGTCATTGTTTCACCTCTATATTTGGGTTTTACACCATCTCAACAGATGTACACAGCTCACATTTTTTGGGCACATTTTTAGCTGTTGTCAAAACCACTGAAATAAATGTTCCTCAGTGATTATATATCCCCATTTTCAAACTGTTGTGTTTCATCAGCGATTCGGGGTTTCTGAATTCCCTGTTGTTGTTGATATTCTACTGTGACAAGCAGATTAGCATTCTCTCGTGAACTTGATCAAACATTTGAGATTAACACGAAAGATACCCTCTTCTGCTGTTTTATCTCTTAATGTGTCTCTGCAGCCTCTCAACCCCAGGCAGGCCATGGTGAAGAGGTTGTCGGTGGTGAACTTGGAGAACTTTAGGAGACAGTACGCCAGACGCAGATGGAAGGTAAAGTGCAGTATTGAGAGCCGGGTTATAGTATCATACAATAAATCAGTGCTCTATAAAAAAAAACCCTCTATCTTGATTGATTTTGTCTTTCGTTGTCTTTGCTTTTGTCTGTCCCACAGTTTTCATTTAGAATTGTGGCTCTGTGCAACCACTTAACACGGATCATGAAGAAGGGCAACAAGCTGCCTGAGCAGAATGGGGTAGGAACACACTGTTGGAAAACCTCCTTGTCTGCACAGTAGCTGGCTTAGGAGCAAAATCTGCCTTCAAGCACCCCTAGCTCAAGCTCATCCATTTTTCTCTTTGGAGCTCTTACATTTACAGCAACACTGTGCAACCTTTGCTGAGCAAATGCAACCTCTGCAGCCACAAATGGTGAACAATTATGTCTGGGCCCGAGCAGTTAAGTGGTTTTCATGTACAAAATAAAACCCAAACCTATAAATGGCTTCATCAGCCCTCAGACTGCGTTGTCCCACTCACTGAACAGAAACACACCGAAGGTTGTATGTTGCACATGATCAGCAGCTTTCTGAACTGGAAGTGCTGTTTCTGTAACAAACAAGTCAAACACTATATTTCCTTGCTGAATATCAAGAGATGAACTCAGTTTTTTTTTTTTTTAAAGGCCTTCTAAGTCTTTCTAACTGATCTACAGTCCGACATTACTCTTAAACTCGCTGGGCCTGGTTCCGGCTGTTAAATTAGCTGTCCAACGCTTAGTAAGGCACTTGTGGGAGATTGTTATCCTTACATTTTGTTAGTATTGTCATCATCTTTCACCGCAGTAAGAATTCAAACACTAGTATTTTTTTTCTCTTTTTCAGAGGGATTGTGAAAGTGACCAAGAAGAAGAAATCCAGAAGATACGGCCGAGGACCAGAAAGAGAAGCAGCACTTCCTGAGATCAACAACCAGCACATCAAGTCTGTTGGCTGATGTTCCGGTTGCAAAACAGTGCCTTGGCATTTTTTTTTAAATTTTGTACGCTCACCTTGCCACTGACACTCTCACACTGAACCAACCACTGTATCCGTTTATGAATGACAGCTGATTATGCAGCATTTTTATTGGTCAAGGCAACTGTGTCTGTCTTTTTCTACCCATAAAACCAGCAGGCGATAGACAGATTCTGCTATTTCTAAATTCAAACGATTGTTTTATGGTGTAAGATGATATAGATATTATTTTTGACAGCAATAATGTTGCTGCGTACACAAGAGTGTAGGCAGCTTCCTCTAATAACTGCAGTCTTACAAGTCCCTCTGCTGTTGTTTGACATCTGAATATCGACGCGTATTGAGCTGAATCCATTTCTTGTTATTGTTTGGTGCGTGTGAGGATCTACAAGAGTTGTATTGTCCAAAGTATTGACAGATGAAACGGTTTAGAGCTGTGGGATGACAAGATGGCAGCAGGTCTTCATAACCAAATGTTTACATGTTGTTCTGCTCAAAATACAGCAATGTCTGTGTGAACAAAGTGTTTACTGTTTTTCTCTTTACTTGGCACATCAAGTGTCATTACCTGCAACTTGTTCACTTCACAGCGCTGTCTATATATTGTATTGAATAGAGGACATTTAAATGACTGTAAATTAATTTCCAATGGGAAAATAGTTACATTTCATTACATGCCAATTCTAAAGCAGTTCATAAATACTTCATATACATAGGTGCAACAAAGTTCACAGTTCGAATTCTGATGTTCTTATTACTTGACATTCTTTATATTTATGGTGTGAATATACATAAATGTAAGCCAAATTTCTTAAGTCCAGTTTTACTTGTATCTTACAGTAGCTCATTTAAAGGAACATTCACTGTTTTCAACACAAAAAAATCTTCTTTCCGTTCACTTGTATGTATTGTAAATTGTGCTTTTATGTAATAAATTAATGAATATGACTTTTCTTGGATATAAATCCTCGCCATTCTTTTGTTCTTTTAGAACTGTCATATAATAAAATGATCTCTCTACGTGAGCCTATTTGTTAAGGTGCGATCATGACCATTTTTAGCTCATAAAAAATTACAATGAACGTGTTGTACCCATGGGTTTCTTACCATGTTGTGCACGTGACTAAAGGGTACACTGATAGCAGTGGCCCTTGACAATAAATACATAGTAAATTATCTCAACATCAACAGGCATTAATTGTAATTGTGCACTTCTACTAATTTTTCATCTGGCCACCGCTCAATTATTTAGTCCCACAGAAGTTATGTTGTTTGAGCCCAGTTGGGCTGAAAGAGATCAGAGGGAGAATTTGACCTGAACTAAATACATTTTTGGCAGTGACACAATATAGGCCAGTTCCACACAGACTGTAAGAAAGGAAGTTTTCACATGAAACCAATTAATAAATCATTTTGGGGATTTTATGTTCACATTTTGAGTGAAGAAATACAGGCCGACAGCAGTACTGCAATACATGTCGGGCAATGCATATGGTAATACAAGTTTAAAGCATATACATGAATATTTCCCTTACAATAACGTAAAAAGTGGGGAACCATTTTTAGTTAACACGTTTCGCTTATTTCAGCCTCTATTACGGAATCAACGAAAGTATGGAATTTGCCTCTGTCAGGGTGAAATTGCCAGTATCACACTGCGGATTCTCAAGTCCTTATTAGAGCATACACACACAGAGAACAGTGGCTCCACACTTCTTTATTCATCTGTTTCTGTGTGATGACAACCCGTGATTTACTGGCATAAGATGAGAGAAGAGAGAACATTTAGGGCACGCTCTGATCACTCGTCTGGATTCGGCCTGATGGAGTCTGTCCCCAGGCTGGTGACTGTAAATATTTCAGCCATGTCTCACTGAAATACGAGCTGGGTCTTTTGCAGCTTTGTCCGAGAGTGAAGTGACATGCCTTCCAGTCAGCCGCGACAGTTAGGTCTGAAGCATCTCATGTAACCGAGTCACGGCTGGTATGTTGAGATCAATTCTGTGGTCTGTTGTGGGATCGTGAGATTCTACCATGGCTTACGGGGAGATGACCTGATGGATGGACCACTCACACAGACAAATAAGGCGCGCGGTCAGAAATCGAACGCTGCATGTATGTAACACAAAACCATGTCCTTCATCAGCAGAGATACAGATGTCTTTGAAGCAGCGCTTGACTCAGAGATGTGTCAGGAGGCCACACTGAGATATGTGAAGTGGTGTTCACAAGGCCGACAGAATCCAGTGATGCTCTTCAGTTAGAGTTTTACTGTAAGTCACATGCAGGTTAATGTGAAGAATGAGGCCCCAAGGTAACTTATGAAATCACACCATTGACATTTGACACTCCAGAAGCTCATTGATACCAAGCATGTTAAAATATCCCAAACTATAACTGTAAGATTCCTGCATTCAACCTCAGCACTGAAATAGTATCTTAATAAGTTTCACTGCAGTGGGTTTGTTTTCTTTTACAGCACTGCCATCTAGTGGTCAAAACAGAGAAATGAATGATATTTTAGTGTTGGAATAAAACATTGTGAGAGATGTGTGTGTGCATGCATGATTGATAATTTTAAAACAGTGAATAGAGATAAAAAAAGTGTTAAACACATCTGCACTAAGATTATTTTTTAACATAATTGAAATAATTGTTATTCAATGATACAGAAACATGGAACCAATTATCTACTATATAGTGTCAAAAAATCAGACGTCTATCATTTGCATATTCATATTTATTTGATGCACATAGCATGACAAACTAAATAATAATTGTGTGAATGAATCTTAGCCTTAGAAGAATTGCATTGATATTATTTTCATTGATAATAATCTTCAAGAGCAAAGGTGTAAAATTAAGCTCCCATTCATTTACAATAATCAACCACATGTCACATGATTATTGTATGTCTTTTAGTGTTGTGTACTAATATTATACATCTGATATCACAGCTAGCTGCATGTGTGCACAGTGACAAATGTCAACAATACGTCTTCAGTTTTTCACGTTGTCTCTCATATTATCTGAGCATCTGATACTGTGCGCTTGGGGAACGCAGGCGCCAGAAGATCTGACAGAGGAGGTCGTGTAGGTCTGGTAACAGACCTGAAGGCATTAATCTTGAATGTCAGCCTCTCACTTTATCTGTGGGATCACAAGGCCATACTTTAGCGTGATGATCACTCTGGAAATTAGCTCCTGGAGGCTGCTTCCATTATTCATACCTACAAGAGCACAGCCCGCGCACTATTCTTGGAAACGCAATTTTAATGAAGGGCGGTCGTATTGAGGCTCTGTGCTCTTGATATGTCACTGGCTGGTATATGTCTGTATCAGTGGTCTCATCCCCCTCTCTGTAAGCATCCGCTGTACCTGCTGATTAGACTCGGGGGAGGTGACAGGTGCACATTAGGATTCTGAGGATGACTAGTTCGCCCCTTTAAGGAAAAGCCCCGTCAATTAAATGGCAGCTATAAAAACAAGTGTGGGTCTGACAGAACTTTAAAGTTGAACACTTACTTATGTGATAATTAAGCAATGAAAGCAATATTATTATTCATAATTAGTATGAACAGAGTTCTTTGTGATCAATTTTTATACAAGGCTCATTAGGATTATCCTAAATTGAGAACATTGGTCAAGTTGTAAAACTCTTTGTCAATAAGAGGTTTGCTTATATGATTGTGTGAAGTAGTTGCTGAAGGTGTAGTGGTCCATATATTCAAATTACCCCTCTGGGATAATGCCGTAGTGTCCAATTTCACAACATACAGCGCGTGTTTTGGAAGACGTTCGGGGTCCTAATGGAGTAGATACTGTATGTACACACCCAAAGGGACGTGAGAACTACCAAAGGCACTCAAATGCTTCTTGTTCGTTGGTTAAATGTGTAGTTTGCATCTTCCAGGAAGATGAAGAAAAAAAAGCCCACGAGAGTCAGTTGTGCACCTCTGCTACAGGCGTAAGGGCAGGTAATCAGCTGGCACTATGTGGCAGGTCGTGGTGTGAGTGCTTGATGATGCTAAGCTCACATAATTGGTCTCCGAGGCACCGACAGTTGCACAGCTTGAAAAACTGCATCCAAATCAACCCATGAGAGTTGAAGCTGGCGGAAGATGTTCAGTGGAATCAGTGACAGATGACCAGATGATGAAAACATGGAGGAAGTGCTCTGATTTAGATCATTTCCTTTAGATCATTTTCATTTATGCTACTCGTCATTTATGCTGTGAGTGTGCTCTGTGGAAAATATAAGAAGCCTATAAAAGCCTCCTGGACGACTACTTTTACAATCGGGCTGTTTCTCATTTGATGTTAGTTTTCCGTGCGTGTACAATTCATAAATTAATGATTCGTTGGCTTCCTTTGGTATTTGGAATAGGAAAAACCTGGTATCTAAAGCTAAATTAAAATTCAGTGCTGCTGCAGAGCAGAATAGTAACGTTCTCTTTTAACATCTCCTCTCCTTAAGGGCTGAGGATAACCTATTGGAGACATTGAAACCTATGACATGGTCGTGAACTGACGAGGCCACTGTCGTCCGTATCAGGGATCAGTGTGGTGGTCGTTTGACTCCGGAGACCAGGATATTCCCACTGCAATATCACAATGAAACAGCAGCAAATAGCTGCGTTTATGAAATATCGATTTATAAAGGTCAATCATTTGCAGTATTTCTACTGCGAACCAAAACTTGGACAATAACTGACCAGCACTCACCAGTGTTCATGCAAACTGCTCAGAGGTTCGACTTGAGGTGCTGCTACAGATCGCAGGCGGATGTGTCATCATTTGTACAACCTGCACTTCAAATAATTGAGCGGGGGATATTTCGGGGTTCACAGTTCTCTCCTAATTAAAGGTGTTTCATTCCTCTGACAGATGAGACCATTATCTCTGTAGGGTGTGTGTGTGTGTGTGTGAATGAATTAGCTGCAGCCTCCAGCTCGTAATAACGCAATGAGTCCATCCCCTCGCTTTGCAAGGATCAGAGGAAAACGTGTCACATTCTCATGCAAAGTTGCAAGATGTTCTGGAACACGCTGCTCCTCCTTGCAATCCCTGCAGCTCCAACAACCAGTAAATCATTGAGGAAGCCGGGTATTGTTCACTTTGTTGTTTTGATGGGAAACTAAAAAGTAATAATGAGTTTGATTCTCCAAGTGAGTCAATGGGCCGTGATTTTTGCCGCGCTTAAAACCTCAATGCAATGACAACAGGTTACAATCTGCTGATGGCAAATCAGTTCTGGTCCCGGCGTATAATAATGCTGATGATAACTGTGTGGTCGTGACTGCTTTTTCAAAAATGCAGGATTGAAGACTACAATCATGGTGAGCATTTAACACAGGCTGCATCAAACTGATGCACTGCACAGGAGGATGGCGTTTGTAAATTTAGTCTCACAGGAATATTTTTAAAAGTTCTGCAGGGGAGATGCTGTGATTATCTCCCTCTAATTCACTACCTGTACCGAGGTAATTAGTCCTTTTCACGGCATAGAATGAGACGTAACCATCTTTTGACTTGGCAGTTGGGAGGTGACTTCACATCTGCCTCTTTCTTTCTTTCTTTCTGGGAAGACGTACAAAAAAAAAGAATAACATAGATACAGCACATATAAATAACTGCAGCCGAGTGAAGCACCGCCACCTTGGCTGCTATTTAACACTGCACAGCCTTGTCATTTCACAGTCAGCTGGAGCTCAAATCAAGGCCGATTTACAATGAGAGAGTAGTTGGAGAGAATCAAGCGCTATTTATTATTCCTTCCGGCGTTTTGCAACTGGAAGCACGGACCTGTCCTCCTCCCTCTTTCCTTTTTTCTCTCTCGCTCTCTCCCACTCGCCTTTGAATGCTTTCAACAAAAGGCCTCCCATCTCTGCTCCCCCAGCGATGATTAGTCTCAGTAGTTTTGCCCACACAGCCTCAGCGGAACAACACTCTGACATCAATCAGTTTTGTAGAGCAGGACCTCTGTGAACCATTAAAACGGATATATGATTTCTTGTCTGTGGTAACATCAGTTTGTAATGTTGGCAGGTAATTCTAGATTCTAGTGACACTGAGCAAATGTGGATTTAATACATTGTCACCTATGGGGTAACCTGGCAGTTGCTGGTTTTTCTGTGCACACGATTTGCCTATTATAGATTCGCAAGCTTCCAGCAATGCAGCTGAACCATTATTTTGGATATATTTCCCAATTAGAGTGTTTATATATTCTCCAAAGAGCATGTCCTTGTAAGTCGTCGTGGCCTCACCTTTTGTTTGGTAATGCACCCATCTTTATCTGCAGATGCCTCCTGCTTTGATTACATTTATATCCATTGCACTTTGTTTTCTTCGCAGTTTCCCAGCACATCACACGTTGTTCACCACCGGCAGCCATTTCACTACAACTCCCTCAGAGAGCCGCATCGAGGAAGGTGCCTTTCTGTTGATGCAGCTCTTCCTATCATTCATTACAACTTCCCTTTTGTGGGGCGAGTGCCAGGCAGATTTGTGCCGGCTGTCTTTCGGCATGGATGCTGTCAGGTCTTCTGTGCACGTGAGTCTGGCCTTCTAGCTTTGCCCCGGGAGATGGAATCTGGGCCGGAAATGCAGTGAAACAATGCAGTCTGGATAATTGATCCCTCCACCTCCTGCCAGCCACCCCTTTGAACCTGGAACAGGAGACACGTGACTAAACTGTGGAATTTATAGAATGACAAATTCCCCCAAAAAAGTGGTGCACTCAAACCATTTCCCTTATTATTTTCCAGGCCACAGTGCCCCCCTCAAATTTCACGCTCTGTGAAGACTGCATGTTCCTAAGATGACAGAAGATAATAAAATAGGTCTGGGCAAAAGCAGTCTCCAAGGCAGCGTACAGTTTTTTTCCAGATGAGAATTAGGAAAAAGGAGAAAGCTATTTTCCTGATATATGCGATGTCAATGCTTTATGTGTCCTACACTAAAAGATATTCTCTCTAATTGCAGAGCAACATATACATGTTTATGTTTTCACGTATAGATGGCAGCATTCGGTCTTACTTTTGGAGACGCCAGTCATTTCAAGGCTGCAACACTGTGCAGAAATGCTGGGTCTTTTGCTTGTGAAAGTATATTGTGTTTTGAGGCACAGTTTATCGTGCAGCTCCAGGAGAAGAGAATTGTGTCTTAGATCACAAAGAACTTTGGAAAGTCGACTTAGGTATGAGGAAATCTAGCACAGTCCCAATGCTCTGTTACTCCAACAGTGTGCTAATCTGCATTTTTTTCTCTCAAATCTGCCAGTTATTCAATAGATGCAAAGATATACAAAAGAAAAATGATGCATGTCTTTCTATTATTAGCTCTATCATTGTCATCCCGTGAGTGGTCGTTGTCCGTGTTGTAGATGCAGGTGTAACTGAAAGTAGATCTGTGTTTGTATGAAAATAACCTTCCCACCAGCGGCAAACGCTTTCTGAGAAACGTGAAGTGATACTGAGCCGGCGTATTTCACTACACTTCCGTAAAAGTTGAAACTTTTACTTACAGCTGAACTGTGCTGAACATTACATCCTCCTTTGCAAATAAATAAATCCCATTATTCATCCGAGAAGCAAGCCCCTTTAAGTGTTCCCCAGTCAGCTCACCCTATAATTGCTCTACCTGTGATATAAACCAGATAGGGGCTCTTTGATGGTAGATTGACTGGCTTTAGATCTCAAAATGGGCTATTTCAGAGATCCTTTTTTCACTGACAGTCGCTCTTTCCCCCTGTGTCTTACAACCAGTCTTTTATGTTACCGCAAAGTGCTACTGAAGATGCCACTCAACGTAAAGGTGAAAGAGCCCAATTGAACACTAGGAAAAAAAAAGAGATGCAGTCAATAATTTTTACACGGAAAATTGTTTCTGACAAGCTTATTTTGGGAAACGCCTGAGACGATCAACCCTTGTGCAATGGCATATTTTCTACATATAACGTAACTTCTATTGGAGGAAAAAAATCACAAAAAGCCATTTTGCATCAAACAAATATAACCACATTTATTTTGAAAGTATAAAATTTCACACTATAAAGGCCACTTTTCAGGGTAAATCGACAACCTTTCTGTAAGATTTACACAGAGAAATACCATGTCGCTCTCTGCTGGTCTAGCATACTGTCCAGTTCTGTGGCAAAATAATAATAATAATAATAATTGCTCTACTCCACCACAGAAAGTAGTTGGCAAGATCTGAATAATTTACTCAATACAGGAGAAATGGCAGGAGCGTGAGAATTCCTGATTTGTACATCCCACAGAGGAGCAGGTATTCTGAACGGTTCTCTCTCTCTCTTTATTAAACCAGCTGACAGGCACAGCTTGACGTTACAGGCACTGTTTGCCTTCTACTGGTAAACGCAAAAAAAAACAAATCTGCAGTTGACATTCTTTACAATGGCACCAGTCAGACCATAATAGCATCCCCGCGGAGAGAGCATCCTCTGTTTAGAGGAAGTAGGACAACTCGCACAGCAAACCTCGCTGTCAGAGGCCGTCGGGCTCACTGCAGATCTGATGAGGTGTCCAGACTTTGAGCGTAGCGTTCACATTCCTAACCCATTAACCATGACATGGTGCCCACTGAGGTAGAACAGTTGTACCAAAAGACTTATTTATAAAGTATACAAATGAGTAACAGTCACATCGATAAACCTAAAAGTGTATTTGGGGGTGGTGGGTGGGATAACATCACATTTGACCCACATTTTCAGCACAACAATATGTAGACCACTGACATGTCTGGATGTCTGTAATACTCCTTTCGAGCACTAACTACTCCTGTGGCTCGTTCCCTTTCTGGCGAAATGGCAGTTTCACAGATAATCAAACTGTATTATTGCATCTACAAGCCAGTGGGAACAGTTCACTCGTGAAATCACTAGCTCTGGGGATCTCAGCGCGTGAAACCTATCCTTCCCACTCTAACACACGCTATTCAAGAGTGCAAACAAAAAAGAACAAATAAGTCAGCGAAAGGGAACTAAAGCAGACACCTGTCATGTCAGAGTGGGCACATTCCCATACAGAGAGTACAATGTTTGTCTACACTCCGTCCACATTGAAGAGGAAAATGTGACGTCCCTTTTGAAGGTTACCGTCTACCCTGAAGGCTGGAATGGGCTAAGCAAGCTGACTGGCTCCAGGCAAGGAGGGGCAAGGCAAGGCCGGGCTGTGCAGTGCCAACAGCTGGACACCCAGCCTTCTGTGCGGACTAGGACCAGCTGCTGTCCATCAAACCCCCCGTCTCCCTGCGGGTGATGATGCTTTCCGTCGATTTAAGGAGCCTCTCTAGACAGGGCGCGTTAATTTTGCCAGGTGGAAGGCCCCGGGGCACAGAGTCTGTCTTAGTGTGGGTGTCTGTGCTGGAGGACACAGCGTTGTCCTGGGTTAGGTCTCTGTCTCTGGGGGCCAGCAGGTGCCTGGGGCCAGCCTGGGCCTGCTCTGCTGTGGGGGAGCAGATGGGTGATGTGTGGAGCCACTTCAGGTTATTGGAGGAGTAGGCTCCACCGGGAGTGAGGTCGGTGACTCTCAGGGCTTTGGCGCCGACTGTAGGATCGCTCACGGGGACGGGGCTCGCGGCTGCAGCGGCGGTCGCTGGAGAGAGCTGTTGGCGAAGAAGGAAACGCGGTTTAGTTTAATTAATTTAGTAGTTGATCTACCTGATTCAATGCCCACTGAAGTTGTTCAGAGCTATCTGAGAAAGCTAGTTTCCATCTGAAGTTCCCATCTCATATCAAAAGACATTGAGAAATTATTTTGTGAAAGCCACTGGAATTTGAACATTTTCAAATATGGCGCCCCCCAGTGGTCAAAGCTGACCCAGAAACACTGTGATGAACAAGCTGAAACCAACACATTTTGCAATTTTCACTGTTTGGTTTTTAAAAACCATCATGATACAAACGTCACCTCTTAAGAGGGCTGATTTGTAAGCAAACACCTGCCTATTTACAAATGAAGTAGACACAGAGCAACATTGGGATTCATCTGGAGCCGTTTCTGGACACCTGCAAGATGCCAAACTAAAATTCACTCTTCCTCTAGCTCCTTTTTTTGGTCTAAACCAACTCCTGAGAAAAATATCTAGTTCTTTTGCAGTCATTAACCCCATCTGACTGCTGTTTGGTCTTGGCACACAGTGGATTTATTAACGATTTATAGCTGAGAACATCGGTCAGTTGTGGCGTAAACAACCCTTATGTGAGGGATGAGACTGAACTAAAATCATAAAGTTTTTAGCTGTAATACAAAAAATATTGATTACAGCAGCTTTACAGTTACACCTTTTCTTAGAACGACTAGTTGCCATTTACAAAATGTCTTCTTTGCAGTGACTGAAACCAAAAAACAGGGGAACCTGTTCATTGGAGGGTGTGACAGAATTAACCACAGACATAAATCTTCCCCATTACAAAAAATGCAGAGGAATGTTCCAGAGTATTCTGACCTCTCTTATTCCCACAGGGACACTCCCTAAATCTACCTTTTCTCCTTCCATCATTGTTCTTAGGGAACATGAGACCGCAGTAATACCTCAGTAAAAATAGCTTTTAATCCTCCCTTCCCTGTCCCAGACCTGTGATTAAATAATAATAGATATTTTGGTTCCGCCTTCACTGCATTGTGACCATATGTGTTTGGCAGCAGGCCTCATCTAAGTGAAGAGCTTTTACACAATTGTTCTGCTTTCTTCTACGACTTTACCTTCAGCTTCTTGGTGGGAACGGCTTTCTCTGTCTGCGTGACAGCAAGTTGGTCTTGGAGTTTTACATTAGGGAACCAGCTCTTCAGCATTTCCTCCATTTTAAGGATGATGTTAATATATTTCTCTCTGAAAAATAAGAAGGAAGGAGAAGAGGATAGAGAAAGAATCCAGTTACTCAATCAATCATACACAAATCTGTGTAATCTACCAATAATCTTGCCAAGCTCTTCTCCGAAATCTCATTTCACCATCAAGCTCACACAGGAAATATGCAATCTTTTACAGCGTGTACACTCACACTCACTCAGCGGAGGCTGCGCTCCACGAGTGCGGGGCGGGGAAATTGTCTTAAGTACATTTCTCACATGTTTTGAGCTCACACGTGGCACGATGTATAATAGTTCCGCTCGCCTCTAAATATAAACACCAAAGCCCCAACGGTCTCCAGCAGCGTCATTGTGAAAACAAACGCGCCGCACTGACGCAGTTCTCGTTGGAGGTGGGCACAAGTGCGGCGTCCCATTAACTCCCACCCGTTCAAACCAGATGGTGGGTGGGGATTAGCCCGTGTCATATGATCAGGACCTTCCTGCTACACTCCATTCGGGGCATGTCAAATTTATGTGAAAGATTATCCGCCACAGTGACTGCTAAAGAAGTCACTTTGATCCTATCTGCCATTGTGCTGCGGCGGGGGGCTGCCAGCTGGCAACACAGAGCAGGCACAGGGAGCGATGGGGACGGGGAGGGAGGGGAGCGGTCCACCTTCCAGCCTCTCTGCCCCCGCTGTCTGCAGGGAGGCTGCCACACCCACTCTTTGTCTCCCATATGAGGGCAGCAGCTGGTGGGTGAGGGCTCCAACTAGTTTGTGCCACACTCAGCAGCACTTCACTGTATATCAGGGTACCTTGAGACTCGCTGCAGGAATCCCTTTGGTTCCCATACAGGAGTCAGAAGTGCTGCTTTGAAATTCAGGACTCAAAAAAACGCAAAAAATTACAATAAGCCATGTATCTTTTTAACAGAAATATTTTCTCATTAATATTGTGATATTGATAAGAGCTTAAGATGCCTATTCCGATGCTAAAGGACCTGAGGACGGTTGCCATTTGCAGTTTCATCATTTCATCATTTCATCTCGTATTACAGAGACTTTCTATTCTACGGGGTGAAATCATACTCCATTATACCGTCTGGCCAGTGGAGAGCTAATCGAGCAGACACAAGTGGGCAGCTCCCACAGTGGAGCCTGATAGATTTTTACGATTTTTTAAGATGCCAAGCTATAGTGAAACCCAGCCATCTCTCTGCAGTTAATGTATCCTGAATGTGTGGGGGTAGCAGCTCCTCGCAGCGCAACCTGCTGTGAATCATGTGTCACTGACATATCGAAGACCGATTTGACCCACAGACAGCGAACGCCATTTCAAGCCGCTGTGGCTGAATGTATTGTAGTTGTGATTTTGATCCAAAGCGAAAGAAGGCTTTGTATTTCTGTAGAAATAGCTGGGTGTGTATCTCAAAATGTATCAAATGATATGTACAAATATGGGAAATATGGTGAACTATGACACGACGGTGCTGATTGTTGCATGTAGAGCAGTATGTGGGTCGTGCTGAAGACACTTACCCCATGTAGGGGTTCTGCAGAACACCCATGATCCTCTGAATCCTGTCCATCGCCACACTCTCCTGGAAACTGCTGAGTCCTGGAAAAGAAGAAAAGTCGTACCATGAGCCACACAAACTGTGCTGACAGCAGGGCCGACTCTGTGGAGCAGATGGGCTGAGTGAGATGTGTGTGTAAGGGAACAGACTCCCTGCCTCTGTGGCCAGGAAGTGTTGGGTCACACACAGCTTTAGTTAGACAAAGATCCCAGGGTAAGCCCTTTTTATATTCTGTCTGAACATGACGCTGTCTTTCAGAGACCTGCGTTATCATAGATATCTGACGACTCACAAACAGCAGCTGCTCTCCTGGAGACTGTCGTACAGTACGTTCTCACTCGCCACTGCCGGGCAGCCGATGTACAAGAAAGTCTGAAATGTGACATTTATTGTTTTCACCTGATAAACATATAATTTAATGTGACTTTAAAGAGAAACTTGAAAACAGTTTCTGACTGAACGCGCTCCATTATAAAGGATGGGAATTCACACATGAAATACTTGTGGTTACTTGATAGCTTCTTCAACAATAGACATTCTCAAATCTCAGGGGCACCATAACGTGTGGCACGCTGTCTATCAGGTCTTTGTTTTTTTTTCTCTGAGATGCAAGAAGACAGGAGCCAAGAGAGACAGACTGAAAAACAAATGTTGGCAGACGTAAAAAAAAAAAAAATAAAAAAAAAAAAGATTGGTTGTTGACTTACGTTCTCTGTATCTCCCCGAACGAAGGCCATTCAAGATTACCGACAGTGGATGAATGTAGCATTGCAGCTCCATGCACTGTAAAGGACGACAGGTTAGTTTGTAGGTGATATCTCAGGCAAAATGTGTTGGAAAAAACATTTCAAACGTAGTCAAAGTTGCTCAACGTGATCTCAATAACCCTAAACTCCCCCTTCTATAATTGAATGTGTGTGACATTTGATAGAGGAACTCAAGTTCTTCCCTATAAGAACATGACTAATTCTGCTTAAAGACTGGAAAGGATGTGCATGAGACACTCTGTAAAACCAGCAGGGGAGTCGATCTAGGTGACAGGTCACACTCTAGTTTTACTGGCACCGTCAACCACCTCCTGTGGTAAAAGAACATGCGTCACAGCGGCGCTCACCTTACTGCTGAAAATTCGGTCCTTCTCTGGCGTGTTGCAAATCAGCTGCCGTTCCTTGCGCTCCTCCTGCTCGGTGGAGCTGTGAGTTCTCTTCATTGCTTGCTGAGTGTTCCTGCCGCTGCCTTGTTGTGCTTTACACAGTCCAAAGGCGCTGACATAGGTCTCCGTGCTGCCAGGGGGATATCCCCGGCCGGAAGCCTCCCTGACCTCTCTCCAGTTACCGTCGCCCTCCTTCACCTCGCTGCTCCGGTGGCAGCTGCAATCGGACGGGCCCAGGTGTGGCGGGCCGCTTGGGGACGTAGGAGCCCCGGTCTGGCTGTGCTCTCCGGAACAGTCGGACTCCCGTTCGCTCTCATTGTCCTCGGTGTCACTAGCCAGCCAGTCAATGGAGTTGTCCGAATCTGTCGCAGACATCCTTGGCGGCAGGCTCTAACTAGCACTGACCATCACTGACCTGACAAGAGAGAAATTCACTGTTACTATAGCAGAACGGAGAGCAGTGGAAGCAGCAGCAGGCAGCACGGTGAAGATGAGACACAGCTTAAAAGTGACAGTCAAATTAAATGCCAAAATGAAACGTACTAATGCGAAAAACTACAGGTTTGTGTGGATGAAAACAAAAGGTCCGACCAAGCGGACGTGAACACGGGCAGAGACAGAGCCGACTGGTCTGAGCAGATGGCGGCAGTGAGAGCAAAGTTGTCCAGGCCACAATGACCTGTTTGTTTTGCAAATGCAACACCTGAGCCAGTAAACACGGACGAGGTCACCATCGAGAGCAAAGACCAAACAAGCCTGGTGTCCACGGCAACCACGCCTGGCCCTCAGACACTGGAGGACTCAAAACTCTTTATTGTCGCCATAAATCTCCAACGCCTCCACGTCACACAGGAGCAAATCTCTACATTCGATCTATCAGCTGCCAGCTGTCCCCAGCACGCTCATTCATAAACAGTCAGGTTGTTTATTCAAAAGGAGGCAGGGGCCTGACACCATGACGACCGGCCTTCTACTCTGACTACAGGCCTCCCATCCACACAAGCGACACATTTTTCTATAAAGATTTTTCAGAAAACGAGATTCTGGCACCGTCTGCTCTCAACGTGAAGATGGGGCCGAGTGAATAAAACCGAACGCTCTTTGCAGATGCTCAACTGCTTGTGGGATCTTCACGTCTCTCCAACGTGTTTTCCTCAGTGATCGGTGGATAATGTGGCAGTGAGAGAAGCATTTTTTCAGCACAGGGATTTTTGTTGTTGTTTGAACGGTTAACGCCTGGTGTGTCGTTTGTCTCCTGTGAAATTTGAGGGTGAGGAGAGTTAATTGCGCCCTGGTTCTTTGTCTCAAGACGGCCACCTTCTGATCTTATTGTTCCAGGGGAAGGTGGAGCGGGGGACTAGCTGATTTTCACCTGCTCGGATGGTAACACAAACACAGCAGACGGAGACTTAGATGTGTCAGGTTTCTGGGAATTATAGACCGGCTTTTAGTGAAAGCAAAACAAAAGTCCAAAGAAGAGGTGTGTGCAGTGGGGGGGGAACAGCCATGAAGATTACATTGACTGAATGAACCTAAAGATTCGAGACTTTTAGCGTGCAGAGATTTAAAGAAACAGTGTTTTTACCACTGATTTGACTCTGCGATAGAACAACAACAGGCGTACACATCACACTACACGTGTCCAATCATCCGCTCGTCCGGAGCTCTTGAACACACCACACAGTCCTACACACTTTCACTCGTCCCGATGTTATATAACACACATCACGTCCTAAGGATCTCCGTGTTCCCATCATCTACCTGTGGAGGTGGGGCAGCTGGAGACAGATGGGCCCAGCACTCAGAAAAACACAAAAACGAGCTTTTTAAAAATTTGAAATATATATATATATATTTTTTTAATGGAGATAAACAGGAATAATAAATCCCCTCATCCAGAGGTTCAGCATCTGTCCATAATATAATTTATATATCTATATCTATATCTATATAGATATATAAATATAAAATAAGCGTGAAATAATCGGATGTGACCGGCAGGTAACAGACACAATAGACTTCCTCATCAGACGTAGTAGATTTGGCAGCACGACCCAGAGAGGTTACATAAAACTATAAAACGCACACGGATGTAATTCTCCTCGTCACGCCTGAGCTGCAATATCGTGTCATTATTCCGCCACCGCGAATCCACTGTCTGTTTCCGACCGTCGTGTTTGTGTCAAATTCCTCCGGATGATCTTTTTCTACAAACGCGTACTTGTATATCACACACACGACCGGCGGGTGTTCGGCGGTGTAGCCGGGAGGCCTTACCTTCCACCGGGGATGGAGCGGCTGGTCGTTCCTTTGTTCGGCGGTATAAAAAAAAACCCCGAAAGACTCCGGCAGCAGGACTCGTCGGGCGGAGAGCAGCTGATGTGCGGGACGTGCGGGGTGTGAGTGAGCGGGGAGGCGGGTGCAGCCCAGCGACCGCGGCCCCGTGTTGCTGCTCCCAAGGCAACGTGTCTGGGAGGGGGCGGAGTCGCGCGGTGCCGGCTCTGCCATTGGCTCCTCGGACGCCCCCGACCGACGAATGGGCCTCTCCGCTCGGCGGCGCCGCGGCGCGATAGGCGAGCTCCGTTTACATATGCAAATGTCATGGAAATGACACAAACACGTGGACACGCGGATCGGTTTCATTTCGGGAGCTGGGCGAACGAGAAGTCGGCCCAGGGCGAGTCTTGGTCATTCCGCTGGCATTCGTCCTCATTATATCATCTGGAGGATGAGGAGGAGGAGGATGGCTGGCTTGTGGCATGTGAGTTAAGATGAGGCACCGTCAGCGATTTCAGGAACAAACCGCGATAGGTCGTGTAAAGGAGTTTGTTGCACATGGACTCTTGAGCAGACTCAATTTAAACAAAGATTTCTAATGTACACTCGTGAAGGATGATGACACGTGATGCCAGTGATTCGAGAAGCTCTTACCTGAGTAAAAATACCAATACATAATCAGAAAACAATCATTTACAGTATCAAAAGTAAAAGTATTTATTTATTATATAAAGATTGCCCCCCTGTCATTGTATTACTGGATGATTGTTGTTGACACATGCAGCTAAAGTTATCTGCTTAAGTAATTTAATCCATGTAAATGCACCAGTTCATTAAATGATCACGTGTTTAAATTCTTCCATTTGAAAAGTAACTGTAGGTTTGGAATAACATCGAAATATAGAAACCTCAAAATTATACTTAACAACAAAGCTGCTGAAATTAACAATTTACATGTCTGTGTCATTAAGTCTCTAAATTGTGATTGATTGATTTGATTTCTTGATTAAATTAATTCCAATGATCCTCAAAAATGATTCACAATTGCATCATGTTGTTGATCTCCAAAAGCTCGAGCCTTTAAACCATCTAAATCCTTTAAATCCTTTAACAAGCAACACTTTCTGTAAGTGGGGATGCAGTTGACATGCAGAGTGTGTTCAAGCCGCATCCCCTTTTTTTTTTGGACACTGACGGTAAAGGCGTGACTCACAGGACCTCTGTTTGACTGCCTGGGAGGGTGGGATTATAGGAACGCTCTGTCAGACGAGGATCCTGAGCCTGGAGCCAGTGAGTCACGAACTCTTTCGCAGCAAACAAGATCACGTGCGCTCCGGAGACACCCACTCAGGAGACATAACCAGTCTCCTCTCCCCGTCTCCCCCCAGATTTAGGATGAGGACAAACTGAATTTAAAACGATGTATTTTTGCGAGAGTGAACAGGTCACATGTGAAAACACACATTGTTTGTGTTGTTGACGGAGCCAAAGATGCTGCCCAGACTGTTTTAACAACTGGCTGCAAATCTGTCTGACATAAATTGTAGAAGGACTTCTTGGAGTGTCTTCTGTGCTCTCTGTAATGAGCCGGTGCCATGGTCATTAGATTCGGAGAGCGTTTTATAGTTAAGCGATCATAGAGGAGCGTATGTGGCTACTTTTGTTTTATGTGCAGCTGTCCAAATGAGGAGCAGCAGGACAAGGGCACCCGCAGCCCGGTGTCCTGACTGCGGTGGCGTGCTTTAATCACATCCTGCTGTGCACCACAGACACCAGAGCACCCATCAAGCAGGTTGAGGTGACACGCCTGCTGGCGTCGTGGGACACTAGTGTTGAACTTGAAGTGTCCCGTTGGCCCCTCCAATCTTTTCTATACATCCAGCCTCCTGTTGTCCTGCTCCCCAGGCCCAGATCCTTCAGTGACCCCAGACGCTGAGGCGACCGCGAGCTTCCTACAGCTTCCCAGCAAACCCTCATTTCCCTTTTTTGTCTTCAAGGCTCCCGTGTCACTGTGGAATACATCACATCTACTTCAAAGCAAAGGAAACAGACATCTATGCGTTTGTTTTTTTGGATCAAAGAGATATTTCAGGCACATGCACGCAGCACTTAAAACTGATGGGACACAGACACTGTATAAAATGTAGAGAAAACACTGTCTGCTTTTATTTCCACAGCTACTTAAACGTTTTAAGTGTTTTGCAGAGCTAAACCGCAGATTGCTCTTAATGTTTCAGTGAAACCACCGAGTAATCTCCAGGAACGTTTATGTATTAACATTAATCCGGCTCCAATCAGTTGCACTGTAATTTGTCATCCACATAAAGAACAACGGGGGCAATTTGCGATCTTGCCACCAAGGATTTAGGCAGTTTGTGTATTCTCCTGTCAGGATTCGAGATGAGTCACATGGCACAAACAGGCGCTGTGATTTTCAATTTGTCAAAGAGGCTGGCTGATTCTGTATCCCCAAGATTGGATGTCTCCCGCTCTCATTCATAAAAAATAAAAAAAGCCAAATCAAAGACTCACACCCACATTATTATAGGGCACACGCTTAACATCTGTCCCAACTCTCCCTCGCAGAGAAACACAGAACGTGTGCGTGGGTGCACATCAATGCCACACCTCACCCTACAAACTGAGAAAGTTTTGGAAGCGCCGTGGCCTTCTGGGGGTTTTGTGCATGTGTATACAATTTATTGTACGAGGCATTGCGAAATGTGTTTATCATTTTCAAATGCTTAAACATTTTCAGAGTCTAATGCAAAAGCAGGCTATTGAAAACACTCTCTGGAGTGCGAAGCGCTCTCTCTCGTAGCCTCAGTTGACCCCCGTTTCACATTCATGCCGCTAGTGAGAGAACTTGTCCTTACCTGCATCCCTGCTGCAAGTAGATACGGGTGTATATGTGAGCGTGTCTGGGTGCTGTTGGCGGGGGAACACACTTGTGTGCGTCTTGTCTTACTAGCAGCTGTCCCCTGATGTGCATGAGCTGTGCATATGAGTCAGCTCCGTGTACCCTGGCTTCGGCCCGCGCTGTCCTGTTCCCAAATCTGCACCTACAGTGACGTGTGTTAGTGTGTGTGTAAGTGTGTGTGCAATGCATGTGTACACAGGTTGTACACTAATCAGCAGGCCTTCCACAGCATTATTCACATTGTGACCGTTCACCACTAATAGCTGGAGTGCTACTCAGGCACGGGGCTTGGTTTGAGCTCGGAGGGGAAGAGAGGACCGACTGGAATGTGCATAGCTGTCTTGACGGCAACCAAAGCCGCTGCAGGGAACACAAACGTAAACACAAACATGTGAGCCATGACGGCGTGGATCGTGGCTTAAAGACACAAATGCTTTGGCTGGACACGGTTAGTGTTGGTGCAGAATATGAAAGCTCATGCAGGGATTCATGGCTATATAATCACAACATTACATAACCTTCAAAGTATTCAAGGACAAGTATTCAAACTTTACTGCCTTCAGATGAACTTTATACTGAATAATATTCAACAAAAACACTCCAAATGGTCTTGTTTCCCAAGGTTTCCACAAATAATTGACATTACCGGAAAAAAAAGTGTGTTCTTGTTAATCTGAGTCAGAAAAACGCACCTTCCTCTGTACACTATAGTAGCCTGCTCCACCAGACATGCCATCCTGTTACAGTAAACGTTAGTTCCGCTTAGTTAACCCCACCCACACCAGAAATGTGACTGCACGTAGTGTGGGCATGCTGCAGCAGTGTGTGTGGGAAAAAAAATTGCCAGTTGAGTGTGGCGAGGCTCAGCCAATAGCATTTAGAGTTGGTGTCGGAGGTTATGTAGTCAGAGGAGAAGTGATACTTGGTGCGGTTTTTTTTTGTGTGACTTTAAAAGGTTGGACTTCCGGCACCCCGTCATGTACTCTCCCTCTCCCTTTGTGGCTTCGTTCCCGGTCCATCTCCCGTCAGTCACATGCGCCTCGCTCGGAGAGAAAGCTCCATGACCATTGTCCACACGTCGGACAGTTCAGGTCACATGCAGGAAGTCAAGAAATGTCTGGCAGCGAAACACTGTCGAATCTTTTATGTCTCCCTCTGTGTGCGTGTGTGTGTGTGTGTGTGTGTGTGTGTTTATACTCTCTAATGTCTGAACGGCTGCCAGAGTAGCTCAAGCGACAGTGGGATATCTATCTGCAGGGCCGAACGTTACATGTGACTGGGGTATATTTTAACTGGGTTATGTAAGTGCTCCAGCCTGCGCTCACCACACACAGATGAGGAGGGATACGCATGATGCAGAGGACTGTGAGCTCACCACAAGCCTTGCCTTTGCAGCACATTGAATAATTCCTTCACTGGGCTGGAACTTTGGCCATTGTGCGTGGACTGTGCTCCCCGTCACAGTTGTTAAAGCGGATCTCTGTCGTCAGCAAATGTGTTTGGTTTCGGATGATATAATATTTCAGTCAATAGCACCAGTATAAATAATCTTATTGTGAAGGTTATAGGGTTACATGAAAAATAGGAGAACTGGCAGCTCTATTTGCGCTTTTCTGTCCAATAGAGATTGATTTGTGGAGTGTGATCACGTGGTGTGAAATAAGTGGATCATTTGGTCCAAGACCTGATGCAGACACCTTTTGATACGTTGACCAAGTCTTTACTTGGGTCTCCCCGCGGAGAGGCGATGAGATGGCTGACAACAGGCTTGTCGCCAAATCTATGTCCCCTGTAGAACTGCCCACGCTCCCGCTGCTTGCACATTTATGGGATCATCATGTGGGCGTTTTACTGTAGTGTGAGGTCCTATCTAGAAGTGTTGTGATATGAGCTGATAATTTCTTAGTAGGCAGTTGTCCAACCTCACTCAGAGAGGAGCCGGTGATCATATTTGGTCAATAGCTCATTTTGAACTGATACTTTATGACAGACTTTCACAGCGTCACAGACGCGTCCTTTCAGAGGCTTGAGGAGATTGTTGATTGATAACACAGATTTTACAATACACATGGCAACCTGTTCCTGTTATATTTGTGGTTAGCATCTTATCAAGCTAGTCTTTCTTATTCCGTCCATGTTACAGATGACGTCTCTTTAAATCCTCAAAACCCAGCAGTAACCACTCAGGCTTGCTTGACATCAAGTTATCGTCAGTTTTATCTTAAAAAAGTGAGAAAATTACGTTTTTAAAGATTCAAAAATCACTACATGATCATTTGTTTTACTTTATTCTCTGAATTTTTTTGTCAGCCCCAGGGTCCTGGGCTTACGCTGAACATAAACTCTGTAGCAATGAGCATCGCGAACACATAGTACTCAGGAGCTGAGCAATGAAAGTACATTCTCTGGACTCTCTATTGGTGCTGCAATGATTCATTTGTTGAGATTAATTGTTTAGTCTATAACATAACACAAATAGCATAATAAGTGGCCATAACCTGAGTTATCTTGATCCTGAGGTGATGTTATTGAATGTCAGCAAAACCCCAAAATATTATTTTTCCTATATTCTGAAGACAAAGAAATGCAGAAAGTTCTCACATTTGAGATGCTAGAACCATCAAATGTTTGGTATTTTTTATGTATAAAAACCTACTTACAGTAAGCTGCTGATTCATTTTTGGTCAATCAGATAATTGATTCATTGACGAAGTGCTGCGGTTACAACTGTATGATATTACACTGAAATGGTGAACGTCTCTTAATCAACCCGTTGTGTGTTGAACAACTAAAATGAAACCTTATGACATCTCTCGCCAGTACGGTTTCAGTGTTAATTTGCTTTCAACACGTCGTTCTGTAAACTTTGGTCACGTCTTTCATAATAAAACCTTCCATCACTGTGTATTATTTTCCGGCGGCAAAGCCAGTAAGGTTATGCTGCATGTCATTAACAATATCTGCTGTGCGAGTTGAAGTGGAGCACAGTAGCCGGCCGCTCAGAGTTACTTTGCCGTGCAGCTAAAGAGTCCGACCTCAGACATTTCCATCCAGGACAGATCTGTCTGGGTTGATTGTGGCTAACACGTGTCCTTGGCCTCGTCCCAAGGGAGAGGTTTCTGCTTTCTTCACCAGCAGGGACAGAAAAGCCTCAGCATGAGCTTCGTGATTTTTTCAAATAATCCTGCTACTGCACTCACTACACTTGCATAGCATTGTAAGGCCCACAGTAAGACCACAGCTCATGTCATCCCTCTCATACTTTCTTTTGAGATGCAATCAACAAGGGCTAGGGAAGAGTTTGCTTCTCCTCCATCACCTCCTATGAAACAGACACATCAAGATGGCAGTTGAAGTGATGACTGTACCCTGTACTTAGCCAATGAGGCAGTGGATCTATAAAAGCCCACAAATGCCAACAGCATACTGTATATGTACAGTGAAGTCTTCTGCATAAAAGCCTGTGCACTGACATCATGTAGGCAGAGATGAAGTCTTTCGAAAGGCTCTAGTCATGGGGGGAAATGTTCGAATCACTGCAGCAAGATGGCCCTGATTTGTGGTGGCAGTGTGCATGGGGTGGGTGATTCTCAAGAGAGGGATGGAGAGCAAGAGAAAATCCTGGGGGGTGACATTAGATAAGGCGAGGGGAGGGGGCAGGTGACAGAGTGCGCTTGCTACAGAAAGTGCATGTGGAAGGAGCATGAGGGACCGAGGGTCTGCCTTACTGCTGCTGCTGTGTCCGGAGATCGGCCCCGTTGCAGCTCTGTGCTTATTCTGGAATACACGTGACCCCTCTCCCTCTCGCTCCTCTGCCCCCAGCAACTTTCGCTCTCACCCTCACTCACACATACTTCCTGTCACTCCACACACAGGGCACTAATCCTGTTCCTGCCCCCTCACTGCTCTCTATCACATATTTATACTTCCTTTCCAAATTCCTACTGTGATCTTTCTGTCAGCAACCTCAGGCTTTTTGCCAGCCTCTTTCTCACACAAGTACTCACATGTGTAAAAGAATACATACAAAGGAATGCATGTATAGGAATGCACGTTTCACAGCTTTCACCTTGTGACCCGAGGTCATAAAGATCTTGTTAACATTTCTTATTATCCTTTGTGCACAGCATATAAAGTCATAACTACTGTATATATTGCATACAGCACTGTTTACTGCACTAGTCTACCAAATTGTGTATTTAACTTTTTCAAGTTGTCAGAATGTCTTGGCGGAACACTTATATTCCACAGAGCAAGCTCCTATTTCTCCGGTTAATAACGCACTCTCAGACACTATACAGTCCTCTACAGTCAGTAGTGAATGGTGAGTACCGGAAGTGGAGGATTTAGGACTGCCTACACCTTCATCACACAGACATTTCGACTCCTCCCAGTAGGTAAGGCGCAGGTATAATTTATGTCGTTAATGTTGCACTGATCCATCAAGTGTCCCTGTGAGCCGAGATTGTCTCTCTCCTCTGAAAGTCACAAATGACAGTTTGGCAAGTGTTCACCTGTCAAGGCTGCTGCAAATGCATATTACAGCATCTACAATAGTGAATAGGAAGCATCTACAATAGTGAATAGGAAATGGTGAATAAGTGAAAAAGAGAAAGATGTCATTGCTCGATACTCTGGTGCAGGCTCACCTGAATCGTCTTCTAAAGACATTTGACAGGTCATAGTAGGAAAAGCAGCAGGGTGAAAATATTCAAATCAATGCTGGTTGGCTGTTTCATTTTTAGTGTCCATTGTGCAATGCTGACTCACTGTCATGACTTACAAAGCTTTTTGTATGACGCCTACTCTTTTCCAAAACATCACGTCATTGTTATCATATGAAAGATTGCATCAAAGAGTCTGCTGCTGGAGACCTTCTTTTGTGTGATGCTTCTTTATGTTGTTTTCAAGACCATGGATTCAAATCCAAACTGATTGTGACAAAATGACGATGTTAATCATGTTTCATGATTCTATTTTATGTATATTTACACAATCATCAACATATTACTCACCCATGACCAAGAACAGTTGGACCAATGGAACAACTATTCCACAATATTTACTTAATCAGTAATCTCTTCTGGCTTTTTTCATAAAGTAAACATTTGAGCCGATATTAGATATTATTGATAATATTGATAGTACAGTAAACAAAATGACAGAACTTTGCTTACCTTTAGAAAATAAATGTTCTTGTGACATCCATTCCAGGGCCTTAGTGATTTGGTCACTGTTAATTCAAAATTGATTTGCCAATATAAACCAAACTTGAGGACTGGGTGTATTGTATCTGTTTTAATGGATCACAACTCATTTATTGGGAAAGCTTCTACGAGGATTAGAGTCGGGACCAAAAGTAAATAAGTGCTTACTCCTCATATCCAAAGAGAAAACTTCCAGGCCAAATCTATGTCAGAATAAGTTTACATGCTGTCATGTTCAAAATAAATATTATGATGTTTGGTTGTTCTGATTGGTTAGGTGGGCCACTCTTTTGTGATTGGTCAATTGCCTCTGCCGTACCAATTCAAGCCCAAGTCGGATGTTGAAAGTCGGGGTGAACCAGCAGATAGACCCTTTGCAGACAAGGCCGGAGCGAGATGTTTCCCATGTGTAACATTATAACAGTGTAATTTGTCTCTATGTCATGTTAAAAACTGAATGTAGGTGGCAATGTTACTTTGTGACATAGAACCTTAATGGAAAAAAAAAATGCCAGGAATGCAAACAAGGCATTTCAGGCACTTCAGGATCAGTGTTTTCTGTGGGAGAGAAGGACTCCCTAGGCCATTGTAACTTACATGCAGAGAAAAGCTATATGACACACTAAAAGGAAAGGGAAAACCTGAAAAGTATCATACTTGAATTTAAATTTCACCAAATAGTTTATTCATAAAGTGGAGGCACTGAACATTAAATACTGTACAGGAGACGGACAAGGACAAACCTGTGAGATTTGTCTACACCCGAACAGAAGTCCCCCTAACAGAATATTGTCATTTAATGACCTCAGTGTGGCCAGAATCCTGATGTCAGGTCAAAGTGTTATCAATCTGTAAATTTTGGGATTTTCCCCTGTAGTGGGGCTCACGTGCCAAAAAAAAAGTCCTTTTTGAGAACACTAGCCTGTGACCTGGGTGTGTGAAGGGTGGAAAATTCCAGGTTTTCTGGAGAGGAGCAGTTGCGCGTGTTTACTCCTCCGTCTCTCCAGAGACATTAACTAGGTCAAGCGCAAATGAATCTGCCAACAGCCTAAAGAGTAGTGGTAACGGGGGAGAGAGGAGGGGTGTTTGGTGGGGGGGGGGGGGGGGGGGGGGGGGGGGGGGGGGGGGGGGGGGGGGGGGGGGGGCGGATTCTGTGGACTTTGGGCGCAAATCTCATGTTCAGGATGAAACGCCGTTCCCTAATTTTGGTTCAGGCCACCCCCATGGCCCAATAACTGAAGGGGGTCTGAATTCATGCAGCATCGACTGGAGCTCAGCTCAGCGGGATCCTGGTTAAAAAGTTTAATGGTCACACAGCTAATTATGTATAGCCACAAACGAAGCCAGTCAAGGACACTTGAACATCACAGCCCTTTATCCTGCACTAAATCTTCTTTTGCTGCCAGACTTTCTGAATGATATGTTTTTTCTGTTCCCATGACACACAAACATTTCCATGTATGTTTTTTTGTGCATGTGAATCTGCTTCTGATTTTAAATACTGTGTTGGCTGGAGTCAATAAAACGTGACCATGTAGAGAGACTGCGAATTATTTTAGATACAGCTTCTCAGCTTCTACTGTGGTAAATATACGTGTCTGCAATCGTGAGCAAAAGGCATTTTGATACAGTGCAGAAAAGCAACCAGACTTTTAGGAGGAATTTCAACTATATTTGCACATAAATGCATATGTAAATAAGGTTCTATCAGGAGCAGGTATAGGAAGCCTTATAATTATGTCAGGTGTATGCATGGTGTAGTGGAAACAGTGGTTTCGATTATTTTAAACCTCTCGGACACTCATGTTCGGTGATAAAGTGGTGTGAACAGAGGGGAAATGGCCTCAGAACATAGGTGCTAAGCTATACTGCGTCTGACAACTGATCCCTGAAGGACAGGTTTCAGCCAAATGTTTTAGGCTAATTTACAGGTCTGCTTTTCCACGAGGTCAGTAGGTTCAAAGTGTCACAGATGTCTGAGCCTAGGAGCTGGTATTTCTTAGCAAAGAGAAACACAGAGCGGGGGATGGGCTTTCAGCAGGTCAATGGGTTTGTGTACGTGTGTGTGTGTGTGTGTGTGTGTGTGTGGGCTTCTAAACATATGTGTAACTCCACGTGCGTTAGTGTGCTTGTATTAGTGTCCCAGTTTTTTTTTTAAGAGGAACCAATTAGTGGATTAGTGTGCATTTCTGAATGGAAATTTGGCTTCAAAGTCCTCTGTTTCCACTATTACTGATCCAGAAATGACGTCATCTCATTTCTAAGGCATCTCACTTACTGATCTGTCCTGTGGACGTTTTACGGTGACTGATTTACGAGAAATCAGCTTCAGCGGCTCAGAGAGGGATGCAAGAACCGCAGCCAGAAATCACCAGCCGTTCCCAAAATGACAAGTGACGCGGTGTATCTTAACGGTTTTCTCTCTTGCACCTGATAAGGAAACGCTTGAGAGGTAAAGTGACTGCACTTGCTGGTGCTTAACACACGGTGACCTCTCATCGTCCTTGGCCTCGGTGGAGCTTTTTCTGTTTTCTCTCTTATGAAAACATGAGCTCATGGGCCGACCTGCCAGGAACAACCAGTGTTTGGGGGTGGGGGTAATGGAATACATGTACCAGAGTTACCTATTCAGAATACAAAATATGAGTATCTACTATTGGTTGCTGTGTTTCGAGGCACAATTTATATATTTTGGGAAATGTGTTTATTCACTTTTCCTTCCAAGGGCATACTACATTGGGGACAAAGCTTTAGAGCGGAGATTTGTTATAAATGTTTTGGAATCTCAGGTCAGGTTTTTTGTCATTAATTAATTTGTGCATCCATCTTATAAACACCTGTCAGCATGATTCAACACATGTTTATTGAACTCAGTGCCTCAAGTTCACTCAGAGAGTAAAACAACTTTTGAAGGTTGACACAAAAATTCAACCCACAGGGACAGTTCAAATACCTTACCCCTTTCAAGTTTTTCAGCGTGTGACTTCTTTTTCCATCATGTCACGAGTAAACAATTTTTGAAACACCTGGGGTTAGACTCAGTCCCTATTCAGTCACGGGGTCGAAGGTTATTGACACAAAAAGCCGCCTTCCTGCACCTGACCTGACCTTTGACATCGCCTTTTGAGTTAGAATGTAACAAGACACAGTATGAAATGTGAGGTCTAGCTTGACCCGCCAGCGAATTCCTTTTCTCAAACATTCACGCTGTGCCGGCTAAAATGTCACACCTGAGCCATACGTCACCCAGTGAAATCACGTGAATGAGGTCACAGGACAGAGGGTTCACCGTGAAACACTGTACGTCAGGTTTTACTGCGAAGACGACCAGTAGTGCAAAGTAGCTAAATACACGCAAGTACTGTATTTTAAGTAGAGTTTTGACTTTTACCTGTCCATTTTATGCTATTTAATACTGTACACCCGACTGTATTTGCCAATGGTTCCAACTGGTTTCAATAATTTTCTAAAATCAACTTGTTCATAATGCTCACATAAACTTAATCTGTTTCATTGCCTGAACATTTTCTCTTCAAAAGCTGACTGATTTAATTATACATAGATATTTTTTCACATCTTAAACTATGAAAGGGGACAAAATGAGGCATAATGAGTAGTTTTACTTTGTGCTGATAATACTTCTGTACTTTTACTTTAGTAAAAGTGAGCGTAGGACTTTCTATTTTTGAATCGGTGTAACGCTAAGTTCACTCAAGAAAGGGATCTCAATATTTCTTCCTCCCCTGAAGATGAATCAAATGCTGATGGCGGTTGTCCGATCATGTGACCCGGCTGAGTGGGGCTGAACCCAAGCTTATGAGGCCATTTGAGATTTCTCCTGATCAGCTGATGTCCTGGTTTAGAGGTTTTAGCATTCAAATAGATTAATGTCACAATGAGGCTCCGTTCACACAGTTTCGTTTATCACCATACAACAACCAAGATTTTACAAATAAAAATAAAGTTTCACAGTTTCTTCCACACTGAAAGAAGAGAATAATTTACCAATGTGAATAAAGTACTGAAATTGGTAACGCAAAAATGAATTAAGTTAGTTCCACTTAAAGTTAAGTTAAGTTGACAAGTTAAGGCAATTGAAAACTAACTAAAAAAAAATGTCGTTATTTTTTTAAGTTGATAAGCATTTTTTTTCTGCTTGAGTATAATTTTTTGTGGTGGTTTGTTTTAATATATTTAAAGTCATATTATGTATGCATTGAGATTCGTGTTTGTTTAGTCAGGTGAGTGCAGGTAAATGACCTTGGCCGCCAGTGGCAGAAACAGTGACAGATCAGCCTGCTGCTGCTCTCCTCGTGCTCATATGTTTTCTGATCTTTTCCATTAATGTCCCCCCCCCAATTTGAGTGCTGACTACAAAAGAGCGAGTGCATCAAGTTGAAAGCCTGTCATTTTAAGTAGCACACACATGTGCCCATGCTGTGACTCACAAGCGTGCCTCATTCAGCCTCCTACTCTGTATATGCACATGTCATCAGCTGCTCTGTCCCACAGCCCCTGGATACTGTGACCTGTTATGCAGGCAGCCTGTAAGAAACTTCGCCGTAGAGATCGACAGGCCGAGGAGGGCCTCACACCGCCTGTATAATTACCAGGCCGCATGACGGAGAAGCAAACGGCACATGCTGTACGATAACACCTGAACGAGCTCCTTCACATCCTGCGTTGTGTTTGGTCCTGTCCTTGCCTGAAGCCCAGCCAGAGGAGCATCGCCACTGTCTTCGCAGTCTTCCCCTTTAGTGCCCAAGTTACTCCCTCACATGCTATCTGGCCGGAGCTCGCCAGCCTGTGTGGACGCTCTGGTAGACAGACACAGACATAGCTCCACAAATAGACCCATGCTCTGCCTCACAGGGGACCAGTAGCCCCACTTCTGTGTGCTCTTGCCTCTTATTCCGCGTGTGCCTCGGGCCAAAACAAGTTAGCGAAGAACCACAGGGAAATCAAATTTGGAATTATTAGATCGCACGGAGAGCGTTCGCGGGAGAAAGAGCAAAGTGTGCATAAATATATGATGTTATGAAAATAGGTTGATTTTCTGGAGCTTTCTGCTGTCTGTCAATAACACAGTCACGGTGCATCTTAATTCTCTTTATTCAAAAGGACAGGTGACAAAATAGGTGCTTGTATTCACCTCATATACAACTTACCTTTGTAACAGATTTGCCATAACCTGCAGTTCTCTTTTAATCTGCAATGTTATAAATCAAGAGAGTGAGATATTGGAAAATAGCCGTTCATTTCCTGGATCGCCTACTGAAAACCTTTTCAGACAGACGTGTAACATGATGCTTTATCGATGATGGGAAGGAAGCAGAACACACACACTAAGAGAATGTGGAAACGAGGAGTCTGCACAGTACCATCAAAATGTGAAAGAAAGAATATCTGTATGGAATTTAGAATCACAATCCTCATTTTAAACACAATATGTGCCAAATTCAGCTGTGTACAACTCACACTGAGGAGGCATTCATTCTGAGTTCCCTATGCAAGGTCAAGCATATAAAACTGGAATAAAATCTTGATGCAGTTTCACAGCATGTGAAAAAATGGGAGGTGAGAGACTGCCAACGACCGAGTCAAACCTCTGTCTGTGTGGCGAAGCCATTTCTCTCCATTTTTTTTGGGGGGGGGGGGGGGGGGGGGTGTTTCATGTTGACACAAACAATGTCTCTTCCCGTGTGTCCTTGAGCCAGCCCTCCACTCTCCTGGAAGGATTCTGCTCTGCATCATCCCTCTTCCTTTTTTATTCCATCTCCTATTGAGCCATCTCATTTCTATATCTCACACAATATGAATTTGGGTGTGTAGAAGAGGAGACAAATCCTAACTCTTATGTAATACTTGAATTTGTGTACGTCCCCTGAATTTAAAACATCATAAAAATCCAGGATATAGATATATGTGTGTGTGTGTGTGTGTGTGTTCACATAGCTAAAGACTACAGCCCCCAAAATAATTCAAAACTGTGGCTTTATAATCACAAGGCAGACGCAGAGCCACCAAAGCCCTGAGGCCTCAAGGAACTTTTGTGTTACTCTAGTGAGGAATATGAAGAATTAAGTATCCCAGGACAAGAGGGGGGCGTCAAAGCACTGCTACATTATTAAAACGACCCCTCTGCGCTGGGCCCTGAGGACAGACTCCCACCTACTCAAGCAGGTGCATGGTAGCACATAGAAGCATTGAGGTACACAGATGCAACAAGCGCTGAAAATGTAAGATGCCTTACGGGGAAGTGTTTTCTAATCACACTCTAACAGGGAGTCCTGAACAGACATCTCAGATTCGTCACCTAATGTGTCTCTTACCTAGACACAATGTATCTGAATTCCATGTTCATGTGGGCACATCCAAATATAAATCGTTCAAATACATCTACATTGTGATTAAAAAACTAGTTAGAGAAATAAAAGTGGTGGAAGAAGTAAAAGTCCTGTGTTCATCTAAAGTAAAACTCAATACTTAAAATGAAAATACTCTAAACTATAAGTTTGGTACTAGAATAAATGTACCTGTTACACTGCATCGCTTAGGAAATAGGAATATGGTAATACAGGACTTTATCTTTGGAATAATCTTACAAAACTACAATAATAAGGGATCATATTCATGCTCACATGAATATTTATGTGTGATAATAGAGGCAGGAACTTGAGAATTTACAACCTCTTTAAGCCCTGTCCCATAAAAGAGGAGATGACAGATGCGTCCACTGTCTAGACTGCATTATTCATCGCCATTCAAGAGTTTTATGTTACAGCCTACATACCCCAGACTCTTACGACATGAAGCTTTAGGTCGTAAAAAGTAGCAGTTACTGATTAGTGACGGTGACTGATATCACACACAGCTCAGATGTCGTCTCTGCAGTGAACGACATCAACCGAGTCCCACTCTCAGTCTGGCTCAAACAACAAAATAAATAAATGAAAGAGAGACAAAAAGCACCAACTTCCTCCTTTTCCTCTATCGAGGGCCTCGACACCCCCTCCTCCTGTCCACGGGTGAGTAATCAGTGGATACTGGAAATGCCTCCAATGGCTGACCTTATAAGGCCGTGAGGAAACTGCTGATGTTGGGTTACAGGGGTCAGATATCTACCCCTCGCCTCTTACCTCAATTGCCTCATTCCCCCCGCCCTCTATTCCTGCCAGCATCCTGTCTTCCTCAGCTCATGTTTCACACAGGGGAAAGGCCTTCGCTACCAGCTCGACAGCAGCATGAATCCTTTAGATAACAGGCCGGATTCTTTGCCTGCCGTCATCCTGAGAGGATCTACTCTACATGTTGTATGGTAAATCTGCTCTGCTAATGGCAGGATGCAGACTATATGTTGCCCCCCCCCAACAATGTATATATGTAGAGTATATATAAACAGACAACTTTTTGGCTTAAACTTGTCATTATGACCTTAAAACTGATCGCACAGTGTAATAGTGATAGAAAAACGACACCATCTGCACTTATATTGTTCCCCTATGAGTCTTGCTTCACCATGTTATTCTGTTGGCCACCGGGACGCGATTTTCATGGAAAAATGACGACTTGATTTATTGCTCAAAGGAACTGCGTCACCCATTGTGTAACACGGAAGAAAACAGCGTTCTCCCGGTATCTATGCCCCCAGTGATGGAAATGGCAGACGATGGAACAGCCGCATTGACAAAAACAGCAGGCTGCTGGCATTTAGTCAGCCACGATGATAATGCTGCCGAGGAACCAGGAAACAAACTAGGAGCTTCCGTGTTCAAACTTCTTTCTTCTCCTCCGTTATCTCCAAAGTGGTGTTGACAACTTCCTCGGGAGCTCTGAGGAAAAGTATCTGCGTCCTTACTGGCGGCTTTAAGACAGTGACCAAACAGTAATACCACCTTGAACCACTAGGGGCACGAAAGTTTTCTGTTGCCTCTGCAGCTCAGGCCTCTGCAGCCCACTCTTCATCTCTGCTGCCCACTCATCTCTGCAGCCCACTCTTCATCTCTGCTGCCCACTCATCTCTGTAGCCCACTCTTCATCTCTGCCTAGAGCTGGGAGCTCAAGGCTATATTAGCTGCTACCAGCATATCACATTGTGAAATGTAGGTAGCGTGCGGTAGGTGCCCTGTTTTTGACAAAATGCATGCAAATAAAATCTGGATTCTGCTGCATCCAGTTTGATCCCTTTAAAGAAAAAAACTGGAGCGTGTGACAGCATTGCTATGCTAAATTGGAGAAGTAGTCTTTTAAAGTTCTCCGTTGAAAAACAGTGAAACTCTCTAATGAGACACAGTTGTAGAGAAGCTGTTAAAAACTACAGTGAGTGCACAGGATCATTCCCACCAGTTTAACATTGACGTGGTTCGGTGAAAGCCGAAGAACTCAAATAAACAGAATCATTTGAGTGTCAAATGAGTCGAGAGAGAAAACTTTTCCAATTGGCTTCATACAAATAGAAAAACCCGCAACCTCTTGTGATTATCCTTCTCTTCTGTCACCTGTCAGGAAGTGAACTATAATCCTTCTGATAAATCCATCAGTATTTCGTTCTTTCTTTCTTTTTCTTTCTATCTTTCAGTTTGTCCACCCTTCTATTTTCCTGACAACCGTTCATCTGATCGACTTCAAAGTCTGAATCGTGTTGACCCCAACCCCAACTTTAAACCCCACTTTTGTGTGTGTGTGTGTGTGTGTGTGTGTGTGTTTGTGTGTGTGAGATCATTAGTGAATGAGATGATGGGGTGTTGTGTCATCATAGCACTGGTGCAAAGTAATTTCACTAGCAAATAAAATATGAAAATATACACTTCTGTTGTTTGTGATTCATATTCCAGTGTCTCATCTCTGCATGTGGTGCCTCTTGTTGAGAGCTAAGCAGCTAATCAGAATGATTCTAGAGTAAGCGGTTTCCACCGGCAGAAAAAAAAAAAAAAAGAAGAAATTTGTTATTCTAATGGAGCTGGAATGACAAATTGAATCAATTGCTTGGAATTGGCTTTTTACATGACTTTCTTTTAGGACCACAGAATGGAATTGTTTCGCTGTTTACACGTCATCTGATCGACCATATGACTCGTGAGGGCTCGGAGTCTGCATCGTTCCTTCTCTGTTCTTGGAGGCGCATGTTTGGTCATGGAGCTAAATACGTTTATTCAATAAGTGCACCGTAACGTCCCATGAGTGATAACATTTTATTCTACTTTGAACTTTAGATTCTATTTTGTCCTCAAATGTTCTAGGTGACACACCCCTCGTGACACACCCCTCGGGCCAAACATATTTTGCGAAGCAGAGTCGTAAAGATAAAATGTTTCATCTTCGAATAATATTCAACTCAAGCACTTTTTTTTACATGAACCCTCTGGCAGACTGTTCTTATAAAGGAGGGATATAATTATAAAGTGTGGTCTGTTGAAGACATAGTTAGTCCCCACTGCCAAAGCCCATCTATTCCAACTCGGGCAGCGTTGCTTAAACACGTTTTAGACCCTTTACATTACATAGTGGACATAGACACGTGGGGGTCCACATTTCATCTTGGAGAATTTATATTACACCATGAACAATCCTTTCCTCACAGCAAAATAAGGCAGACAAGAACACAATTCTACTGCCGAATGAACCAGTAAAGCTCTTATAAAAGAGCATTTGCATTTCATCAAAAGTTATAGATGTCAGAAACTGGGGATTCCTTTATTATGTATTCAGGAGATTGCATCATTTAAATATCAAATCATTCACACAGAAAGTGCTTGTCCAGCTCAGAGCGAGCCTTTCTCTCCGGGTCCAACATAGTAGCCACTCTTTTCACACACAAGGTTGCCTTTTGTTCGTTCGTACAAATCATTCCTTTTCCCTGGATTGTAAAAGAAGAGAAAGGCTGTGCTTGGATACTTCATTCACAATTCAGATATAATGAATGAGCTGCATGAATGAGGAGTCATACAATGTTACACGCATCAGTGTTGGTGTGGCAGCAAAAAGGCCGCAGCTTCCTCGCACAGCTAAACATGGTGACGGACATGCATCTGGGCAACAGGTCCGTCAAGACTGTCTTCTTTTGAAACCACAGGACCATAAGAGAACCTGCCCCGAGTAGAAGCAAGCCGAGCAGTGGCGCTTTGACAATGTTTCAGTCCATCCGGATGTGCCTAGGCAGTTTCCCCATCTGGAACTCATAACTCTCAATGGACGATCCGGGCAAGCACTTTGCAACCAAGGCATGTTTCTTGATAGTGAATAATAAACCGTAGCCTCTGTTTCAGTGCAATAGCATTACTGTTAATGGAAAACAGCACCCAGCATTCCTAACCCGCATTCGGGGGCTTTCCTTTGTCACCATTGTGTACTGTTCAATGGTTTTCAGTAAGCCTTCTATATAAAGTAGTATAAGGATCCCAGAGAGGGATCATGAAGAAAAATTATGAATATATTATGACTATCTAATTCTATTGTTTCCCACTCTCAGCTATCAACCCAGTATGCAAAATTTTGGTTTTACTTGGAAGAGTTAAATGACCCTTCAACGTACTTCATAAAAGAAAAATTGAATTAAAAATATTAGGTATAATGAAGCTGATTAACAATCATCAGTGCAATAATACTGCAATAATATTTCATATAGAACTGTTGATGGCTCATTTTCCCATATTAGTTATTCTACAAGGAGTCAAACTTATTTATGTGTGTATTTGTTTTTTAATTATAGCACCAAATGAACTTATTTAATAATTATTATCATTATCATATATTGAACTACATCATAGAATGAGAGTAGCTTTTCCAAATATTTTGAATCTCAAAACTATAACAGGTTTTCTAGTTTCTGTATGTTTATTATGAATATGAAGTTTCGAATTTACAGTCAGAAAAAACCCAACTGTCCATCACAAAATGGTTGACTTTCTATTTTTCAGCCAATAAATAAGTAAAAAAAGATAGAAACACACAGTAAATCTGCCACATACAGTATTAGTATAAAAGCACACGTCCTGCACAAATGGGGGGAAAAGCTTATTCTTGATTAAGTTGACCTTGTGAGAACATATGGTAATTCTTTAGACGTCACAGGATGTGGAGCGCTCTACAGCAACAGTCGGCAAATAAAACAGTCACATGGCATTTACAGAGAGACGCACCCCCCTAATCAACCTACTTTCTCACAGTCTTATATAACACGATTCCAATCAGAGCTCAGGCACCAGGCCACTTTGCCCCGAGGAGAAGCCGTCCTCTCAGCGCTGACATGTCTTACCATGAGAGAAGACACAGTGTCGACACATGGCTTTCGTTCTTTTGTGCCGTGGAGGTGATCAACAACACCCTAGGGGGAGGTTATGTTTTAATTCAACTACGATGCTAGTTGATAGCCATAGTTGAGATGATTGACGCCACCCTCACACCTGCATTGTACATATGTAACTGGAGCAAGCTACTCGTTCTCTGGTTCAAATATAAACAAGTTATATTTCGTTTTTTTTTCATTTACGCAAAAACTAAAAAAAAACGTGTTTCGTCGTTTTACAGGGAGACTAACCAGGAAGAATTCTGGTTGCCTGGCAACTGCTTCTTGCCAAGAAATAGTCCAAAACACATTCCTCTTCATAAAACGCAGAACAAGTTGTTTTTGTTTATCTTTTGTATAAAGTGGTAATAGACGAATGAGTTAGAGGTGCTGCTTGTTGATTCATTTATGTTTTTACTTTTGGATACAGCTAACCTATCTTAGCTGTTTCCCTCTGTTTCCAGTCCGTGATGAGCTAAGTTAAGCTATTGCAAAGCTGATTGGCTGTTGGCTATAGCACATTTACTGCACGGACACGACAGTGGAGTCAGTCTTCTCATCTAACTCTTGGTGACAAAGTGAATGAGCATATTTTCCCTAGTGATGCATCAAATCATATAGACCCACCATTTAAACGTTTACAGTTACTGATAAGTCCTCCTGTGACATATAAGACTTGGTTATGAGTGTCTGTCCATGTGTGTGTGTGTCTGTGTGATACTCCCTGATTAGAACAACATGGAATAAAGAAGGCTTAAAAAAAATGCGTAAGGAATATTCATATCCAACATAATTTGCTGGATAAAAAGATATCAAAAGTACAAATACAAACTCAAAAGCAAAACAGAACACAGACAAGTCCTTAAATGATGTGACGGGAAGCTGCTCTCCCCTCAGGAGAACAGCAGGACTTTCTGCAGCGTCCTCCTAAGTGGCTCTCTCTTCTCAGGCGTGCTGTCAGGGATCATACCAGCGCTCCTCTCTGCGCTCAGCTGGATGCCAGGGCTCTTGTCGCTGACAGTCTGCAGCCCCGTCTGAGTAATGTTCCTGCAAAAGTCCACCGTCACCTCCTCCAGACCGTCTCCGTGGGCCACCACACCTTCCAGGCTGCGGTCGGTGATGCGGACGCAGTTCTCCAGGTGGAGGCAGCGCAGCTTCCTGCAGCTCCGCAGCACGGAGATCACGTCCTGGTCAGTGATGTGTCCACAGCCAGACAGGGTGAGCTTGAGCAGGTTGGGACACCTGTGGCACAGACGGCAGCAGAAACATCATCGACCAATGACACGTGATGGAGTAGAACCAGTGCAAGACCTGCTCTGTGTTATCTTTACTCATCACACCGGAGGACATGACAGAGGGGGACACATGCCCTAGATTCAGGGTCTGACCAGAGACATTGGTGAATGAGAAATAACAAAAACACAAAGGTAGCAACGTGATTTCTTTAACAAAAGAGCAGTTTAATATTTACACTGTCCCTCTGAGTTTACACGTGTCTGCCCTTTAAAAAGCTTGTAAATGAATGGCTTATTTTCCTCATGCTTAATTTCGCAGGAATTACTTCTAAAAATGTATCATTGCTTTGAAAATGCACGTGCTTACTGCGTGTTTCCACCCAGTATCAGGAAGTGCACTGCAGCCTACTGGCGGACGGGCAGCACAGAGCTGGCAGTCAGACTCTCTGATGGCAATGGCATGTCATTCACGTTCACTGATGCAGATTACATAAAGACTTACATAATCTAACCACTTTGCCACATGTGAGCCAAACGTATTCCAGTTGCCTTCAAGTGTGGAGGGTGCTGCCCCAGTAACCTCTGTACATGGGATGTACAGCACAGTCGATCCACGTGCCCCGCTGTATTGTTGCATGAGGCCAATGTGGGGTTTCAACAGCGGATGTGACTGCAAAGAACTGACATTAACCCCCACCCCGTAAAAAAAAAAAAATAGAAGGTTGTAGAGGGGTGATTCAACAGCTCGAAGCTGGTGGCATTTAGAGATTCAATCGCTTTTTAATAACTACAGCCAGCAGAGGCACAGAGCGGAGGTAAACATGATATACAACCTTTGTTACATAATCCATCCTCTCATGGCTCCTCCCCTCGCTTTGTGCAGACGTGTGTGTGTGTGTGTGTGTGTGTGTGTGTGTGTGTGTGTGTGTGTGTGTGTGTGTGTGTGTGTGTGCGTGAGCACGTGTGTCTGTGTCTGCCTCATTTTCTCACACACACACATCTTGTTAATGTCTGTCTGTCTGTCTGTACTGTGCGCTACAGAAATGTCTGCTGTGTGAACTCTGAGACATGATGCAGTTCACATTAAACACACACAGCTCTGAGGGCAGTCTGGTCTGAGCCGAGCACGAGCAGAACACCACACAGCTAACCTGTAATCATCTCTCTAATGAGCTATTTGGTTTCCTGATGGTTATTCTGTCTGATCAAAGTTATCCAGTGAACTCTTAGAGGAACTAAGACATGTATTTAACATTCCGCTCCTTATGGTTTGTTAAGTGGAAGGGTTTCTCTCAAACATGCTAAATAGGTTTAGATAAACTTGTTCTATCTCAAATCAGCAGTGAATATGTTAAAGAGCAGCTGTCGGCTGACACCGTGTGCACTTTGTGAACAAAAGTAACTCGTGACCTAAAGGGTCACTCAAGACGTGCTGGCACTCGTTTTATAAGTATAAATGCATCAATTTGTTCAAATGATGCACATCTCTTCTTGGAATGAACCAGCTCAGAAATATTCAACCATAAAAGCCTCTCGTGCCAACCACTGTCCAACCCTCGCTACATGGCGTGTCAGTTCCTGTTGCATAATTCTAATACTGCGACCTCAAGGTAATTAAAATCAAATAATTGAGTTCTAGATGATTGATTTACTGTAGTCATCTTGCTATGAGAGGAGCAACACACTGAAAAAATACACTATAAAAAGGGTTCACTGACATGCTAGGGTTTATAGTTTTTTTCCATGGAGATAAAAAAAAAACAAGTCAGACATGAGCCTGGCGTCAGAGTTTGCATGGCTTTTTATCCAGGAAGAGGCCGGCAGAGACAGACGCACATGTTCATTCCTCTAACAGCAACAAAGAGCCAATTGTAGGCTCCACCTGCTTGTGTAAATCTCCAGTCTGCAGCTGACTGGGAGGGTCTGCAGCCAAATCACTCTTTATCACCCCCACAGCTTCTCCATGTCCCCTCCCACTTTGTCACGTGCACTTGCTTTCCTCTCCCGGCGACTGTTTGGGAGGGTTTATCAGTATGCAGTGAGTGTGCCTTTAGCCCGTTGAGATACAGGACCCAGACAAAGTAGGTGGTTCTAGTTTTGACTGGTCACACAGCTCTTGTGTCTTGCGTCTCAATTTTCACAATACAGGAAATCCTCACAGGGTCGTACACTGAACCCATAAGCCAGCCTCTCTTCCGCTCCCTGGTCCCGGCCAGCTGTGGTGGCCAGGCTCCCTCACATCAACAGTTATTACGGGTTACATGGAAGACATTATCCAGAGGCCTCATTATGCCTCTCCGGGCTGATTCCTGCACGAGCCGGGCCACGCACACAAGGCCGAGAGCCAATAGAGTTTCAGTGATCTATCAAATCCAACTGTCCCATCATTCAATAGATATAATTCGATATCTGACCACAGTTATGTTAGTTAATAGAATTAGTCTTATGTCTCACAGATGTGTAATTTTTCTGTGTCTGTAGCCAGCTCTGGATTCACCATCTGTTTTTAATGATTATGTTTCCTGCCGCCTACAGCTAAACATGGCAGGTCCAATAAGCCATGTGCCTCCTCTAGAAAAACAATTATTTCCCCTGAGGAGGATGTGAATGACTCAGAGAAAATGCGTGATCGTGCTCGAGACACATTTTACCAAATATTCATAATAATTTTCAAGACCATTTTTTTCTTAAATAAATGCGCAACACCAAACAGTGAAACCTCAGGCTCCTGAAAGCATTTTCGTATCGTCTTGTGAACAGCGACAGGGACTTACAAGGAACACCTGTCGTCAGTGTAGTATAACCCCAAAAATGTAAACTCCTCATTTTTACCTAAATGGGATGATTCAGTTATATGGTCACATTTGAGATTTCAGTTTTTGTTGTTGTCAACCTTGGGGGTTGCCAACGCAACAGCGGGTCAGGAAGTGAATCCGAGGGGTCGCAAGAAAACCAATAAGAACTTAAAGAAAAAAAGCATGTTTGCTTTCCAATGTCTAAAAATGTAAAACACATGACAAAGCAGGGGAGAAGCCCACACAAACACTCACGTGTGGCAGACGTGGGCCAAGAATCTGCTGACCAGGCTCTCGTGTTTGCTGCAGATGTCCCTCTGAAACGAGGTCTTCAGCCAGTCCTCGATGTTGCACACCTGCAGGACCCGGCTGGAATACCAGCAAATAGTCAAGTAGCGCAATGAGGGTCCCAGTACAAAGTTGTCCCCCTTCAGTTGACACGGGGAGCTGAAGTGGAGTAGGTTCCAGAGACAGGGGTCCATGAAGATCTCGCGCAGCTGGTTACAGGTGAGGGACAAACTCCTCCGGCTGTCCTTGTCCAGGAAAGAGAAAAGGTGGAGGAGACACTCGTGGTTAAGCTGGGTGAGGTGCATGGTGAGCCGTGCCAAGACAGAAAGAGGGCCCTCGTCCCTGAGGCAGTGATAGGCCTGCTGGTAGGCACTAACAATGAGCCCGCAGCCTGTATTGTGTGACCTAGATACATGATGCCTTCTCAGGCACATGCTGGAGGCCTGCACGTATAAGGCCGTGGAGTCCGGGCTATTTTGGGAAGACAACTGTCGGCAAAGTCAAAGATGGTAGTGTTTCAGCCATACGCTCCCTTTCCATCTGTCATGGCTCTCAACAGGCTGCCAGCAGTGGACTGAGCCAGATGTTTACACTGCCCTGAACTACATCTCAAACACACGAAAAACGACCAACACCTCCACAATGCACACGACTGCAACAGCCCTGCTGCAGCAGTGAATACTTCTCTTGTTACAATGTGCAGCTGTAGTTTTTAACTCTCTCAAAAATGTTTTATATATTAAGTTTTCTATTAACCTGCAGTATTCCTACAGTTTGACACTACAAGGCTGTTTTTACATTTATAATTTTTTTAAATGGGGGGTGGGGGTAAATTTGATTTTAAGAACTTTTGAAGACACTTGTTGTGCAAAGTATTTGAGTTATGCACCATTTGAATTCTACAATACATTTCAAAGACACCTCAGGTTGAGCAATAACACAATTCAGTGCAGTAAACTAGTGTCATTATGAACAAATTACTGGGCTGAATAAGCATTTGTGTACAGTATTAAGAAATGATGACATTTCATGACAAATTTAGTTTAACAAAGGTGGTATTTATTATGCTAGACAACTGTTGTACTGGATTACATAAAGGCCCAGCAAAACAACTTTTAATGTCCCATTTTATAACCTCAGAACCTCCGTTTATTATATTAAAAATTATTAAAAACATTTGTTTGATTTTTTTAAGTTAGAATATTACATCCGCTTTGTGACCCTTTTTGAGAATCTAAGAATGTGAAAACAGTCATTTAGTGTCAAACTGTGCCCACACTTCTTCTGCACACTGAAGGTTAAATATCAAAGTAAAGAAACAATAAAACAAAACCTGTCTGGTTTATGTTATGATAGGATCTGTGGTTATCTTGAACATGAGAGCAAAACGCAGAATGAACTATGACGCAGTGTGTCTGAAAATTGCTCAATTAGAGAAGAGACATTAGCAAATGGCAAAATACCATTATGCCATCACTCTACGCAACATTACCAGTTGTGTCCTGTTCCACTTGTTATCACCAATCTAAAAAAAAATGCAGGACAGTGGGAAAATGGCACTGATGGGAGGCTGATCACAGTTTGTACTGTGACTCACATGTTCATGATGTCCTTAACCAGACCTCTGATCTGAATAAATACAATGTGAGCTCATTGAATATTCCAAGAGAAAAAAAGAAAGAAAAAGAAGCAAAAAAAAATAAAATTAGGCCACTTGTGTCATTAATGAGGACGCAGCAGCGATCCCACAGCCACCAGTGAGCAGGTGAGGAAGAGCAGCTGTTCTTCAGCATATACAGCAGCACTTGTTCCTGCCTCAGCGAGAAGGCTGACTGGCTGGCACGTGTCCTGAGGGGAGCTCTCATGAGTGTGTGTGGACGAGTATGAGTGTGGGTGGAGATGCTCGCTAGAGGGAAGGGAGCGGAAAAAAAAAAAGGCATGCTGAAAAACAAATCTCTCCCTCCTCTACGTTCATACTTGACCACATCAAAGGCCATTTTCCATTACAAACCATTACACGGGTGTTGGGACAGTTATTAACCTGATGTACATTCATGAGTCCATCTGACAACATCAAATGACATCATACGTATGTCGCATGTCTAAACACTGCAATAAATGTAGACAAAAATGTTTTCTACGTGATCCATTTCATGTCTTAGCTATTAAAATTTGTCAAAGAACCAAAACTTTTATTTAAAAAAAATCAGCATCCAGCAACAGTGTATTTTCATTTAGTTCTGCTGGTCTTGATGGATGCGACTACTGAATATTTTCATTTTTTCCCAGTTTGGGAACAATAAAGTATGTCTATCTATTCATTATCAATAAATCACTTGGTCTAATTATCACCGAAAATAGTAAAAAAAAAAAAAAATTCTCGAGTCAAATGTGAGGTCTTCAAATAACTCTACTAAGACATCAGTTTACTAAAATGCCAGACAAGCAATAGCAACACCTCATATTTGAAAAGCAAAAACCATCACGTTTATTATTTCTGCTCATGAAATTACCAACACATCTAGCTTATCTATTGCTGAATATTCTGTAGACTGTGTCAAGTTTCCTTTAATTGTCTGCCCCTTAGTTAGCAAACTTACGTCTCTGAACACAAATCAATAGTGTAACAGCTGCTGAAGAATCAATAACTATTAACTAGAGTTCATAATTCTTTATCCTAGAGCTAAATTCAAAGAAAATGGAATAAACTTAATCTGGATCTAAAATCTGACATTTTTCATTTATGGTGGTGTGTTTCCTTGACTTGATTCTTCTTATTGATTCAATAATAGGAGCTTCTGCCAAGTAAAGGATTACTAAAAAAAGATTTGCTTCAAACGATTTAAGCAGTTTAAAAGTGAGCAATGGTCGTGATAAATAACCTTATCTGCCTGTGTAGCGGTCAGTGGGCCGTCTGGTAGTGGTGATGGATTACCTGGCTCGCTGAGTCGAGCTCAGAAAAGACAAAAAAAAAAACCGTCAACATTTGAAAATAAGATTCTCTTTTGTATTTTGTCATGTTCACTTGGCCCGTTACATGTTGTGAATTTCACTGAGGCCTGTGTATTTAAAAGATACTCCAGCATCAATACAAACATAACAATTTGACAATGATCATTTCTTTCACATCTGGTTCTTGTCAAGGGGTTAAAAAAAGTCTAGAAACCTAATGAACGCTTGTCATTCAATAAAAGTATTCGATTTTTAAATTTAAAAAACCTCTTCTGTCTAAAAAAAAATAAAAAATAAAAAGTTGTGAGGTTCTTCAGAGGTGGAACATGTAAAGTTAGAAACTTTAAAAACAATAGACACTCCAAATATTTTCACAATGACAGTGTCTCAACACAATAAATCTCATCAGTCTAGGATAAACATTGGACCAACTGAGGTTTTCCAAGGCTAAAGCTTTATACTTCATCACATCAACGATCAACTTTGTAATCTATTACATATGGAGTAAGTCTGCCTCAGTTGAGGAATACAACATCAAGGAAAATAAAAAAAGTCATTTTAAACAAAAATCAAGCAGCAAATTATACATGATGCTGTCATGCAGGTCATGAAAGAAGAAAGATTGTTGCACATACATTAAACATACAGAAATGAACTATTATAATCAAGCACTGTGGGAGATGTGGCTGAGGTGAAGTCAAAACGGAGTGAGGAGCTGATCTAAGGCAGAGGAATCTAACAGAATCATTGTGCAACCACGTGTATTGCTGGGCCATCCTCCTCGTCACAGGCTTCGCTCTCTGTCACGGCCCCCACAGAGACTGTGTCAGCTTCATCCAGTGCAGCCATGTCTTTGTCTGCAGCGACTGTGTCTGCCACGACCTCGTCCTGAGCAACTGCCTCTGAGGAAACGCTGTCTGGGGCTGTGTTGTCCGCAGCAGGTTTGTCTGTGGCCGTGCTGTTGGTGGTGTTCTTGTCTGAGGCCACGTAGAAGAGGATGTAGGCCTTGGCCTTCCTCACCGCCTCCTCATTGGTCAGAGTCACTGTGCTGTCGTTGAAGTGGTACCAGCGGTCCTTGTGGCTGCCATATGCTGTGTAATGACCTGATCCGACCCTGTGAACAGTCACATCCATCAGCTGCTGCTCTCTGGTGTCATACAAGACATATCATTTCCTGCTGCTGAAGTGAGGGGGACACAGCAGCAAAGCAACATCGCCACCCAGAGGCCAAAGGGTAAAACAGCAGCACTTTGATCAACAGCACACCATGGCATTTTTTAAGGACTCTCAGCCTCATGCATTTCAGCATTTAGTGACACACATCTTATGTTCAAGATAATTACAGAGACTAAAAATAGCATAACATAAACCTGACAGTTTTTTATTATTGTTTCTTCACTGTGATGTTTAACCTTCAGTGTGCAGAAAGATGTACGAGCACAGTTTCACTCTAGACGACTGTTTTCACATTCATAGATTATTAATGAGGGTGGAAGAGTAGATATGCTTGTATAACTTTTAAAAAAAACATTTTGACGTTTCTTTTCTTGGCACATCTAAACGCTTTTTCAAAAACTCTCAGTTTGATACCTTTTAGCATTTAGTGGCTTTGTGACACCAAGTGATGGGGGGACTGACAGACTACTGCGGTAGTCAGAGCTAGTTCTTGGGTAAACACAGCCCTTTTCTAGCCTGAAAAATTTCTGAAACTTCTACTCACCCAGAACCATGATGCACGACGACAGCCACAAGGTCGTACAGGCAACTCCCCGGTGAAGAGTTCTCTGGCTGCAAACATGGGAGCACGATGAGAATTCACAACTGTTGCTGGTCACTCTCGATTACACTTCAAGGATGATAATGATAAAAAGAAGGTCTGTAATGAAGGGAAATTCTAGTTTTTGCTTTGCACCCATTGATGAGGCTGTTTAACAGAATTGCTTGACAATAACTCCCCCTGGAGCTACTAGAACCAATAGCTACAGTTAAATATATATATGTCTTTGGTACAATAGTGTGTACACAATATAAATGTAAGAAAATCATTCTCCCCATGAGTGTGTCAGAATCCATCATCAGCTGATTGTGAAAAGGGGAAATTCAGTTTGACTAAATCACCAGTTTGGCAAAGGCACTATTGTAATTTTTGTATACATGCAAACCTTCTATAATATCTGTTCTCTTCTCTTCTTCATGCTATCTGCAGCTGCTCTGTTTGTGCCAAACTTACAAAGCAGTCATTACAGCTCCAAGTCATATTTCAGGTTACACCAAAGTCAGCTGACTAGCGTCTTGCTAATGATGTTCCAGAGTATGACAAGTGGCTCCTTTTTTATGTGACCATACCACCTTGATTACATAAAGATTAAATTTGACAACAAGTACACTCGGTCGTTGTCCTATTTTGATCGTCCCTACAAGTGCAACTGAGGTTTGAAAAAAAGGAATAAATAGAATGTCCCTTAGTAGAGCGTAAACATCCGCCAACGCCCAACAGTCCCCTTAAATTCATTCAAGCCACACCAAATTGCACACACTCACTTTTAAAAGTTGTCACAGAATGTCTGCTATTCTTTGAAATCCCTTGGTAGAGATATAACAGTTTAAAAACTATATTGTCTCCTGTTTTGTGCTCACCTCAAGTAGGTAACCCCTCATGTCCAGGCCCGTCAGTGGAAACTCCACATAGGTATCGACCTTGTTTCTCAAGAAGGCCGTCCAGTGGAACCTTTTCAGGTGCAGACACAAAACCTAAAATTGAAAATAAAACCTCCAGTTACACCAACACTTCCTCCCAACTACTTAACTCTCACGCACTATTCAGTGAAATTAGCCAACTGTTATTTATTGATTGAGAATTTCTGTCTCACACCTTTGGCAGCTTTTGAATCCAGAACTTCTTAGTGGATTTCTGTCGCTTTTTACACTTATGGCAATAGTACAGTTCTGTTTCATCAAGTTCTTCCAGGTCAGTGAAGCTACGCAAGCAATCTGAAAAAAATTAAACTCAGCTATTAATCTCAGGAGTTAACAAAAAGAATGTTAAACATGAAAAAAACCAAACATGTCTAATGAGTCATTGCCTTTGACAGAGGGAAATTACCACGTAATGTGCATATTGGCCCGGGCTCCTGGTCCTTACTTCTCTTTTGTCTGAACTGGTTGGGAATGTCTAAAGACAGATCTGTGAGCAAAAAAAAAAAGAAAAAATGTTCCGATATCATTCATCATCGGATAATTTTTTTTTTAAACTGTTACATTCACATTACACATTCTTTCATTCTCTTTGTGACAAGGAGTAACACTAATGGTGAGAGGTTTTGCAGTGGTAATGGCTTCACAAATCACAAATTTACTGAAAGGTGAAAAATACTGCGCCTCTATTCAACTAACTTGCTGTACATTGTTATTCAATAAACAAAAGTCATCTTACCAAGAAATGGATCAAACTTCCGAGACTCTGTCCCACATATCAGGCAGTTGACTTCATTCTGAAGTAGTCCACCAAAAATTGATGTGACAACGCTGGCAGTCCCATTTCTGTAAGGATTCAAAAAGGCAAACATAAAGCCGCTGTAATCCATTAATGTGCGTATATTCAATCAATGCATAAGCACAGGGATGTGTATAGAACCCCTCATATTCTGTGGACCAATCAATGTTTACCGACGAGTAAATGGTACTCATCTGCAATTTGTGAAAATTTACTCATGTAAAAAGTTCAATTAGAATATTAAAAAACAGTATGGCAATGTAAAACGGCACATCGAACAACAAAGAACAGACACCTTTGAAAGCCAAGTCATGGATGGCTGAATGGCACGGCAACTACACACCAATATCAATTACAAATTCAGAACAAAACACAGACAACCAGGTGAAACAGAATAATTGTATTGTTAGATGAACTTGCATGCAGCATTTGTCCTCTGCTGCGGAGAGTCTGACCCCATCCTGAGGCGAGGGCGGGAGCAATGCTCCGTTGCGACTGTACTGGAGCTCTCTGTGGAGGTGGTCAAGCAGGTAACGCATAAACTCATGGGCGTCCTGCTGCTGATAGCCCCTGGACACACAAACACAGCTTTAAATCATACTACTGAAATAACTCACAAAGATTATGCAGGACTTAAACGGAAACAGGTTACTGCTCATTATTCAGAGTTTAATTCTGGGAAAAACCCCTGTTGACATACCTGAAACTCGGCATGATTTTCCATATGGCATAAAATAAGGAGTCTGGACTGAAGGCGGTCTGGCTGCCTTGCCACAGGGAGCAAAGTGTTTTCCTGAACTCCTCCACTAAAGACCTGTTCAACATAGGGAGACCGTTACCACGTTTCAGGACCTGGTGCAATCAAATCCTAAAGTTAATCCAATGTCATGAAAACCTTAGCAGTGAAAAAGATTTACCATGTAATACAATTTGTGTCAGAATGAAATACAGCATAGTGATTTAAAAAAAAAAATTCAGGTCATTGTACAACACTATTTATGCAACATTACATATGTACACTGTGAGTCTTACTGTTATTAGGAGCCTAATAAGAACAGATTTCTGAGGGGTTGTCTCCATTATCACTCACTTTTCTGACAATTCTGTCAATTTTTATACTTGCTGAAATTAATTTCAGATCAATGCACTCAGTGCCAAAATCCTCCCGCCTTCAGAAGAGGACCTTACACAGTGTTGTCCCCTTGGCTGCGGGTGTGGTACATCCTTCTTCCTGCTGTCTTACCGCTGCGTAGAGCTACTGCAGGCAATTCCTTGAAGAAACAGCTGAACTGCTCAATGTTGCTGTTTAAAGACAAACACAAGTTTAGTGGAAATATGTTTCACACTTGTGCTTTGCAATATTAATAAAAATTAGAAAAACAGGCAGGAACAAATTTTATGAGCAGAGCAAACAGTCTTAGATTTAGGTAAAGTATATATGGCTATTATCTTAACTCAGGTGAATGATATCATAGCAGCTTTTGCACCATAACTGCAGACACGTCAAGTTGTTATGTTATTTGTTCTGTTTATTTCTAAAAAAATATCTTAAGTAAAAACTTGATTTAAAAAAAAAAAAGATATAGCCTGCCAATGCTTTTACATTGCATTTGTATATATGCAATGACGTAGTGACACTACAATGATGATTTTGATTATTTATTGACTCTAAGAGGGCAGGCAAAATTCTGATTTTGAACACATTATAAAAAGAAACCAAAGCCAGGAAAGTAGGAAGCTAGATTTTCTTTTTAAACTAGGGCATGCTTTGACAAATGGTCAGCAGTAATATTAGTTTTTTTTCTTCTTTTTTTCAGAATAATCTTTTTGGAAATAGGGGGAATGTGTGTTGGGTGGAAAATCTGGCCTTCAACTGTGTCTCGTTTCCAAGCAGCTTGTGTAATCCCCCTGACTGTGCCCCAGACTGTATTAATAAGAGGTGACGGGTCACAGGGGCCTTATGGTCTACAGGGGCAGAGCTACTGAACCACGCTGCAAAGCATGTTTACCACGAACGCACCTCATACTAGTGCAGAGCTTTACCTGAGGGACTGCAGAATGGCGTTCATGAAGCATGTGTTGCCCAAGTTCCGCAGGCCTGTAGCACCTAAAGCTGCCCCATCCTGATAGAGACAAGTGGCATACATTAATATGTATACACACATTAGGGAAGCTTTAAACTATGATTCAACACTGTTGTGGATTGGCTACAACGTTGCCTCTTCTTACAAATGAAATTAATAATAATACTTTCAATTCAAGTTTATTGTCATATGCACAGTAAGGAAACATGTTCCCTGTACAATGAAATTCTTCCTCTGCTGTCCACTGACTGCCAGACAATGTAAAATCCACAATATATACTACAAATATACAAAACAATTCTATGTATGCTACAATATATACTACAAATATACTAAATAAAACAAAAAATATATAAAATAAAACAATTCTTAAATTCAGGCACTTACATTATCTTTTAACAGTTTGCTGTCTACAGTTGGACTTTCCTGAAGTTTTCTTTTCCTCTGCCTGTCACCCATCAGTGCCGAGCTGCAAGAGACAAAAAATGTTTTACCTGGACACTGATTTTTTTTTTGCCTTGAATTTTTTTTTGCATCTCGTGAAACATGATTAAAGTTAATCTATCTTTTTTTGTGTGAAACACTGTCAAACTATCCAAACTAATGCTCCATTTCATTTTTCATAATTTGAGGATAGAGTATAACAGGACAATAAACAACACCAGAGATTAATACTTACTTTTCTAAACTCTGAAGATGCTCCCTCACCTTCTGAACCTGCCCAAGTTTGGTGTCATTGACAACAAATTCATCACATCTGTAACTATAAAACCCACATTAGACAAGAAACATACACATTTGAAAACAGAATAAACTTACTGAGATTTGAAACCGTCACAATCTTACATAAGAAACACAGTAGTCAATAATACATATGTGTTTCACTGTGGTAGGACGTAGCCCTGAACCACAGGTGGCAGGAGTGATTGTCATCAAATGCTTATCAAAATTTGGATCACTGTTTTGTTTGAAATTAAAATAATTATTTGTGGCATGTAACCAGAAGAATCTTGGATCACTTGCAAAGTAACTGATCAAGCTTTAACAGATTAAAGAAGGTCGTAAAAAAACAACATTTGGTTCCCGTTAACATGGAATCACAATCCTTTGACTGTTAAACGTTTTAATGACTGTACTTTTGCACAGTGAGTCACAGATTGTAATCATAGATAGGTTGGTCATGAGGGACACTCACCAAAACACACTGAAGTTGCTGCAGTCCATGCAGAGAGAGTGATGGGATTTCTCCTTCTCCTGTTTCTCGCTCTTCCTTTGACTGTTGCCAAGGACTTGACTCTCTTCAAAGTGCTTCTTTGCATGTCCATTGACATATCTAGATTGAAAAGTATGTTAGAACGCAACCATCAACACACAATGGCCTAACTGTGCCCTCCAGAACGACCTTGTTTGCTTCTCAACTTCCACGTCATAACCCGTTTGTGCCTCCAATGTATCATGATTACATTTGAGTCACGCAGGTAAGCATTTGCTTGTCCAATAGACAGGAAACCCAGAGGGCTGTTTAAGAACACTTCCCGATAGTTTCGACTCAAGACTCTTCAAACCATCTGAATAAAAATGTTATCTGTCTGCGGGATAATAAGGTTGTTCAAATGTCCCCAAGTTCAATCTTCAATCCCTTGTCCAAACAGTGGAAATTGTTTATTTGTAGGATTTGTACCAACAGATAAAAAAAATCAATAATTAGTTATATTTGTCTTCACTGATGTCCTTTGCTTTTTTAATAAAAGATTTATCTACACAACAGTGTGTTCAAAGTTTCCTTACCCTGTTACACAACTAGGCGAGGAGATGTGCAATTTTTTTCAACTGTCTTAGAACACAGAGTTCCAATTTTGGAACTTTTAAGTGTGCAGTGAACGGAATGCACCTATAACATGTGGTAGGCCTTGTTAATCAACCTTCAGGGGAAATGAAAATGATCGACGATTAGCTCTGTGACTAGAAATCAAATCAGAATTCACAATAAGCAGAAGTTGTGGCCTTTCCTGATACAATTCCAGATCTGGGACAATCATTTTGCTGTTGAGGCTCATTTCTATTTGACCACCTCAGTGACCACGGATGCACCTCTGTAGATAACACATGTTAATTGATGTACTGCAGCTCTTACGTGATCCATGCATACGTGACCTAGTGGTGTGTGTGTGTGTGTGTGTGTGTGTGTGCCACTCGAAGCTCTAACAAACCAAGGGCGCCAACTCACCTTCCACAGTGGACCGTCGTGCAGGTGAGGCAAACCCACGGACTCTTATTCGACCTGCAAACTGGAGGGGAAAGACGAAGTTCAGAGACTCGGTGAACCGCCGCGGGTGGTCATCGGGCCGTTCTTCTCCTCCTCGCGTGTCCCTGACACAGTATCTGGTGAATTGCCCTTGTGAGAGCTGCTGTGCCTCCCCGCGGCTCCACCGCCCGTCGAGCTGAAGACCGTGTGGTCGCGTCGGTAGCGAGGGTCGTTTGTTTCTCTGTGTCTACATCGACGTCGGTTGTTAAAGTGAAATGAAAAGTGTCACAAACACTCCACTCACCGCTGCAACACCAGGAGGACGGAGATCCGTGGGGGAACCCGAGGGAGTCGACGGCGCCGCTCACGCTCGAGCTCAGGTGGGGGCACTCCATCGGTTCACGGGAGGCGGCGGACGGGGTCCGACACCGCGGGGGCCAGGCAGCTGACAATGGGTCGCCAATTAACACAAACTAGCTAAGCTAGCGTTAGCGGAGCCAGTACTTCTGGTCGCGGACGCACGTTTCGCTGCCTTCTGCTAACGCCCCCGCGTCCTTTAGCTACGAGATGTCCCGCATGGTGGCAGAGGACCTCACTCGGACACGCAGTGAAATGAACCGGTGTCGTTGGTGTAAACGGGTTACGAGATACCTGCTGGCGTTTGTCACAAACAAATGGAAATAACTCCAGGAAGTGACGTAGCGTCTGCCGGCTGGGCGGTTCGCCAAAACACAAAACCAAAGATGAAAAACGCTTCTGCGTGAGTGTGACAGTGGATTACTTCCTGCTTCGCTTTCGCCCGTGAGTCATATTAGGGCTCGACGTATTTGTCTATTGCATTTATACCTACTGTCATTTGGAGGGACCTCTGATATTCGAACAAATCCAGCCACATTGTGACACTATATACAGTGTCATACTATATACACTATATATACAATATATTCGGCAGGCACTCGGTACCACGCATGCGTACCGTTGTTGATACGCTTCCTCGTTTCGGACCATCGGTGAAAAAAACATGATCTTACCTGTTTCAAAACTTTGAAATCATTTTTTACCATAAATATCATATAAATATTAAGTAATTAAACACACATTTACTTGATATAACACTTTATTTCAGTGGTGGTGGGTACTTTTTTTGCCCTTAATTTTTTGATGTCTGCTTTAAACATCTATACTACATTTCATAGGTAAATATGGCACTTAAAAAAATATATGTTTGACAGCCTAAATGTAAACCAGGCCTATCTAATTGCCCATAAAGAAGTTAAAACTGTCTGCTTACACAATCAGTGTAATGTAATTTATTATAGTGCACCACTCACAAGGGCCAGTTTTCTGCCTGTTTATTTCTGATATTTTCAATACATTTCGCCGATACTTATGTATCTTGATTCTGCAGTACTTTCACTTGCTATATAATATTTAGATTGTAGTATTGGCACTTACTTATGTAAGGAACTGTAATGCTTTTCCACTGTTTAAAATTCATCTGCATAAAGCCGTGAAGAACTGTTGATGTCCAATACATGTTTTAGAAATAAATCCATCAAATAAAGTCACTAAACTACATTTTAATTAAATTGATCAACTTTAGCAATCGATACGTTGAGTTTTACCTGTAATTAACAACACAAGGTGGTGACTCAATGTTAATGCTTGAACCTAAACATTCAAGACAATACCAGACTAACTGACTGGCACATGTCATACTACTGCCGTCGTTATTTTAATCTGCAAATAATCTCACTGCAACATGTGCTTACACTGAATATTGTTGTCCGAAACCTTTTTTAAATGAACATAGTTTGTTACAATCCGGGTTTACACAAAATTATAAATTAGGGACAATGTTGAAATACATGTTCCATTAACAGTCTACACAAATGACTTTTAGAGTGTAAAACATTTAATAGGAGGGATTACACTTAGTTTCAGTCAAAGGTCTTACACATGGCAAGTATTACTAAAAAAAACCTCTCCGCTTGCTTTGCAACAGATATGCACCTGTACCTGTTTTTATAAACGGAGTAAAACAAAACAAGTAGCAAAATATAATTGAAATTTTATGGAGGAAATCCTAGAATCAAAGAGTAGCACCTTGGAAAGCCATGTGTTTTGTAAAACAACACTGTTCAAGACCAATTTTAGAACTAAAACGCAATAATAATCAAAATATTTACACCACTCTCTGAACTCCATTGTACATTTTAAAGCCTGCATCATATCCTGCAATTTTGTGACTCATTTACACCAAATTAAAAGCATGAGCATGACAGTTTAATGATCTTATAGCCATATATTAAAAGTTAAATGTGAGAAAATGTTTGTTTTTTATGTAAAACTTTTATGTTGAAATCGTTGCAGCCTAAATCTTAAGATTTACAAATGCTGAGCAAGAAAACTTTATAACATAGAGTGTGCAGTCAGCAACTCTGTATAAAAAAGATGGACAAAAACTGCTCTAAATATATGTGTTGGGTTTTGAATTGACATGTGCATTGAGTAGATGGTTGAACCAGATGATGATGTAGTTATATTTTGGGAACACTGAAATGAATGTGAGATCACGCAGTTAAAAACGTTTCAGTTATAAGTACACAGGAGGATGAATATCAGAACTTGAAATGATGAATGTTTGTCTAAAACACTGACTTTCATCTGGAAGTTTTTACAAATCATTGTATGAGCAATGGCTGTGTTCTTTAATGGTTGCATTTGACAATTATTTTCATTAATAGACTATTTTCTGGATTAATCATTTGTTCTACAAAATGTCAGAAATGGATCCCAAATTGCTTGTGCTGACCACCAAACAGTGTAAAACTAAGTATATTAATATTCCCATCACATAAGAGAAAGACAAGCAGGAAATTCTTAAAAATGTAAAGCAGAAAAAAATAGTTCAGAGATTAATCAGATATAAAAAATGACTGCTGATTGATTAATTGGTTGCCAAATAGTTTTACCTCAATTTTCTTTTTGATCCACCTTTTAATAAACAGATGTGTTTTGTATTTCTGAATTAAAGCATAGTGAATAGAACATTTCACAAAACTCTAATGGCTATTGCATATGTCAGTAAAAAAAACAAACACGGAAATCTAAAAGTTGTTATGTTTGGCATCAAGACTATTAGAGTCATAAGACCAAACCAAGCTGGTAAAAACTCCACATGTGGCTTTCAATGATATAGATGATTTTCTATGCCATTTCAATTGCCTGCGGCTGAAGAGGTGAATCAGACCTGGGTTCTTTACTTTTCCCTGGTTCATTCTTCTTGGAGCTCATTTTCCTAAAGAAGAACAAAAATATGAAAGATAATTACCAGGGAGTAGTCATTAACTGCATGTGATGATATACATTTTTAGTTGATGTTTGTCACCATTCTTTATGTAAAACTAGAGAAATAAAAAGCGGTCTTACTTTGATCTAACAGTCAAGACGACCACAGGTATGATGAAAGCGGCAATAATGACACCAAGCAAAACTCCACAGATGATTGCTATTAAAGAGGACAACAGTGTAACAGATGGAAAGTCATAGATTAGACACTAAATGAAAAATAAACTATTTCACAACATTTGTATGCAGATAATTGTAACCAGATTGAACCTGAATTATTGTATAAAGAACAGTTTGGTCTGAAGCAAACAGGGATCTTTTTTCCGCTTACATGTACGATATAAAATAAGAAATTATTCCAAGCAAACAAAAACTTTTCAATATGTTGAAATATTACACAATCATGTCTACTCACCAATAGGAGTGTCTGGCTCATCCTCCTCCGGATCATCGCCATCATCTTAGAACCAAGACAATTAACATCAGCGTGTTTAAAAACATGATCAAATGTGCTATGTGTGTTTTTGATAGGAGCAGTGTTATGAGTCTTTCATACTAAAATATGCATTGACATATAGATATTTTATCAGCAGCTCTTTACACAAGAGAGAGATGATTTGCACTCACCATGGATGCCAGCACATGTAGAGTTGCAGCTGCCTTGATCGAAAAATCGGTTTCCATTTCCAATACAACCCGACCAGATGAACTTTTTGCATTTGTCATGAACAGAATCATAATAGTATCTCAAAAGCTGACCCCTACATTGACCTATGGCCTTTTTAAAGTGGCAAGCTAGAGATTCTGTGAAGATAAAAAACAAACAAACATCTACATTATCATCATCATCATTCATCGTCATTAGTAGAATTCATAGCAGTGGCTGCAGTTTCTGAAATACAAAAAACATGTGTGACTGATTATATTCAACTATCAAACCATCAGAGTTTTATATCAATAAAACTTTATTAAGGAGGCTTGCAAAAAGCCTCAGGTGTATTCAATCATGCTCAAACGTAGACCCACTCTTTCACCACTTGGTGGTGCCCTGCTAATACTCAATTTGTCCTACAGTTTCAGAAGAAATACAGGTGTGATGAAATTAGATTATTTGGGTCCATTTAATCAACACACAAATTGTCATTGGTACTGATCACAGGATCACTGATTTTGAAAACCTTATTATTAAATGATCCTCCTCAAGCACCCCCCCTCTCAGTTGCAATTGAGGAGGCTTGATGATCATGTAGCTTTTCCTATCATGGTCCTTTAGGCAATAAAACGTATTAGCCAGTTCATGTTCCAAAGTCCTCCAGAAGAGGGAATTCATTTTTATTTTTTTTTACTCTGGGATCATCTACTTTTAGGCAGCCTTTGAAGTTACATTAGACATTTTGCATATTCAAATTGAGTATTAGTGGTTAAACAAAACAAATGATTACATAAGACTCGTGTATCTACAGTATAAATTAATCACGTGAATGAAATCGTCTTACCGTCCGTGGGGTAGATATTCTCTGCGTTGGCAGAACAGTTTCTTATACACTCTCTCTCATTTACAAAGCGGTTGCTGTTTCCACCTTCCCCATTGTACATGAAAGGATTGCACTGATCTTTGGTGTGATTATAATAGAACGCTACGATGAACTCCAGTCCATTGCCTGCACTTGGGGGCAACTGACAAAAACCTGTTGGATGAGAAAAGTAAACTGTGAGTTAGAGAAGTTTCTTTTGGACAAAGTGATTTGTTTTACAAGCAATGACTGAACAATATGTGGGTGAGAAGTACTGTTGGCCAATTACAAGCTGGTGAGGAGACCATTGTACAGTTACTGTATGATAAATGCTTCAGTAGAAATCCTCAACCGATACCACTGTTTGACATAACTAATGCCTAACTAACCTCATGACCACAGACCCACTCCCTCTTTTTATGACAGCAATAAAGAGAGTCATTATATTTTCAGTCCTCCCTCTCTTTATACATTTCACAGAAGGGAAGTGGTGTCAAATGGTTCCTTTGCCCAGAATGCATTTGATTTTAGAGGGAAAACTTAACTAACTGGATGCTTAAAATGTGGACCGTCCCAATAATTTACACTGTTGTGCAGTGAAAAGAAGTTGCATGATGGCATTGTCTACCTCATCATGCTTATAACAGTCGGCTCCGACAGAAATAATCTCAGTGTTTGAAAGTTTGGAATTACAGAGGGGGGAATTGTCCAGTCAACTTAGTCCATTCGTTAACCGTGTGTAAATAATATTTCCAGGAGAGTAAAGACCATCTTTTCTTTTGTTTGGTCACAGCTGAAGACAATCATTGTTGGCTTCAGTTGCAGGTTACAACGTGAACATGAAGTCAGTAAAAAAGGTACAGTACAATCATATCCTGCTGAAAGATGCAATCTACACAAGGTCCACGTGACAGAAAAACTGAAAGATCTAAGCGAAAATGTAACCCGCCATGTTGCACTGATAGGGGGGAAGGTGAAGCTTTATTTCCTTGAATCAGTTTCAGTGAGACTAAAACACAACATATAACTGAATCTATGATAGACAAAATATGTCAACCGCAATTTTTTATCCAATTATGTTTCAAAAAGCAGCACTTATATCCAGGCCCTATGTGCTGATAGTCTGGCCTCTCTTGAAAAGTAATCATAGGGTCTATAAACTGATATTTGGTTAAGGTTTAAAACAAAGAGTCATTTTAGAAGAGAGTCGTTTGATTTACCTGGAGTGCTTGTCTGGCTGACGTGGATTATAGCAACAGCCATCCCCAAAAGCAAAAGGTGCTTCATCTTGCTGCTCGTCTTTGTCCCGTCTCTCCTGGAGTGTGTAACGGTTGTAAACTACAGTGGGAGTGGGTTGTTATTGCTGACCTTTGGACAGTCATTTGCCCAACGGTGACACCTTCAATCGAAACAAATGTTAACGTATGTGATAGTCCTCTTCCTCTTTTTCTTAACCTTATTGTAGAATAGGGTTGCAGTTTCTTACATGAGGGCGTGATACAACAAGCTCCATATGCTCTTTATGAGTGTCAAATGTGTGGTTTATCAATATATTCATTGCCTCTGACTGCTCAGTTTCCTAAGCCTAATTCAGGGAACACAAAGGCTCCAGGTAAACACCTGCTAAACTGCCACAGCATACACAGGTAGACTGAAAGATATGTGAGTTTGTAGTAGAAGAGTTGCAAGGTTTTTAAAAAAAAATTATGGAGCATGTTATGACTTTATCCATCCAAACCAAAATGACTGCAAATGCAGCGTGCTGGACTTCAGAGCATTTGTGGTGCGTTCAAATCCCCCTGTCGCAGAATTACCTCAGGAAGTTACCCATTCCTTTTTATGGTTGTCATTTGGGCTAAAATACTCACAGAGAAAGACTTTGCTCTTTAATATGTGATCTTCATGAGTGAAAATAAAGTGAAAATAAAGAACAGATGTCATGAGAAAAAAGTGCTCTATAAATGAAATTTATTTTTATTATTATTATGAAGAATTAGGAATTATATCGGTGGAGCTTCTCATTCATCCAGGTCCTAGTTATCCAAAGGCAATGAATCCGGAGCAAACGGGACTTGGTTGTAGTTTCTTGAAGACGTTTCACCTCTCGTCCAGAAGGCTTCTTCAGTGCTAACCAAGTTGTGGTGGAACCCAGGCAGTGCTCAGGAGTGCTCCAGGCTGTTTTAACAATGGTCGTGAAAGTTGTTCAGTTGACTCCAACAAGCGTAAACCCTTTAACAAGCATTGCTGACACAGTCTAGAGCAACTTTGGATAATTTGAAGGATGGATGGATGGATAGAAAAGCAGCATAGCTAGAGGTCTGCGGTAGAACTGGTAAGTCCGTCAAGTTTATGTAGTTCATTGGATTTGCTTATATTCTGTGAAGTAATTGTGCTGATTCTCTGCAATGTCACCCTGACCCTTACAAACTCATTAACCATGGGTTGGTAAAGCAAATGAAGGGCCCAGGTAGGAAGGAAACGGTCAATTTGGTCATTTTTAGCACATACGTCATAGTTTGTCACTGGTTTGTACAGATAAAATTAGGAGACGAGATTGGTTTTTAAAAAGATCATTGCCCAGGTTGTGTGAAGATTGAGCCTGGTGTTGTGCCTGTTTCCCCATCCATATGTTTCCCCTTAAACCTCACCCCAACCAGCTGTTTTCAAAGACGTACCCTACACCGAAGCAAGTCATCTCTAACAAGTCTCACCACAACCTGACAATGTTCAACGTAATTTGGGAGGGAAACCCTTTTTAACGGGAGTAGACTTTGACAGGGTACCTGTTCACACCTAACATCACCAGGACCAGGGGGTCCCATATGTGACAGTGTGTTTTAAATGGTTTTATAAACTGACACCTGTGCACTAATTTAAGCGAAAGGTTCCGGGCAAAATAATCAAAACATCTTTCCACCTTTGAGAAAGGTTGACACAGAGGGAGGAATCTAAATGTCAGACGTTTCTCCGTTTGTTGGGTTTGTGGCGCCATGGTGTTCAGACGGGGCCGCACGTCGTGAAAAGGGACCATGCACGGCAGCAGTCTGAACTCGCCTGCCCGTGGAGCCCTCACACCTCACCTGTCAGCATCGCTCCTCTGACTTTTCCCGCCGACACTGGAACAATCCGGCGCGTCGCAAAGTGTGCCGCTCGACCCCGGCGCACGTGCGCGCGTGCCGCTCAGCAACTCCCGCTCTCTCCATCCGTCGGCAGACGGAACCCGAGGCGAAATGAGTGACTGGGCTCCGATGCGGTCGAGCTGTCACTCTCCGGTGACCAGATGAAGGCTGGAGGCTGGTTATTTTTTTTTTTTTTTTTTGGGGGGGGTATTTTGTTTCGTTTGTTGTGGCTCTGACGTCAGTGCGAGCTACAACGATGCTGACGACATGGGTATAAAAGCTCTCGTGCTCCAAGCTCCTGCTCCTGCTCCTGCTCCGGGTTGACATCAGACTGAGGGGATCAAGATGAACCGTCCGAGCTTCACGTCCATCCTTTTACTCCAGCTGACTCTCCTAGCTGGGCTGCATGGTAAGATATCCGATGGCTGGTGAAGTAGCCTGTCGAAAACTTGTTATGCACTTTCAGATGTGTGTGTGTGTGTGTGTGTGTGTTGAGCAGGTGTCTCCATCCACCTGACCATTTACTCTCAGAGGAATGAAATGCTGGTTGATTAAAGTGTTTACTGTCATTTTGTTTTATGATAAAATAAGATAATCCTTTATTAGTCCCACACTGGAGAAATCTAACAAATTACAGCAAAAAAAGGAGAAAAAAGTAATACATAATTAAACAAGCATGCAATATAAACAGAAGGAAATATTAAAACCGAAAAAAAGAATAAGTAGAATATATACAGTGTAAACAGAACAGGGTTTCACATAAATGCATTTACAAAATAACCCTGTTGTATTGTTGCACGGCTGATTATTCTATTATATGTTAAATATGCAGGTGATTTCTTTTCTGCCTGTTTCAGGTGCCAAATGGACATACAGTGGTAAGTCTCATAATTTTCCCCCAATTTCTCTTTTTTCTTGTGTGTTTGTTTGTTTGTATGTTGTAAAACATATCAGGGTAGATATACATACATCATTTTTACATCGAAATTTCCCCTTTGGTGCATTTTTAATCCCAGTCCACGTTCACTTGTAGCCTATATATAGTCACTCGCAGTGGTTTTTCTACCCTTGAATCAGAATTAACTAATTGACTGTTTTTGTCCAAATCTTTTTTGGGCAATAACTGAGTCAGAGATCTGGGCCCAACAGCAGTGCCGTGAGCCGACAATGCCAAACGAGAAGACAGAAGAGATCGCAGCATCAAATGCTGTGCTTTGACATAGAAAGGGTCGGAAAAAAAGATACTGTGGCTCCTCTTGAGCCTCCGAAGACAACCAATGCTGACAACCCTCGTGTCACTTCATGTAATTGTAGAAGTACTGTAATTACAGACTCTGCAATTACAACATTTCACAAGTGGCTGACTGCCCTTGTCTCATGCCTCAAGTCTTGACGCAGGGACTTCTTGAACTATGACTGTCTATCCCTTACATAAACTGTGCTCAGAGCGTGACCTCTTGTCATTGTGCCACTGCTACTCAAAAGTCTGTTGCGTTCAGGGACAGAATGTTAAAACCGATAAGTGGGCAGGTGCAGCACATTGGTTCAACATTGCTCAAACTTACTATCTTCTTTTTGAAACAACTTTATGATGCATAGATTCTTTCACACCGAGACACAGTGATTTATGGTCAAATAATTACAGTCAGAGGAAATTTCTCCTGCGTAATTCAGATCTCTGAAAAAGGCTGGTCCATCCCTGTTTTTATTATAGCAGTGGCTGAGCATTAAAGCAAACAAATGGCCTTTTATAGATAAACAGTTGTTTATCCCCTACCTGTGGAAATTTTATAAAATTGGAACATCACCTAAACAAACAATGTCAAATTAGGATAATTTCTAATATATGTGTGGAAAACCATAGCAATGTGGCAAAATGCCTTAGTGATTCACCCTGTAATGTAAGTAAGAAACACCACAATCATATAGTCGTAAACCTTAATGATATCTTACACTGGAAAGGTTTGTGATGACCAACGGGGAAAAAAGTTGATATAATAATAATATGAATGTATGAATGAAAAAGCCCTCTGGCCTCCCAAGTGCGGCGTGGTGGAGTTCATCCTCACTTACAGTCAAACCCTTGAGAGGCCCTGTCAGAGTCAGTAGTCTTGAGGGCTGGTAGCAGTTTCCGATGACGAGGGCACCGCCGAGTCATATTGATTCATATTCACCTTAACACTCCACCCTCTGGCAAAGGACAAACAGTGACCCTTCCCATGAGGGATGTTGATGATTGTTGTAGTTTTCTCACCCTACTCTAACCCTGATGTTATGTTCAATGGTTTTTGCAGAAAGCCTTTGTCATTTGACATTCCTTTTACATAGAAACGCCCCACTTCTTTTGAAATGGCCCACAGTCATGTGAATTCTACGAAGGCCTGGCAAGGGGCCACTGAAGGCCATTATTAAAAGGGCAGCCCAGGTCTAATTAAAACAGTAAATGAAGTGGACACTGAGCAATTATAGCCATACGAGTATCTTTCCTTCTTATTGTAGGGGGTGTTTGCCTTGATTGAACCATGAGTTTGGCTTCAAACAAGAATTCAGGGATTTCACAGCTCCACTTCATGCCCTTTGGCATGTCTTGTTCTGTCAGTCCAACTGGGGACTGGGGGCAGGCTTCATGCTCCATCATTCATATTTACCCACGGTCTGCTGGCATGTGGTGAATGGTGGATTTTTAGAATGATTCTGGACAGTCAATGAATTAAGTGGTAAATATGCAGAAGTGATGAGAGCTCTGGTACATTCATGATACTCTCTCTCCTCTCTTCCATTATTTCAAGGCTCATTGTGCCTCAATGCCTTTGCAGACACGCCTTTGAGAGACACCCTCATGCAGCTGAGGTCACTTTGTAAACTGCATGTCTTGATTTGCAAATGTGGCCATTTTCACTGTCCTGTCCTTTTAGAAACCTCTTATTTGGAGAGAGACAGCGTTCTCATTGGCTCTCCCCACAAACAACAGCCTGGTTCTCACTCACACTGCTTTAGAAAAAGGGCCAAGAGCGAAGCCACGGACCGGGCCTCTCCCATGCTGTCTTGTACATACATAATAATACTTCACTTTGATTACAGATAAAAAAAAAAAAATTAGTAGGCCAGGACAGGCCTCTGCCCTCTTTGAAACCATCTCCTACCACACTGTTGCATGTGCATTTGCTCACTTGCCCTTTCGAATTGAACAGTTTTGCATTCTATAAGAAATGCTATTAAACTAACTTTTTGTACTATACAGTATATTTAATTGTGAATATCACATTTGGGCTACATCAAGTAGCAGTCGTGAATCCAGCATGTTTTATTGATTAAGATTTACATTGATGCTGTTGCAGGGCCAGAAGGAGAGCACCACTGGCCCAAGAATTATCCATATTGTGGTGGAACTTTCCAGTCTCCAATAGACATCAAGTCAGAGCTGCTAAGGTTCGACCCATCTTTGCGTCCGATTGAGGTGCAGAGCTACCACCTTTCACCCAATGAGCAGCTCACTCTTGGAAATAATGGACATTCAGGTGAGTGTACATCGTCATCGGCGTTATTCACAAAACATTTAATAATGTACAGTACTTAAAATGTAATGTGCACTTTGACCTCAGTTCGTCTCAGGTAACAAAACCGTGTATCCCACTAAGCGGATATGTGACAGCATTATGTTGTGTTTGGCTCGGGGTCTAGGTCTCCATCAAACGTCATCGTATCCATTAGAGACATCCCCACCTAAACGTGGAGGAGTCTGTTCTTGCTGTAGAGGCCTAATTTCTGGGTCAACATAAAGAAAATGATAGGAGGATCTTCTTCCTACATTTGCCTTAGCAATTTTCCATAATCACTCTCTTATTATCTTAACTGTCCTTTTACCCAAAGAAAGAGCTCCATGTTTAGTCTGGAAGAACATGAGCAGACATTAGTCATCTGTTCTGCAGCTACTGTGTCTGATGCACCTTTTAGTTTGATATGTATTTGTAACACACGTTTAATGTCAATGATAAATACATAGATCAGAACATTACCATGCCCCTTAACCCTTTTTTTTTTTAGATCAATAAGATTCATTCTGTTTGAAGATGAGAAACGGTTTCAATCAGAGAAAAGTGAGAGAAGCTAAAAAGAATGGGTTTGATTTCATTCAATGATTTTACTTTAAGCACAATGTGCAAATTGCCCTATGAGTCATTTGAGTGACAGCCAATGTAAATGAACTCACTCATACAAGTAATGTCTGCCCTTTGTTGCTGCCGACTATTGCTGATGATTACATTGCTATAACGTCTGTGCAAGTAAACTGTTAGCCACTGAACAGCCACTTTGTGCCTGATGGATCTCAACACCACAAGCGGAGTGGCATCATCAGCTGACAAAGGTTTTTCACTTGTAAACCTTCGTCATACACTGACGAACATGTTGAGAGCACCCTGCGTCACTCCAACATTAAGTACCTTAAGCGTTGCCACATTGCTTATGCAAAGGCACTTTGACAGCACAGAGCAGACCATGGTGGTCCTCAGTTTAAAAATACATTAAAGGATAAAGGTGTCAATTTATAGTAGATGTTTGTTGATCTTCTAACTTGCGTAACCCCTCCTCTGCTCTATGTGTGCTGGTGTTTCACGTCTTGTGACCCACAGTGCAGATCTCCCTGCCCTCTGAGATGCACATCTCCAGCCTGCCTCATCGTTACACTGCAGCACAACTGCACTTCCACTGGGGCTCCCCCGGCCGACCTGCCGGCTCCGAGCACACGGTGAACAGTAAGCAGTATGCAGCAGAGGTAAACAAAGCAAACAGCACTTCTTATTACTCCCTTTAATGGAATAGACAATTTTGTACTGGCACTGCACCTAAGTTATTTTCAAGGTAGTATATGAGTATTTTCTTTATTTTCTCCCCTTCTACATCTACCCCACAACATTTCTGAGGCAAATGCTGTACTTTTGCTACACTGTGTTTATCATCATCATAGTTCATCATCACATTTTATACAGTGTGTCCATGATTACTGAATATACAGAGCTATTAAACAACTCCAGAAACAGCTCCACCTTGACAGCAATAAAATGCTGTTTATAAGTCCATGCATAGTATTAACAATCTATTACATAAGTCAACATTTGAATGCATTACTTTAGTTGATGTATCTTCAACCACTGGTAAAAAGTTAATGAACGGTTAGTTGTCCACTCACTTATCTGCAGCATCAGGCGACAGCGTCTCTGGCTCCAGACAAATGATTTAATACCTAATGACTTAAAGGGGCGACATTTGACTGGCAGAGCAACCAGAGCCACTGACTCACTTCAAGACTTACAGACACTGCTTAAGCTTAGGGAACTCTCAAAAGCTCTGCATCTGCATTTTCCAGTCTCTTGACAGGGGCCGACATTCGGTTTATAATCTACCCTGCAGACAATTTCGGAGATTGCTTATTGTGCATCTTCCACTTTGTGGTGTGATTGACTGTAAAGCACAATTATATAAAACACATTCTAATTAAAGACACATTCTAATTAAAGTTTTTGCCAGTAAACATGTTGTGAGTCTTTAAAATGTCATGTACGGAAAGTGTTAAGCTTTGTTCTAAATATATCATGCCTTTACCAGTCAAACTAGCAGTTTTTGTCATTTACTTTGACACATTAAAATTCAAAGACCTAATTTCAGTTAGACTCAGTCTGTATAATATTTCAGTGTCACTTTTTTGAAGGGTTTAAGAGGATAAGAGTACCAGACTATATATTTTGATTTTCAACCGCCTCTGGAAAGGAGTGGCCGTTTGTGCTATTTAATGTGTCAGGCCCTAGAGGCACTATCACACACTTGTTTGCTCTTTTTTCATTGTGTGTTTCAAGTAAAGCAGAAGATGTGACTGTAACATCTAAAGTGTACTTCACAATGAAATACAGTGGGTAGAAGCTGTAATAGTTACAACCTGTGTGCTCTCGTGTGACCAAGCCCCAGCTGCAGCAGAGCCACATGTAAGGTGCTGTGGTTTGACCTGAGTGGACACGTCGAGAGCATGGACCTTTTCAAGTCTGTCCACACTAGACAACCACAGTTACTTAATGACATGTTGTTGCTGAGGGATATAATGGCGGGAAGTTGAACTTTTCCCAAAAATATGTCTACCTTGACTCCCAAGACAGAACAACGACTGTAAATGTCATATTTGGCTTGAGTGACCAACATGTCTTTCTGTTGCAACAAATACACAATATTATCAGCAAGCCAAACTGACAGTCTGGTATTTACTTATTTGCCATAATAGACCACCCACTGTAGTACATCTGCAGTGTTCCTCGTGTACTTTTGAGCAAATATCACACTCCCTGAACACCACAAGCTTTTTCTAACAAGGACATTTAAAATATATCTAAAGAAGTGATGCCCTGAAACTATTCTGTATGGGGTTCACACAAAGAAAATGTAGGAAAATACAACATTAAATAATAACAGTTTAAAGAGTCTTGTTGATCGATTCATTAATAACTATGGTCATATGTCATGTAATCCCCCCCCAGTTGGTTAACTTGCTATTAGTAGTATTTTAACCAAATACCTGTTGCTTCACATTATTGTTATTTCTACAGAGAAATTGCAGCAATAAAGTTTCACACATCTCATTCTTGCAGGAGCTTCAAGGATCTCATTTTACATTGCACTTCCCAAAACACTGTTATTTTCTGATATTTCTGAACTCTAAATGTGAGTGAGACTGATTTAACAGCCTACTTTAAAAAAGATTTTTCAACTTAGTCAAGGTTTTTACCGATTCGTCATGCTATTTTGCTTCTTCTGTTCCACAGGGTCTTGACCTATTTCTCATTTCCTTCACAGATGCATGTGGTCCACTTCAATTCAGACAAGTACCCCAACATGTCCATGGCTGTGGACAAATCTGACGGCCTGGCGGTGCTGGGTGTCCTGATTGAGGTGAGGCATATAGCGGACTCTGGGGGCAGTGGTGTGTGAACATCTGGGGCAGAACCGTCTAACCGCATGGTTTCTGTACAGGTTGGTGAGTTCAATCCTGCGTTTGAACAGTTTATAAAGTTCATCAATGGGATTAAGTACAGAGGTGAGGCTACAGTGATGCTTTCTTTATCAATGTCTTTTGCAATTTAACCGCAGTGTTGTGACACCTCATCCACCTAAAATTGTTGAAAACCTACTGTTCAAGCACAGATTTAGGCATTTAACACATAAAGAGATTTGGTTCAGCTCATCTTGAGGCCATTACGGATTTTATTATGACATGGATAGTTGCTGAACAGTCACAAAATACTTATGTCATTTATTTCAACCACAGATCAGAGAGTGCAGGTGCCCGGTTTCAACATCAGGGCGCTGCTGCCTGCACGTTTGGATGAGTATTATCGCTACGACGGGTCGCTGACAACTCCTCCGTGCTATCCGAGTGTGCTGTGGACAGTGTTCAGAAATCATGTGACGATATCTCGCAAACAGGTGCTTCATCAGTTCTGATTTGATACTGGGATGAGAAAAAGCCACAGAGAAACTAATGTTAAATCGATTTTCCAGACACTTTCATTTGGTCAGTACCTTATGTTTGAACCTAAATGGTGTGGATAAAAAAAATAACCTCTGTGCTTCTTTTGTCTGTTGTGTCTTCCTAGTTTCTGGCCCTGGCAACAGCCCTCTACTCCTCCCATGCCCAGGACTCAGCCCCTGTGCCACTGAATGGCAACTACAGGAAACCACAGCACGTGGACAGTCGAGTCGTCCTGGTATCATTTAAGGAGGGTAAGTATGGCCTTTAAAACGAGCTGGCGTCAATGTATGAGCATGAGTGCAAAGGTCACATTCATCATATAGCCACTGCTTTAAAAAGGGATAAAATACATTCTTTGGTGCTATGCAGGCAATTTTTTCTTCTTCTGCAAAACACGTGGCTGTCAAGGGGACTGTGGTTGGTACATGTACAATATCATCTGCTTGTGGTTTACCCAGTTTCAGCAGGGATCAATTAAGTCTTTCTGATTATGAGATGTTGATGTCATTATCCTTAAAGTTGATTGACTTTGACAAGCTTGTTGGAAAGAAGGTCATCTTTCAAGACACAGCAGATTAACTGTCCCTCTGACACACTGAGAATGTCTTTAAAGGCTTAATTTCATGTGGTCGCCTGGTTTACCACACTGCATGGTATTTAGGTCCATAGAGTGCAGTGCTAATGTGCATGTTTTCTTCATTCCCAAGCTTCCCTCTCACAGCTATTCTTTTCTAATGGCACATGTTTTTTGACGCAGATGTGTGAAATCCTCTGTCGTTGGCTTTCATGAGCATCAGTTAGCGGGCGATGGCTTGTGCACTTAGCTCATCACTTCAGGCTGTGCTGTTGCATGCTGGGCTCGAGGACCCAACGTCGTTTCACTGAGTATCCCACGCATTGGGAGGTTTAACAAGCTGTGATTGGATCTGTGTCCGATGCAGGCAGAGGACTGCATGGTACTCTCACAGTCACATCTCCACTCAGGAGGAAGCAAGTCGTTCAGCAGCTGCTGGTCGGCGACTTGGCAGACCTGGCTGATGAAGGGCTCTATCAGCTCCTACCAAGTGGCTCAGAGAAGCTCCATGCTGGCAAAAAGAAAGACCTCAAGAACCAGCAGAGTGAGACTCTGGCCAAGGCAAAACAACAGATGCTGAAGAAGAGCCACACCAAACACTCTGTGGGAAAGTTGGGGCTGGCTGAACACACACTCTGCTACGTCTCACTGGAGCAGAGAGTTTTCCATCAGCTCAAACAGTCCCACACTGAGAACCTGCTGGTTCACACACTCAGAGATGCGGTTTTCCCTCAGCTCAACATCAAGAGCTACCTGGACTGTAAGTCAGAGTTAGCCCTGCCCACTATCAGACATATCCTCCGTGGACGGCCAACAGACGAGGCCTCTGAGTTGGATCACTCTCTGACAAAAGCCTTGATGAAGCCCAAGAAGGCTTACACAGGAATCAAGGAAAGTGAGCCAATGAAAAATTATGGTAGTCTCTCCCCTGCTACTGTTCCCAGGAAACCACACAGCCAGGGTTATCCACATCCTTGGCTTCTGCCAATGGAGTGGGAGGACTAGAGAGATTCCCGACATAGTCCAGAATCACGTTACGTCACTTTCTGTAGCAGACATCAGTTTTGTGTCCTACAGTCGATGACTCAATTTTCAAGCCACCCTCTGCATTCCCTTGAACCAATGTTTCTCACTAACGTATTTAATATTTAAATTATTCTTTCCAGTATGTGCACATAATTATATATTCTATATGAAAAAGACTGAAGTATGAGTTAATTTGCTGAATGTAACTGTGGAAAGTGCTGCGTACTGTAGGCAGATTCTAAAACATTAAGCCGATCTGAGTATGATATTTTGCAAAAGTGAGAAATGTTTCTTCTTTCACAATGACCTATTGATCCGTTTGTGTAAGTTTTTCTTGCCATACGATGCTTTAGACAAAAAAAATCTAGGAAACCGAGCACATATCTCGTGCTAGGATATCTATATGCATCACGCTGTAGTACATGGAGTACACAAATGTCTGGCAAGGAACATTTACAATGTTATACTGTATGCTTATTTCAGTTCTATAATATGATAATTGTGGAGCTAACTTGTCATTATTGCCTTGCACCATATAGAGATACAGCCAAACCAAAAGAATTTGCTAGAGCTTAAGCGCTTTACATAACATCCCTGTCTTTTCTGACATTTTTGTCTGTTGTACAATTTGTACAGCGATCTACTGTAAGTAAAGAAACAGCTACTGCACAGTACATAGTAACTATTTTCAATAAAAGCATTATACTTGAATCATGTGGTAGATTTTTGTTCCCTAAGGAATCTGCACCTTTCACACTGACCTTATAGAAATTGTACTAAGCATACTTAAATGTATTTTCTCTGACAACTTAGTCCTTTGCAGCGTCACAGAAAGTTGGAGTCTTTTCCCAGCAAACACAGCACAAATCACTGAGCTCGAGACCCACTGTGATATTTAACCTTTTATACATTTGTGTGTGTGTGTATTTGTCCTCTTAAACTTCACTCTCTTTTTCCTGGTATGGTACTATATGTACAGATGTCCATTCTGCTATGAATTTCATTTTCACCTCCTTTTCTCTCTTTTGTCTTTGCTACTCAGCTGAGCTCTCTTGGATGAACACTGGTATGTTGCTTTTCTTTACGGTTTCTACACTTACACTTAACTTTTTTTGTCGTAAGTCCGTCTTAAACTTCATCTCATAAACTGAGGGCTCCTCCCTTTGTGGCCCACAAACAAGTTGTAACAAATAAGTAACATAAAAATTGTTGTCTTCAATCATTCAATCTTGTTTGAATGTAATTTAGTTAACTATTAGGGAAAATAATATTTACTCAACCATAAAAAATATCATGGCTTTAAAGTTAAAGACAATTAATTAACATACTTAACCATTACTGGAATAAATGTGCAGAGTTTATTCAAACTATTTACGCACAATATGCATAAAATATGCTATGATACAGCACCTGTAATAATTGTAGACTATAACTGCATAACAAATATTTATTTTACCTTTATTCACCTAACAATTGCAAGGCTTTGTTTTCATTGTTTTCATTCCCAATAATTTATTTTCCTCTTAAGTTATTTCATGCACATGTACAAGTCCATGGACCAAATGAACACATGGAGAGAAACAATCCACTTATCACCTCATCTTTTCTGCTTCTGCTTCTTCTCATGCTCTGCAGGTTTACTGGTTCCCATTCTGGTGGGCTCTGCACTGGGACTTATTCTCATTGTCTCTTTAATATGCTGTCTATTGAGGCAAATAAGGTAAATAAAGGGCCACAACAACAACAACAACAAGAGACCAACCAACAACTATGCTTGTTGAAATCATGATCTGTGCATAATAACTGTTGGTTGTGTCTCTTCAACTGTATGATTTCCATTCCTAAGACTTTGATGACGTCAATATGCCTGGAAATTTGAAGTTGAAAGAGCAGAACTATTCTGTGCTTTTCATGGCATTTTAGAGGGTGAGATATAAATATAAATGAACTGGACAATTGCAGAGGATATTTCAAGGGAATGGTTAACCTTAATTGAACTGTACATCTAGGGTTTACAAAGGGAATGATGGATTTTACAAGGGTTGTGCCTTCATTAGTTGGCAGTTTTGGGAATGTAGACTCACTTGTGGTGTTCTTAGTCACCCATGACGGTGTGATGTTTAAATCATGAATCCATTTTGTGTAATTGTGGGTTTCTATAAAAGACGCGTGGTCCCCTGGAGAATGTTTTCTTGAGTAGATTTTTACTGTACGTATTTAAGACTACCTTTAGGAATTAACTTGAAGAATTCATTTTATAAAAACAGCTTTTGAAGAAAGTGTCATATTTAAAGTGACTCACATATTCATAGATAATAGATTAAACTTAAACTGAAGAAAATTAAAACAAATTCGAAAAACTTTAGTGATGCCTGTGGGGAAGAACTAAAATTACTCAACAATTTCCATAAAATATATACATGGTTACCAGCAATAAAGTCAGACAATCAAATGTAATCTGTGTCACACGGGTTTCTATGATTAAATATCATAAAATCAAATATGCTCATATCATTTATTCCTGAGTAGTCACCACAAAATGTCTTCTGCTTTTAAAGATGTACCTGTAGAAAACAGAAAGAAACAAGAGAAGAGAAAACGTAGCAGTTATCCAGTCTGACTCCAGAGTTGAAATGTGCTTTGAAGCGATCTCTTCACCAGCAGATATCTCTTCTCCTCTTTCATTTTTTTTAATGCTGATGACGTACAATCTGCTTTTGAAGGTGAAAGATTAAGTGACAGGCCCATCAGACTTTCTGCATTAAACACATGTCAAATGTGCCTTTCTTCAAATGTTCCATGTATCATCTCTTCCTCCCAGCATCTGGAGTATTTAAGTTTCCCTACAGAAAAATATCTGCAACAGCAATTCTTCGTTCATACACGGCTAATCTCTGGTGAGCAGGGAATGGGCAGTCGTGGGGAAAAATATGGATAAATTGAGAGTTGTGGGAGGATAAAAAGATAATCGTAGCTCTTAATTCCCTACATCACGTCAAAGTCTCAATCACAGCATGGAGCTACACACCAAACACTATTTTGTCTGCGAAACAAACCCCAATAAGACAATAAGAGATACTTGATGGCTGTGAAATAAACCTACAGCGGATAAACCAAAACTTAATTTAAGACTTCTAATGTGTGTAAAGATTCAGTTAAATTCTGAATTTCCTCCGGTTCTCTTATTTCTTAGATCTGCTGCTGAAGAGGGCGAGCGAGCTGCGTACAGCTCAAGAGTGTAGCTTGTCGTCCAGGGCCTCATTTCTAAAGAACTCAACTGACCGTTGTCCTTTTGCACCCCCGGACTGTGTGAAAATGTCCCATGGGTCAGTTTGGACATTTGTGGAAGGATGCACAGTTCAAGCAGATCCCAATAAAAAGTTTGCATGCAGCCTTGAGGTTTTTGGAAGCACTCTATTTTTCCCCCTCAAGCCACAGTCTGGACTTCCTTCGCTGTGTTGTGGCAGGAAGGAGTTGATAGGTCTCCACGCTGGATATTTAAAAGGTTGTTTTAAGCTGAGAGACTACTTCCCTAGAGTAAGAGGAACAGTTTTCCTCTCAAATCCCCCTTTATTCATCCGACATGATGCGGTCAGTTTCTCAAGGAGAGCTCCGGGACGCTTCCAGGCAGGAACAGCAAGGCTCAGAGCTGAACTGGTGAGAATCTCAGGACAAAGTCGGACCGTGGCACCCGTTCCCTTGAGCCGTCCTGGCACAGTGGAAAGCACAACCACAGTACAAACAATAGGTGGATAGGAGTCAACAGTCATCCCTGATGGTAGGGTGGCCTGAGAGGGATGGGCTTTACCACAGTTCCACCAAGCCTGTAGTTAGAGCTGCTCTATGGATCTCATAATAAAAGGACTCTCAGCTTGGTACAAACACAGAAACACACAGCTCCTTCCCTGTGAATAATGCTGAGAGAAGAAAGGTTTTTTGTATTTTCAGGCTGCATGTGGGCTGACCCCTAACCCCTGTTCGCTTGTCTGATCACAAGACCAACTCCCCAGCACTCCTTCTCAGTTAGACTACAGCCTGCAATGTTGACCCCTGGATTGCTTGTATTAACGCTACTGGAGTTATTTGATCATTATGTCAGTCTCACAGGGTTTCCCCTGACCATTTAACCTACCTCTCTGTCTTGTATTTGCATGCTTGTGGCATAGAAGAGGACATTTTCACTCTAAGCCAGAACATTACATACTTTAGACTGATTAGACATGCAAACTGATACAATGAGGAAATTATTGAGTTGTAAAGAAAGGACGTGGTGACTGTTCCTCCTACAACATAATCTTTTATGGTGGTGCATTGATCTGTGTTAAGTGTTATTCACTAGACCTTCAACAGAAGACCTTTATGCTGCTCATGCTGCTCATGCTTTCACTGTTGATATCCATTTATGCCATTAAAAAAAAGATCATAATAATAAGGGATAATGCCACTCCATGATTTTAACTGTTACGTAAATTTTGTTTGAGCCATAGTGTTTTTTTCAGTTGCTACTTTGTGAGTACGTGTAAATAACAGAATAACTGCTTTATCAATAAATATTTCATGTTTTTAAATGTTTGTTTGTTTTTAGCTTTATGTGTATGATAACAACAACATCAATAATAATAATAACCATAAACATAATGCAAATGTTTTAGCACCTTTAAAACAAAGTTACAAGGTGCTTTACAAGTTAAAAAAATAGAGAATTGAAGGCAAACAAGAGGAAACAATCAAAAGCAGTTTAAAAAAAAACATATTAGTCCACATTAGGCCAGAAATATAAGAGTGAAATCACTGATGCCACTTGCACCTGACCTTCCGCTTCTGACCTCTGGTCCAATGACAACGTCGCCAGTCGTTGGACGGTGCTGCCATCTAGCGGTTGTTAATATTACTTGCGATAACAACACACTGTTTCACTTCCTCACTTCCGGTCTGCGGGGTTGTTGTAGCAGGAGTTTCTTTGGTTCGGCTGCTCGCTGTTGTGCAAAACAATCCGCAGGTGTTGTCGGTGCGTCGGCGCTGCGATGTATCACCAGTCCGTGCTGAAGAACAGACGCAGCCTCCTCGAGAGGGCGGAGAAGTTCGTCTCGGAGAATTACTTCACCGACTGCAATCTGAGAGGACGGTAAGACGCCGCTGCACCGACGCTCAGTGAACGATGACGTGCACGACATTGTACCCAAACATGTTTCTGTGAACCCTTGTGCAGACTTCTGCAGATGGTCATGGTTCAAAACATCATGTAAATCACAATGCATCTTGCTGCCCGCAGATCGTCATCGGTTATTCACCAGTCTGACCTCATCATAGTTATTGCTACATTTCTATTCTCTAAAATAAAGACTCCTATTCCACATGACGTCCAAATATCTGATCAGTAGCTTATCGGTTTAATTCAGATCTGATTATTGCAGATGCATTGTGAATGGATTTTTCAGTTTGGAGTTTTTCTTCATGAGATTATTATTCATGGATTTGAGCTGGAAATGTGTTTCTGCTCTATGAACTATGGTTCTCTGCAGACTCCACGGAAACTCTCGGCCGCCGGAGTCCCTCGCCTCCTTCTTGACTCCTGAACGGATCACATTCACAGAAGCTTCCCAGCAGAACTTTGCACCTCATCAAGTCGGGGACACCTTTGGACCGACGTGAGCAATATCGTCGGATTTATATCACCCTCGTATCTTTTACTCCCTCAAATCCTGGCGCTAATCCAAGCCCGGTGCCTGTTCCAGGTGGTGGACCTGCTGGTTTAGGTTAACCCTGAACATCCCTGAGTCGTGGAGAGGTAACGAGGTTCATCTCCTGTGGGAAAGTGATGGGGAAGCGATGGTGTGGCGAGATGGACAGCCGGTGCAGGTATTGTAGTAGCAGTTGAATCAGATTAGACGCAAAGTTCAATGCTAAAATCATGTGTAGCTTTACTAGCGATGTGTAACATACTTTACGGACTTACAGGGCCTGACTAAAGAAGGTGAAAAGACAAGTTACATCCTATCTACCTGCCTGAAAGACGAGGAGCCACACAGGTCGGTGCAGCTGAAGACGAGTTCAGAGCTGCTCCTGTAACCAACTTGGCTTATTGAACGTTTGGGCACCTCTGACCTAAAGATTTCCTCTCTCTTCAGCGTCACCCTTTATGTAGAGATGGCCTGTAATGGGCTTTTTGGAAATGGCCGAGGGTCCATGATTGCGCCTCCAGACCCGAACAGGAAGTTTTCTGTAAAGCGAGCTGAGCTGGTGGTATTTAACCGCGATGTGAGGGAGCTGCTGACTGATTTCGAGATGCTTATTGACATTGTGAAGGTAGCGTATTATGGTGCACGACAGTGCATTACGTGTCTCTCTTTTTGGGGGGAGGGGGGAATGCAAGATCGATTAAGGCAAACCGGAGATTTTGTGGATTCTTGGCTCTTCACTTCACAGGAACTGGGAGAGGGAGAGCAGCGAGGCTACCAGGCACTGTTCACTGTGAATGAGATGGTCAACCTCTGTGAGCCCTCTGATCCCGGCTCGTTCTCCAAAGCACACAGTCTGGCTCACAACTTCTTCAGCCAGCGGAACGGGGAAAGCCAGCACACCGTCCACGCAATGGGTCACTGCCACATAGACACAGGTCTCGATTTTTATTTCTGCTTTTATGCAGTATCAAGTCACAATATTGTTATGGTCCTGACTGGAATTAGTCTGTAGAGTTGAGTATCAAAAATGTAAAATACCAAAAACTGGCATTGCTGGTCAGATTGTATTCACGATACTTATTCTTTAATTAGGAGTAGTTTGGACTTTCATTCAGGAAAAATTCTCATAAGCTTCTGAACTGAGCTGTTCAATAAAAAGTATTGTTTTGGTATCTTTACCAAAAGTCAGGTACTGAATTTTCTTACATGACACCTGCCTTTGTTATTGTCGTGACAAATACATAGAACAATCACATAGAATGAACACACTCTCATTGCTCTTTGTCCACAGCCTGGCTGTGGCCCTTTGAAGAGACCATTCGCAAATGTGGCCGAAGTTGGGTGACGGCGATCCGTTTAATGGAGAAGAACCCAGAGTTTGTGTTTGCTTGCTCTCAGGTGATTCCACACGTAGTGTAGTTTTAATTGAGCCATAAACGTTCTACGAATCCTCTCCAGTTTCAACCTTGTTTGCCTTCTGTCCAGGCCCAGCAGTTCCAGTGGATAAAGAGCTGGTACCCGGGACTCTACTCCCAGATACAGGATTACGTGAAGAAAGGCCAGTTCATTCCAGTTGGAGGAGTGTGGGTGGAAATGGTAAACCCGATCTCAGAATTAAATCACATGTTACACGTGTCATATAAATGTAGTTGTGTTATTTGGCCTCCTGCCATTCAACCCTTTTCACACACATCATGTTTATGACATGTACGTACGTTCAGGATGGAAATCTGCCCTCTGGAGAGTCCATGGTCAGGCAGTTCCTGGAGGGACAGCGCTTCTTTGACCAAGAGTTTGGGATCACTTGCCGAGAGGTGGGGATCATAAAACATATCAACGTAACCTGTGTTAACCTTTGGATAAAATCTCTGCTTTATTGCGGCCACTTGTTCCTCATGAGTACATAATGTAAAACTCTTTTCTGTCCACGCTTTCAGTTCTGGCTTCCAGATACATTTGGCTACTCCGCTCAACTTCCTCAAATAATGCAGGGTTGTGGCCTTTCCACATTTTTGACACAGAAGCTGAGCTTTAACCTGGTCAACACCTTTCCTGTAAGTACTGTAGGAAAACACCGACTACCTTTGGAAAAGTGGAAAGGTTTTGACTTTCAGCTTTGATCTCTCTTTGCAACAGCACCACTCGTTTTTCTGGGAAGGTCTGGATGGGTCCAAGGTCTTAACACACTTCCCACCAGGAAATTCCTATGGAATGAATGGCAAGGTCGAAGACGTGAGTCTGTTCCTCGAACAGAGAATGGGATAATGGTTGAGTCTGTGAGGAGAATATTTGCATTCCTAACAAATCTGCTGCTTCTGTTTTTGTTCTCTCTGCCTACAGCTTTTGAAAACAATGAAGAATAACAAAGACAAAGGCAGAGCCAACCACAGCGCATTGTTGTTTGGTTTTGGTGACGGTGGCGGCGGACCCACACAGCTGATGTTAGACAGACTGCAAAGGGTCCGGGACACAGATGGGCTTCCCAAGTCAGTTCCGGTTTACGCACACACTCAGCACTCGTCAGCAACAATGACCGAGCCCAAACAGAACGGGAAACACTTCCCAAGAGTTCTTTAGTCAATAGATTTATATTTATTTTGTCTGCACTGTGGGATTTCAGCACGTAGGCAGCAGACCTCTCCATGCTTTTCAAAATACAAAAGGATATGAGTGATGTCTGCTGATGTCGTCATGCTGCTGTTTTACAATATTAGTTTATATCATGTTTTAGTCAGAATGAACAATAGAGGTGTAACAGCAGAGGACATTGCTCACTTCCATCTCCAACTCTCGTGTGTTCCTCAGAGTCCAGATGTCTAGTCCCAACAGGTTTTTCTCTCAGCTTCAGGCTGACTCTGCTCTGCTGTGCACCTGGAGCGGCGAGCTCTTCCTGGAGCTGCACAATGGCACCTACACCACACAGGCACAGGTGGAATAAAAAAAATCTGTTCACTATCCCTGAAACCTTATGAAATAAGTGTCCTATAAAATACCACTTAATAGAAATGATAAGTGTGTGTGTGTGTGTGTGTGTGTGTGTGTGTGTGTGTGTGTGTGTGTGTGTGTGTGTGTGTGTGTGTGTGTGTGTGTGTGTGTGTGTGTGTGTGTGTGTGTGTGTGTGTGTGTGTGTGTGTGTGTGTGTGTGTGTGTGTGTGTGTGTCATAAGTCATAAGTTAAAACAATATTAAATGATTGTAATGTATAAAATGCATTTATCTTCATGCTTGCTTTCTTGTTTCCCAGATTAAACGAGGGAACCGCCAATGTGAGACACTCCTTCACGATGTGGAGGTAGCCAGCAGCTTGGCACTGTGTCGGGACGGGAATTTTAAGTATCCTGTTGAAAAACTGCAGCAGCTGTGGAGGTCCAGTCACTCACTGACGTTTGATGATGAGGATAACAATACACAATGCTCAGTTGTTGCTGTATTAAAATAGTTTCATTGATTTTCTTTTCCCCCTTCCAGGCTGCTTCTTCTAAACCAGTTCCATGATGTGATCCCTGGCTCCTGTATAGAGATGGTTGTGGAGGAAGCACTCCGATATTATGAAGGTACAGTTTTCATCACTGCAGCTGTCCAATAAAATTCAAAACCACAATGATTTTTATATATATATATATATATATATATATATATATATATATATATATATATATATATATATATATATATATATATTTCTTCCTAAATTAAGAATACATCACATTGTGTCTTAGATATCCGCAGTGATGGTACTGCACTGCTGCGTGAGGCGTGTGGAGCCCTGGGGTCAAAAGGAAAGAGCGCTGGTGTTTTCAACTCTTTGCCATGGGAGCGCAATGAAGTCATCCAGACTCAAGAGGGTGCTGGTAAACCTGATCTTGGTAGGTTGGATTGTCGTAGTAATTACAGTATGTTGTTCCAGACTGCAGCTTCATATCTGATGCTGTGATCTCTGCAGTGCTGGTGAGAGTTCCCAGTGTCGGTGTATCTCCTGTCAAAGATGCAGAGCCTCTGGCTCCAGTCTCTGTCACTGTCCAGGTGCGCACTAAATAAATTGTAGAGAAGTTTTCATTAATTAAGCTATGTTGTCATTTCATTTAAGTAACTGAGCTGCTGTGAATTTATTATATATTCATTACAGGCCGACGGCACTGTCCTCATGGAGAACGGGATTTTACAGACGGTCGTAAACAAAGACGGCACTTTGGCATCGCTGTATTTGAACAATGCAAACAGGTAAAGTAAAACCACATGAGCCCGACCGACTTATAAAGATTTTCTAGGGATCGGCTAATATGAGCCCCCAAAAATCCATATCGGACGGGCTCATAAATAAATTAACATCTGTCTCCCCCTTTGTTGTTTTCAGAGAAGCACTCACTGACGGTTGTCATGGGAACCAGTTTGTGATATTTGATGATGTCCCCCTGTACTGGGATGCCTGGGATGTAATGGACTATCATCTTCAGACAAGGTTTCACTTATCACTCTTGCATCTACCGTACAACCTCAAGACATCAGTGTGTTTGCGGGTGTTCTCGATATGAACTAAACTATGACCTCATAGGAAGCTGGTGCAGGAGGTGGTGCAGCCCGTTCATGTGGTGTCCTCAGGTGGACTACGAGGCAGCATCAGCTTCTCCCTCAGGATCAGCGATAAGAGCACCATCACACAGACCATTGTCATGGATGCCATGTGTCCTTACATCAAATTCAACACAGAGGTTTTTACAACATTATTAACAAAGTCTTCAACTCGCACAAAATAAATTACCTAATGTTGCGTCCTCCACTCTCAGGTGAAGTGGGCAGAGTCACACAAGTTTCTCAAGGTGGAGTTCCCAGTGCGAGTGCACAACCCCAATGCTACATACGAGATCCAATTTGGCCACCTGCAGAGACCCACACACAGGAACACCTCATGGGATTGGGCCAGATTTGAGGTACGGCAGTTAACGGTCATTTTTATCTTCATGTACGCTGATCCCCACTGGTACTTTTGACAGCTCATCATGGTTTCTTTCCCAGGTTTGGGGTCACAGGTGGGCTGACTTGTCAGAGCACAACTTCGGAGTTGCACTGCTGAATGACTGCAAATACGGCTATTCAGTCCACAAGAACACAATGACACTATCCCTGTGAGCTTCCCCATTGTTCATACACAAAAAGAATTCTGCAAATGGTACAATTCAGTAACACCAAGTTTAATCAACCAGTGCATCGAACAGTAAATGTCTTTGTCTTAGACTGAGAGCACCCAAGTCTCCGGACGCCAATGCTGACATGGGGACTCACCATTTCACCTATGCAATCATGCCACACTCAGGTTTTACTCGTCTTTTGAATCTCTTTTGAGAATAAAACATTCATTAGAATTTTAAAGCTGTGAGCGTTTAAACACATATGTAACATTTGTTTTGTACAGGATCCTTCCAAGATGCCTCTGTAATCCAGTGTGCTTACAACCTCAATTTCCCTCTGAGGTTAATCCAGTGTGATCCTGACACTGTGCCCTGGAGCGCCTTTTCCACCAGCGCTCAAGCCGTCGTCCTGGAAACCATTAAACAGGTATCCAATGAACACTGAGCTTGACCAAGTGAGAAGTAAACCCTTCAGCCCATTAAATGTTATTTACTCTATTTACGATAACAGGCTGAGGACCGGAAGGGGGCACTTATAGTCCGACTATTCGAGTCACATGGGAGCAGCGTGACGGCGACTCTCTGCACCACCCTTCCAGTGAAGGAGGCCTGGCAGTGAGTAGTTATTCATAGTGTGTGTGGTGTCTGGCATCTTGTTGTGTTGTCTGTTTAGAACAAAATATTTTTTCCCCTCAGTTGTGACCTCCTGGAGAGACGGGACCCCACCAAGCCAGCACACATAACGTCAGGGGGAATCACTCTGAACTTCAGCCCCTTTCAGATTGTGTCACTTCTCCTCATCCTGTGATTACAAATTCCCAGGTTGAACAGATTTGGAATACTGATTAAACGTATGTGGGATTGAGAAAAACAAAATGAATCACTGATCTGTCGGTCTAATGAGGACATTTTTCCTGATGGTAGAATCTGTTGCTTGTGTTCTGTTGACAGTCGATTGGGTCTGTAGATTGTAGAATTGTTTGATATTCAATGCAGCACATCCATTTGAGATACACACTGTTGCCAAAAGCCAAAAAATAATGTTGTTACTTTGCTTCAAATCAAGCAATTGTAGAACTTTTGAAGAAAAATGTTTTATTAAAAAAATGTAATAGTATAAAAAACCCAACCCCTGTAGTTATTCTTCCCCTCTTTTCCATCTTTATTTGCTGTTCGCTCTGGTAACTCTGCTGCTCCGCCACTGTGAGCCTGTAACAAGGAGGACAATTAAAGTAAATTCCCATTGTAAAAGACAAAACAAAGGAACTTCATTTTGAGAGAAAATCAAGAACTCACCTGCAGTTGACTCTGCACTACTGCTCTTCCCCCTACGTGCAGTAGATCCCCTTTCATGCGGATGTGTATTTACTTTGCAGGATTTTTCAGTCTTTCTTTTGGATCTGGCTTCCTCCACATTTGCATCCTCCTCTTTCTTTAGCGGTTTGGTCACGGTTTCCTTTTTCACCACTTTGTTCTTTACTGTGCTTTCAGAGCGACTCCTGGCCACCTTATGAAATCAAACTGATGTTCAGTCTGTAGAGTTTATTACATGCCAAGAAAAAAAAAACATTACTCTGTTTTAGTACCTTCTTGTCTGTGTAATCATGGTCATCTTTTTTCTTTGCTCTCTTTTTTGCCTTGGGTGACTTTGAATCTAGAATGAGCGAAAAAGATTAAGCCAGTTGAGTCGGATGCGTTGGACACATTTCAGCTGAAGCACTCAGTTTTGTGTTTTCAAAGTGTCTCATACCTTTCGGTGCCATCGGGCCTGGATCCCCCTGAAGTTAGAACAGTACATGTTATTATCAGTGACATATGTAAAATCGTGTTCCAGATATTAAAATGTAGGATATTTTCCTTTAACTCACTTTGAACCACATGGTTCTGCCGTTGTGGTCCCGGATAGATTTCATTCCATCCACGTAGTAACACTGCAGCCAGGCCTCAAAGTCAGAGTAGTCGGCCTTCTCTGGATCATAGCCCTTTCCACCTACGTCAAAAACAAGAAGGCATTTCACAGGAAACTCTCTAGATTAAAGCAACAAGTATGTCCAAGTTTATTTTTAGAGAGCGGAGCAGACAGTAAAGTAAACACATAACTCACCGAGGTTAACCACCTCCAGAGGTACAGTATGACACAGTCTGAGCAGGTCCCCCACCTCCTCTTTCACTACTTTCTTTTTAGCTTGGTCTGACGTCTTTTGGAAAGAAAACAGATGCGTCGTAAAATATTATGTCTCTATGGGTCTGATAACTCAAAAATATTTTTTGTCTCTTCGGGCTCTTTCACCTTTGCGTCTGTGATCTCATTCTTCACACGTCTGTCAGATAAATCTTCTGACTCAAGGCCTTCCAGTACGGTTCTGGCGGGCACGAAGGGCGGAATGTTCAACCTAGAAACAGAAACTCAACATCAGGCCTGTTCTTTTGTAAAACAAAAAGACCCGTGTGTCTTCTGTGCCTGAATCATTAGGCCTCCCCACGGGGAGTAGGAAGCGAGAAGTGAAAGAACCCATTCATTTATATCTGATGGAAACAGACCTTGAAAAACGTGAGAGCTGGTGTTTTGTTCAGGACTTTCAACAAAACAATAAACCGTTTATCCAAAACAGAACCTCACAGGAACAGGGAACAAAGCTTTCCGCCTACATCAGACACGTTTTTAGATTTCAAACAATCTTACACTAATCCTGCTTCCGTCTTACTCATAAAGTGACTTTTCTTTGTGTTTCGTTTAATAAGGGTCTGTCAGTGCCAGGATTTCTACCCTTTGCATGTGCTTTTTTTAGTTTCTCTTTTTTGTAACCAACAGAAAGGTAATCCAGATGAGAACATCTTCAGAAATATTTTTGTCTCTTTAAATGAGCAAGTGCTTTATTGATTCCAATGCCCAAACTAGGGCATACCCGATCCAATACTCCTAGTGCCCTGTTTTTTCACTCAAATTTGTCATCTGTACCATTCACGGTTTGGAACTCATTGCGATTGATGTGACTCTAAGACCTGTATTTAATTAGAGCTAAAACTATAAGTCAGCAGAAGAATTTAAGTGGCAGATATTGTAATAAATAATAAATTACTTCAGTTTTTACAAACAAAAATGCCAAATATTCACTAGTTCAACTTCTCAATAGCAAAAATTTGCTGTTTTTTGTCTACTTTGATCTGATTAACAGAATATTTGGGGTAAAAAAAAATCTAATCATATGAAGCTGTCAGTTGGAGCCATGGAAAACAGTTTTTACCCATTTTTTTTAGACTAATTAAAAAGTTAACTATAGTAGATTTATCTATGATAAAAAATAATTGGTATTTACAGCCCTATGTGTCAAGTGGATTGACGTATCATTGCTGATATCCAACCCAGTTAATAAGGTCAGTATCTGTGCATCCCTAAAACAGAACTGAACAACATGTCATTTACGCAGTTCTGCAGGTTTTGCATGTTCATACCTGAAGAGGATTTCAGCCCTCAGATAATTCCCGATGCCATTGAAGAACTTCTGATTCAGGAGGACTTCACAGATGGGCCTATCAAAGGCACGGTCAGAAAGGTGCGACACAACGTTCTCCCTGCAAAAATGATTAAAATGTCAGTGTTACAGTGATATTTTGATTGAACAGGGGAACACAAGGGACACTCAGATTTACAAACCTAAAGCTCTTGTACTCAAACATGATGCAGGGCCCTCTGCCAGCCTGCCAAGTCCCATCGGGCTGCCAGCTGCCAAACCTGCGTGTATCAACAAAGCTCAGCACTCTGCAGGGCTTCTCTGTGGAATAAAAACGTAAATGGGCATGTTTGGGGAGCTCATCCTCTGTGGTGAAGCGGAAAAAGCCCGACATCCCAAAGCGAAAGACAACGTCCATGGGCTGGTCTGCCTGTCCTGCCTTCCCTCCCCGTTTAGCACCATCACTCTTCATGGGGGTCAGTGTGAGCTTCACTTCCTTCCCTCTGGAAGCAGCTGTGATGCAGTAGGCGTCGCAGGTGAAGGGTACGTCAGGACTCTTGCTGACCTCAGATTTTCTCACCGGTCCAGTAAACACCACCCCAGCACACATTTTGTTCACGAATAGGCTGGCTAGGTGGAGCTCCGGTCCCTCAGGCATTTTGTTGGAACAGACGAAGCTGCGGAGAATAAAATGCGTGAGTGAAGAGATCACGTCCAGGGCCAGAACTGCCACATGATTTAGTAACCGAGGGAGATTTAACATAATACGTTTAGAAACGTACACATGGTTTCACACATTTTAGACATTCATTCTGTATTTGAAGACCCAACTTATTTACACTTTACTACTTTTATTCCAACAAAACAATAAAAATGCAATTCAACAATTGTCCCCCTACAATTGTACAAGTGTGAAGGCGGCTTTAAAACAGCTTTGATTCTGGGAAATTCAGTGTACACAACTATAAGAACAAACTGAATCAATGAAATATCAAAAGTCCAAACATGAGTTTTCAGCCTGTTACATAAAGACAAAGCGTGCACGTGACACACATCCAGCTGACTGTATATCGCTCCATGCTCAGCTGGAAAAGGCAAAACACACCACGTAGGCCTTTGCCTTGGGTGTATTTGTTTGTTTGTTTTAAATCACGTCCCTGCATCGTTCTTGCCATAACAAAATGGAAAACAACCCAGTGGGAACGACACACACAGGTACACACTGTTGGAGAGGGCAGAAGTTCAGACAACCTACCCAGACCAGGAAATAGACCGCGCCGTTGATTATGAATGTCTGACCTGCACAAACTATCCTGTTCATTCGCTCCACACCTGGAAGTGAGCAGCGGGCATGGGACACAACCGCACGTTTTCATAACATGCTTGTTACCAAACACTGATGTGTAGCGTCATTGCGGTACAATTCGCGCGTCAGCGTCGCGAGACTTCCGCGCGCTGTTATTTGCGAGGGATGCATGATGGGTAATGTAGGCGTTGCGGAAACGGCGAGGAAACAAATGTTTACAAGATTGATATTTTATTTTGTTGTACACAAACATATTGAGGTAACACACACATCATCAGAATGAGTCTAATCAAACCTTAAGTAAGGTTCAATATATTTACATGTGATCCATTCATCTTTCTTTTTTTGCATTGACAAATCATCCAATCAAGAAACATTCCCACCTGTTATAATTTATGTAGTAAAAAAAACTAAACTAAATATCAGTCAGTCCAAATACAGAAGATTCCTTCCACTTAACATTTGAGATTACAACATTCATACAGAAAAAGACACTGTACAACATGTGTATGGCACTTCTGGCAGTCTGTAAGCATAGATTGTTAAGACATGGAGGTCAGACTTCTTCACTGTAGTGCATTCATCATAGTCTGGGCTTGTTTGAGCTCTGTAGAAACACACATGGGAAAAGATTCACCACAACATAATTATGGAGAATAAAATTGGTTTGAAAATTAAAAACTGAAAATGACAAAGATGTGAGTTGAAAAGATGCAGCGCTGACCTGCCAGCAACACTCTGAACTTGTCAGCGGAAACCGAGACAACGGTCGTCTCTGTGGAGCATGACTCTGCTCCTTGTGCCTGGAGTTTCAGCTGAATCGCCGGTTCGTTCACCTCCCTAAGCTCGCTCGAGCTCAGAGTGTAGTCGACGCGCCACGATACAGCCTCCAGTCGTCCCACTGTAATGCATTACGGAGCAGAATCAATGGCTGCTTGAGTCAGCAGCCTCAACAAGAAATACAGTGCTCATCATCAGTAATGTTTGTCTTGCCCTTGACAGAAATACTTACATCTCAGGCTTGTCTCTCTTAGTTTGTCTTGCAGCGCAGCATGCTTGTCTTCGTACGACTTGCAGAGCCCCGTTGTGTGTTCTAAAAGGAAGGGTGTGTGTAATTAATCGTCAAATTTTATTCAAAGCATAATCCCATAAAACGTTTTCATGCCATGTCCGCAAAAGTAATAAGACTGAACAATAAAGCAGCAAAGTGGGTATATTCATAATATCTGAAAAATGAAATGCAACCTAAAGCTGGCAGAGAGTCAAATGTGAGGGTTTTATACTGTTCGTGCACCGAAGTCACAAAGCACCACACCCACCCTCCAATCAAGGACAGCCTTGATGGGCATTGTTCCACTCCAATACCAGTTGAACACAATTGTGCCACATAACCGCTACACAGTAGTGAATCATACAGTGCAATAAGCTCTAACAATAACATAATAGGCTGTGATTTGGGACTTTAATGTTCCTGGAAATGAGGCAATTGTTTGTGTCCTATGACCTACAGTCCTATTTAGATTTAGATTGTTTCCTGCTAGCGCTCATCCTGCTGGGGCACAGTTTCATATTAAGAAATGTGCAAATCCAGGAGACCTTGGTTGTCTGACAGCTATATGGGTTTGATAAATAAGTTATTTTTCATGCAGACATTGCTATGAAATGTGTACGTAGTTAAAAGAATTGGTCAGATCAACTGTGTTCTGCTGTAATAACCAGTCTGCCATTACTCTTCGTGCAAACTGAAGTCAGGGAAGTGTGCACTCACCTTTAGGAAGGCCGAGCTGCTGCAGCTCGCTGGACAGAGATTCACTGTCAACATCATGTTTTGCTGCGCTGGAGAAAATGAAGCTGAGCACTGCCACACTGGCTTTGACGTCTCCGCTCTCTGTGAAATGGATTGAGGTCATGAATGCATGTTACATAAAAAAAAACAAAAAAACATTGCATGTATAATAGTTGGGGTTATAGTTTACTAAAATAGTTTAGTGCCACTTTATACTTCTTCACTACATTTCTTTAAATTGAGGACTGTAGGTGTGTCGCTACTTGTACCTCCGTTAAATACAAGATGAGCTTCGTTGATAGCAGGAAAACCTCAATGTCTCAACAGTCGAGGCATAAGTAGCAAAACTAGAATACTAAGTACATTATGTACACTTGCTATATATTTATATATATATATAAATCTATAAGGTTACTTTCAGTGCATTAGCACAGAAATATGTTAAATAAGACAAGGAAGTCGCGATGAAAAATTACTCACAAAACTAAAAACTAAAATGACACTTGGAGGAAGAGAGATAGGTGGTGTGTGAAGTGTCTTGTGTCTGCAGTTAGCAGTTAGCTGAAACTGTTTCTTATAGCACTTGTACATGTAGTAAAGATGTAAAAATTCTATTGAGATCAGTAGAATGGACACTCACCAAACTTTGCATCTGCAGTAAGCTTTGCAACCTTGCCATACTAAAAAAAAGAAGAGAGGGAGACATAATTTACCAGTGTGGGTGAAATGTGAAAATATATATGTTGACTTTAGATGTTAAACTCTTACGTCGATGCCCTCGCCAAGCAAATCCTTCAGCACTTGAGCACAAAGGAGTTTCATCTTGACACTTGACTGTCCGCAATTGCAAAGCAGAGGAAACGCGTATTACTATCAAAACGTGTAAACGGAGACTGGATATCTAATAATGCTTTATTGATTATGTATAGGAACTGTGTGACTACTCACGATTTTCGCTAAAGTGCTAATTTCGGCCAGTACCCAATCCGGGCAGTCCAGATCTCCACAGAAACGGAACCGCTACAACAGACAAGCCACAATAGAGATGTTGTGTAATGTACATGCATTGACATTCGCCATTCAACGTTAAACGATGCTAGCTAAGCCTGCTAGCTATGCCCGGAAGCCGGAGTAAACATTGACAGTAGTGAGCTACACAATGAAGTAAGACGTAAATAAATCCTGCGAATAAAACGTCCTCACTTCCAAATGAATGAACTCACTCCTTAATGAGCAAACTAGAGTAAAACAAGACGAGTAGTAGACGTGTTTACCATGGCTGTCAGTCAGCTGAGTCGCTGCAAATACACTGAACAGGAAGAACTTCCTGCTTTCTGCCGTCTGATTGGACGATGGGGCAGCGGGGCGTTTCTCTAAAAACAATGGTCCTGTTGTTGGAAGACATCGTTAACTCAGGTTTATACCGTATTTATTTATTAATAATGTGCTGTTTATTTCTAATTAACATAAACATAACATGACATAGATACAGAATATGCGGTCACATTTCATAATTTTTCCTCCACTCACGTGTATATATAGTGGAAATCAATACATTCTGGGAAGAGATATTTACACTCACAGTTTATCGCCATCTCATTCATACATCTATGGAAATGTTATTTCGGGCCCATACGGATTATTCAATATTGCCTGGAAACATTAGTTACTCAGACTATCCTGTCTCTTCTTCATGTCAAGGGACCATGAAAGGAGAATTTGTCTGACATATATTTCTCATCATGAACATTTACGCTTCTCATTTGATCACCACACTTCTCATGTGCCATGGGCAGATTAAAATGAAGCGCAAAGCTCACTATGGGTCTACATAACATTATTTGGACACCTGCTATTTACACATTTATACGTACATATTTCAATATCTATATATATATAAATTTCACAGGCGGAAGTATTTTTATGTTTATTTATTATTGTGTACATGCATGTTTTTATATTTGGGGTTTTAGTGTGTATAATTTTATTTGACGTTTTAAGTTTTTTATATATCGCCTGCCGAGGGACAAATTATCCAGATTGCGTGCACCTGTGGAGTTCAGTTAAAAAAAAAAAAAAAAAGTATTTATTTATTTTTTGATAGACACATTGCACAGCCAATTGCTGATGAGGGAGCAGCAGCTCTCGTCCTATCAACGGTCGAAGGGCGGGCATTTGATACCAAAATACGGAAACAAAATGTACCACGGACAGGTAGACCGGATGAGAGAGAGAGAGAGAGAGAGAGAGAGAGAGAGAGAGAGAGAGAGAGAGAGAGAGAGAGAGAGAGAGAGAGAGAGAGATTTTTTAAAACACAATGTTTATTCAGATTTACCAGAGAACATCACGGTCCTCTACAAATGAAATGAAGAAAAAAAAAACACACAGCTGGAGGAACACCTGGAGGAACACCTGGAGGAACACCTGGAGAGTGGATATCGGATATCGGAGGAGAAGCTGGAGCAGAGGGACGAGTACAGCACAGACACGAGAGGACGCCAGTCGGTCGCAGAGACAGACCCGAGTGTTGCATCGGTCGAGCTCGGTCGAGCTCGGTCAGTAACCGTTAGGCACTGTGACAACCCTGCCGCCCGGACACGGCGGTTCTGCGATACTTGTTGTGTCTTCTGTCCATCGGTGTGTGCACGTGGACCCCAGCAAGGACCCCTCCTTTTAATGATCGACTTGTTGCGTGGACTTTTAGGTCTTAATCTATTTGTACTGGACCCGTTTAGCCCACATATTCTAATATGTTTTTTTTTAATTTTCGCTTTTATCATTTTTAGTGGGCTTTGACTTGTGCCGTGTACATAAAACCTCCTGGAATAAACTATCGTCTTCGCACCAGTACCACCGTCTCTGTACCTCCTTGGTCGCCGACAGTGTTGCTCGCCACCTGCTATGTACTACCCCCAACCTGTTCCAAGCAAGACCTCTGAATTCGATATCCCCCCAACGTACCTGTGCCTCTGTCTCTACGGTTTTGTTCTGTTTTAATCACTCCTCGTTTCGTCGACAAGTAACGACATTGCCAATCCAATGACTATTGAATGAATAAATAATGACCTGCAGCAGGGGGTGAACCTGTCGCCCACCACCGGAGACCGGAGGTCATCCAGGCGGATGGTGCGTCCCGTCTCACATTCTGACTGCTCTGCAAAATCGTGTGGAGAATTTGCCCTGCGGCGGAGAACAATGACTCCCCTGCAGGGAACACAGTATGCGACGGGCCTTACTGTAGCCTGCATATTCTATATCTTAAAAAAATAAATAAATAAAAAAAGTCTCACTCACTCCTGTGCATCAACAATGTTTTGAGATCAAACGTCACTCTTCCGTCGACTGTTATTCCGACAACTCAAAAGCTGTGCGAGACGGTGAGGTCCGCGGTGCTGGCGCCGGACCGGTTGTGGAGGAGGAGTCTCCTGCGCCCCACTCGGCGGCTGGAGGCAGACTGGACAGTAACAGTCCGAAGGAGCGTGACCCACCTGCCGCCTTCGGAATGAACTCTAGTTTCGCGGTTGGTCTTCCACTAGGCTTTTTTTATTTATTCCTCTGCAGCTGGTGTTGGAGTGTTGACGAAAAGCCAGAGACAGTTGGCCTCCCCTACAATTTAAAAAAGAAAAAGTTTATCTTTAAAATTATGGTAGATATACAGAATTCTACCTGACAACAGCAATGGACTAAATTCTGATTGGGTTGGTTGTTTGTTTTTTTTAACCCCAGGGAGGCGAAGCCGTTTCAAGCCTACCTTGGCTTTGATCTCACAGTAATATACCTTTAATGTCGGGTCACGCCTGCTGCGAGGCTCGCAGGAATTACACATGTAATTACACAGTTTAAAGGCAAACATGAGGCGATTGGTTGTCATATATATTTGGCTCGTTTGGGATGTTCAACGTGTCCTCGGTGTTGGTTGGACGGACGGACCGACCCCCAGACTTCTGAGCAACGGTACGTTCAACTTGTCACTTCTCACGTCTGCACTCTGACTTGGTTTAAGTGGTGAAAGATGTGTTCATGTTGCAATAAGTGTCTTAGATCAGTGTGCGACGGACGATGTTTGGAAAAAATATGTGCGAGAGTTAATCCGGTCTTCAGATCCGTTTCACGGCCGCCCAAATAATCCGATTAGATAGACGACCCTTATCTCCCCTCCTCCTGAAGCCTGAGTCCATCACACCTGCTGAGATATCTTTTTGTGTGAAGGCACAGTTCTGTCATGTCTGATCTTCACAAACATCCCCCCAGTTGTAATATCACAACGTGACACTTCTGTTTTTTTGTTTCCCCTCAGGTACAGTCAGTGTTGTATTTGAATACGAAGAATATCAGAAACACCTTGTGTTCTTCCAACATGAGAACTCCACAGAGATGTATGTGGGGGGGACTGACTTTGTGTTAAGACTTGACACGGATGACTATCACATCAAGGAGGTGGGTGTTTGAGCCAACAGACTTTCAACCACTTTTTTTGATCTTTAAAATTGTTTTATTTGATTTAGTTTACCTGCAGCAAATGTCATTTAGATACAGAGCGTATTCTCTCAGCTTGATTTGAATGTATCTTGAGTGCAGCTGCTTATAATCAGATGCTACTGTAACAGATGGCTGTCACAGACCCATTGTTCAGTGGGTTTGTCAGCCCCCGCTGACAGATATTCCCTTTCAGTCGACCACCATTCGGCTCCAAGCTGCTGATTGAGTGATGGTGGTGAACACGAGGAGAGTTTCCAGAGTATGAGGCTAAGACTGAATGAGTACTGGGGTATTGATTGTTGTTCTTTAAAGTGGAGCAAATGATACCTCTGACCGTAAGACACACATACATCTTCATTTCCTGATGGATAGCCGTCTGAGCATCTGAAGTGTGTCTGTATATCATCATAAGTGAAATGGGTCCTAAGAAAGAGAATCTGAGGAAGAAAATTCAAGATTGGTGCCATATTTTACATTTTTATCTAGTTATTTCAAAGATTATGTAATCTCCAAAAGCTCCAGTTGGTTGGGCAAAGCTTCATGTGCAGCATTTTGTGATGGTTAGGAAGTGATAAAGATTGTCTGAAATGCTCAGTTTCCATGTGTAATGTCTCAACTAAAAGACTGTTTCAGGTCTCCACTAACCGATTTCTCCTGCAGATATTAACTCTGAAAACTACAGGGAATCAGCTGTGCGAAAAGGTTGGTAACTAGAGAACGAGCAATGTGCGTTATCAGAAATGACTGTTCAACAAGTTTGCTAAATAATGCATTTTTAATGGCTGTTTAATGAGATAACTTTACAATAACGGCCTGTGTGTCGTAGGGCCCCTGTGAAAATGTCATCACGGTCATTGAAAAGTTCTATGACGGCCTGTTTGTCTGTGGAACGAACGGACACAAACCACAGTGTTGGAAACTGGTAGGTGCTTGCACACGTGTTCCACTTAATGTCATATCTGTCCGTTCCATGTGGTAGAAAGTGAGATTACCATGTATTTTAAAAAAAATTATATATATATATATATATAATTCAGGTCTAGGTGCTCATGGAGCTGCTTTATGATAGGAAATATTGAGCCCCCCAGACTTTGTAATTTAAGGTTGGTGTAACTGATCTCTATTAAGGACTCTTGGCTGACCGAAGATCCAGAGAAAGGTGTGAGAGAGGAGACTTAAAACTGAATTGAGATACTTAAGATCACAAATGTGTCTTCTTATGAAAATCAAACTTCAAATAAAACACGAGAAAGTGTGAATTGTGGGACGTTTTTTTTTTTTAGTATGCGGAGCCGTTGAAGTGGCTGTGGTGCTAATTAAACTTTAATCAAACAACCCTGTTTTATAATTTAGGCAGGGTGTTGGGTCGCGAGTGTTTTGGCATTGTTCCATCTGGGTTGTCTATAGCTATAACTATCATAATATTCTGTTGACTGTCTGTGGTTCTATAGTTGCCATCGGTGAACAATCAGTCTCATGAAATAGTGGAGAGTTATGAGGGGACGGGCATCTCTCCGCTCATGTACACCCAGAACTCCCTGTCGCTCACAGTAGGTATGTATAGTGCAGTGCGGCTTCTTGCATAACTAGGCCATGTTTTTTTGTAGGTTTAAAAATATGGCTCATAGATGCAGGCTTACGTAACAATATTAAGTCATGTGTGATAGTAGAGTTAGCACGCCAGTGCATTTTCACAGAAATGTGCTCAATAATAGAATGCGTCTGCTCATTTTCATGTGATGTGTCTCTGTTATTTTTAGATGGGGACTTATATGCAGCAGCACCTATGGACAGTGACAGAAGGTCATTACAGTTCAGAAGGAGAGCTGGCAGAAGAAATAATGTGTGGATGTATGAAAACTGGCTCTCAGGTGGGTTCATGACAGAAATCAGTTTAATATGATTATTACAATAAAGGAAGTCCATTAGTATTGCAGTTTGACAGCATATCAAATGATCAAAGATTTACAATGCTCCTATAATAAGTAAGACTTAATATTTTCTGATATTGCATGAAGTGACGCACATGATTACGATCATTTAATGTGAATCCCCCTATCCAAGCATTTGCGTCACATATTGTGTGCTGACCCTGCACTGCACTGTAAACAGTGTAAACAGTGCAGTTTGGTAAACATGTCCTCCTGTTTTCGCAGAGCCAACGCTCATCTCTGTATCCTGGGTGAAGCAAAACGAAGACCCCGACAACGAGAAAATTTACTTATTTTTCCGTGAAAATAACTCAGACCATAGACCAGATGCTGACCCCTGGATATCCAAGGTGGCCAGAGTTTGTAAGGTGCGCTGGACACTGGACTGAAGCGCTTATCTTTATAGCTGTTCTTTCATTAGATTTAACATGTTTGCAGTATTTGTATTATGTATGTGTATATATATTGGATCAGTGAAATGCTGTAATAACTCTGTGCTGTCAGTTTGTCTGCACTGTGTCCTACAATATCTTATTTTAAATTTGCCAGACAAAGGACATGAACTGCCACCATCTGTCAAACCAGTGTTTGATGTTGACGTTCATTTTTGTTTCTCCCAGGCACAATGGTTAAGGTCACCATTATTTACAGGTATCGCAGTAGAGTATGGTAAAAGGATATGCTCATAACATGGGCCCAGGCTGGCATCATGGAAAATATATCAGAAATTCATTATTTCCTTGCACTCTGCTAAAAAAAAACAAATATAGTGGGCAGGGTGATGTGCCAAGGTTTTGTGAATACAGTGCCAGGCATTGACAAGTGTACACATAATTATAGCATTTAACCAGATTAATGTAGCAGCACAACCGTGTGTTGCTGGGTGGTCTCATGCCCTCTGCCTATACTGAAGAATCAGGCTTCCTCTATCTTGATTTAATGAAGTCTTTACCACAATCTCTGTAATTTGACATCTGTGCAAAACAAGACTTGCCCTACAAGCAGTCAGGTGTTCTGTTGCAGATATCATGGCCTAGGTTTTGTTTGGCCCAGTCCTATCAAATAACCCTTAGTTGATGATTTTTTTAGCTTGCAAGAAAAGCAAAAGCATCCTCCTGGTGTAATTTGTTGACATTATTTTGCAGGTAGATAAAGGCGGATCCAAAAGATTCTTTCAGAACATGTGGACATCTTTTCTCAAGGCCCGTCTCGTCTGTGGATTTCCGGAGGAGTCGCTGTATTTCAACCATCTCCAAGACATTTATGTGACACCAGACGATGACTGGCAGAAGACTCGAGTTTATGCCCTTTTCTCAAGCAGCTGGTTCGACACTTTTCCTTCCTTTATTATCAGTAACTAAGCAGAAACATGAGTAACTTGGGCAAAACAGAAGGGCTCTCGCTTAAAATGGAATCTCAGCATTTTGTAATGTTTAGGAGACAGAGTTGACTTTGGCCTGTGGGCTTTGACCTGCGGGGTGTGTTGCCACATCATTTTTTATTATGAATAACAAACTCCAAGGACAGTCGGCTTGTATCCAAGCCCAAGCAGATATTATCCTCAGGATTGTCTAGTCAGACTTGACAAAGCTCCTCCAGAGCTGCAGAACATATGATACAAGTTATTTCACTGGCTGGCCATTAATATAAGTGGCATCACTGAATTCATGACGGATGGGAATACCACACCAAGGGTCTCAACCTTCTACAGCTTGAAAAAGCCTCGGATTATCGGCAGGGCGTTTGCATATAAAGTGGAAATATGCAGCGTTTGCTGCTTATGCTGTCAGATACTCAAAGTTTGATTGATAAGGTCCCATGAACCTGGTTCTGAACCATGTTCTACTCAGAGTGCTCTGCCCAGTTTGGTCATTCAATGAGAAGTTATTCAATTTTTATTTTTTTTAGCTCTATTTGTTAAGTCTTGTAAAAGTCCATCCATTACTTCTGAGATATTCTGCTATAGCAAAGTTATTTTTTAATTTTTTGTTTTTTTTACTTCCAGGAACTTTACAGCAGTTTGCATCTATTCTGTAGGAATGATCGAAAAAATATTTGAGAGCTCGACTTTCAAAGGCTACAGCGAAAACATTCCCAACCCAAGGCCGGGAAAAGTAAGGATTTGTTTTGTTATGTTGCTTTTGTTTAGACTCCGCACACATTTATTGTGGGAAGTGTATTCTACTCTGTCACGTGCCCGAGTAGGACTGTAGGCTCCAAAAAAATAGGCATGTTACATAAATGGGTGGAAACGGGGGAAAAATGATCTACATTTAGCACCCACACCCAAGTCTAGTTCAGTGTTTCCATCTCTTGTTTCAGAAATAGATTTATACATTTAGTCTATTTGAGGTCAGCCCTGTTAAGGGGCCCATAAACATAGTTTTGCAGAAGTTCCTCCATGCAGAAAACAATTTACTGACCCAACGATTATTCCTCCTTGCAGGAGGACGGATGTTGATATGGTTTATAAAGAAAACCACGTGTGTTCCATCCTTAAGCTTATACCTTGAGCATATGTTTATTTCTAATTTGTATTTATATAGCGCAGATGCCTTCAGATTTGTATACCTGAAGACTTTGCAATTGCTTGATCTGATTGTCCTGGTTTGTGTTCCCATATCTAACACTGTGCAGACTATCTCTAGATTTTTTAAAACAAACCAACTTTGTGTCCATGTATCTTTTAGTGTGTCAAAGACAGCATGAACCTGCCACGGACCACAATCACTGTGGTTAAGGATAACCCAGAAATGACTGACTGGGTTCACTCTGTGCACTACACGGCTCCATTTTATACAAGCAGCATCAAATACACCAGGATAGCTGTGGACCAAGTTCAAGCAGTGGACCATGTGTACAACGTCCTGCTTTTAGCCACAGGTAATCCATTAAATAAAAAAAAAAATCTTCAATGCTTTGTTCTGCCTTTGTTCTGCCTGTCAATTCCTGTCGTGTGTCCACATTGACCTGGCTAGTAACCATTCATTGTTTATAATCTTTTAACACATTGGGCTAAAAATATATCCGAGAGTAGCACTCCCAAAATAACACCATTTCAAAATGCTGTTTGTGTGCTCTTCCGAAAGATTCTGGGAAGATCCATAAAATCCTAGAGGCTGGATCTGAAGCTTTCATCATCTCTGAAACACAACTCTCCTACAATTCCACTCTGCAATCAATGAAACTTGACTCCAAACAGGTACAGCTTTTAAAATGCCATTTCTAAATGCCCCACATTGTGCTTTGCAGTGTTGTCACTAGTGATTTTGTTACTCTGCCGCTGCTTTTAAATGATAATTAGTTTTTTTAACATTGATGATATTTAAAGAAACAATATCTTACATAAACGGGTTCAGATGATTATGTGTAAGGACTATGTGGAAATTATGTCTGTTGCTTTCTTGTCTGTTGCTCAGAAAAAGTTAGTCGTGGGGTTCTCTGAGAAAATCTCCATCATGGACCTGCGGACGTGTCAGGACTACAACAACTCCTGTGCGGATTGTGTTTTGGCCCGGGACCCATACTGTGCCTGGACTGAGGTTGGATGCACTCCGACTGTTCCGTAAGTGAGGACAAGATTCTGTAGACCAAAATGAGAGACTCAAACATTTTGCAGTATAAAACAGATTGTCTGGGTAACGGCAAAGACACTTCATATAACTATTACAACAAATCTCTCGTCAAAAAATATTTTACTAGATGCATCATTTGTTTTGTTTTTGTTCTCAGTGGGGGCATTCAAAATGTCTTGGATGGGCAAATAACTGTGTGCTCTCTATCAGCAGAAGGTAACTAATGATACTATGTTATTTTTATTACTTGGGGTCACATCTATATTTTATCTACAGTTTATCTTTTCTTTTTTTTTCTTTTAGAAGAAATGCAAGTTAACCAGACCAAACAGGAGACTGATTCATCAACACCAGTTCATTCAGTTCCCCTGGGTGTCCCCTTCTACCTGTCATGTCCTATAGACTCTTATCATGCCGTCTACACCTGGGAGCACAGAAACCTGAGCAGCCCTTGTCTCCAAATGCAGTCGAACTGCCTGCACCTCATCCCTGCAATGGCACAAGAGAACTATGGCATCTACGAGTGTGTTTCCAGAGAGAAAGACTACACTAAAGTGGTGAAACAATATCAGCTTTCACAGCAAACGATCGCAAAGACTAAAATGGAAAGCAATACCCCTTCTAGTATAAATTATGCATCAGCTGCTGTGTCACAGACACTTCTTGTGATTCTTGGGCTGTCTGTGGCTTTTTCTAATCTGTAGGATTGTTTAAACTTCATTCATGTCTGAAATGTGGCATCAACATTGACTCTGCTAATGCAATTCAGGCCATGATGCCGGTAGCACTGAAGGAAATCCACTGAAGCATCAACAAAGCTCAAACTGGAACAGCCCCGCTGTGAATTTCCAACCTTAGCGCAACCGGTTGGTTGGTTGACATTGTTGGTCACCTTGGTTTTTTTGGCAGAAAATGTAGGTTTCAAGTAGCCAAGTTAAGTGGATTTTTTTTCAAGAGAACCCAGGACAGGATGAGGTTGGTGTGATGGAGGAGAAAGCAACACAATTTGGCAGCAGCAGTATGCAGCTTTCATTTTAGGGGCCCCAATGATGCCGATTGCATAGATCTTGACTTGAGCGTGAAGCGTGACACACTGCAATCTTCTAAGACTAGAAAAAAACTGACGGCGTAAGAAGTCATCTTGGTTTTAGAAAAGTTGCAGCTGTGTATGACTTGTGACACCAAGCACAAAATCAAATTGTTGCGGTTATGAGTGAAAAAGCTTCCAGTCAGACACCCACAGACATACTATACAGTAAGTGGGTGTGGCAGGTCTTGCTCATGTTGATGCCAGTATGTGGCCCTTTGGTTCACCAGCGCTCAGGGAAATCCATTGTTCCTGTGGTAATTTCCTCTGTGCCTCACTTTAGGGAAGGGTGGAGCCACCCAGATATTATCCTGGTAAGTCTCCGTTTTGTTCGACCCCTCACACTGTTTTATACCAGGGAGCTGCTTGTAAAAAATTATAATGAAAAGACACAAGAAAGAGATGTTTTACATTTTTAAGGCACCTTATTTAATTTGCACATCAATTCTGGCCATAGCATCTAAATGTCTTTTCATTCTCTTTACATAAGAAACGTGGAGCAATAGGTACATTGATCTCAAATTGCACAATGTGTCGAAGGGAATAGTTTTGACTTTATCTATACGCAGAAATGTCATGATTCTGCCCCGTGAAAGACTAGTGTACTTATTTATTTGATTTACATTCCTTGCGTATCTGGTAAGATTGTATCTTCCTAGTGTGTACTTGCTTTTGTATATATAGCGCTTATCTTGCAACTCAAAGCGCTTTTAGCCCCTTTTCTCTTGTTACTTCTCTTCCATTTCCTGTCTCTTGTTCACTTTAGTTTTTCCTATGTCTCTGTGCTTGTCTGCACCTGTTCCAAATGTGTTCCACCTGTGTTCAGTTTGCCCTGCCCACCTTGTTTATGGTATGTAGTGTCTGTGCTCCCAGTCCTCTGTCAGTTTGTCCTGTTTTGGTACCTGTCCTGTTTTGGTACCTGTCTGTACCTGTTACCCGGACACGGGCAGGGTGGATACCATTGGGATGCTCGAGGCCCATTTCAGTTGACTTTGTGCGCTCTGGGTCACCCCCACAAAGGGCCTGTGAAATCATTTATGCTTGTGTGATTCTCTACCTTTTTCTTATTCTTTTATTGTATATTTATTTTTATTTTTATTTTTTTTCTTCTTCTTTCCTGATGCCTTTAATCTTAAAGAGTTAATTTCCCCGGAGTTCTATTTTACCTTATCTTACAACATTGCTGTAATGAGAGCAGAACATTGGCCTTCTGCACCAGAGGATGATTCTGAACAGCACAATCCTGATCATCCTGCTGATGCACGAGATGACCCATCACTTCCCTCCCTCCCTGACTAGTCAGCTATTTTCTGCCACAACTGCTCATGTTCATTGCAACAATATCACCCTTTTTCTTTAATAAATGTTCAGAAACTGTTTATGCACTAATTACAATTTTCAAGTCCACTGGGGAGAACTAGGAAGCTCAAGAATTTATTCTGCAGTTAACCGTTGCAACATGTTATCTGTGTTCCATTGATGAGGGTGTTTCATCTCCTTGGACCTGTGCTCCACATTGGGTTGATTAAACACTGAGTTGCGACAGCTCAGAGTCAGTCAACCCCGAGGTCAGGTTCAATCTCGAGAGTTTCTTAACCCAGCTTTCTGAAACAGGCCCCAGGTCTGTATATTCTTTATTTTTTTACCCTTGTGATCCCGCCTGCTCCCTGACACTTCAAACATCTGTCACTGAAGTTTTGAGTGAGCCAACTTTCTAGATATTCATACGTGTACGAAAAAGGGGCTATGTCACTTTAGTTGAAGAGACGCCACTAATGGTAAAACTATGCCAAAGTGCAAAAAGGGACAAAAGTTGAAGCTTTTCTCTGAGGATTGGTAAGATCGGGCTTAAGTTTGCAAAGATTAGCTAATATTTAGCAACTAAAAGCTGCAGATCAATCCAGACAAGTGAGGCTACAGGAACCCCCTGAGTGGAATGATGTGAGCAGTGGTGCATTTCTTGAGCATGAATTCAACTTTTCATTGGTAAGAAAATGAATGTATTTCTTCTAGCTAACTGTAAAATTTATTTTTTGGTACCATCTAATAATTCATCTTATTGCTAAATCTTGTTTCATATGAGATATTGTAATAAGTGCGAGCAATGTGTCCTTTTGATTTCTAAAATGTTTATTTTTTGCATAATTATTATATTAGATTTTTGTTAAAAGTAAATAAAGAACAGAGCTGAAAATTCATGATTTTGTTCACAAGATGTCACATTTATAACTTTCATTATTTGAAGTAAGCTAGTTATTCTTCCTAAGTAGGTCATTCCTCCAGCAGACACAACACCCAGTAAACCACGTGTAGTCTAATCAGACTAAAGACAACACTAAGGATCTTAAGCATAATCTGTCTTGTTCCTGCATCCAGAGACTCAACCCTGCAAAAGATGACCAACTGAGGACAAGAAACTGCACACGTTCACTCCAGAGCCAGTCAGGTGGAATATTACATTTTCTTTCAGATTAACTAATTGTTGACTGACGAGGAATTTCTCTCCTCCTCGTGAGAAACTGCAAAGATGAGTGTTCTCATGCACCATGCGAGGTCATCTTATCTGTGGCAGGCCGAGACGGTTGATAGGCAGCTGAAGTTTGTCTCGGGGTGTCGTAGTCGCAGAATTAAAGCTACATCTTGCAAGACATTTAGTAGTAAATATCGAATGTACTCAGAGACAGGGTGTTACTATGGAGATAGATATTCTGGTAGTGGGATGACTCACTCAGAGAGCAAATACATTTGGCAGAGTTTTTGGAAACCACGCACTGACCACTAGTTGATCTGTGCGAACCGGAAATCTTGTTATCCTGTATATATTGGGCTCTTAAAATAGATACTTCTGCTAAAGACATCTTTGGTCTCTGTCTTCCTTAATCAGCGTCAACTCCATCAATTTTTGCCATCACACTGCCCCTTTGGATCTGATTTTCAGTTATTGAACTCTCGTGTGATAAAGTGAGCTGCTGTGATTTTTAGTGGTACAGAAGTAAGAACACTTTGTCAGGAGCAATAATGGAGCACAATCATCCGGGCCTGCTCCCTCTCACATTTCCCTCTGCAATATGTTGGATTGTGAGGATGACTTGTAATCTTGTGGAATGGAAAAATATTTTCATTCAACAACACAGTCGGTTCACATGATTTACAGTGAGCAAAATATTTTTTTCCCCTCCCACGGGCTCCACCCAGCACCACACATTTTGCCCGCTGTTTTCATTTGAGTTGTCATCACAGAGTTTAATCAGCTGATCGGACATCCCATGGGTTTTCTACATGAAGCTTTTTATGAGTCACCCTGTCCAGGCCCAAATCCAAATCCAAATCTAGATCTATGCCCCCTCAACAACCCTGTTGCATCAAACCGAATAGTTAAGTAGCACCGATTGGATTTCCTATTTGTCTATTTTAAAATACTTTCAGTATTACTTTACTGTCGCCAGAGAGCTGTTGACAGTAACTCTAAACTGGATATATGTTTGCAAACAACCTTGATGCCAGAGGAGCACAGTTTCCATCTCCAAGTTTTCCTGTTGTGCTTCCACGGCAGGAAAGTCCACTGGAATGAAGGTGAGATAAACAGAGCCGCAAAAGAAAAACGAACAAACACCATCACATTTTTCCAAGCACAAAAAACCAAAGTCATGGTTTTTGGCCGGAACCACGTCCTGTGGCAGGAAAACACTGTACCTGTACATTTGACAATGAAATAGTGATAGTGTCCAAAGCTCAACATAACACATAACAGATTCACATAGTCTAAAATATGTTTAGTATTTGTATACTTATATAAGGTACTAACAGGTTTGTGGATCTACAGGAATTATACAAATTCTGCCTGTAACCAACAGCAACAGGTCAATGTCGTCTGGACCAATATGTATACAACCGCAACCATAACTATGGCAAATTAATTCCTAACCCTTAAGCTGACAGTCTGATCACAGTACAGACATCACTCTAAGGATCTTAAGCTCAATTGGAAGTACTTTTATTACAACTAATAGTGAAAATACAATGAATATTTGTGAACATATGGTTTGTTCATTTAAAAGGATGAGGGTTCTGTCTGTAACTGCACTTTTCGACAGCAGATGTCACTGTTGTCTAACAGCCACACAAGGTGAAACATTGGCAGTTCAAGTTGCATATGTAAACTGATTCTCTGACTCTGAAGCTGCTGGACAGGCCAACATGTCCCCACTCCCTAGATCTTAAACTCTCCTCTGCTACGTCAATGTGCAGCTCGGGGACTTCCTCTTCTCATCCCCCCCCCCGTGCCTGAACCAACACTCTTCGGTACCAAGTCGTGGCGTTTAGTTTGAATTGCAAGACACACAGGGTTCATACTGCAGTGCACCAGACGATGGCAGTGTTTCCCCAGGAAACGTCTCCTCAAACACGTTTTGACTCAAACGCTCAAGGAACAATGATGACTAATGATGTTTATTTATTTTTTAAAAAGGAAAAAAACATTTGAAGTCAAGGGCAACCACATTAATTTCAAATTAAAGTAGTTTAGCAATACGCTTAGTTCTAATGACATTGTACATGTGGAAGATTGAGGGTTTCTGGAAAAAATGATTTTGAAAACTAATTTGTGCTTTACCTTGAAGCGATATCTATTAGCCTATACTTTTCTTCCAGTTATTACACCTTCACGGAAGCTTACAAACAAATTCAGGTGCCACAAAAAGCGTTTATGGTTATGATCTCTATCTTTGGCTTAAGATTTGAAATGTTTTTTTGAATTCGGCCTATTGTTGTTTGTTCAGTCGACTATAATAATGGTGCAGAAAACTCTGCAGCCTGGTTCCTGCTGCACAGCTACACTTGCGATGTGTCAGTGTGTTTTTAAACTCTTGTCTTGCTTCTGTAACTGAAGACAATGGGCAGCAGGCAAAAAGCCGAATGAGGTCAAAGATTAGACCCGGGTCGGGGCAATAAATTAAACATGGGAAGCTGAATTATGAATTTTCCTTCGGTGGGTGGAGGAGCCGCAGCTTCTGTATCTTTAATAGTGAGGGGAGAGATGGGAGAGGCTGCGCGTGCACGGCTCCTTTTCTCGCTCCGCGGCGGCGTGGACGCGCAGTGGAGCCACATTCGCCGGAGAGGAAAAAAGAGCCGTCGGTCCGCAACAGCGACTCGCCGGGGAAAATGTGCCCTCCACCGCCCTTCATCAGCAATGTCCAGGTCTGCAAAGGTCATGTGAAGGGATCCACGACATAGGAGGACTCGAGTGTGTTTCCCCCCCAAGATCAGTGAACTTGTTCCAGAGGACCGTGAACTCCGAGGGTGATTTTTATAAGACAGGAATTGAAGTCAACAAAAGACAGGTAAGACGATTGAGCAGTTAACGAGGCGGATCCTCGAATAACAGTCAATACATTACAATAAGAAGGATGACAGATCCCGCAGCAGTGTCCCGATCTGGGCTGTTGCAATTCTGATTAAATGCATTTTTGTGCACGAGTCCTAACTTGATACAGGAAGTTGTGCAATTCAACTCTTGTCAAAAAAAGAGAAAGAAAGTGGTATCGAATTAGTGCAAAAAATATCATCACCGTCGACAGCGTCAGTTCGTGAAACAGCGCCGAGAGCTGCACATATGACACGCAGCATGTGTTCCTATATATTCTCTCTGCAGAGTGCACGGATGTCCAAAAGTGAAATATAATGTTTTGTGTTATTCTGGGAAAAATGCAAACTTTTGCACACAACGCTTATGACAGCAGCAGCAGCATCATCATCATCATCATCATCATCATCATCATCAGCAGATGTATCATCTTGTGTTATCCTTTTTCAGATTCTATGTTTTTTATTATTAGATGGTAATGTAATTTTTTTGTTGCTGTGCCTCTTCGAAAAAAATTACTCAGCAAAGCATATTTTTTCTTGATGTGAGATAAGACCTTTCACATTACATTTCCGCTGCTGTAATGGACATAATGGATATCATGTAGACATCTGACGATAAAGAACTTTTATCCGTCTAATTTCTCCTTTAATCTGATACTTGCAGGTGCAGAAAATGGCGAGAAGGCTCCTGCAGCTCTTTGCCCTGTGGACGTCTGTGGTTGGCATTGTGCAGTGCTGTCCAGAGCTGTGCAGCTGCCAAGATAAATTTGCCCACCAGTTTGCCGACTGCGCTTACAAGGACCTGCTGGTGGTACCCGTGGGTCTCCCCTCCAACGTTACCACAGTGAGCCTTTCTGCCAATAAGATCAAGTTGCTGAAAGGTAAAAGCTTCATAAACATCACCCAGGTCACCTCTCTCTGGCTGGCTCACAATGAGATCGTCACCATAGAGACGGACACCTTGGCCCCGCTGATTCAGCTCCGCAACCTGGACATCAGCTACAACAAAATTGTGAGCTTTCCGTGGGAGGATCTGCGCAACCTCACGGCCCTGCAGCTCCTGAAAATGAACAACAACGAAATGGTGAACCTCCCACAGGATGCCTTTTCCACCCTCAAGGACCTGAGGTCACTGCGCATCAACAATAACAAGTTCACCACCATTGTGCAGGGAACCTTCAGCGCTCTCTCTGCCATGTCCCACCTTCAGATTTTTAACAACCCCTTCGCCTGCTCCTGCAGCCTGGAATGGCTGAGGGACTGGATCACAACAACTAAGATTTCTATCCCCGAGCCAAATACAATTTTATGTGAAGCCCCCGAGCATCTGAAAGGCATGATGGTTACAAAGATTCCTAAACTGGACTGCAGGGCCCCGACTGTCACTATAACCTACCAGCCCAACATTGAGAACACAGAGCTCTATGAGGGTTCCATGGTCATTTTAAGTTGTGAGACAAAGGGGAGCCCCGATCCACAAGTCAGCTGGGAGGTGATTGCGGGAAATCAGAATTATCTGTTCCCCCTGCCTAACTCTGGAGAGGTAAACGATGCGCCAATTAATGATAAAACCACCAATAATCGATTCCTCGTCTTTAGAAACGGCACTCTCATCATCCCCCGACTGAGTAAAAAGGAAGATGGAAATTACAGCTGCTCCGCAGTGAATGATCTGGGTAAAGCAGAGAGCGGTGTGAGAGTGGTTGTGGCAGGCACCCAAAAACACGGCAGCAACTCGAAGCTCGACTCGACAGTGGACAAAATCAATTTGTCTGGTAAAAAGCCTTCAGCGCCTAAGGCCTCCACCAACAACGTGATGAACTGGGCCATGCCCGATGAAAAGACAAAGAGCGGCCCCGAGGGCTCATCGGACAAAACTGACGGCACAGAGCAGGTGGGCGGCGTTTCCAAGGACCCCGCCTTTGCGGGCAAGTGCGGCGTGAGAGACAGCAGTGAATACATCTCCAACCATGCTTTCAACTTGAGCTTGGACGACCTGAAGCAGTACACCTTTGAATTCGGTGTGATTGCATTAGAGGTGACAGAGACGGAGGCCAAGGTGCAGCTGAATCCACTGCAGCTTCCCAGCAGCAAATCCAACCTTCATCTCAGTCAAAGTGAGAAGGAGGACACGGTGAATAAAGAGCCGGCGGGTTTGTACCAGTCCTCGTCCGGCCAGTCCATCCTGGACATGCTCTACCTCTGTATAAACACAGGACATGGGCACTCTATCGTTCAGTGGTCCAATATTGAGGAAGGGGTTAATGCCTACCACTTCCATGGTTTGAAGCCTGGCACCAATTACACACTTTGCCTCACCTATGGGGGGCAGGACTGCCAAGTCCAGGTAGTCTTCACAACCAGGAAGAAGATCCCCTCCCTGCTCATCATCGTTGTTGTCAGCATTTTCCTCCTGGGGCTGGCCACTGTGCCCTTACTGGGGGCCACCTGCTGCCATTTGCTGTACAAGTACCAAGGGAAGACCTACAAGTTGATCATGAAGGCGCAGAATCCGGATCAGATGGAGAAACAAGTGGCCGGGGAGTTTGATCGCAGGGCGTCACTTGTGGAGTCCGAGAAGACCTTCGACCCCAGCGAGTTGGGCGAGGGCGAGGGGGAGGGCGAGGACGGAGACGGGGAGGGGGAGGCGGAGGGGAGCGTGGTGACCGAGTCCCTCCCCGGCTCCTCGTCCAAAACCAACCCGGAGGAGTTCGAGGTGGGCTCGGAGTACAGTGACAGACTACCCCTGGGGGCGGAGGCGGTCAACATCTCGGAGGAGATCAACGGCAACTACAAGCAGCCGAGCCGCTGAGCGCCGCGGGACGTCTGCGAGTATGTGATGTAAAATAATACTTTACTTTGAAATAGCCTACATTTACGCAGGTAACTCACCCACCACCATTACCGCACGTGAAAAAACGATGGCGCCTGACGAAAGCAAGGTGGATCTTTTTAATTATCTCTTTAAAAACAAAAACAAAAAACAGCAACCTCACAGAGTGCTCCGCCAATCACCGAGCTCGGGAATTGATTTGACATGTGACATGTGTACGTTTTCAAATGCGTAACTGTGCGTTCACATCGCAAGCACAACTGCGTAGTTTTATCGCACCTCGACGCAACCGAGTGTTGTTCCCTTTCTGCAGGACGGACGCGGACGGGCATCGCGCACAAATCGCGTAATTGAAGGCAAAAATGAAATAAAAGACAACAAAAAGCAACGAAGCGACAAACGTCGCCAAACGCGTGAAAGACATTTTCTAATAAAGTAACATCAGGGATATGAAACGCTCTCTCCGTGCCAGCCGGCAGTGGACGAGCCTTCTTTTTACTAACAACGCGCACATCCATCCTCTCAGGTGTCAGGTGATGATGAGCACGAGGTGCATGATGATGATGATGATGATGATGATATTGAATCAAAGTATTGCCTGATGGATAGCAGATATTTGCGTTTGGCGTGGTTGTGCCTTACATCGCCCTGTCCGCTGTCCTGCCGCTCAGACACAAAAAAGGGACATTTCGCTTTTCGGCTGCGTTGCGCTCGACGGGACATCGCAGCTTTTTATTCTCTCTCTCTCTCTCTTTCCAAAATAACATGTTGTTTCACGTGATCGAAGGTTTTTAAAACGTGCGATTTCGACCCCTTCAATAACAGGTGCTCTGCTGTACTACTCCCATGGCATGTCACTCGTATTTCCCCCGTGTGGTTCTTATTAGTGTCTAGTCTAGAGGACTTTAGATGTTACTGTCATCGTGTGATGTAAAGCCATGTGAATTGAAATTACTGGGATTTTTTTTTTTGTTTTTTACGACGGTGAATGTGGAAGAAGCTTTAAGAAACGGAGGACGACGGCTTCACCGTGTCGTGTGATTTGATGCATAGAGTCTTTTTGTGAACAATGTTGTAAAACAAGAAACCCCGTGACGTTTCGAGACCTTTTGATATCATTTTATGTAAGTGGAATTAATAAAAACAAATGAAACTGTAAAGACGATTTTCTTGGTTTGTCGTTGACCTTGCTTCCAGGAAAGGAGAGGGGGGGGGGGGGAAAAATTAAAGATCTTGGATTATTTTCTAAATTAATTCGGAAAAAAAACAAAAGCAATCTGACGATACGATTCGTTATTGTCACATTTTTCCTTCTGGGATGTTTTAGATCATTTCGATGCCCATGTTCTTCTTTTGTGCTTTTTTTTTTTTTTTTTATTACGGGGGCGTTTATAGTTCAATGTTATATATTTCCTAACAAAAACAAGGAGGGAAACGCTTGACCGGGACTTTTGAAGCTACAGTGTATTTATGCGAAAGGCAAAGAAAAAAACACTGCTGTGTTTGAAAGTGGTGATAGAGTTAAAAAAAAAAAAAAGAAGCTTCCCTTTGTCTTCATGTTCTTCTTGGTCCCAGTTCAGACACAACAGGAGCATCACACACTGCTTTTATCGAATTAACCCACGCTAGAATTAAATTCTAAATCGGAATACATGGGGAGAAAAACAGAGTCTACTTTTGTTTCAGTTTTATTTTCACAGTAATCAAATTCGGGTGTTCATATTTTCACTTAAAAGTCGGCATTGTAAATGTCAATGCGGAGAAAACAAACCATATAATGTTGGTGAATATTAGAACGATTTTAAACAACAATTACAGCAGATTATCTGGCAGCAGCAGCATGTGGTTTTTGAAATGTCTACAGATAAAACAGAAAATAGTATAAACCGCTTAATTTGTCTGGTATTTCTTATTCCACAGGTTATTGTTAATTACACAACGTGTGCAATTCAAAAAAAAGGAGAAATTGTATCATCCAGTCAATGAAAACAGTTAATTCTGTAAAGTCAAAAATAATGAACAAGTCTGCATATAAATATTATTTAAAGGGATGCTTGGGTGGATTGCACATCCATGTGTAAGACCATTTTTGGCACTATAGAGGAAAATAACATCATATTGGAAAACAAATGAACCTTTAGGTTGAAATATAACAGGAGTGCTGTCCCAACATACGCACACAAACATGCTGACGATGACGGGATGCGTGTGTTTAGTTGGGGGGAGCGGAGCCACACAAGCTTTCCCATCAGACACATAAAACAGCCAGAGTAAACGCACAATCTCCAGACAAACAGGAAAAAAGGCTTGTTGCATATCTCTACATGAGTCACTGAGCTATAAGTGCACTTATTTATTTTTCTTACCAAATGCAGACTTATCTACAGTATCGGTGCGTGTATATGAGTGTATATGGACAAATACTGTGGCTGTAGAATTTGCCCAAAACCGTGAGAGACTTTGCAGAAAACTCCTTAGACAGGGTCACATTCATGTTCAAATACTGGCAGCGGCCTCCGTCTCCTTGGTCGCCGCCTCCTTTTTGCTCCCCTCTTTGGCGCTGCGGTTGAGGCTTCCATTCACAAAGCTCTCTGTGGTCGGACGCTGGAAGTGCTTCCTGGTGCCCACCAGGGAGGGGTTGTTGACCAGGGTGTAGAGGAGCTGCCAGTGCCCGCGGGCCCTCTTGGCAATGGACACTCTGCACTGTTTCTTCTCCTGCTGGACCAGCTGGATCCCTGGGGATATTCAGACATCGTTTGAGCTTGAAGGTGGCATACATATACACAAGTCCCATGTAGTTTTTATCTTAACTATAATGAGAAAAGACTGTTGAAGGCCACCCAGGGCCAGCTAGAAGTTACAGAAAGAGTAATAATAGAAAGCAATCAAATTCTAATCCTCTATAAGCATGGTAGGAACATATTGTGCCTGCCATTAACACACTGAAAGCTTAAGCCCCTTGGGCTACATGAATATGAAACAAGCAATTAGAGTAGCTCATCTATGTAATCAGCTACTAAAGAACTAATCTTTGTAAGGCAATACATTATTCTAGATAAAGCATTATTCTCTTGATGAAAACAAGCAATTGCACATTTGCAATTGACTGTGACTATATATACCAGATTCCACAACAACACGTGATGCATGGTCTTATTAATTTCTCACCATCACTTCATGTTCACATGTCACCACATGTGTAGGCGACTATAACTCACTCCGTGATAAGAGTCAATGACATCGCTGCAGACCAGCGACAAGCCTCAAAGGTTGTTTTTGATATTTTGTCCAAAATTTCTGCATCTAGATTATTCACTGGTTCAATAATATTTATAGCACCAACCTATAGGTCACGTTGTCGCTGAGTGACAGAGGCCGAGGGCTCAGGTGAGTGTAGGCGTGCCATCACGGCAGCTGATTAGTTTATGACAGATTTGATTAAGACCAGCAGCAGGTCTGTAAATTATTCCACGGCGAGACTCAATTTGCTCTTGACATATTAAATCAGAACTGCTAAGCTTCCATTTCTTCTGCGTGCGCGAGAAAGTGTTATGATCTGATTATGTGTTACAGTGACCTGCTGCTGAATTCTTCAGAGAAATGAAAGATGCCACACCGCGATGTAAATTTCTTTGAAGGTAGCGACTAGATATGTGAAATATTTTTTCTATGAAATGATCCAAAACCATCAATGAGTTGATCCTATTAAGTATTGCCTGTGTAGCCAAAGCCTGATAAAGCTCATTCCTCCATGACATAGACCTCCATTGTTCAAAAACTAGTAGGAACATGTCAGTGATTGAGGCAACATATTCCTTCATTTCCATAATCATGGACATCAGTTTATTTCGACTCAATCAAACATAAGGCCTCCTGCTGCTGCTTTAAAAAAACATAAAAATGTACTTCTTTGTGTGTAGCCCATGATCTGCAGTGAATTTTGTGATACAGACCCTCTTCTCCATCCCGTGACCTCTGTGCAGCATTGCTCTCCTGGCCCACAGACTGCAGCAGCGTCCCACAGAAGGCCTTCATCACGGGGTGAGACTGGCTCACCTCAATCTTCAGATAATGAGCATAGCAGCGGTAGGCTGCAGGCAGACACAGGGGGGGGGGGGGGGGGGGGGGGGGGGTCACTCTGACTTGGACAAAAGCAATAAACACATAGGACTGCACCCCATGTTGGCTTTGAGGCAATCACACATAATGGCTGTACAATCTCTTCTTTTTTTTTACCACCTGCTTTTCCTGACAACAGATGTCTTCAATTTGCAGCCGGTTCAGAGATGGGTGTGCAATTAGAGTCCCTTGCATCGCACAGAATACAGATATCATTCGAGCTGCAGTGAGTCGCTGGCGGGGTAAAGTGGATAGGATACACATTTCTGGCCTCTAAGTGGAATCAGTAAAAGTGCATTTGCTCACGGAAAATTGCTTCTCTTTAAGCCTCCACAGCGAGAGTGAAAAAAAACAACAACCCACAGCGACATCCACTAAGGTAAAAGCGTGATGTTACTACCAATGAATATGTTAACATTGTGTGTCAGACTCAATAGAAAAACAACAAATATAATTAAGGAAATGTAATGAAAAGCATTCAATTCCCCAGCAATGCAATTTTATAATGCACTCAGAAATATTTTTACAGGTGGTACAGCCAAGGAACAAGCCATTATATTAAAGGAATATATGTCTTATGCAAATAACATTGAACTTGACCTGATGCTGTGGCGTGGTCAGTATACTAGACGGTGACGGTTTGGATATCTCGCTCACCTGGGTCGAACGCCTCCACATTGCGGTTGAGAAGACTGATATCCATACGTCCCATGTGAACAATGTTGAACAGGGCTGTGATGATCATGCGCCAGAGCGCCAGGAGAACCCCGATCAAAACATTGACTGGAAAAAGCAGGTACGTCAGCAGGAACAGATTACCCCTGTTAGATAGGATAGAATGCATAGAAATTCAGTAAGTAATCAAAAACACAAATAAGACGGACAATACGTAGCAATAAATAAAGTCCAATGACCTGTTGTTTAGGTCTCGAGTGCCTGCTGTTTTTTTGATGAAGCAGAACCTGGCCGTGATATGTTGGACCAACACAGCCAAGAGAATCATGAGCCAGAAGGGCCTGGAAGGACAAATATCATCAATCAAACATCTCCTGCAGTGATACAACAAAGACGGAGGGCGCAAGAAACATTTTTAATCGACAGGAATTTACAAGAGTCAAAGCCATTTCTGAATGACGTGGAACATGTTTGTTTCAGACGTCAAGTTTTCTACTCAGAAGACGAACTACGATGAGTAGCCTCGATTCTTTGAGAACCATTATGCGTTTGAGTTCGTCTAGTAGCTTTTGGAAGCATTATCATTTTCAGAACCTTAAAAATTAAAAGTGATGTTGCGGCAGAGAGGTTCTCTTTGGTCATGGTCCTTGGATGAAGAAGAGTAATGAGAGCTAGATGTGACGATGCTCACCACATACTCAACAGGATCTGAAAGAGAATCAGGTTCTGTTGGTGCAGGACAGGTATGATAATGAGGAAGACTGCGATCAGAAGGCAGAGGAAGAACACCATGGTCTGGATGATCATGCCTAAAGGGAAAAGATCAGAACTTCAGGGCCTCGAGGCTTACATCCTTTCCATCATCCAACAAATATACACTGCAAACCCACGTGTCTCTCTATCTCTCTCTCTTATATCACAGTGATTGTTTTTTTTTATTGGGAAACCTCAAAAACTCTGGCAGACACATTTGAGGAGAGTGGACAGAAAAACTAATCATAATAAAGGAAAAGGAAATGATAAAATCTTACTATGGCTATTGACCATATTAACTGAGGAACTGCCATTACCGTTTTACCCTTAGGGCGTCTATGATATGATGCCTCTGTTTAGGGGGAACAGATCTGTTTTCAACTGTACAATCCAAAACGTTTAGCACCGTGTCTGAACGAATAATATACCGATGCAGATGTGAGCCGCCGAAAAGCTGGTGTATCCCATCCAGCAGACAAGTGCTGGCCGGGAAGCCCTGATACTCCTCTGGCAGTTGTAAACGTTATAGATATCTCCTCTGTACAGCCCCTTCAGGTTTGACCTATACAATGAAAAACACAATCAACACAATGCCGAACTCCGCAAAACACAAACTGCTTTATCATTAAATGCACAAATTACACAGTAAATTGAATAGGTAATTTAGCAGGGGATAACCGGCGAAATGCAATTCAATACTCAACTTGGAAAACCATTTCTTTCAATGCAACGTAATTTATGGTAATAGCACGGTATTTCATGTCTTATCTTAATAGCCATTTTCAATTCTAGCAGGAGTTAACGCAGATTGAATGCTATTCTGTCGTTCCTAATGATTAGTACTCCATTATGTTATAATAACTCCTGTGTGAACTATTACATTATAATGGAGGAATCGGGATGCAAAGCACATTCAGAATTATTGGAAACTGTAGGAGGAGAATAAAAAAGAAAACATAAGAGAAAGAGAGGCTGCAACATCATCTTGTTCTCAAACCTACCGATGCATAACCATAGACCGCATGAGCATAGCCAGGTTGACCACGGCAGACAGGGTCATCGCTGAGATGTAACACACTGCAAGGAAAATATAGCACAATGAGCATTTTGTTATTCCCTGTGGATTTAAAACAATGTGGCCAATAAGCAGCTTTATTTAGCAGCAGTATTAAGTTGTATATAAAATTGTATTCAGAGTCTCACATATACAATAAATGGCTGCTTCTGCGGTGTGATTGTCCACTCACCTTCTACACACCACATGTAATAAACCACGATTCTGACCACTTCCTGTTTGTCTGGAGACAGCACTATCATGAATCCAGTCAAAACGTTGGCGATGTCTTCATCGACTCCCAAACGAGCCATCTGGAGAGGAGGCACCACTGCCGAGATCAGAAGGAGACACACCTACAAAAACAAAACAAACAAAGAAAGATATCATTTATCAATAACAAGAAATATTCTTATTCTTACCACAGGAAGTATAATCTGATCATATTCAGAGTCTGAACTGAAGTCACTGGGCCTAGGTCATGGTTAGGACGACGTGAGATTATCATTATGACCTTATTAACTCTGCCAAGGAGGTTATGTGTTCATTGTCATTTGTTTTTTTGTTGGTCTGACTCTCAGCAGGGTTACTCAAAAACTAACCAACCGATTTCCATGAAATTTGTGGCAGGGTGGGACATGGCCAAAGGAAGAACTCATCCTGGACTATTTTTGGCGAGATAGGGCATTATTCTCTCCAAGGGTCCTTTTAGTGAACTATGCTATAGTTATCATAATACATCCATGCAATGCATGAATAAACCACTTCAGTTATGTTTGATTGTAGATATGGTGGTTACCTGATACAGTGTTATGAATGACACTACACCAGATACAGCCAACTTCAGTGGAAAACGGAAAGCTGTTTTGAAAAAAAGGGAAAAAAATATTAGCTGTACTACCGTAAGAGGAGATAACACATGAAGGCATGACCAGACATAAAAGAAACCCAGATCACAAGTTTACCTTCCTCTGGTGTATAAATGTACGACTTCACAGCATCAATTATTCTTTGAGGGAGCTTGGGCGTCTCTGTGCTCGACGTGCTGAGGTGAAAGGTAAAGGGCAATACAAAATCAAATGCTGCACTTTACATCGCACTTCAATGAATTCAGGAAATGTGGGAATCATTTATGAATTAACAAGCCATTTTTCCATCATCTTTGCAAATGACAAATCTATAGACCTTTTTTTATGGAGGCAGAATCAGGCATTCACAAAAGGCAACATTTCCAGGTGCTTATTCACCATGATAACAACCTGTGACATTTACAAGCCAGTGGATATGATTAAGATCTTTGCCAAAATACTCATGTCAGTGCTGATCATTGTAAAAAAAAAACCCCGCCTCTGCAGATTCTCTTTCATCCGGTTTTAGTGTCTAGAACAGTTCAGCAGGAAGACACAGCAACCTGTTTCCTCTCACTAGTCTCCATGCCACCATAAATCTGACGTTTTCATTGTTATGGATGTCATTTGCACATCATTAACCTTGGAGAAAAAATCCTTTCTTTGCTACAAAGAGACAAATCATCACATTGGAGAGTTCTGTATTTATATATATACCCGGCTGGGAAACTTGTGTACTCACTGATGTGATGTGACAAACAGCTTGTTCTGGTAAGTTAGGGCTCAAAACTAAAAAGAAGATGCTGACAGTGAAATGTATCGTCCCTGGTGTGAGCCGTTTGTTGTATCTCACTCTGTCATATCCCTACTGTCTATCATAATAAAGGCTTGAAATGCAAACAACAAGAATTGATAAAAAGAACAAGATAAAAACAAATGAGGTAAATCAAAGTTGGTTATTTTAAGGAAAGAGATCCATCATCAGGTGTTTAAACTGAAGTGCACTAAATGTGAAAACAAAAACTGAAGAGATACCATAAGACAAACACTGAAATCAATTTCAAATTTGCGGTGCAACTGTACGTTCAGACCGAACGCGAAGGTAATTTTTCGTGCAATGAGATCACGTGCAAAGTCAATGCAAAGACGCAAAAGGACGCGCCTCCGGGTCATTCGCTTCACCCGCTCGAGTTGAAACATTTGAACTAGAGCAAAACATTTGCGCGACGCGATGCTGCAAAGCCAGTCAGCATTGAGATTCTCTCGATGTCACGGACGTCCGCGCCCAACGCCTAGATGTTGTATCAGAAACGGTGGTCAAAGTTGGTGTTACCTGTGCGAGAAAATTTAAACTTTGCGCTCGGTCCGAACGTGCCAGTGTTGAAAACGAACGTACCTGATTGCGGTTGGCTTCTTCTTCTGGAGGATTTTCTTCACATAGTCTCTGTAGTAGCTGCTGCTTAGATCCTAAAAGAACAGCGAGCACATAATGGCCTCCACAATCCTGAACATCTTCGGAAGTATGTGGTATTAATCACTGTTTAAATTCAAACTTTATTTTGTAATCATCAACATGTGGAAAAAGCATTTAAGCCTCCAACGATGTGGGGGTTGGGTAAATCAAACTCCAGGTGATGGCTTCACCCCAGCTTTGTCACACCCATGCTGAGATTAGCATCAAATAACCGCAGCATTGTGTGTCCCCCGTGAAAAAATAACAAGGCAACCTTTTCATAATCTGATCAAGAACATAACATAAACCAATTACGTCAAATCTACTTAAAATGATTAGGCCACTGGCATGAGCGGCGCTGGACTTCAGATTTTCCCTCAGCCTAGACCGAATGAGCACGATAAGCCCTTTGATAAGCAGGCAGCTTATAAAGGTTGCTCACATGCACACAGATTCAGAGGAAATGTGCATCTTAGTGAGATTTTTCCCTTATCCAATAGTTCAGGCTCACATGAACATAGAACACTGGTCAAATTGAACACGTACACTCAGTTGGTTAAGTAAGCTGACCATACAGTTAGTGCTATTAGACCTTTGCATCCACCGTGAAGCAAACATGCAGGAACCGTTTCCAAGATGAAAACTTACCTCTGTGGCATTGTTTTTCTCTGTGCCCTTTAAGCCCTTGAATAGCAGAAGTGGATACTGGAAACTAAGGAATGCCAAGCAAGCTATCTGGGGCAGGCTGGAGAAAAGAGAATAGTGTTTGTGTATCTGCAAAGAAATAAATGAAGACTTTAAATAGAAACTTGGCTTGGGAGTTTAGGAGAAACACTCAAAGAAATCATGATAAAGCTAAATTGCATTGACACAAAACGTGAACACAAATGTCTGGTGGGAGTCCACATATTGGCAAGATGGGATCCCAGTTTCAACACAGTTTGAAACCTCAATTGGAAAAAATCATTAAAATTTAGAAGAATCTTTTTACTGAGCGATTAATTCAAATATGTTTTAAATATAATAATTAGTTAAATGTATTCCGTCATCATGTGTTCAAGTCTTTGAGGTCAGCTGAAATGCTCTGCAGTTTTGGGCGTGTCGTGGGATAAACCGACACGCAGACATTGGCCCACTAGAAAAAAGGGAAAAAAAGAAGACAAACCATGACACAATGTGCTGTTAAGCCTGGATGCCTCTTTTTTACTGACACACACTAAACTGATTAACTGTGACAAAGCTTCTTAATTGAGACCAACAGACAGTGGAACGAATGATTTTGAGTCGCAGACATTCATTGCACAGAAAACCCAAACAACCGGGATGTGACTAGAAATCTACTTTGATTGAGAACAGGTTTAAACCCCCCAACCATATGTGTCCAAGAATCCAGCTGAAAAGCCTCATATTCATCTTTTCAAATTGCATCTCTTGCATATGCAACAGACCATCATTGTTAGGTAATCAATGTGTTTCCACGGCAAAACAAACCGGCCTTGTGTTCGACATAATCCTTAAAACTCAAATAGATGACACGTTAGAGACAATGGCAGTTAGAAAAGACACTAAAGCTGCTTTCAGACACGCACTGAAGTCCGGACACTGTCCTGGGGGACTGTATGTGACGAGGCAAATGTCCTTTTTTCTGGAACCTTAGCTGCCAGCCCCCCAGTAAAAATTCCGGAAAATATCTGAGTGAGCCCATGTTAGAACACAGCAGGAAAATCTGCCTGCCTCCTGCATGCTCTACCGAGACGCCACAGAATGTTCAGAGAATTCAGTGAACGTGTCTGGATCTCCCGCTGCGTTTGTAATATGTGAATGGCAAATGGTTCATCTCAGAAAACAGCTCAAGACATCGAGAAACTGGATTCAGAAATCTGTTGCTGTCTCAAATTATTGGTTAATAATTAGTTTAAATTTTAAAGACTATTTTTGATTTAAAAAAAAGTGTTCTTTGCTTACCAGATTTGTTTTGGGACAATCAATTTTCTGCCAGACCAGAACTACAAAGTGTGTCCATGACAAGAGGCTGCCAAGTACATAGCCAACTTTATTATGCAAGGTGCCACATGCCAGGAGAGGGTAGTATAGTGCGGGGTAGTAGAAGACTCCCAGAATCACCCAGTTTTCTGCAAATACACACAAATGTTTAAAAATGGTGAGCAGGAACATACATGGATTTGTGATTTACTGAACCATGTGAGACAAAACTACAACTTCATGGACTACTTCTGCTTCGCTCTATTGCTTTATGTAAACTTATTGTGATTTAAGATCACACACATCACACAGTGCTGAACAACTATATTTCCACCTCTTACTGAACCGTGCAGGCTGCTATTTGGGCATTGTGTAAAGTAGCAGGGGATCGGCTTCTTACAGTCAATTGGTCACTTCTTATGTAACTTCATTTCAGACAGGAAAAAACTGCTTCTTGTGAAGCTTACCATCAAACTCCAGAGTTGAAAATAACAAATGGAAACCAAATAATCCAATTACATAACACATATTTAACAAGAAATAATGTTTATGTACATACATTATTATTAAAAGCTTCTATAGAAGATTTACAATCTGTGAAAAAAATACACAGCGATGGATGTTAGATCAGGAAGAACCAAGACCTCACGTTTGTTCTCGGAGTCTGTTGTGAAGGGGAGGGGATTTGGCGAAATGACCAGGCCCCACAGTTTGCACAAGAGCACTCCAAACACAGCCACTGCCAGGCCCTTGTGCTGTGTATGGTCCAGGAAGTTGACTGGACTGTGAAATCAAGGAGCAGGTATTTAGAGCCCACATGTTACCGGCCTCACGTTTGAATGAAACTGTTATAGACCAGAAATTATAAAACTTCAAAAACATTTTAGTTCACAACTACATATATGAGATATACTGTGCAACTTACAACTTGGTTGAGGCAAGAAAATCCATTACAGTTTTCAAACACTTTTAATCCAGGGATGGTGCAACAAGTATGAAAGCCCCCTTTTCAGTGGCATTTGGAGCATTAGAATGAAAGTGCAAGCATGCCCTGCTTTAAGGGCTACAGCTGCCACACACTTGACAAACTTCCAAATTGGCACTTTGTCGACCTCCATGTGACCTAATGCTCTGACCACTGAGTTTGTAATCACAAAGCCCGCCTGCTATTTTTAGCTTCCAAGGCACATGTTCACTTTCACGTATTTTAAAATATGAAATAAATGGAAGATAACGGAATGATCAATAGCTACATAATCTACATGCAAATGTGCCAAATATGTTCCTGTTTCATTTCATTATGTAATCGTGACGTCTATTCCTTAAAACAATGGCCTCACCTGAGTAAACCTGGGAGTCCTTTCTGTCTGTTGTCCGCCTTCGTGCGTCTGGCTAAGATTGCGAGGATCAGCATGACAACAAGCTAGAAGGGGGAACACATCAGTTAGCATGAGTTGCACAGCAGTATGCAGCTGTGGACTCCCCAGGGTTCAAGTGTCACACTGCGTCTGACTAATAATGAGGGGAATGATGGGACAAAAGGCCAAACCTCAGTGTCTCATTAGTGCACCCCATGGATGTGGTCTGAATGAAGTGTCATCACTCAGGATCACTGACCAGTAAGAGTTCAATGACCTGTCATGACCTGCGACACATTTAGGAAACACAAGGCTGGGAAGAAAGCCTTGCTCTAAACTGAGCGACTGAGGACCAACTTCAGAGGGAGAAAAAAACTGAATACCAAGTCAGATCTTTATGAAAACATGGGAAGAGAACTTAAGACACAAATAGTATGTGCAATTATTAGATTCAGATTTACCACTTTTGTCCTGAGGCCCAAACTCCAACAAGGATACACCGCTGTCTCAATATGATATTGTATATCAAGTCATCATGGTAGGGTCAGGGTCTCAATCACAGAAGACATTAATGGGCTGTTAATGACTAGAAGCGACAGTTTCATATTCAGGTAAGTGCCGTTTTTACTGAGAAGCAAACATGTCCAAAGAAACGTGATTTTGTGAAACTGTCCTGTAATCCTTTCTCAGCCCTGGATCTACACCCTGATCTGGATCTGCAACCATTTGTCTATTGTTTGTGGAGATTCTCATTCATCTAGGTCATATTCAGGAGCAATTGGACTTGGTTGTAGATTCTTGAATTCTTCAGAAGTTTCACCACTCATCCAAGAGGCTTCTTCTGTTCTAACGAAGTTGTGGAGAAACCCAGGTATAACCAGGTTTAACCTCAGTGGGTTGTGGGCAGTTCTTGATTATTATTTATGTTTCAAGAATCTACAACCAAGTCCAGATGCTCTTGATTCAATGCCCTTCTGCTTCTGGTCCTTGGAGCCGTTCCACCAAATTTCATTCAAACTCGTTCACGGCTTTTTGAGATGGTCTGCCAAACAGATGGAATTGAAAACATACAGTTACTTCCATAGAGAAGAAAGTTAGACAGGGCTGACTTTGACATTCAAAGAAAGAAAAACACGATATCTAAATGCAGCACACATGCTTTATGTCTGACAGGAAGGTGTGACATCATCATCACCCAATGAATGAATGACAGTAAATGACAGGACAATGTAAAGTGGTGTAATGTTAGTCAACAGGCAAGTGGACTTACAGATATCGCAGTGATGCAAATATGGTAGAGCCTGTCGTCCGCAGTGGGGTCACATGGAGGGATTATTCTAAAAAAAGGAACGAAACATTCACACATGAGCAAAACAGTCAATCCGAGTCTTAAAACTCAGGGCTTTCCGCCACTGAGCCGACCTAAAGTAGACCTCACTAAACCGTTCACACATCCCTGTCAGGACCATTTGTGGCTGGAAACTTTGTTGCTGAAATCCCGCAGAAGAGAGATTTGTATTTAAACGGATTGGTATCAGCGTGACACAGGGAAACAACAAACGTCACGTTCCTGTACACTAAAACAGCAGGAATGCCTGGTCATGGGGTAGTTATTACAACTCTGACGTTCGGAAAATTCCTCACACATGAAGACGTTGGGAGACTTTGAAAATACTTCATGTATCTCCAGTGAGTGGCAGCGTCCAAAACGTACCTGTGCACCAGACCAGACCTTTTTTTTTTTTCATATAAGGCAATCTTAAAATTCACATTTCGACAGACCAGTGCTTACAAAAGCAGAAAAATTGCATCTCAGCTAGCTGTGGTGGCCACTGGCCACACAGACGCTTTTCAGCTCATCAATTTATGGGACATCCAGGCGGGTAATTACTTAAACATGGCGGCTGGAGATAAATGACACTTGTTCCATCGTATTTCTGTCATACTGTTCATCTGAGGCCATAACTGAACATTTTTTTAATTAATCATTTTATACCAATGGAAACATGTATTTTTAGACATTTTAGATGATTGGATGTTTTTCTAAGTTGCATGGTAAGATATGCTACATCTTCACTTTTTTTTGTTGGGGGGCGGGTTTAAGCATTAACATGTTTAAACAATGAGATATTTTGGGTTGAATGCACTTCTGTGTTCATTCTTTTTTTTTTAAAGGTTCTGTGGGCGAAAGCTGGCAGTTACCATAACAACCTGAAGTATCAAAACATGACAATGATACAGCCTCTACTATAATATTACAAATAATATGAACGGAAACAAGATCACACTCTGACACGGGCTGCAGTGAAGTATGCCAAGTGTCACCTGATATCTCAATGCAATATTGTTCAGACTTACAAAAGATGGAATAACTACTAATTCATATTAAACCATGGCCCATTTCCTTCTTTTTTCTTCACAGTAAAGTCTCTTAAGACAGACAATAAAAGCATACAAAACTAAACTAGGTGGATAGCATTTAGGCCTAAAATAACTCAAATGTATTCCTTCGAAAAGTAAGCAAGTACTTACTCTGCTTCAATTTTGGATGGCAAAGGGTCCAGGTCTGGGTACTCATAGTCCAGTAGAGCATCCTTAGCCATTGTTCACTTTTTCAAACAGATCAAAAGTCTTACAGAGGAGTTATTTTATCCACAATCTCGAGCGACACAGAGCTGCAATCCCCTTGACTCAAGAGGAAAAAGTGTCTCCCAGGTCCCAAGTTGAACTTTGCTGCAAAGGCGTCCTTGTTTCCGTGTGTTTGGTCTGATCTCACTAACTCTCCCTCGCAGCCTGTGCTCAGGTGTCCGGGTCCCACTGTGGAGCTGAGAGTAATGTGACAGGTCCTGGCTGCAGCGTGTTGCCTCCACCCAGCAAAAGGCCCTGTTTCAGCTGAGGGTTACCACCACACTAGGAGCCTGGGGAAGAGAGTGAGAGGGGGGGGGGGGGGGGGGGGGGGGGCAGCGTGTGAAAGGAGGGAACATGTGGAGTTCTGGCCAGCCAATCTGTAAGGCCACCTGCGGCTAACTGGGAATACATCTAGTTTTGAGTTGTGTTATTAGAGCCGTGACTGGTGATTGTAAGGGTCAGGTGTGCAGAGTTATAAAACCCCCGCCAGGACTGTGTGGGTAGCTGGAAGTGATGAGCCTTTCCAGCTCCGCACTGATAACAGGGAAGTTCTCACATTGTTCCCTACTGTCATGGTTCGACTGTGAAAGGTTACCAAAACTAAATCGAATACCAGTACAACTACATGGAACAAAACAAAAATGTTTTCTGCACTCAGACAACAACTCATTTCATATATCTCCGCACCATCTGCTTGATAAGGAGTTCATTCAACCCAGTACTTTGTCTTCAGCAGATCAATCAAGTTAAAGGTCTCCAAGGACATATTGAGTGTAAAGTTATTTTAACATATTGTTTAAAATAAATTCTTTATTTTAGATCATGTAAGCTACTGATCAAGATCATACAAATTTAACGAGAAAAAAAAACTATGATGAGTACATATGATACGTGGGAATAAAATGGATTCAACAATAGGTAGCGTCATATGCCCAGAGGAAAGAAATTGAATCTAAGCTTGTCTCACGATTTCTTTTTTCATGTCAATGGCGTTTTGTCAGCTCATTATGTGCAAATAATATTTATTAAACGTGAACTTTACCATGGAGAGTGAATTTTATATGAATTCAAGCTCTTACCAGAGCTCTGGGATTTTATAGACAGACTGATTAATACATTTGAATTACAGATTAATCAGTAATCACCTGGCCTAATTTACAGTTGTTTATATGTCTTATAGTTGATATGACGTTACGCACCAGCACATCTCATCACACCGGTTGTTGTTGAATCTTCAGTGATTACATCCTCAGTCTTTCAGCACACACAAAATCTGGTGCAACTGCCTTTGACAACAACAGTACGAAGAGAGGCAAAATGATCCCAAAGAGCCTCCGACCAAAGAAAAGTACAAGCATGTGAGAGCTAAAAGACACGCTGAGGTCAAGGGTCATGGCAAACACCTTCGCTCCAATTATTCTCTCTTTCTTACACAACAAGTTTAATTAAGCTACACCAAGTGCACTCACATTTTATTTTTACCGCCACATGCCGTTAAGTTGTATATCTTGTGAAACAGGTCTGCATTTATTCCTGCATTGAGCTGCAGCCAGCTGCGACTAAGTCAGTTTTGCAACACTGCCTCCATGTCAGCATACACTCATTAAGCCGGGATTACAGTCACACAACTCTACAAAGCAACAAATTTACCCTCCTAACACTCCTGAGAAAACACGGTTTCTCGAGCATAGTAAGCCACCAAATCAAATATGCTGCGGAAGAAAAGGCAGCCCAGCAAATAAAGGGGTCAGTGAACAAAGAATGCTTTGAACAGTTATAATTACTTCACAGAGAGGCAGTTTGATTGAGCCAGACATCTCACTCGTATCAGGAAGTCGGCCCGAAAGCCCCGCGGTATGACAAGAAAATGATGTTAAGCAACAAACGGAGTTGAATTACTGATTCACTGATCAATTTCTAATCAACAGCAGCATCACCATCAACAACAGTGACCAGTCAAGCATCCACAAAGTAATGACATGTTGAAGTTATTTATCAATACAAAACTAAATGCTGACTCTACATCTGAAGTTTCTAAGAGTTGTTAAAACACTGCAGAGGATATTTTTCATAACTTTTGTTCCTGATTTTCATATCATATTATCACCACTCCAGGACTCTAGGGAGACCAATTTTTTTGTTTTTCATTAAACGGATACAACAGTCAATTGTCTGTGTCAAAATGTGAATTCATGCTCTGTATATTTGACGTGAATGAAACTTAATTTTTGCACTTAAAAAAACCCAAAACCATACAGAGCAGTGAGGCAGGCGGATCCTCCTGTCGCTACTTCCCACAGCGGAGCAGGCCTGGCGCTTCTCTCGGCGAGGTGCAGCCGGGTCGCCAGGATTCGGTTTCAAACAGACTTCATGGAGAAATGTCAAGCCTTTGAAATTGAGCTTGAGCTCTTGATAACAAAGAGATCTTCTGCTCGACCGAAACAACAGGCGGCTTCAGTCACCTGTGCCTCACTCTGCTCTGGCGCAGCGACCATGTGGCCAAACGAGGAGGTAAACGGGCGTTTGCGTAATTTGACATTTACGCGCGCCTTTCAGTGGCGACATTCATCGTCGCCTGATACGTTTCCCGACGGGACAGTTGTGCATTTTCAGTCACCTGCAATGGCCTAACCGATTTTAATAAACTTACAGGCCACTTACCGAACGAGCCAACTGGAGGTGTGCGCTGCGGTGCCAAGGAAGCGTGGAAGGCGTTTCAGGTAGGCACCGACAGCCATGACAGCAAGCAAAAAAAAAAGTGCAAGTTTTTAAATAATATACTTCCGTTTGGATAAGCACTTCTGTTTCAACCAAACTATCCCAGATTCACTTCAAATCCCTTTGAGGTTAGGACCTTACCTTGTGTCAATCGTGTTTGTCTGTCTCTTATCTTGGATAACTTTAAATGACTCGAGACTTCATCACCTCACACCCACCTCAGAGATGTTCAATAAATATTAAGATAACAGAGCAACAATATCAAGAGCAACTTTGCTGTTTTTTTTCTCTCTCCCTCCTTTTTTTCTGGACACCTCATGTAGTGTCAGATTGGGACTTTGAACTGTCTCTATCTTGTTGTGGCGAGATCATCATAAAAGTGCTGCTGCATGCAAACTGAGGCGAGGTTGTTGTGAAACAGACTGTTGAGGTGACCAATGTGGACAAGTTCAAGTTGAGGCCTCTCTAAATTTATATTAATAAAGGAAATTACAAGGAAATTGTAATACAGTTTTACTTGTAGCTGTGTCTCTGTGCCAGCCTGTTGGGGTTTGTGCTATGTTGACATTGTGAGATGTGAGAGAGATGTGTCCTGCCATGACAAACCGTTGCAGTGAATTCTGACTTATATTTCTGATTTTACAGCAGTTTTGCAGGGAGAAGAAACTATCAATACGGTTATGTTATGACCTTGCTGTGACTCTCTGTTGATGGCTCTGTATATTAATAAGGGCACTAAGGGCAGTCTGTTTCCAGTGTCCTAGAAAATCAAACCAACCCAAATCCAGCTCCACAAGTAGCGGGAGCGGTTGTGGTCCAAAATCTCACAGCTAAAATTAGCATCTCGTGGTTTCATGGCATCATGTCATTGTTGAGCTTTTACAGAGGTGTAATTTTGGTTCACTTGAACTTGAAGCATCAGCACTTCAGGGCTCAAATCAATTGTGATGGTTTTAAGCATTAGCTTGCATTCAAGATCTTCGCTCTTCTCTTTGCTTGCTTCCTTCCATTGACGCTGAAGTGGAAATCTCAAGTGCAAGTTTTTGTGCAACCGGAATAGTCCATGCGTGTTCCTCTGACTGTTGTTTCCCACCCACCCACCCACCCACTCAGTCTGTTTTGATAAAATAACTTTTGAGGGAGCAAGGCAATAATACCACAAGGATAAGCTTTCCATCATAATTATTAATTAGCTCACTCCACTGTTTACTCTGAAAAATGTGAGACTTGAGTTACAGTAGCAATCTGCTGTCACACATCTGTCCTTACAAAGGCAAGAACACAGGCCTGAGAGGTCTACCTGTCATATCATTAAATTTGATTTAACTAGACGGTGTTTTAATTCAGCTTTTATTAGTCATTGCTTTGTACATAATATACTACAAGGCAGATTTTGAAACCTCTGAATTTGTTACTATTTTATTCCCCTTTCTGTGCTCCATAAATATTAACATTTCATTGTTGGCCAAGTCAATTCAAATTGAGTAATATTGAGAAATATCGCCTGAGTATTAAATCATGCCTCCTGGGTGCGGCGGGCTAATTACTGTGGATATTATTCTCCCGCTCAGTCTGCTGCCTCGCCTCTGTCATAATCAATGAGCCTTGTAACACTCAATTAGAACTTAATTGGATTTGTGTGTGTTCTAGGTGGAAAAACATGTACATTTGAGTGGACATGAAAGAACTGCTTATCTGTGTTGACAGCTGTAATGAAGCTGAAATGGGTCGGCCAATTGTAAATCTCAGCAAAATGAATTATGCGTGAATTCCAACAATCCCCTCCTACTCTTGCATTTGGCTTGGTTCAGCTTAAATTTAGACCATACTCTTTATTTAATGATTTAAACTCAGGTACATGGGACAAGCTAAATATAAAAAGGCATTTTGTTCTGTTCTTTGCACCATGACAGCTTTGTTTTTTCCACAGTTAACTGTAAAATGACTCACACAATTCACCATAATGCCCTTGTTTCAAAGTTTAAACATTTTTTTTAATTTGAATTCTTCAAGAACTACAAACTATAAAACGTAGTAAATGTGCACTAAAATAAGACTTACATATTTTGTGTGTTTTTCCCAGCGTACTGTAGTGCTGTTAGTGTGAGGTCAGGGTGTTCAGTTCTCGTATGGCTCTGGATTAGAAACTGTTTTTGAATCTGTCTGTCCCTGATTTGATGGAAAGGGTAGCTTCTAAAAGAGGTCAATGGGTCAAACCGATGGAGGCCGGGATGGGATGAGTCCTTCAGAACGTCGACTGCTCTACTGAGAAGTTCATCCAAAGAGCAGTAACAGTGTGTAAGCTTCCAGCCTTCAGGGGGGTGTTTCCATGGCAGGAGTAGACGGACTTGACCATTTACACTGTAAATCAGTATTCAGTATCCAGCAGAGTCATGCAGGGAGTACACAGACCCAAGAAGATTCATGGCTCCTGGAGAACACCGATGCAGGCGGCACCATGAGACCATGAATACAATTTAACTCTTTGATCATGACAGTCTTGACAAAATAAGTGCATTTATGAAAATCAACACTCAGGTTACTGCTTTCTTAGAATTTATGTATTTTATTTTCAGTGTTACAGATGTGATTAGTGAGATTTAATACAGTGTTTACTTAGAAGCTGATCTACAACAGTTTACTGTCCTGTGATGGATTTCAATAATCTAGTTTTGTTGTAGATGTGCCTCCATATTGCATTTTGACATCTAAAGTTGATTGGACCAAAACGGCCACTGGGAGAAAAACGAAAATAATTTCAGTCATGCAGGTCGTTTTTGTTTTGATATATCACTGTTATTGTGGCTGGCCAGGACTGAAAGATTTATTTCCCACTTTATGAGAACTGCGAATGGGACGTTCTATCTCAGGAGCCTCTGACAAGCACAAATCTTCCTGATAGTTATTAAAGTGATCATGATCACTTTGCTTTGGACATGCTGCGAGGTGCTGCGCTCAGTCTATCACGTTTCTGCTGCAATCGGCTGACAAGCGCCTTGAATTCATGGTGGGGGGCGACAGGGTCGCGTCTGAGCAGCTATGTAATAGTCCTCTTTATAAAACTGTCTGTAGAGAACCTTGGCAAACACATGGTGCAGGATTTAATTTGATCATCATGATCTGTTTGTCTTAAATGACAGCGCCACTACTGAAGAAATACTTTACAGACGTTATACACAGGACAGTTTATTAGCTACACCTCTGCAAGCCAGCTTGACAAAATGTCACCTCTTGTTATACAATAAAATGATCAAACAAAACAAACAATGCTTCTCTGACACGATATTAAAACTGAACAATATGGGATTTATTGCATAGCTGTTGCATTAGACTGTGTTATATCGTGCAGTTACACTCAATATTGCGCTGAAGGAAGTTGATCCAGTGAGATAAAAAACGGTGAAACGCAGAGGTTGTAAAGCAAACAGGAAGGACTCAGTTATTGATATTAGGTGTTTATATTGCTCTTTGATGATCAGATGGTGTGTGTGTGTGTGTGTGTGTGTGTGTGTGTGTGTGTGTGTGTGTGTGTGTGTGTGTGTGTGTTTGTGTTTGTGTGTGTGTGTGTGTGTGTGTGTGTGTGTGTGTGTGTGTGTGTGTGTGTGTGTGTGTGTGTGTGTGTGTGTGTGATGTCTGTTTTAGTTAGGGTGTTAGGATGTCAGTGTGATAGATGATGTCCTTGCCATGGCCTCTATTTTGTCATTCTGTGTGTGTGTGTGTGTGTGTTGTCTGGGTAAGCATACATTTAAAGGCTTTAGCGATGTGCTGTTGTGGGTCATGTGTGCAGTGGATTATTGTTTTGTGTTTGAATTTTGGATGTTGCAGTCTTATCTGACCTATAAGGGCAGAACGCTCAATCATATAGATATTTTTTCACGACCTTTCTTTTTTTTTCCTTCCTTGAATTAGGAGCACTATCTGCCTTGTTTGTTATCGTTTTGTACTTTGGTCTTTAAGAATGATATTTCATCACTTAGTTTCGAGGAAAAGGGCCAGTTAGCTTCAAGCAGGCCTTTTAATCAGGGAAAAACAAGAAATGTCTCAAATAGGAAAAAGAGTATGAAAGGCTCTGTCATCAGTTTGCACTGAAATGATGAACACACAATTTATCCCAGAAAACGTGACATGAATATGGATTTCTTCGTCAAAGCAACATGTTCTGTCTCAGCCTGATGGCACATTTGCATTTCTCTCATCTCAGAGTTTTAATTATGGAATGAGAAATGCACCACAGCATGCCTAACATAATTGCTATCAAAATGAGAGATTTGCCAAATTGTCCCATAAGAAATGAGAAGAAGAAATACTGATTAGTGTTTCTTTTTTTTTAGGCTAGATTCTATGAGCAAATAGGAGTTTTGTTTGTTCTTATTTAATTCTTAACAAATTAGTTCACCGTCTGTCTGTGTCTGACATGAACTGGAAACCATCCAACCTTTATATCAGCATTGTGGTTCCTGCTATAAACGATTAAATTCAAACATTTAAATATTAATATAAAAACAATCGCATTAGACTAAATTACTTTCTGAGATTAAGAAAATAAAGGCAATTAATGAATTGACTCTCATCAGATTATTTAGCATATCCTTTCAGCAGAGTATCATTTGTGCCACGGGGCCTGAGTTCAACCATTTTTCATAAGAGCAGATACCTCCTGGTCTGCGGAGAGTGAGATGTCTCTGGTGAATAATGTATTCAGCTGCAGACGTGTCTCACTGTGTGTTCAGAGATGCTTGACTTTCACACATCTCTGCTGGAATGACGCTGAATCAAGAGCTCGTCTCAGTTATCAACAGATGTGGGAAATATCCATCTATTCACAGCAAACGGGGATATTAGGAGACAGTATTTCAATGGCTACATGTTGGCTTCAGATGCTTTGTACTAGGAACACACCCTTTTTGGCAACACAGGTGGAACTAGTTTTACATATTTAGTGTTTCCAATGTTTTTCCAAATATCCTTTCCAAATATTTTTTTTCAATATGATTGAAATAACAGTAAATGGATAATATTAATATTAAACCTTTAATGTAATAAAATACACTAGTTTTGCAATATATTCTGACTTTGTGATTAGAATGATACATTTGGGTAGTTTTTGTTTTTGGCCAGATTTTGTCTTATTACTGGACTAGACCTGATTATATTTGTGTTCATGGAATTTTGTCCTCCACGTATAAACACCATACATGCATTGGTCTAAAATGTGGACATAAATATCATGATTTCAACAATATTCCTCAGTCAGGCAACACATTAATGTGAGATGTTAATATTATCTCTGTTAAAAATCAAAGGTTTTGCTTTATTCTATACGTGAAAGTACGTAAGAGAGATTCTTTATTATAACTCTACAAACATCAATTAGAATGGAGTCTGAGACGTCTGTGGTATAGCTGAGGAGAATCAATATTGAGGATCAGATTGCTCACATCCGGCACAAAATCAATCACATTCATTTAGGCTTCGAAAAAAAATTGTTTGTCTGTTTTTTTAATCATCGTAGGTTTTGGTTTCTATCTGGTCTCCTGGAAGAGGAGGGATTGTGACCTGCAATCATGAAACATTGTGAGGTGGGTAACTTGAACTGTTGTTGTCAGAGGAAATAAATAAATGCTTGGTTATTCATGAGAAAGTCAGAGTAACCTCCTAATGATCTTCTTAAATTAACTGTAAGTATAGAATATAGAAGGTTTTTTTTTAATTTATTACAGCACTTTGCTGGAGTTGGATTTAGATAAGAATTCTTTTGGCGTTAAAAAAACAAAACAATTAAATTGCTCGTGTCAGGGAAAAATGAATTGCAGTGGCTCCTTTGAAGACTGGGAAGTGGTCAGCGTGATGATTTGTTAAATTCGGTTCAGAACAAATGGCCCGACGAGCGGGAATCTGGGTGTTCTCTGAAACTGACGGTAAATCCCATGGAGACTGCAGTGCCATCACACTGTGCAGGTCCCCTGCAACGATTACTCATGCCTCCATTAGCAAAAGGCTGCTCTCCATGTGTCACTGCCTGAACAAAGACACACGCATTCCTCTGACACCAAAGGAGGAATGCAAGCAACCATAAATCAAGTTTTTCTTTAAACATGGTCCAACACAAGAAAAAGGTTTTGTAATTTATTTACAATATTGTGTAATGCTTAAACCAGCGCCGTTGCTCTATTGCTCTGTTTAGCACTCAATATACTGTACACGTAATGAAACGACTTTCGGATGATCTGAACCGATGTGCATCTGAGTCCCAGTCAGCTGATGAAAGACAGCGGTGATTCTCAAAGACAGGAGTTGATTGTCAAAGCAACTTTGCTGTCGCCTCCTGTTACCGTACGCGCTGCTACTGTGACGAAACCTGCACTCCGATCCGACGCTGTTGCCAATATGTGAATCCTCAATATGAGCTATTAAACTCTCAACAACAGGAGAAAGAAATATTGCTCTAATTAGTTTTTTTGTCAAATATTCAGTATTAGGTGGCTGCATTTGTGATCATTGTTTCCCTGATGTATTATCAGTTTTGGTTTTGATATCCAGCTGCTGTCACAGTGACATCATGGTATTGATTCCCAATAAGACTAACCGAGTCATATTTCCCTGAGATGCTTGACGATAAGCCAGTAAGGAACCCCCTGTGGCCATGGTATGGGCAGGGGCAGAAACCATTAATCTTTCTCATTTTATTGCCAGGCTCTGAAATGCTTCTACAAAGATGACACACTTTTCCGAACACCAGTCCTCGCCTTCCTCCACAGGCGGCTCACTCTTTGAGCTCAAAGAGTCGCGCCGCTCTCGTTCACGTGACCCAGACCTTAATTAGAACGGCAACAGATTGTCATTTGCATGCACGGGCCCCAGTGAGTAGGTGGGAGGTGGCGCGCAAATGGGGGAAGGATAGTGGCACTTCAGGGCCAGTTTGCTTAACAGACCCCAAAGGTGCAGTCAGAAGTGTTGTTATTGTAGCTATAGTGGATACAATTACTCTGCCTAGTTACCCTTCAAACTGAGAACACATTTCATGTGGCAAACAGGTGCAGTCGGTAAAACGCTGACTTGAAAAAATTAATTATTATGCCAGATTGTCACCTGAATTAATCCTGCTAGACTTTGTATTTGCATTATTTGAGGTGGCGTAGAAAAAGTTTGCCTTTGAATTCCACACTGCTCACCGCCGCAGTGCCTCTCGGCAGCGTTTGATATGCACAACACACAAGGAAGCGCCACAGAGCGTCATTATTTTTCAAAGCGTGCCCTGGTACTGACAAAAGATCCGTCTTACACCTGCTGGGAATTTGTGCCTCTGGAGAAAAGAGATGGACTCCGTTGTGAGACTCCCTTTTATTTAGCAGGCAGCGACATTTAGACGACACGTGCCTCTGGCTGTTTGCTTTAGTTTAAAGGAGAAAAAGGAAAAGAAATCTTGTCTGCCACAGAGATGCCACTTTGTTCTTACATTGATGCAACATTTATTCTGTGGCATCCGTATGTGATATAGGAGTGATTCATGAAAAGTGTATACCATAAGTGTGTTTCCCTTCAAGGCTGAGTCATTGACACTTGACATTGAGAACATAACTTGCTATCTAGATATTTTGTCATTAAATTGAAGCTTTGAATTCAAACAGAAAATACAGGATACATAACAGCAACAGGAAAATGGATATATTGACCAGACTTCCTGTTATTTGCTGTTCAATAAATGATCTTTGACCACCTGAAACAACATGTTTTTACCCTTGACTTAGTCACAATTCCCCCTCATCTCTTCTGAATAAGAACAAGGCTTTACCTTTGTGCAGTATTTAAGATATCTGAGGTTCTAGCCCCCAACACGTTTCCATACCCTGGGTTGAATTTGTTTTTGCAGTTCATTAGCTGTATCATTTGTCAGCCTGGTTGTCAGTTGTACACATGCTGCTGGCCAGTTTAATATCTCACATCATCACTCATACCGTTATTAAGCTGCTAACTACAGCTCATGCAAAGATTCTGTGCAGTGATTTGCATCTGCACTGCAGAGACCCGTCAGTTTGCCACTGCTCTGTCGTCTGGACCAGTGTCTGCTGTTCATACCTGTGGACAAAAACATTTTTGCCCTATTATCTCACATTTCTCTCTTTCTCTGATAAAAGGTGAGCCAGAGAAAATGGAAGCTTCCTCTGTGTTGACTGTTCCTCTGTACTGAGTATCGTGTTGATTGACAGGTAGAATCCGCCAAAGTCTCTGGTGACATGTTATTGCTCTGGGTCAGGAGCAGACAAAGAGGAGTTAGCCTCCCTACTCCTCCACATCTACTCTTTGCTTTCTCTCCCTGCTTGTTTTATTTTTTTCACTGTCCACTATCTTTCTGCCTTCTTATAAAATGTCTTACCCTGCCCTGAATTATTGACTAGTCTGGAGTCCCGTGAGACTAAGCCAGTGTTGTGTTGTTGTCCATCAGCAGCAGCACAGAGCTTTTTTTTTTGTCTGTAGAATCCCAAAATTTAAATGAAAACGTGGTGGGATTCCTCAGGTCTAGAGTCAGGAGGAATTGTCGGTATAGCATATCACGGTTTCCCTTATAATAACAGCTACATACTGTACTGATTGGCAAAAAATAGTGCATACAAATAAATAAAATTTACATGTGACTGCTTTCAACTGAACACTAGTGTTTACAGGTAATTGAATATTACCATGAAGTAACTCACCAACTGACCTAATCCTAGCGGAATGGAGCCGTCATTCATGTCATTGGTTACACCTCTGTGTTTTAGTAACGTAAAAACAAACAAATATATGAAAACTAGGTCATTTCTGTCTGTTTCTTGGTATGTATTGATTGCCTTGTTTGTGTGTTAACATTTGCTCTTTGTCAAGGTCAATCCATTGCAGAAAATAGATTTTTAAGATTATCAGTGGTTTCTGACTGATAAAATATTGAAAATTAAAACAAGGCAGTGTCCATGTGTCCACCAAGAATAATATCAACTTCTCCACCCTGTCTCTGGCTTTCAGCATCAAGTCCATTTGCTCCTATTGGAAATGTAAATATTGATAAATTGTTCTTTAATATATGGTTGATTATTTATTGATTTTTGCATCAATGGTGGTCTATGGCACAGAGAAATAAGCCGTCATACACATGTAGATTTAAATTATTTTTGCCTTTATTATTGATAAAAGTACAAACGCTGAATATCACCAGAGCTAAACTCTAATAAATGTAATTGCTTGTTACTGATGCTAATTAAAGTAAATGTATATAACAATAATGAATACACTGATTAAGCTTCATCAGTGATTTACCAGTTGACTTTACAACACTGAAAAAAACATTGTGACTGTGACTGAACAGTTGAATATGCAATCTTGCCAAATCATTTCAACCGGAGCAGGAGGTTTTGCCTGAATATGTTGATGACTAAAAGCTGATGGGATCTTTTTGGGAGCCGTCTCATGATGAGTTGGTTTTCATCATGACTGTTAAAGTTTCCGTGCCTGGAAACCGCAGGTTGTGCGGGGGAATGTTGATTCATATGCAGCTGGAGAAGACCTCGCTGCTGAAGATGAATGCTACTTCATTGTCCTGAACTAATTATTCCAGTGACAAGTGTGACATCGTCCCCCATCTTGGAACAGAGCTTTGAGCAGTATTGAGTGGCTCAAGGTCGCCATCGGATGAGACTTTAAATTGGCTTGAAACGCCACAATGAAAAGCTGCTGCTGTACATGCAGCAGTGTGAAATTACCTGTTGCTTAGGAACCAGTGTGACTTGATGCATGAGAGGAGACTTTGCCAAGGTCTTTGAACACAACAGTTGGTGGGATTGCTGCAAACCAACCAAACTAATTTGACTCAATTCACTGCCTGCCTGCATACATACATACATACTGTACATACATACATACATACTGTACATACATACATACATACTGTACATACATACATACATACTGTACAGACATACTGTACATACATACATACTGTACAGACATACACTTTACCACCTTCATCCGCATTTCCAACTCATATCCAACATACAACTTCAACTGCTTCTTCTGCAAATTCAAGCCAACAGTTCAGTTTAGCTTCACCTTGTGCAGAAGCCAGAAATCTCGCCACAGTTTCTCCAGAGATTGCATTTTCTACTTTCTTTTCATTTGTTGTGATTAGACACTATGGACTCAAATTATGAAACAAACCAACCATTTAACCCATTTCTTATCCTGGTGAGGAGTTCTTTATTTTTTTTTAACTATTTTTACCAATACACTCTGACACGCATACTGTATATATTTTGAAATGGCCACAAAGAGCGGTTCACATTTCACAACTGATGTGTGGAAACATATTTTGAGTGAGGCGCTACACAATGCACATATTTTAAGATTACACAATCCTTCATGAATAACTTGAACAATGTGTAACATCTGGAAATTATCCATAAAAAAACATCCGGTGATATTGTTTTAATGTATTTTTCAAAACTAAAGGTTCTAAAATGTGTGTTTATTCACAAAATATACTTTATTGTCTATACTTAATTTTGTATTAATGGTATTTATTTTGGAAAGTCCACTGAAATCTCACTAAGTAGCACACTTAAAACACAAAATGATGTCTTCGATGTTGTTTTTGCAAAGAAGTAAAGATTTGATTCGTAGATAATGGGAACTGTATTAAGCAGGGTGAGACTTTAGTACGGGTCCTTCCATTATTGATGGTCAGGCTGCCATGGCAGTGTGGGAACTTATGCTATATTGTGTATATTGGCATTAGCATTTCTGCAATGATTGGCCTTTGAAGAAATGTATTACAGAGTCAAACAGTTGTAACTTGCCGATATAAAGTTTACCACAGAGGGCATGTGCAATGCTTTACTCCCAGTGAACATGGGTATTCCTCCATTGTATTTACTTTAAGGACCATAAGGTGCAACATCACATTATATGATGCATGATCAGCAGCAATATTCTACTATGATATTATCCAAGACATCTGAGACAAAGAGCCAGAACATAATGTAGACATATTGCTATACTGTGTGGGGGCGGGTTTACAGACACTGGCTTTTAAAAGCTAATCAATGTCTCATTGCACAGCCAAGAGAAATCTGTCCGTGATTAGTGAATACCAGTAAAGAGGTGTAAGGCCACGGACACCATCCCAGCCTCTCTCCCTGATTTGCACTCCCACTGTGAGGGAAAGCGCCGGTCAAATGAAGACGGCAGACGCTGTCGCCATCATCGGGGGCAGCATCAGAGGAGCAGCACTTCAAATGGAATGTGAGGTTTCCAAGGCATAGAGTCATAAATTTTTCATCTGCAGCCGGCTTTGAGGCAGGAGAGAGGGGGCAGGCCAGCAGGGCTCCGATTGAAAGCTTCTCACAACAAACCAGGGCTCTCAGAGACAAAAGGTAGACGGGGGAAGGGCACTCGAAATGAGAAACAACATAAAATCCTTTGTTTGCATTAGATGAACAGGGCGCTGCAAACAAGTCAATGTTCAGTTGCCGAGAAGCCGCCAGCAGGAGTGGCAAATATCTCGACAATCAATCAAAAAAGATAATGGCGGAGCAACAATTGTGAACACCGTGAGCCTCAAAATACAGCACGCCTGAAGAGATTTATCAATTTAAAATTGCGATTTGCTTCTGTGTCTATGGACTATAGACTGTAACACTGAAGTAAACAGGGAAAAATTTAAGACCAAACTTAATGTCATTTAGTAAGTAAACATTGTATTTCACTGATTCAGTTCAGACTGACAGCCAACAATGACACTTTGATTTTGAAATGCTCATTTCATTTATGTAGACAGGTTCTTAAAGCCTAAAATGAGACATTTCTAAATCAATACAGAAGCAAGGGCTAACCAGGCTGCTGTTTATTTTTAGCACAGTCCTTTGTCGGTAGCCTGTAAAAAAATTTGCGTGCTCTAAATATTGAATGGGCACTTTGAAGACCCTGCTGTTCAAAGATGGCTTACCATCTCCTCCACAGTTCAGGAATAATGATATCACCCAGCGAAACTTCACCAAAAAAACATCCTGTGCCTTTGTGGCATGTGTTACAGATGGCCCTTTATCTGTGAGGTGAATCAGAAATATGAACCTGCGCTGTGGTAAGAGCATCCCCTGCCAGAAGAAGAGCGGCCCCTCATCCCGTGAGCAGACGATGGAGCGCTGCAGAACGGCTGCAAATTTAATGACTGATTTTTCCCGGAACCGCCGAATCCTCTGGGTGCAGTGTCTGTCTGGATGCTAATGCAGCCTGACATCTCCATCCTTGTTTAAACAACCCATGTTATCCTGGATGGGGAATAAAGCAAATGGCAAATTACCTGTAAAGGCAACTTTTAATACAAATATCTATCTGAGCACTACTGCTCTACTTTTTCAGTGCACTCAGATCGCGGCCTGATCTGATTTGATCCTGATCCAGATGAATAACCCTCATTGCCTCTTTGGACCACATCTGTTTGCAGATATAACATATATTTCATGGGATGAAAGCAGACTGAATTATGACTGATGTCTTTTTCGATGCTGACCTATAGGCAGATGACTTCCCCTGTGTATGGAATAGAGTAGAGGACATTTGGCTTCATTCCAGTACATTTATTATTTGATAAAGTTTATTTAGTAGAATAATATTATGTAAGAAAGGTGTGAGGTTCTTTGTTTCCCCCTCTCTCAATCTTTGTCGTACGTGGAGGAAAAAAATTGCACAACCTAATCAAATGATTGTGACCGTGGTAATATTTTTCCACAGTGCAAATTCATCATTTGTTCGAGAGATTAGGGGCAGCGTGGTGTCACAAGGGCAGTCAGGCCTTGAGCTGTACTCCTGGAAGCAGCTGGCACGTTTCTTACGTTCTCCCTAAGAGGGATTAGGCCTCTGGAGGGAGAGGGAGCGGGAGCATACTTGATTGGGCTGTTCATGTGATTAGCCCGGCATTGTGAGTTACAGTCCCGATTTTCTGTGGATGTGTGTTTTATAACATCTTGCGAAAGACAACAGTGTAATTTCTGCTTAAGAGACGGCTTCTCTCTCTGCCTGTCTGCTGAGGGAGAGAGAGATCAATACTGAAGAAATGTTTTATTAGATTTGATTTGTTTATTAAATCATTCCATAACTAGAGAGATTAAGTGTCGGTATTGCTTTTACATAAACTAGACGTTTGGGGAAGGATGCATTGTATAACATTACATTTGATTTGCTTTCCAGAACGAAGTGCTGTGTTTATCAAATTAAAATGAGGTGAATGAATGTTTGAAAAAACACTAAGAAATGAATCTCAGTAGTGTCATTCACTCCCTGGGGAGAGATTTCTTCAGGCCTCAGAGCAAAAGAGCAACAAAACAAATCCCTGAGCGAGTAATTTCCTTGTCTTGTTTCATGTGTTTGCGTCTCTGCATTTACCGGCAGAGTGGAGCGGAGGAGTCCGGTGGGCGGAGGAGTCAGGAGGTGACCCGTTGCATCCATCAGCCCACACGCAGGCCCCTCCCTGGAGGAAGGCTCTCCACTGAGCTGCAGGAGCCGCAGCCAAAGAGCGTAACGCCACCAAATAGGATGAAGTTATTGGGTAATGTTGTGTGGGCTTCTCATTGCATATGTCAGTAAAGAGCTAAGTGCAAAGTGCAAGGAATAACAGTATATGATCCGTCTGGGGCAAAGCTTTACCGGTTTGTTGTTTCATTTTATGAGGAAAGTGATGTGGAATGATTTTTGATAAGCTCCTTCTCGGTTTGAAGTATTAGTAGGCAACAGACTTTCCTGCCCCTAGTGGTTCCAGGTGGTATTATTGTCTGGTCACTGTCGTAAAGACGCTGCAGTAGCAAGACGCCAGTAAGGATGCCCGTATTTTTTCTCAGAGCTCCTGAGAAATTTTGTCGTCACCACTTTGGAGATAATGAGGAGAACAAAGAACTATTTACACCAAAGCTCCTACTTCGTTTTCTGCCTCCTAGCGTTAATTAGCGGCAGCATTAGCATCATGGCTAACTCAATGCCAGCAGCCTGGCTACTGTCCAAAGCAGAAACGCCCCTGTAAAAATCCCAATTTGAACAAATAACCTTGAGTTAAACGTCTGGTAGTATTAATAAGTAGGCCTGTTGTGTTACCTGCTGATCTGAAAAGGAGGCAAACTGCATGTCATATTTGAAGCCTCTCAAGTCCTGGAGTTCTCTCCCCGGAGTGAATGCCTATTGTTATTTTTCTCTTGTGAAGTTGAGTTGTTTTTGTCATCTTGACTGTTCCACATATGCCCATTCCATCACTGGGGATAGATACCGGGAGAACGCTATCCTCTTCCTTGTTTTGCTTCCTCAATTGGTGACGCAGTTCCATTGTGCCAAATCAAGTCAGCTTTTCTTTTTTTTTTCTGAAGATAAAAGTAAATCTTTAAATGATATAATATCAAGTTAGATTCAAATCACATCTGGTGAACATGTACAGGGGCTATTTGTGGTGCGTAGGAGCTGGTTAGCTCATGCGCTTTAGGCATTAGGTCTTTATTTAATCTTTCTCATGCTGTACTTCTATGAGTTGACTCCAAGTGAAATACATATTTCTGTCAAGGTTTAATTTAGCAATTTTCTCTTCGGACTATTCACAAAGCACTCAGGAAATCTCGGATGTTTTCATAAAATCCCATTACTGCATTAGCCGATACTGCCAACTTTCCAAGTACTGACTGAACTCCAGCATCAATAGGAAGAAAAACGTATTGATCTGCATGTGTCTCTGAAGTCACCCTGCCACTGAAGATGAGCTTTCATTTTGGGGGTAAAAAAATGGGGCTTATGCTTCTGACGAGCTCTTGCACTTGTCTGGCCGCTGTGAATGTTAATGCAACATATTTCCCTATGTGGCTCATACTTAATACTGGAGGCACAATGTATGTCTGTATGAAATTGCTTTGCCTCGATCGGCTCACCGGGCCGGGGAAAGACTTCAGTGTTGATGATAATTGTCGAGCGTGGTACCGCTCGTTCACGGAGCATGGTTTCTGCCTGTTAAGTGACAGAATAATTACACACGAGCCTAAATAGCACTCAGAATAAATGTGGGGAGTGATAGCAGTGGATGTGGAAGGAATACTGATGGTTCAACAGAGGTAATGCAATGATTCTAAAGCCTACTCCCTTTGTTTGAGCCCCTGCTTTATTTGCCTACGGCTGCCTCCTCCTCTTTGCGGCGAAGCGAGCTCATTGGAGGAAAGTCGCAGGTTGACGTTCACTGTAGGTCCGCGGCATAAAGGATTCTATCTGTTGCTAAGGTACTTCGAATGGTTGGTTGACCATCTTCACGTGGAGAAACGCGAGGAGACGGTTTAGAATGACGACGGCTCGAGTGTGAAATCTCAGGATTACTCAGTTTCCCCTCAGTGAGTCAGACAGTCTGCACGATCACTGGCTGTCTGGGGTGTTGGTGGCTTCAGGCAACGTTTGTTATTGAGATTTGACCCGCACTGTGGTGGACTTCTTTACATTGAACAGCTTTCAAATCCTCTGCCAAGAGAAATCTGGCACAGACTCTCGGTGTCTGCAAATAGACCCTTTTTATAAATGGAGTTGGAAATAAGGTCAGGTTCACCCTCAGTTCAGAGCTCAAATGGAGGGAAAGCTATTTCAGCGGTGCAGCCTGAGCGGAGGATTCAGAGGAGCGTTCTTTAAACCCAGCTATCTCTGCGTGTGTTCATCTAGTTACTATGTTTTCAATTGAGTTTTGCCTCTGAATTTGTAGTTAATGGGAATATTTCTAATTTTTCTCAATTTTTCTTTTATTTCTAAATTCATATGATATAAAATAATAAACTAGTGTGTGATCTGTAATTTATTGAAGGTCCCACTGCAGATTCATTCCTCTATTATCAGTATTATTTTATTTTATTTTGGCTGTGTGTCCTGCTAATATATGCAGCAGAAACAACATGAATAAATAAGGCCCAAAATCAGAATTAACCAGGATGCAGTAACAAATTCTTTGATAAAATGTTGAATATATGTGTCCACAGTGTTGGTACTTAGGGGCTGACAGTCAGAGCTTGTGGAAGCAGATGCTTCCTTTTTTGATATCAAATGACGTTAAAAGTTTGTCCTGTTTTGAAGGAAACTCAGTGTGAGGAAGCACCCGGAGTCAAACACCAGCCAACATGTTGTTACGTAGGCTGAGGGTGTACGAGTATAAATATGAAGCGCGGACTGAATGTATTTGAACCTGATCTGTCTCTGAGCTGTATGAAGAGCTAAGTTGGGATTAAAGATCCCACTGAAACTGCATTCTTGAGTCTCTCTTCTGAGGAGCTCCAACCACAATAAGCTTCAGCACCTTCCTGACTTAACAACCCTGCAGCATTTCCACTGCTGTCATTTGGAGCTGATCCAGGTGAGCTCACCTACTGTATCCACACAAAGACACACGCCAGAGTCTTTTCCTAGATAACAAACTGGTGCAGCGATACATGTTCACTACATGCTGCTGCACTCCACCGTAGGCGACAATGTCACCACCTCTCGGCGCCTCCTACCTGTCAGCCGATTGGCATGACAGGCCGTTATGCTCCATCCATGTTTTTTTCCTCTCCTTCAGTTGAACTAAAATGAGCTCTGTCAAACGCCGTCAGCACTCGTCTCACACAACCTCTCCGCTACACGACCCACCTCTCGATACTCGAGTTTAAATTTAGTTTCACCTCAGACCACACGCCGTCATTCCGTCGGACTGTGGCAGGGAGATGAGAGCCGTTGGCCGCGTCTGTGATTCCGGGGGAGCTCATCATCCCGGCTATGTGGAGCAGCGTGAGTCTGGGCTGCCTGGGACTGTTGGTATTGAGCAGGGAGGAGTGCCCCGGGCACAATCCATCAAAAAAAGGAGCTGTTTGCACTGTGGGAATAGACATGAATAATCCATGCTTTCTTTACCCTTTCCTGTGCAACTGTATGCGTAGCCCATCACATTCTCTGTTGCCTTTTCTTCCAATATCAAACCTCTGCATTTGTATTTACTTCATTTTAGAATAACATTGTTTCTTTTTTTTTTTTTCTTTAAATAAAAGCTTTTGAGATATAATGTATGATCGGCATCAGTATGACATTAAAATAATTGGCATCAGAAATACTATCACTGAAATACCCCCCCCCCATTTTATTTTTATTAAAACAACTTACATTTTCTCATTTATTCTAACCATAATAACTTGTGCTACTGTAAGTCAGGGCAAACAATCAACAGAGTAAACCACAATCATTTTTGTGTTATTTTATTCAAGTTCCTTTCACTGTTTTATGTGGGCAGAACTTGTTTTGCTCCATCTTGTTAGACAATTCACAGACTATCACTGTGACGCACACGCAAAGCAGACATCATGCTCAGCGTCAACAAAAAAAAAACATCCTGTCGCCACTTTACTTTGCCCTCCACAGGTTTGGACCATTCTTCTCTGCCTCCAGCAGTAGTTGTGAGTAACTCAGCGATGCCTTTAATTATCATTTTATCTCCAAATCAAGGTCTGTGTGCTAATAATGTGCCTGACTCTTCTTCATCTGGTCTTGGGACTGAACTTCAGGGTCAGTTAAAGCAGGGACTTCAAGGACTAGTGGAATAGTTTCAGGCTAAATCCGCTTGAAGCTGATAAGAAAAAGGTGTGTAAGGAAGAAAAAAACAGATTTTATGGATGTATCAGGCTTTGGGGCCTTTCTAGTTTGCAGGTTTTTTATGATGGTCATAAACATTGATTTGTGCTTTGTTAATAATGGAGGACCCTCTTGAGAGCTCTGAGCAATAATCACTGTTTGTGAAGTCATGTGATTCTTGACTTTTTTTTGTTATTATCATTTTCCCAAGACAGATGCTCTAGCCACAATAAACACTAACACTATTTCTTGCCAGGTGAATTATGCAGTGAATGGTGCAGCTGAGGATATTTCATTCTACAGTAATGGATAATATAGTAGTTTAATGGACTACTGCCCCACAGTGGCAGTAATGTTGCTGTGGCCAAGTGCCACATTGTTCCTGTGAGCTTCCTTTTACCACCCTGAGGTCTCTTGTGATCAGGAACGTCCACGTCGCTCCTCAGCAGCAACACCTCCTCCTTCGCTTGGTTTGAGCCGAGCTCACTTTCCCCATTCAACCTGAAGTGGTTCCTTTTTTTTTTTTCAACGATCCCCACGTTTCCCTCAGTTTGGTTGATAAATAGATTAAATCCTGGTGGTGATAAATATCCAGCAAGACTCGAGGAGGGGTTTTCACGGGCTCTGAATTCAAGCAATTATAAAGTCTGCAAATCATTTTGCTTTAATTAGATCTTGGAAAATCTGATAAGATACCCAATCTCAGTTTTCCGTTTTCACAGCTCCCTGCCAGCAAGATGAAAAAGATTGTAATTCAATCAGCCAGAGAATTTGATATGAACTGGGTCTTTCCATTGATCGTCCGCCCGCCAGGTGGTATTGCATAGCACGGAGTTTAAATGTCTGCGTGTGATAGAGCATAACTTAAATTGACCAGAGAGAGAGATGTGCCATGTTTGCAGATTAGACAGTTTGAGGGATTTGTGGTGTGCATGCTGTCTGCCTCCCTCTTTCCTCTCCTGCTCAATAAATCAGTCTTGCTTTTGGGTGCGTCTGTGGAAAAGCCCAATGAGAAGCGCTCTACAGATGGACGCCTGCCCACCTCCTCCCGACCAGCACTCAGGCAGGTCAGTGAGAATAAATATTCCGCTCCTTTTATTCTGCCTCCATAAGCAGTAAAATCAATATGCTCTGGCTGTATTGTGCAGCTGGTAGACGAGGCGGGACGCTCTTGCAGAGAGGGCAAGTGCACACCAGCATGGGCACATCATGTAATGCACTAATGCACCTCAGGGCTCTGACATCAATTAAGAGAGACAATAGACAACTGGCCTATGCATCGCAGGCCAAAAACATTAATGTGTGACGTAAGTGTGGGTGTTTACCGGGTGAAAGGAAGTGTCATCACAGATTGGACCTCTGTTGAAATGACATTTTGTCTTAAATACTGTAGTTTTTTTTCCTAAATCATCTATTTAAAGGAACAGTTAGACATTTCTGGGAAATGTGCTTTCTTGCGGACAGTGAGACGAAAAGACCTTTAGACAGAGAGCGTCTCAGGGATGTTGGATGAAGGGATGCTGGTAGGGCTGGCAGGGACTGTGATTGTAGTTTCATTTCATTTTAGATCATTCATTGTATTTTCTGTAAATCTAATGAACAAATGTTTATACTACTTCCCTCGGATGGTCCTTTGGCCACGAAGAAGCAAATCCCTGCTGGCGTGAGCCTCTCCAGGCGAAGGAGTTTACAATCCCAGACAGGCACTTTGGAAATGGAAAATGAATCTGGTTTTACAACTGAATATGATCCATTGAGGGTGAGACTTCACAATTCAGGTACTTATAGCACAATGTATATTGCCACAGCTAGTCTACATACACTGGAAAAATGGAATATGCCTATTGACACGCACCAAAACTCTCAGCACCCCCCAACTCTAACTGAAAGTTGGGTGACAAATGTTATGACAGTTGTTTCACCACAGGCCAGAGTAAAAACTGGAATTTCCTGTGGTGTATTTCTGTGTCTTTTTAATATCTTGTGCAACATCAGTAATCCACTCTGAGATCAAATTGTCTTGAGGGGCCATACACGGGCTGGTGGCTGGAGGTTCTCCAACGATATATTAAACCAAATTAACTTGCCCCCTCAAACGTACAATACTTAAGAGTGGTATCAATCTTCTCATCCAGCTCTTAGCAAGAAAGTATATGAAAATATTTCCTTCTCACAGAGTCCTCTCAAAAGGAACATATTTCTTTTATTTGATTTTTTTGTAGACTATTCTGAACTATTTTTATGTTTCATGTTTAACATCACTCTCTGATATCTGATATCAATATAACAGATAACTATCATTTATGATCTGTGGCCTGTCTGGACACAGTTGGAGCTGCTTCCTCTCTGTCTCTCCCACACGGACTGGTTTTATAATAACAGTGAAGCTGTTGCCAAGGTGCAAATTCTGAGTCAATGTTTTATTTATTTGTTTGTGCAAATGGATCGCCTTGCTGAGTGTCAGAACCTTAATCTGTTGAAAGGATGGCGGTCGACACACACATCGTGTTTTCATTAATGCCTTTTGTGAGTGGGAGTAGCCATTTCAAATTCCTATTATTCTAGAAATGGGGGAGCAATTCTCTATTTCCATGGACGCCATGTTTCCTCCCCACAGTTAAATGTAAATGGTGTATTTTGGATAGCAACAACTTATCGTGTTTATTTGTTGTATTTTCATGTATTGAAATGATTTTGATTGTACATTTCGTAATTGTGAGTTATAAGGTTTTTAATGATATTGATGTCGTGTAAGAATATTTTTGTTTATGTGTCGTTTGGGTTTAAAGGATGTCATGATGCTTTCCACCCCACAAGCAGTGAGACTGACTGTGGCCATTATATATTTCCCACGATTCTGCTTCCACCTGCCACTCATCACTGCACAGGGCTGCCTTCAGGTATCCTTGCCATGTTCTCTTTGGTCCGTTTTAATTGGGTTTCCCCCTGAAGTATTTCCAGAAAGACGGGGGGATGATGTATCCAAAAGCCCCCAGATCAAATGAAAAAGCTCTGCATTTCTCTTGTTGGCTGTCACTGGGCGAGGATGGGCACGGTATGGCTGACGTCCCAGAGTCACGGCGGGGAGCTGGAGTCTGGAGAACCGGCATGCCTTCCTCTCCTCTCTCAGAGAGCTCTGTTTGTCGCTCGCCATCTCCGTCTGTCACACCGCGGAGAGCCGGGGCCACACATTTCTCCTCTCATGCATCTTTCCACCCTGGCCATCGCGGCACAGCCCTCCCTCACATACTCAACACCTCAAAGGGGAAACATGTCATCCCTCTCTCCTCACATAGTGCTAAAAAGGCCCCGCTCCCCCCGGGGACCTCTACTCTTCCTCTGCCGATCGATCTGCTGAGCCCTCGCCTCAATCATCCACCTATCTATCCGTCTTCCTGTCTTTAAGCGCTGCCATTTGTCTCCAGCCTTTACTATACACGTCTGTACACTCACTGAGGATATCTCAATAGCTTTTGTTAGTGATCAATAATTCTCTTTTTAGAATAGAAATAATGAATATTAGAGTTTTTATTAGAGCTGGACATCCTGCACTCCTGTATGAACTCATCACAGTGAGTTGAATAGCTAACACTGATGTTAAGGTGTCACTTTGTAATGTACTCCCTGTTTGGATTTTGCTCAGTCTTGCAGTTCTCTTCCTGCTCTCCCGTAGATTGCTTTTCCTACGCGTTCCACCCCCATATTGATTGTTCCAGTGCACTAATTATTCTGCTTGGCCATGGATGTCTCTGTGAACTGCCTTTGATCGACATGTCGGAATGCCTGGAATCACTGAAAATAGGAGAGGAAACAGTTTTGGTTACAGAATTAAGAGCACGTTGGGTTCTGACTTCTGATATTTGTAAAACAAGTGTGACGCCTTCTCAAATGACTAGCCAGACTGTCTGCAGTCACTTCCTGTGCCATAGTATGAGCTCTTGACTTGGCTGATCAGCACATTGTGTGCGTGTGTGTGTGTGTGTGTGCGTGCGTTCGTGCGTTCCTGCGTGTGCGTGTGTGCGCATGTGGGTATTTGTGAGCGCTGCATTCATATATGCATCAGTGCCTATGTTATTATCCTGAATGTGTTTGTGTGTATGTGTGCATGTGAATGTGGGCATAATCTCAGGTCAGTACATCCTGCTCTGCCACCATCTGTGCTCAGGCAGGCAACAGGCCACTTCATACACACTCAGCAGCTCCATACAGACACTTAGGTCTATTTTTGTTTTTTTGTTTTGCTTGTTTAGAATATGAAAATGTCTGGTTCTATATAACAAATATTTCCTACAGTGGGACGGCTAGTCTCAATGATTGCTGATTTAATTTAAAGATGATCTAGTGAAAACCAGGGAATTATAATAGTACGTTTGAGGCTGAGATGTATTTATGAATTCCATTATGGTATTTGAAATTAACTATATGATTTAGTTTTCCAGTTTACCTCCTTGTTGTTGTTGGTTGTGCTTAGCTTCTGTTTTAGTTGTGTGCATTCTGTATTTGCATCATGTTGGTGCAGAAATAGAAAAAGCAGTGCAACACCAAATTATTTTCAACATTATAACTGGAGCTAAATGCTAAATGTTTAGATAGATAGATAGATAAACAGATTAAACTTACATTATTTCAATGGTAGTTGTTTAGTATTAACTTTCAAACTATGAATGAATAACAATAATATATCAAGAATCATATGAATAAAGTCATTAGATGGCAGCCAATGTTGATGCCCCAGCGGGTCTGTTAACGCACGGGAATCCTTGATATTAGATTGAATTATGCATGTGTTGGTATTACATTACAATTTCAGATACATGCTAACACTGAATTTATTCCCATGATTAGAATTTCAGATCCATCCGTAACTGCCAGGCATAATGGCGGTAGATTGGGAATCAATACAGAGCCCTGGAACGAGTGTCACTGGTGACCTTTGTGTGCGCTCAGAGGAGCCTCAGCCAGTGACATTTTAGGCTCAAAGGTCCCCGTGGATTAGCACTCATTGGACGGTGTGTAAATGACACTCGTGGCAATCTCTGTGTGTCTCTAAACGCTGGTCATTCTGGCAGAACATATAGGAGCCGTCTGCGGTTCAGCAGAAGCTGCACCTATATGCAGGGTTGCATGAAGCCAGGAAACACTGCAAAAGGGGGTTACAGACGGGTTACTGAAAGATGCAGACATCGCAGGGATTAATAATTCAGTCGTTCAGCAAAGTATGCAGACCAGTGTTGCAAGGCCTAATGAGCGGAAACATCTGTCTGCCTGGGGCATGTTGTGACCCCTCTCCAGCCTAGTCCATTGGACTCCCTTTGCCCAACACACCACCTCCCTGACTCCTTTACACTCACACATACCACACCGCCCTCTGTTTGGCACTGCCTCCTCTCCTCACCTGCAGGCACCCTCTTCCTTTGCACACCCTGGCTTCAGGACCATCTGCCAGCTCCCCTCGGGGCACCAGCCAGGTGCTGGGCACGCCGTCACCCCAGCTATGCCACAACAGCACTGCCTGCTGGGATCAGCCTCGCTGTGCCAACTGTTGATCGTCATGTCCTCTCAGTCCCGCCCAGACACCCTCTTACTAATCCAGGGACAAGCTGTGCTTAATAAAGACTGGATTCAGAGTGTGTCTCAAATTTTTGATGAATGTAGATGATTTCCTGAGTCCACGTTTAGTCTTTGTTGTACGATGCCCTGCTCCTCCCCCTGTGTCTGCTGCAGGTCTCCCGTGGTTGTTCCCCTCGAGACGCAGCCTGTGTGCAACCACAACGTCGGTTTCTGGAACAACATTGTGCTGCCATGTTTACCGGAGCTGCCGCTCTGACGTTGGCACAGCCAGTAATCACTGGTAATGATGAGGACAAAGTCAAACATGTACAAGGAGAAAATGTGAATGTGAATGTCTATATCTATATTTATTTTGAACGTACCCCGAATCCTTCCAGCAGAGCTGAGTGTTGCTCTGTTAGTTATTCACATGGTTCCTCCACAGGAGCCGCACAGGAAGCTGATATCAGAAACGGGGCAGAAGGCGATGAAGGTGGAAAAGTTTCCCCTCAGGGTGAGTGAGGAGCTTAATTGCTTATGCTCAACTTGTAATACTTTTTCACAGATATATTGCATTTTCAGTATAGGTGCAGGAAGTGATGTTTTACAAGGTTTTAAATGTATTACCACAAGAACAGACATTCTTTGTGTTTCCTTTATTGTTACTGTACATTCAGAGGTGTGGGTTGTTGATTTTCTCCATGGACACTTCAGCACTGTCGGCAGAGATTACATTTATCATATATTTTCTATCAGAATTGATAGTGAGTCACAATGCTGAAACAGATTTATGCACGTTGCAGTTTTTGTGGCTTCTCACAATTTGAGTCATTTTAACAAACTATAGATCTAAACTAACATCTTCAGCAAAGACTTGTATCATTATAGAAACATGGTCACTGAGTTACACTGGATTTAATTCCCTCAATTTTCCTACCTTACCTCAGGATCCACAGTCACTCCCTAAACTTGTATTCAATTAAAAAGCTATGAAACACATTTTATTTTGAAAATACTCAACTATATCAGAAAATATGAATGCCTACTTTATCATAGGGCAGTTTTCATAGCATCCCCCCCCCCCCCCCCCCCCCCACAAACTGCCACCCCAAACACACCTAGGCCTCGTTCCCCAGCTCAGTTACTAAAAAATGATATGTACCACTTGCCTTGAGAGGGTACTAAACGCACTTTATTGCTCTTTAATAATTGCTTTTCAACATTATTATCTTAATGCAGCCTCTTTTATGGGATCTGCAAAAATGCCATTTACCAGCGCTCGGGAGCAGAGCGGCAATCTTGAATTTGATGCCTCTCGTCACCGATGCCGCTGCTCTAACGCTCTCTCCTGCTGTTTGGCTCCTTTTTACGAGGCCGGGATCATTGGGAAGCTTTAGCCATATGGTATCAAAAGATCTCTGTGCTGCCATGGGTGTCTTGTGTGTTATGCTTGTAAGTATTATGTTCCTGGACGAGGATTTTCAAAAAGGTATTCCCCAGACTGTCACTATTGCAGATGTGAACAGAATCTGTCACTATTTGACATCCTCTGCTGTTAGACCAGGAAATAAAGATTATCTGGTGCAGCCCTCCAAACTTGGCCGTGTGCTCAAGGTCACAGTATTGCCGCGTGGAGAGGGGTCTCATAAATAATGTATACAATATATAGCATTCATTGCTAATTAGCACTAACAGGAAAGGATGCCCCCTGATTTCCCTTGATTTGAGTCTCATTTACATAAATATAATGGGGCACAAGAGAGTGTAAAGCCCAATGTCTGTCGTCCCCCGGGGGGAGGAGGAGAGGTGTTACTGGGATCTGGGTGCACAAGTGATAATTGTTCGAGAGCTGTTATTCCGTCACCCAGCCAACAAAGTAGACAGTGTGGAGTGAACAAAGAGAGTGTGGATAACAAACAAATGCCCCATAAAATGGATAGTGGCTTTCAACCAACTACTAGATTTTCATAAATGCTTTAGACCAATTTGTTTGGGTCCAGAGCTCTAGTGAAATTTCCCCTTTTTGTGTTGGACAAATTGAGATTTTCCGTTGTATTTAATGGGGGATACAGTGAATAAATGCTTGTTATAGACAAATCCCATATAGCAGCACAAGATAAATGTCAATGCTGATGAGAGGAGATTGAGATCAGACACCAGGGATTCATCTTCCTGAATAAATATAAAAAGGCTTTGATGGAAGACTCTTTAACTGTTGCATTACCTAAAACCATGAATCAAATAAAGAGAGCTGAATAACGGTGATTCGGGGATGGCAGTAGTTGCTGTTTGGCAGAAAGGTGATACATTATTCAAAGGGGTGGGGGCCTAAAGTGCCAAATTAATTTGTTTTTTTTCTCTGCAGTTGGACGGCTGAATAAATGGGCGCTGTCAGTTGTGCAGTAAAGTGGTGTGCATTCATTTAGACAAGTGTTAGTGCTGCACTGGAGCAATACGGTTTTAGCCAATCAGGCCAGACTGGTGGGTGGAAGCTGTGTAATTATCTCTGGTTCCGATGATGGCAATGATTGCTAAAACAGCCAAGTGGTCCCAGAGCACAGCAGGTGTGACTGTCAGTCTGCAGGTCGGTGGATTCGAGTGCACACGAGCAGTTGTGGCCGTGACTGAACATACAGGTGCGTAGATATAGGTTTATTTTTTGTTCATGGTAATTACTTGTACAAATCTCAAGAATTTGATTAAAAGGAAATCGCTTGAGTTTGATTTATTGCATGGTGGTTAATTTAGCCGGGAAAACCTTCAGTCTCCTGAGGGATCAAACGCCATATATCACACTGCGGTCATGTACTAACACTTTCAACCTCGTATGTGGTCTGTATTTCCTTCTTCTATACACCTTCAATCAAAGCATTAATATGTTTCTATTCAACTTTCCAGCTTTTCTAGAGGACCACCGTGGAAATGAGACTTTGACCTTTATTGTGTTTTTGCCCTCTGTAATTTTAATGTATGTAATGAGTGTTGTGTGTTTTTAATCATCAAATAAATCCAATCAATCAGCCATGTTCCACTTAACAATCCTTAAAATATTCTCGAACACATTGGTGTTGACAGATACGACATGATGCTGATAAAAGCAGACCATTTTTTTTTCTCCTTTAAAAATCCTCCTATTGCTTCTAAGCAACTATGACAACGTGCAAATGCAGAAACACAGACATCTGCTGTGTTTCAAGGCACCAGCATTGCTGCTTTGAAACACCAATTGCTGCACATGGCAATGAATACTAATGTCACTGGACCACATTTATCTGTCTGGTATTCAAAAGATCTAAATGCTTCGCTTATTCTCTGTGCTACAGAGGGAACTTTGAAACATGCAGGAGCCTCAGTGGTGTGAGTCAGACAGTGGATGTGGCAGATGTTTGCCAAGAGATATGTTTCTTTTATTGAACTTGGACTGACAGAGATATAGCAACTGCTTCATTTTCTTATTCTGAATTCCTATATCAATATCAGTTTGAGCTGCAGTGGCTCAACTACAGTATGGGCAGACAGAAGCAAACAGTAATATTGACAGATGTCATTTTAGCTGCAAATCATTACATGGAACATGACATATATACATAAAAGGCACACAATAAGGGTTTTGCCCTCTTCAGTTTGTTTCCACAGTGCAAATATTCGCCTATACAATGGAAAAGTTGTGTTTTCTACCATGTTGCTCCACTTCATCCTGACAGAGAATCGGGAGAAGATCTCTTCTGCAGATGATCAACACTTACTCGGCTGACTAATGAGGTGGATTCATTCGGGGCAAAGGGGTGGGCTGAACGTCTTTGTTAGACGGGCCTGCAGCCCCCTTCTTTGCAGGCCGCTCCCAGGGGAGGCCTCACAGGCTGCCTAATTGAATCAAGTACACATGGTGCCTCCCCCTTCTCTGCTCGGCCCCTCCCCGTACGAGAGGAGCGAGGAGGAGAGCTCCGGCTTTGATGCTTTTGTTCTCCTCAGAACCATGGACAGCGCCGAGGGGCTTCGCTGCAACTAGTTGCCTGCTGCTGGATGAAGAGCCCCCATCGCCACTGCAGCACTCTGACAGTCGCTGTGTCTGCAGCTGTTCTCATTCGACTCTAGTGCTGAGACAGAAGACTGGTGTGTTAGACGCTGCAACACCATAAATTACTAGTCTATCCTTAGATTGGGGCAACCGGCACAGCCAGAAAGATCGAAGCGTTCAATAGCCCATTTAATCTGTATTTGATAGAAGACAGAGTAATATCCCCACAGTATAATTCATGTGTCAGTGAGTAGGTGGGCCAGACGAGCAGAACAAACATACGTTAAGAAAGACAAGGGCGGTGTGACTGTGCATAGCTTATTGCCATGTATTTCCTCTGTGACTGTCTCTCTTTTCTTCAAACACGCCCGGGACGCAGGCGACACGTACTTGGTGCCCCCCGCAGTACAAACCCCCTCATTTCGGAGAGACGGGGGAGAAAGTCTGCTTACTAGACGACCTCCAGGTTAATGAGGGATCCATTTGTGAGCCAGTGTTCAAATTGCAAGATGCAGCGGAGTCTGGCCGGTCTGTCTCTGAGCTGCATGCGGCCTCATCCTGTGGGATGATTTGATTTCTATAATGACATGCGGTGGGTTTATCTACGTGCATGTCTCTGTGCTCCAGCTGAACTTTTAAACGTACATCTGTTGCAAACATTTAAACATAGGTTTTTTTCCCTATGTTGCCTGGAATTCATAAATACAAATTCTAAAATTGACCAGCTCATCTAATATGTTGTGGTATGAGCAATTCCATGGATGTAAAAGCTATTTTACTACATTCTAGAATATTCTCATTTGAATCTGAATCGTTGCTGATCTAAATATTTAAGATATAGTACTTGACCTGATCATTCCCGTTACAGATCCATCCAAATTTCTGACCGCTGTTCATGAGTAATCAATGATTAAACACTATTTTGATAAGTTCAAGCAATTGTTTCATACGGTGGCCCTGAAGTTCAAATCACAACGACAAATTGGAAAAAACACAAAATATAACGGCAAATCACAAAACACTGTCTTTTTGTCATTGTGTTTTTGATTTGTTGTGTTTCCACATTTGTCGTTGTGATATGCATTTTAATCCTTCTACATTCAAGCTCGTCAAATCCGAAGAATTGTCACCTTCTTCCTCTTACATGACTGAACTAAACGTCTTAGGGTTTTGGACTGTTCGAAGTTTCACATACAAAACAATGGAACAAGTAATAAAGTAAACAATCTGCACATTACTTGACAGTGAAAAGAGAAATATCTGTATAATTGAATCTAAAATGAATGACTCTCATAAGTATTTTTTACTAGACTCCCTCTGCAGCCAGTAACTTAATCATCACGCACTGCCAGGAAAGCACCATTGCAATAAACTTGGGCCAGATATGTCCAAGGGGCTAAAATGTAATTGTGGGGAACAGCTGGATTAGTCCAGGCGAAGTATATCCGCTCCTAATGATATTAGATAGGAGTCTTGACATTATAGCTTCCAGCACACAGCTCTCATTTTGATGAACCTGAGGAAGGCTGGACTGAGATCATTTCAACCTCACATGACACAGGCTCCTTCTACTCTACTGCTATGTTCAGTCATATACTGCGCGTCTCTCAATCAAGGACACATAACCGCTGCGAACTAATATAGAATTTCAGTATCTTGATGAATTTTTTTATTTACATAATATCACTATTAAAAATGCAGTTACCACTAATGGCAGAGGTAATGCGTTGACCGTGTGGTGGTATCCAGAATCTCTATCATCTGCTCCTCATAGTCACTGCCCCATCTCTCTCGCTTGAGGCAAACCCAGACCAGGAGGAGGGGTCCAATGCTCACGTTGTCCCCCTCCCAGGCGAGAGCACCACACCCTGCCGGGTAAACCCTCCCACCAGAGTCTCTGTGCTATTGTACGTGTTGTCTACACTTTATCTGATGGACGTGGAAGCCACAGCCGCTCTGCGTATTCCATGTAACACTATACGAGCAGACTAAGCCTTTTTGTTGGATCCATGGATTCATGGCGTTGATATTTTCACATGCATTCTTCTCAATGCTAGATTCATAATAGAGGAGTTATATGTTTTAAAGTACATATTGATTGTAAATCTACATGGGCTCTCGAACGTCTTTTGACTGAGACTGATCAATACTCACTCTGAGTACAAATTTCAAATTCATCAGGCCTCCTTATATAGTATTGATTTTGGCCGCCCTGAAAAGAATCTGATTACTTTTTCCCTCCATCAGTCAGAACAAACAGAGGTATAATAGGCAAGTCGGCCGGATCTGTCGAGCATAAATACTGCCACTTTGTCGTTGTGTGTTCTTTGACTGAAAGGTGTAGATATGAATGTAAAGGAGTTGTCAATGTTACAGTAATTTGTCGCCTGTGTATGTGAAATTACCCTCACACATGCTATCAATCAGCATCGTATCAAGATTGTCAGGCCTTTGATTGTCGTACTGTTCTCGGAGCATCATCACCACTGCGATTGTTTCAGAAGTAGCAGTAAGCATGAGTGAAATCCTCTGGGTGTTTCTTTATTGGCAGGGCTGTGGTTCTCCCTGCAGGCAGGACCCCGGGTTCAGATGCAGCATAATTTATGCAGTCCTACTCCAGCAGAGCTGCAGCACATACAGTAATTCCCGAGCCCCCTGCCCCCGGCCACTGTTGTGGTTTGAGAGTATTGCAGACAGAAGGGAAGGAACGAGTGGAAGTGGTCCAGAATAGCAATAGCTTCACGGACACTTGCCACACATTGCAGCAGTTTAGACACAGTAGTGTGAGTATCCCATCACAGAGACGGTCGCCTGTGTCTCTCCCACAGAGGTTAGTGTCGGTTGATCAAGTCACAGGAGATGCAATGGGACCACAGTGACATCTAGTGGCTTTGTGATGTGGATTGTGATCTGGGTTTGTTCTTATCACAAAAGAAACTGTCCAGCGAGCTTAATTCTTGGGAGGAAATTATGTTTTCTAGTTAAGACAGCAGATAGATCACCATCACTTGGTTACAAAATTTGGGTTTAAGATGCTTTAACTGAAACTATTTAATCTATTTTTGTTATGATTATCGCTCCAACCTTGACTGTGTCTCTTTTCATTTTCTGTTCTCGTTGTGATTTTCCATCTCTGTGTTGAGTCTGTTCTGGAATGTAGACACAGTATTTAATTTTAATTTGTCTCAGAAATTGAAGACGTGCAGTAATAAACAAGGACATCGGGGGAACAGTCCAGTAGTCGTACAAGTCTTTGGATTGAAACCTAGGCAAACCTGATGTGATATTAGCCGGCCTTGACAGACAAAAGCAGAAAGAAAAGGCTCTGGCGCAGACCGGGCATGTGTGGGAGGGGGAGCAGGAATGTGGGCGGTTCAGTCTGACTCCAAATACAAGAGCCGAAAGCATTAGAGACCTTGAACACAGAGGGTCATCATAAGCCAAGGTTCTGACAGCTGTTATATGGAAAAGACCCAAATGTGCTTTTATCACTACTATCACGTGGAGTGACCAAGAAAACACCATTTAGACAACAGTGATTGTAACAGGCTACATGATCCTGTACTAGAAAGGAAGAAGGAGCCTTTTATGACAGCTTCCAGTTTAACTATAGCTCACAGTCGTTCCCAGCGCACAGCACTTCATGATTCTACATTAACAGACAGCGGGGTCATTAAGACAGCACTTATTTACGGGCTTATTTACGGCTAATTCCTCAGTTGTTTACCTCGTTCTCCTGTTGTCCTCTGATAAGGGCGGAGTGGGGATGCCCGGAGCTCCTCGGCTCCTCTCTGGCGTGCAGGTTGGGCTGGGCCGCTCTGTTTGAAGTGCCATGTGGAGGCCCGTATCTACGCTCTGCAGCTGGCGCGGAACAGATTTAGGGCTGTTCTGCTATTCCCACCTCAGCTAAACGTGTAACCTCACAATCGCCTCTGAATACAGATGTGCTGCTGCTGCTGCTTCACAATGAAGCTGTTCGAACAGTGTCAGCTATTGTCTAGCTGGCCTTGTGTCAGCTCCGGCTAATGGCCCATCATCTGTCCATCTATGCAGGGCTGTCCATAATGAAAACCCTGCAGAATAGCCCAGCCTGGTCATTAAAGATCTGAGCATTGTTGTGCACAAAAAAACGATTGAGAGGTTAACCTCTCTATTCCATGGTCTTATCTTATTTTAGAAATGTAAATGATGTTCCCGGACTGCAAAGATCTCGTCAGCGCCCTGCGCCTTCACTCCCCTTGGTCGATATGGGGCTAATGCAAGCCTTTAACCCTGTGATGGACCCCTGGCTAATGCTATTAATTCCTCTCTACAGATGATAAATGGTCCTTTCCAAGGTTGCATTGAGCCTATGACGGATGAATTCATATCAATGGCACTCTAAACAGCCATCTTCTCCACAGTAATGTACACTGGAATGGGTATAATTTATATGGTCATCGTTTGGATCCATTGACCCTTTTCTATGGCAGTTGCTCCACTGACCTGTGCTCTCATAGTGGAATAATCAAGATGCAGGTCATTGGCTTTGGGACACAAAATAAGATCGAGATATCCATCTCCCGACAGGACCTGGAGTGGAAGTTGGTGTTCCCCTCTGAGCTCTCTGATTGCATCAGTTGACAGTGTGACCTCAGACCCGTGTTTTCGGGAAGGGGCGTGTGCGACTGGGTGTTGACATCATTGCACCACTTGTCTGCCCTCTGATGTAAATTCAATCCCAGTGACAGTCCTGCCCAAATAGGAATGATGTATTACACTACAGGCGTGCCGACCACTCTCCCATCAATCTTCATGCCCTTTCCACAGCCTCAGACAGGATGTGGCATGCTTTTCATTTTAAACAAAGGAGTTGTTTGTTTCATAGTTGTGTTGTTGTTGTAGCCTCCCAGCAGGAATTTCAACTAGATGCTCTACTTTGACTTTGAATAATTTCTGCAAAACCTGTTGAAAAGTTTGTTGTCAAAGTTTGTTTCAGATACTTGACACTAAGTTTCATTATCGCTGTATCTCACTGCCTTTCACTCTTGGGGGCCCCTCTTGGATACGTGCAGCATTAGCCTTTTGATGTTTCTCTGAAGTATTCAATGGCAAGCAGGCTTCAGTAAATGTCAACTGGTGTGTTAGTCATTAAGCTGTGGTTGTATAGCATTTTGGAAAGGTCATGTTGAGCCGGCGGGGGAAAGGCAGTCACTGATAGTCGCTGAGTGTGGCCTGGATACCAGCCTGCTGCTGGGGCTGGTCTAGATTGCTTCATTGTCCCCAGAGGCTCGGTCACACTTCATATGCAAGTTCAATCATTGAATTCACATTGAAAACTCACAGAGCAGCAAACATTAGAAGTTGGAAAACTTTCACGTTTTAAATGCATGACTTTTTCTTGTAAGGGAGTCATTTTACAGTACTGATACTAGAGTATTTCTTACACCATGGACGTATTGACCAAATATATTAAATACAATGCCAGATTTTAATTTGTATTCATCCTTAAGTCTTTAAATCTCAATGCAAATTCATTCTTCTTCTGGGGGTTGGGTTTATCATATTCTGCAGTTATGACTGTGATGAGGAAGTGTTACTTCTTTTTTATCAATTGAGCTGAATAGAGATAGGATGTTACATGAGCTCCTCTTTTGCTCTGGGTACAGTTAGAAGAAGCTCCTAATTTGTTAATTCAATGAGTAGGTGACATTTGTGTCATAAATATATGACTTATTTAAAGAGATTCACACAATTCAATAATACTCAGTATTTAAAAAATTGTAATAATTTGAGTGCAGAAACTGGAGGTCATATTGTATCTTTATTTTCACCCCCTCTGTTGTGACTGATCTGTGTGTTTGGATGCACTCACCGGCCACACTATTCATCATGCTCAGGGCCGAGCCTCCTTTTACGCGTGCGACATTTGTTTATGAAGTGTTGTGGTTCTACGGTAGCATTACTCGAATTGACAGATGTTGATTTACTGATAATCCCTTGGCTTTGCTCTCACTGTGGACCTCGTGGGGAGTGGTAGGTACTGGCTCTCAGCCTCACACGTCCTTGAGTCAAAGCTGCACGTTGCCCTTGACTCACACCGCTCGCTCTTTGTCTTTCTCTCCCTCCTCTCTCTCTATTGCCATATTTTAAAATCCTTTATACACACAGTCCAGAAACCGCTCACTGCAGATGTGATTCTATTTTGTTGACGGGACACAGATGTGATTACATACAGAGGAAAATGTCAATTTTCTGAAGCGAGCCCAGTAATTAAATTTCCAGGTGCCAAAAGGCACATTGTTGTCCTCCCAATTATCTTAAACTCCATATGACATATTTAAATGTTATTGAATTAGGAGCCAATTGCAGGTGAATTATTACCGATTTGGCTAAATAACAATTTGATCGGGAATTTACCCAGATATAATTCAAAGAATGCTTTGGTGCATGAGGATTATGTGGTGTAGATTAGCACGACAAAACATTTCGTAGTCACTGTCCTGCCTAGATAAAGATTCAGTTGAATTCTTTAAAGATACAAACGATATGTCATCATTAATAATACATATGAATATGATATATGTACAATCTAAGGTTATTATCTGATGTAGCATGTCCAGTGTCTGTACTGGATATCAATATTAATGAGCAGGCTTATCAAAAATAGAACCATCTGTATCAGTGTTCAAAACTGTGGAGTACTTGTAATACAACAAGGTGAGAAATGCCCTCTTGTTATCAGAAGTAGAAATATACAAACTATTGATTCTTCTCCTCTAATCCAATTGTTCCTTGATTAATATTTCCACAATAGCTGCACAGACATAAAATATGAACCAAACAGCCGACAGTGCTTTGTCAAATTCCTGTGGTGACCGGGAGACCACCTATGTAAACCTCAGCTCTTTTCAGATTTTTTTTTTTTCTTCCACCAACACTCCTTTTCCCCCGTGTCCATTAGCACACTACAAGTATTTCCGCTTGGCTTGTCATGTGTAGATGGCGGCATGGGCACTGAGGGGGCAGGATAGATGGGAAGGATGCTGACGCCGAATGTGGGAAAACGGGGCGAAAAGACATAAGTCTGGGTCAGATGAAAGATGGAAGCAAAAAAAAAAGAAGAAAAAACACAGAAAAGGTGGAATATGTAGAGGGATGGAGGTAGAGAAAGCTCCTGGGAGCCGCCTTGCTCTGGCAGGCTAATTGAAGCTGTGTGTGGCAGGAGACTCAGAGCTGTCACTCCAATGAAGAGCCCATTTGCTGCATTTTGCAGGCTGTGTGCTGAATTCTGATGATGTTACCGAAACCCCCAGCCACAGACCGAGACCCCCCCCCCCCTCCTCCTGCATGGGAATACTCACAGCACACATCCCGTTCCCCTCCCCAGCTCTTCACGGATTATATGTAACAGGGTCAGAGACATTCTGAACATGAGCCGCGACCAAAGCACAACACGTGAATGTGAATTATTTTGTTCTGCGGATTCTGTCAATTTGTCGGGCAGTTTCATGCATGTTAATGTGATATTACACTCTGCGGGGAGTGTTTTCACTTGTACGGGTTTTTACCTTGTTGGATAACATGAGATTATGTCTTCTAGCAGAGCACACAGCTGCAAGCATCCGGTGAATTATTTATCATGAATTAAAGCAGTCGGTTATGAAAATATTTATCTAAAAAATGAATAGTTGGATTTTTAAATGATAAACTGCCGAGAGATCCATGCTCATGTTTATCAGTAGAAAATATGACATGTAACCTGTTACACCTGTTCATTTTGAATAAGGTTATATTCATGTACTGGCACTGACATGTCCCAATTTAAAAAAGGTATTTTTCTTTCTTTTTTATACATAAACCTTTTTTTGCAAAGGTAATCTGTTACACGATATACTGCCCACTGAAAACAAACATAAAAGACGAGGACATTTTACTGAATGAGCTGCATTACTGCCAGGTGTAAAACCATGGTTACCTCTCAAATATTTTCTAAATAACATTTACATGTTGTTCCCATTGTTTCCATGAATTTTAGATTTAGTATACAGGGATAAGGAAGTGAGTGTATTTGGAAAAGCAGATCAATGGCAACTCTTCCTCCCTGCCCCCACTTTTGTCATTAAGTCTCAATCAGATCTTGTGCCATCAATGATTCTCTTTTACCACCACTAATAAGCAACATAAGGATGCCAGTGTTATTGATCCACAGCTGTTGAGGGTTTCACATACATTTGCATATAATTATGTGTACATAAGCACAATTCTCATTGTTCTGAAAAGAACATGAATATTTTCATGAGTAAAAAAATGAGCATTTAAGTTAAATATTATACACACAAAGTTTTTGCATGAAAAAAAAACTTCTAAAATTTAAAATCATGCTGAGCATTAGTGAGTTGACATCGGACCCCAGGTGAGGATAAATACCGAGCGGGTGCCACATGTGCTGCACAGCATGTCACTTCAAAATCATTAGTCAGTCCTCATCAATCTGCTTATCCAGGCTGAGACCGAATCCATCCACTGGCTGGTATTCGCTGAGCAGGAACCTCCCTGGTGACTCATTGATTGTTACATGGTGCTTCCAGGCATAAACATAGGATGTGATTATAAATTCAAATTTTAACTTAAGTAATACATATGAGTAACAGCATCAAGTCGGCAATCATCATGCAGAATGGCCCATTCAACATATCATTTTATGACTGGTAAAGGTGCAGTGGAATTTTACTAATTCACTTCTTGGCAGCTATATCATAGTATAGTTATTGATTTGATTTTGCATTTTCGTGTGGATCTGAATTTTAAGTTTAAGGTGCTTTAAAGAAAAGTTTGCATGTTTATGGGAAAGTAGTATACAGTATATCCACTTATAAAATATACTATTTAGATGGTATATTACCTGTTTACAACCTGAATGTGCAATGTGCAAATAGAACAAATGCAGATGAGTAAAAAGTACAACATTCCCCCCCAAAATGTAATGGAAGTACAAGGTACAAGTTCCTCAAATTGTACTCAAGAAATTTTGAAATTTTGTGAAAATGGCGGATGAAAAATAGACTGTACATCATTATTTCGCTTTGCACTCTTGAATATGAATCATGATGCAGTGGTTTATTACACAACAGAAAAAAACCTTCTCATTGGCCTGGAAATGTTGCTACGGCTTGTGTTGTGGTAACAGGTCGATTGTCTTCACCTGAGCTCCAACTTTCACATTCACCATCGGTGACGTGTTCATTCTTCTAATGAGGACTCTGACATTTTCTGTCAGATGAAGGCCTCAAAAAGGACTAAACCTCTCAGCAGCCCTGCAGCTGTAAAGGTAGGCCCTGTCAGCGTGGAGGTGTTTGTGAGTGAGAGCCTGTAGGAGGATAACGGATAATGACTATATCTCATGTCAGTTCTTTGAATCTGTGCTACCTAGCAACGGTGACCACTGACAGTGTACATTGTATATTCAAGGCTCGTACTTCGAGGACTATTGACTAAGCGCTCTCTTGATATAAAGTGGGTACAGTGTGCATAGCAATGTAACAGCCTTTATATTCGGCAGATGAAGAGATGCAACAGGCCACACAGAAGCACAGAGAGTAATGGGAGGTCATAGCTACAACATTTTTGGGGGATAAAAGCTTTAGTTTTCTGTAAAAACAAAAAACAGGGGTTTAATGTTACAATTGCACATGTCGTTAGTCCTCCCACACGGTTACGGGAGTTTGCTTGTTCTGCTCAACAGCCAACAGTTATTGCTGCTTGCCTGGCCCAGAAGGATAGATATCACCTCCCATCTCACGATGCCCTGGCACAGATCCTACCAGGTTATCGGTACCTCGCCAATGACGCGAAGACTGACCTTGAAAAAGCCACCAATCAGGAGCAGGAGAGACCCGCTCAGGGTGCAAAAGCTGCACAGGCCAAGAAAACCGACATAAACAGCACATATCAAGTTCATCATCCACATAAACGGTAAGACGGAAATGTGTGACACCTGGATTTATTGTGACTGAATGAATAATGTTTCAGTAAAACCGGATGGGCTAATTTTTTACTAATGAGTAATTTCTATTAAACGTGTCCATGCTTCAGACCCCTGCTGCATGACTTTGAGAGGGATCCGATAGTGGCAGAGATCACCGACCTCCAAACTAAGGTGACGGGATGTAATCAATACATAAACTCTAAAATCAATCAGTGAGGCAATCCCCACTGTCATGTTTAGTTAGTGAGCAGTGATGTGGGAAGGCCTATATGAGATGGGGCACTATATTGAGGCAGACACTCACAGTGTGGAACACAAAATGGCAGTTAGTAAGTCTGAGAGTATTAAACTGCATATTCATATCCTGACATTTTCCTCACAATTTGATTTACTAATTGATAACTAATTGATTGACTGACATTATTTATGCTCATTCATGTAGATTTTATATTGATTCATGCAGATTTTGACTATTTTTTATGAAATCAGGGCAGAAATCTGGTTTGTAATTGGGTGGCTTCACATACTAGTGCTCATGCATAATGGTAATGATGACAAATTTGGCAAAGACAAATTGAATATCACATCCTCATGCTTCGGTCCAGCTGCCTTTCTTCCCTTTGGTACAATTGTCCCGAGTAGTGACAGTGTGTCAGCAAAGCCATTTAAATGTCTTCAAAACACAGAGAGAGCAGTGGGAACCTCCAGTGTTCACCAGCAGAAACACAGACTCTTCTCTTATTTTTGACACATGAAAGGACTCTCCAGACTCATCATGGGGAGCCGTCTTTCCCATCACGCCTGTGGGGCCCCTCCACCAAGAGAGACACCATCTCATCTACAGTCATGATTGTCACCCTCTCCCCGCCCTTTCAATTAGATGCTCAATTTCACCAGGGTGTCCCACGGGAGCAACAACCACACCATCACAAGATTGGAATCCCCTGATATACCCCCCCCCCACACACACACACACACCATGCAGCTGGACCATTCAATTCTGTCTATTCAACCTGATGGGGGAGCATGTGAACAGACAACAGGCACATGCCATACACAGAGGAATGTCTTGAGAAACGAGCTCTGCAACGATAAAGCTTTGATTCTTTCCAGGAGTCTGTCTTTTCAAATAAGGGCAGCAGAAATTTGTAAAGAAAGTGAAACAATAAGTATGAATTTTGTAAAATTCAATGAATTTTTTTCCCCCCATCATTGTAATTGAAATACTCTCAGGACTCTGGCATGAGTTTTGCCTCTGCAGCTCAGTAAATGGGCTTTCACAGTAGTATGCTCCCTGAATGCAGCACTAGGATTTATGCAAAATCCTCAGTTAAAGCTCCCATGACAAAAAATAACCCTTCACAGGATAGGGCGTTATTGTCCCTCTGGATTCTAGGAACTGGGGTCTGAATACATTGTAACTCCCCTTTAAACTGATCATCACTTTACGGCATAAATATCTTTTGGCCCAGCTATGTCCCATTAGTAATTTCTCATATTATGTGCTTATCTGAAACCAGGGGAAACCGCGTAATTATTGAGACACTGTGCCTCTACTTGTCTACTCTTTCTACAGACTTGATTAAAAGATTGAGCTGAAGAGACATCTAGAGGTGGTGGTCGTGTAGAACCACCCTTCATCAAAACATCACGCCGGCTTTTGGAGGATATTTTTGACAGTTGTGTGATATTGGCCCTGCTTGGTTTATTGAAATTTGTATAAACAAACAAAAGAAAAAGATAAGTGACCGACTGGTAGACAAAAACACCAATGTTTCTGGCAGCTTGATTACGAATGACCTTGAGGTATTTAACTGGGGGAAATCCTTTTCAGTCATTTTTGCACTTATTTTGCATCCAACCTTGATTGTACTCATGCAACTCAAACTCAGCTTGACTTCTGAACACTGATGGTGATTTGCCTTAAAAGGTTGTTTTTTTTAAGGAATTCAGAAACTAACATATATCACGCTTCAAGCTCAGAGGGTGAGATTTACAGGCAACATGCAAAATGGGATTTAAAAAATAAAATAAAGCATTCAAACATTAAAACTGCATGCAACAAAACTTGCACCCAAAGGCCTCTGACCGGTTCCAAACACATCTCCATCAGGAGGTGGAAAACTATCGTTCAGCCATGAGTAAGATGGCAGAAGACATCATAGCGCTGAGGACACAGGTTGTGACGTTGGAGGCGGAGAACAGCCAGCTCCGCAGTGACCTGTCTCTGCACCAGGACCTTGGTCGAGATCTGCTGGATGACGCAGACATCGCGGTCATGACCAAAGTGGAGATCGCTGACCGTATTGGTGAGCCTCAGCTGAGCACTTTGGGGTTAATTACGTAACCATATATTGTCCATTCATTTAGCCTCCCGTTTCAAAATTAAGCTGAACCCAAACCTTGCAAAAGCTAATATAGAAAAATGCTCGGGTCCTTCAATGTCAGAGAGTTAACTTCCCAGCCAGGAGTTGCTGAGCCGTCCCTCCATCTTGTAATGGATTTAGGGGCATTTCATTGGCAGATGAAGTATTGGTGTGGAGGCTGGCCCACTTTGTGTTTGCTAATCCTTGTGAGTGTCTCTTCCCATGCAGTCTGTGCCATTTTGTGATAAGGCAGCTCATTTAGGCCACAGACCCCGATAAGGTGTGTGTGTATACATCCCTTATCTCCTGAAGGACAGTTTGCAACCCTCAGTGAAATGACGCTCCTGAAGGTTTCTCTACTGGCGTCGAGGCAAAGGGACAAAATTTAAGTTCCATCCGAAAGAAAATCCAAAAGATTTCAAAGGAATTATTGAGAAGCGGTTTTTGGTCAGTTATTGTTGAAATGACCAAGCCACAAACTTGACCTCATTCAAAGTTTTTAAGTAGACTTCATTCCTATCGTGCACAAATCAGACATAATTGCATCTTTACACAGGTTTATGCTGCGGTGTATGATTTGTCCTGCTGTTCTTTTGAAGCGTCTCTGAAATTCAAGCTGGCCAGTGAGACCAGTAAGGCGGCCTCGCAAAGGGACAGGATCCAACAGCTACAGAATGAGCTGATCAAGGTTAGAAGATACATGCGAAAGAAACTCAAACATCTTGTGACCAATGAGGTCATGTGATTAGTTTGGTTATTTGTCTGTTAGCAGGATTTCTGATTTCTGAAAAGTTATGGATGCATTTGCATGAAAAATTCTTACAGACCAGGACATTTTGAGACATATCTTCAGAAAAACATAACATTTTAAAGTAGGTCAGAAGGAGTTGGAAATGCAAGTTTTGTGTGAAACAACATATAGGTAGGGGGGATTGCTCAGCTTTATTGTGTTGTCAATGTATTTGTCGTGCTAATGTAGTTTACTTATTTCCATGTGTGTTGTGCAGAAGAACGACAGGGAGAAGGAGCTGCTGAAACTCACCAGAGTCCACCAGCAGCAGCCGGAGGATCTGCAGCACCACCGGAGTCACGTGGCAAAGATGGCTACTTTGGAGGCCACAGTCGAACAGCAGGAAAAGGTGAATTGGGAACAACACTGCCCGTTCTTCACAATTTCTCACCAGGGAATGCTTCTGTCTTTGTAAATGTGAAGGTAAAATGTTACAAGATGTCAGGTTAACATCATTTAAACTCATGCTATCCCACACTTTTTTCTAGGTCGTTGAGAAGATGGAGAGAGCAATAGAAAGTAAACTCAGAGAGAAAAATAAACAAAGTGGGGATAAAAGTGTGGCGCTGAAAAAGCACAGAGGTGAGTTTAATGAGCGAGGGGAAAATGTGCACTTTGGTAGAAACACCACACAGCGTAAATTCCTCGCGGGTCCTGGATTCTGCTCGACGAGGACATGACTGCTTCACGTAATTTATGCAGATTTTTTCCATCTGACCATTCAAGCTGTGAATCTCTACCTCATCCCAAAGATGTTTTGTTGGATTCAGGTCTGATGACTGGGGAGGCCTCTGAAGTTCACTGAACACATGTCTGAAACCAGTCTTAGATGACTTTTACTTTATGACATGGTGGAGGCAGCCATTAGAAGACTTTAGCCTTTAAGTGATGCACATAATCAGCAACAATACTTTGTGGCATACAAACTGTGATTCATTGGTATAAAGGGGCCATGGATACATGTCAGATTTCTGTTCTTAGCTGACAAGAACCTAACGCTTGTGGTAAACCCTCTACCTCAAGGTCGGACGTTTTACATTCTGACGCTTCTCTGCTCACCACAGCTGTAAAGAGTGGTGATGGTTGTTCTTCATTAATTGCTCAGTTGGTGTACGTTCACAAAACCATTCGTGGCCAGGACACTTAACCCCTCTCCACACTGTGTAGGTCAGACTGACTGTCGAGAGATAGAGTTAACCCTGGTGGCCGAAAACTCCCGACTCCGAGAGGAGCTGGACAGGATTCGCAGGCAGACGTATCCAGTCATTGCACAGGAGCCAGCGCAGGTACACCCACACATTCAGGCCAGGATCCAAACACAGTGGAATGAAAGCATGCGCAGTGTGAATCTTTCATCAGAGTAATGGGATAAGGACTGAACTACAGCAGAGCTTCAACATTCCACATAGCATGTCCAGTGGAATATACTACAATATCCAAATTTTGTCTTGACGTGTATAATGTACCCCTCAGACAAAAGAGGTACTACCACTCAAGGAGAGACTGAGTTTACTAAATAAACTGGAGAAGGCCGAGGCAAGAGTCCAAATACTGGAGGCTCAGGTAAAAAATGATAGAGTCTGGTACTGAATTATTTAAGTCACTATTAACCTTTTTTTATTCATGGTTGATTTACACCGTTTTGCCGTTTGTTGGCGTCTCTTACAGCTGGAGGAGAACGCTACATTGTGGGGGAGAGAAAAACAGGAAATGTTGACCAGACTGAGTGAGCACAGGCACGGCTTTGTCCGCACGTCCACCCCAATCCTCCAGAACCTTTCATTGGTCAGCTGAGTGCAGTTAGTTTTCCTTTGACATACTGTGCCGCATTTTAAAAGGTATTTAACAAGGAAGGATGACAAAGGGCTGTATCAGATTCTTCACATCAGCAAAGCAGACAGGGGAGGCAGAAACTGGAAAAAAAAATGACCTGTAAATGAAATATTGAGCTAAGACAAAGGTTTAAGAATTAAACTATGTAGTAAAATTTTATATCACAGGACTTAGTTTGTGTCTGTTTTTTAAATGATCTTTTCCCATTTACACTGAATATTATCAGAATATTGTACACACGCAGACTACACATTGTCACCATTTCTCACTTAGTAATATAACTTCAATACATATCATGTAATAGTTGCAATTGTTTACCAGTAATGGAATTACTGAGGTCATTTGTTCATGCACATTTTGACCTTTTTCTTTCCTAATGTTTTTGTGTTACCGACTAGTTTGTAGAGGTTTCAAAGTCAGAATTATAGGTTTTTCTGGAAGGAGAATGAGCTCAAAGGTGCTCTGCACTTCCACGTTGCGCTGTTTCTCCACCCTGAAGTTCTCAAGCATCTGCAAAAAAAATAATGCTAATTGTTAATATGATGTGTAAACGTGCAACAAAATACAGTGAAAGTGTTGAGAATGCTCTTCATTCTTTGTATTTCTCACATGGATGAGGAAGAGTTGCATCTCTGCCTCAGCTATTCTGCGGCCTAAACATTGACGGGGGCCGAAGCCGAAGCCCAGGCTTCTGAAGTAGTGCATCTCTGTCCTCAGCCAGCGGGAAGGTTGATACTGCTCCGGACGAAAAAACACCTTGGGGTCTCTTCCCATTGCGTATAGTCCCAACTGAACTAAAGTCTAATCACAAACAGACAAAAAATGGTGAGCATTGCCACTGATACTGCACAGTTCATTTAAGGTAGTAAGAGAAATGCTCAAGTACAAAAACATGAAGAAAAAAACAGAATTTGAACTGCCTCTTACCCCTGCTGGGATGTGGTAGTTTTGAATGATGATATCTTCTGCTATGTATCTTTGCAAGCTCACTGCGACCGGGTGTAACCTGAGGGATGAAAGTGAAAACTTTAAATTAAAGGAGACTATTTAACTTTTTGGCAGTAGATGGCAGATGGCAGGTCATTATGTGGGTGTGTTTGTGGAAAAGGTATCAATATTAATATTATTACCGATGTTAAAAAAAAGTGTGTCTTATTTAAATAACATGAGGTGCATTTTATACAGTTTTATATATCACAAGAAGTCAAAGTTTTCTAGTGCATCTTCTGCCTTCCATCTCTGCAGTATCATTGCTAGCATTACATATCTTGTGCGACCATTTCTCTCACCTCAGTGTTTCCTTAAGAGCTCCTTTAACCAAGGGAATCCGCTTCAGCATCTCCAGCATGTCCCCCTGGCTCTCAGCCCGCGCTGTAGCCACCTCCGCCCTCAGCTCCTCCTGGAGGTTGGGGTGCCTGGCTAGTTCGTACAATGTCCACAGTAGCGTTATAGAAGTCTGAAACACACAAACAGGATTAAGTTGTCTTAAAAAGCCAAAAAATAAAGTCACATTCTGGAAAGAAATTTTTTTCTTACCGTATCTACTCCTCCAGCCATTAGCTCAGTGACACTGGCCTTGATGTCTTCAATGGATAGCTTGTCCAGCATTAGAAGACTGGCCAGGACTCCTGGGTATTTCTTCTGAGCACCAGTCTCCTCACGCAACCGTCGGTAGATGTTTGTGATGCAGCGGTCCGCTGATGCAACAAAAGAACATAATTGAAATGAGAAACTGCCCAACAGTACAAACATTAAATGAAAAAGGTGGTTTTCACACGACAAAAACTAAAATCTCAACTTAAAAGGTTCGGCTAATAAATCTCGAAATTGCCATGACATTAAAAGTATAATGCAAATGTCATCCTGGTTGCCTCCTCTTGAGTCCTACCTTGGTTGAAGATCCCGTCCCAAGCCTCCACATGGTCCCGCCACACCTTCGCTCCAATCTGTCTCAACAGACCCGGTGGGATGTACAGCATGGGTGAGGTAGTCTTGAACATGACGGTGATGCAGTCAATAAAATGTTGAGCTTCAGGATCAATGTAGTCCAGCATCAAACCCAGACGGTCCCCATACAGCACTGAGCTCACCGCTGTGTAGGACAGAGTAAGAAATATGTGAGTGGGGGAAACAGGGCCCTGGGCTATACAGTGGGATTAATAAATGCATATCAAGAGAAATGGAAGTGAGCCTTACATTCTAGAGCATATTTAAAGAGTTCTTGAGAGAGGTCAGTGGTCCATTTGTTTTGGCCACTTCGCTGTATCTTTTTGTGAACTCTGGCCACAAAATCCTGGCCCACTTCATCCAGCAAAGGTACAAAGTTTTCCAACACTTTCGGGGAAATCACCTCCTTGTTAAGAATCACCCGGTTTGATCTCCAGTCTTCTCCATTCCTGTGGAAACACTGGTCATTAACTTCAAACCAGTGGGGCATCGAGTAGGAAGTCTTTGAGCACTTGAGGTTCCATCAACGTGTCACAATATTAAAGCAGAAATTCTACAGGTGGAAGCAAATACTGACACATACTTAAGTAAAACTCCATATTTGCGATTCCTGTAGTCTCTGTAAGCTGTCCATGCTTCAACTTGCAGCCTTTTAGGATAATGGCCCTCCGCTCTGAACACGATGGCAGCATCCTCAGGATTGATGATATTAACACTTTCATAATAACCTATTTTTTCTCTGACATACACAAAGGGAAAAGAAGGGGTGAAAACGCCATATCAGCAACTTGTTTTTAGAAAACATGACCTTGTGGATTGAACATTTGTTGATGTACATAACATTTGAATAATATGTGGAATGACTTCAAACTAGTGATGTCATTTAAAGCCATGAGTGTTTTGTCTACATGCATCATTTATACAGAAGAAGATGAATTACGCAGTTTATCGTTTTATTAAGCACTTATGTAAACTGCCTTGCTTTCCATACCTGTAGATGGGTCCAAACGTGTTGAAGTTTTGCAACATAATGCGGTGAAGGTTTTTGAATCCATCCAGTTTCCAGAAATTGTACAAGTTGGCCGCCCCGTTCTTCCACAGTCCAGGAATCTCCCTGAAAGGCCTGACAATACTACTGCTCTCTGAGAACGCCTGTTTGACCACTGGCATACTACTGCTGCAGCTCACACCTGATGCTGTCAGCTCTCTTCTCCAGGACGGGGGAAGCGTCACAGGGCTGCGCCACACACTCCACCTGGCCATCCCGGCAACAGAAATACAGAAATGTGCTCTATCACTACCTTCAGCGGCTGCTCTTGCTCTCCCAGGGACATTGGATGCAAAAGAAGGAGGCTGGTCTAAATAGTCAACCCCCCTTGCTGTGCTGATCAAGGCTCTCCAGTTGACTTTTACCACCTCACAGAACACGCCACAGCACACTGTCTGTGCATTGCATTGTTTGGGTGTATTACTAACTGAATTTAGTATTTTGTAACATGCTTCAATCATCTTTCTTTCTGTAAAAAGTGTGAGAGAAGCTATTTAGACAATGCTGACTAAAAAAAGGCCTGAAGACCTTGAAAAGAGTTTGTTGTTTTTGCAAACAAGCGTTTGATTTGATTTGTGAAGGAAGACAAGGTCGTCACGCAAAATTCAGTTTAAAACAAATATAATCAGTGCAAACATGAAAAAACATCTACTTCACAGTGGGATTTAATAAATACATACATGGTTACTGTGAACTCTGTTTCTTAAGTAGTTTTATGAGTTCCTCCAGCTTCATGGCAGTCTTAATGTCTCCGTGGATTTTGAGTCGACCGCTGGTGTATGCAGCAAATGGTTGTAGTTCGCCCCGGAACATGGCCAGAAGGTCAGTGTCACTCATACTCAGTGTCACATCTGGCTCTCGGCACAAGGACCCTGCTCCAACTGCACCGCTGCCTACAGAGAACACACACGGAGTAATAGAGATATTTGATAATTGTGTAAACTGTAAATTTTGTTTCCATTTTCCACAAACATGTGAGCATTATCAGACAGATATTTACCACAATATATGAGGCATTACCTTGGCTTAAATCCACATAGTAACTGTGTTGTTGTCCATCTCCGTAGCTGATGTCAAACTGGAAACAGGCCCCAACACTGCAAACCAAAGTTTCAGAGAGCAGGAGCTTCACCTCGCTGAGCAGCTCTTCAACAGAACTCGGTGTGGGAAGAACAGCCTGAGAGACACTGTGATGCTCATCTGTGAAAGTGATGCTGTCTTCTGAAGAGAAAAAGACGTTGAAGTATTATACAACATCATCATCATAATGGGTACATTTTGAACAGAGGCAGTTACCTTGTTGAGGTTGTAAACTGCCACTGGGGCTCAGAAAGTGCATGGCCAACTGCTGAATGGTGCCAGTGAGGCCTTCCAGTCCAGGCACAGATGGAGGCATGATGAGGGATCCAGAGGAGCTTCCCTCTGGAGCTTTCACAAGAGAACCCAAGGTAAGCTCTACCCGGTCCACCTCTAACCCCCAGGGCTGAGTCATCTCATTAATGTCCATCTGTAGACAACAACAAAGGAAGTAAGTCTGAGCTGAATCAGTGAAGAGCCAGCAGAGAGTAGCTCCAATGTAATCTCACCCCAAGATATTCTCCTAGTTTAACCCTCTCGGTTTGGATCTCCCGCACAGTCTTCTTGGCCAGGCTGTAGGTCAAAGCTTTCTGTGCTGTCATCCTGGTTGAGGCATTCAGGTCCTGGACTGATACTACTGACATGACAGGGTTCCAGATCCTGAACTGGATGTCTGCTCCAACTGACAACAAACCGCCATCCTGAGTGGTAACCTGCAATAGCAGAAAAACATTAAGAAGGAAAATGAGCATCTGACCTAATACTAGAAAAATCTCCTTGTCGTTTTTGTGGATAATACTGAAGAAGCAATAATCACTGTGTATACTAATGAACAAACAGTTTCAGACAAATTCTAACTGCTCAAGAGGAGAGTATTGGTATCATCAAAAAAAAACATGTGACACGAGCTTCACACCTAGACAACTGTCGAAATGCAGTGACTCATTTCAGTGATGGAGCTGTGCTTGTGTTAAAGGATTATAAAAACTAAATTTTGTCATCATTAAGTTTACAGAGACTATCACTGGAAGAGTAAGCCATGTGAAAATGACAAATAAAAAAGACAAGACTAAAATCAACATTTTACACTCCACTTTCACATTGAACATGAGTGTGATCACACTGCCATCTGGAGGACAAAGTAACACGTACACAACTAACAGCAATGTTTACTATTGTCTGCTTAGGGCTGCATCTGTCATTATTGATCATCTGTTTATAATTTTCTCGATTGATCGATTAGTTGTTTGATCCATAAAATTGGTGAATAATGTCCATTGTGTTCCCAAAACCCCAAGATGATATTTTGTTTTGTCCACAAACCAAAGATATAAAGTTTACTGTCATAGAGGAGCAAAGAAACCAGCGGACATTTATTTAAGAAGCTGAAATCAGAGAATTTGGCTTTTTTTCATTATCGATTATCAAAATAGTTGGTGACTAATTTAGAAAATTCCCTTTTAGAAAATTACTAATTGACTCATCGATTAATTGTTGCAGCTCTAATGTTGTTTGAATGTTATTTACAATATTGTGTAAATGAGTTTAGCTACCATTGTTGTGTGTGTAGTTTATGAACATTCACTACGTATCTTAATCAATATCTAGCTTTCATTTCACTTTTCATTTTGGTTTTCAAGAACGAAAACAACATTTTTTCTGACCTATGGAGTTTTACTGTTTCGGAGCTTAATGACTTCAACAACTTGTCCATCACAACAACCCCAAATTTACCAGTTGTGGTACGGACAAAGGAATATCTGATAATCTGTTGTTGATTAACAGAGTACGGTGGTTTACCTGGCAAGGAGGGATGTTGAAAGCACGGGTGCGCAGGTCTACTCTCTGCCATTGGTCAATGAGGGGCAGCACAAGGACAATCCCAGGGCCCTTTGGAGGACAAATTCGCCCCAGACGAAACACGACTATCCTCTGGTAGTTAGGCACCGTCTGCAGAAACATCAGGAGCAGACAGTTGGTTACTTCTATTCTGAGCGAGACAGTGGTCGTGCTGTGGGAGTGACCGGTGAAGAGATCGTCTCAGCTTACTTTCAGTACAAACCATCCTGTTATAGGGAATGTTACAAAGGTGCAGATGGAGACCAGGAAGATCACAACCAGGTTGCAAATCCAGGACATCCATCCTTGGGAGGTATCTTAAAGAAAACAAACAAACAAACAAACTGAAGATTCACTGTTTGTCAGGGTATTTTAGCAAAAGAAGTTCTGGGGGAAATAGCAGTAAAGTGACTCAAATAAAATCAATTGAGTGATCTGGACTTGGCTTTGGAGAAATTTGACTAAGTTTTGCCCGGCAGGAAGTGCACTGCATTATGTGAAGCTTGGGACCATGTGCTTTTGAAGTCCGACTCATCCTCAGGACTGAATTTCAGGATATCAATTTTTTTTTTTACTCTATCATTCAAACACTCCAATTTAATAAAGGACAAATATTAGATATGTAGCTTGTGTTTTGAATTTGGCAAACATTCTTTTTTTTCAATAATAGCCAATGCATTTTAAAGGGATAGCTCAGTGATTTTGAAGTGTGGTTGTATGAGTTACTTATGCATAGTTAACATGTTGCAACAGCGCGACTGACACTTCCACTTCTTCCACTTCTCTTCCAAACTCCGTTAAATGACATCGCTGATCACCATATCCATGAGGTCACATATTAACTATGCATAAGTAACTCATACAACCCCACTTGAAAATCACTGAACTATCCCTTTAATAGAACATAAGTTCGAGCGCCCGTGCGTGTGTCCATCAGGGGTAATAACACTTTAACAACACTCATTTTAACAGTAGAGGAAACCAATGTTCTCATTCTGTTGGGCTATCTGGGGTTACGTTGTTACACTAAAGCCCGCAGTGAACTGCTCAGTGTCCAACAACGTACAATATTGATATATATATATATATATATATATATATATATATATATATATATATATATATATATATATATATATATACTGTATATAGTTCTTTGTTACCAGTGAAGTCGTTCTCAGACACATTGGGGATGTAGTCGAATGAAAGTCCTCGGTGGGAGCTGCGCTGCGTGAAGCTGTCGCCGGCCACAAACAGGCCGGGAGTCCTCGGAGCGGCGGAGTCCCGCTGAGGGAGCAGCTCGTACGACTTGCTGAACATCGTCAAATAAAACACCCGCTGTTACTCATGTAGAGCACATTCTTATTGTCGATCGGGCTCAGTCCCACCCGCTTGGCTGAAGCAAACAATGTCGTTATGTCGCTGAGACGCAGGACGCTTCAGCTCGCACTTCCGTGTTTTGCTCCAGCTCTTCTTCTTCGTTGTTTACCGGCTCATCGGTGAAGGTGCTCATTCTTCTTCTTCATTTCCTTTTTAATGGCGGCTGGCCAACAACTTTTACATGTGCATTACCGCCGAAACGTGCTCATTACCGCCACCAAGTGTTCGTGTAGCCAACTGTAGTTTCAGGACAGAATAGAAGCTAAAGTTTCCCCTTTTCAGGTATTTTTTTTGTTGTCAGTGTCAAATGTTATTGGTTTCAACATTCATTAAATTTTTGATGTAAAAAAAAAAGCCAAGACCTTTGTTTGAAAAGAAAACAGGGTATCATTCAAATAATTGTCAACAGTTGTAACTGTGCTTTTTGAAATAGTCTTGTTATATATTCTGTTCTGTTTTAGTTGACCCAATAAATAAAAGATAGAAAATAAAAATAAATTACTGTCAAACAAGCAAAATTCAAAATTTATTTAGGACAGATGCTTTACACACTGTTATAAAAAACAAAACGATTTTCCTTGAAACAAAAAAGATGTTTTATTTCTATTATTCGAACACCATAAACCTTAACAGGTATTTCAAATATATTCAAAAGATGTACTGAAAAGCTCCAGTAAGTCATGATAATGGGACAGTGAACCAGCAAGCGCAGTACCAGGACGCTCACACAATTTTATTCGTTACACACCTGTGCCTTACCTATTGTGTATCATGTTGAATTCTAAAGAAGTCAGAACCTGGACATGTGATCTAAAACTTGTTTGAGATTTGGTATATTGTGCTTTCCTTGCAGAGTTCAGCTTCTCTTGATGCTTTGTTCAGTTTTTGAACATGTCACACAGAAGCTTCTCCATGGGCGTGCTGCCAATGGTCCGGTGAAAAAACAGCTGCTCTATTTTCTCTGAGCTCACAAAGCGGAGGGACGGCAGCAGAAGTAACATCCTCCCAAACCTTGACGGACAACAACAAAGGAGAGTGAGCTTAATCTTTTCAATATTGCCATTTGCATGACAAAATTCACAAACTCTAGATGTACCTTTGTTTGAAAAGCTTTGCATGCTGTCAGAAAATAAAGATGTGGCAGGCTCACCTGGCACTCTGGCTGGGGTATATTGAATGGATGTGCTGACGCAGCAACACCTGCGACTGGTCCTGCAGATTCTCCACCTGCTCTGGGTCTTTGAGACTGCGTGTCTCTGCTCCAGGAAGTCGAAAAGGAGACTTTAGACACATTGTTCAGTTCAAAAGTGAACATCCGCCACTTGATAAATAACTACTTACCTGGCTTGAACAGTACAACTGCCTTCAAGCAAGCAAACTCAGTCGGGTCAACAGACAGGGCCTTGAAGCGGTTGAAGACCTCTTCCAGGGTGCTCAGGTCAGCTATTGGGAGGCTGATCTTGGCCTTTTGTGTGGGGGAAAGATCCGGCAGAGACAGAAGAGGACAGCTGTCCATGGGCAGGGACCACTGGATGGCACACAGGAGGAACATCTCACTCCAAGCCTCTTCGAGGAGAATCACCTGAGGATATCACAGAAACACACCATGAGTTGTCTGTTACAGGTTTCGTGTAAATTGCTTCAGTATGTCATCTGCCAGTCAGTCTCACCTGGTCTCGAAATGGCAACTGAGCAAAAACAGGCAAATTTTTAGCCCACTTGACAGACATGAAGAGGAGTCGTGCCGATGTCTCGTACACACTCTCTGAACAGCTGGAAGTGTATGGGGACATGCCAAAGTCAGAGGGAGTCCGATCTCTCTCTGAATCGTTTGTTGTCACATCGATGTTCTCCTCCACTATACATTTGAGAAAGAGAGTCATTCAAATTTAAATACTTTTCTTTTTAAAGGTATCACAATGCAGGTAGGTGTACTGATGAATCATATATATGTTTTAATAACTGTCCCATGTATGCCTCCATACTTGGGAACCTCATATGATATTACCATCCTCAGGTTCCAGCTTTGCGGAGGTCTCAGCAGTCAGCAGGCTGACCATAAAGCGGTGGCTGTTATTGGGGTTGCTGCAGGGCTGCATGGTGGCAGAGGTGGCGACAGATGAGGTGACCAGAGGTCTGCAAATTGCCGGTGAGTATGTGGCAGAGGAGGCAAGTTCCCGTGTGGTGGCCAGGTGCTCCTTTTTAGTGTCCATACAGATGGAGTCCGGACTGACATGTGCTGTGCTTCTGGGCTGTCGCTCATTCTGCACAGCTGCCATGGGGACGGGTGAATAATATACTATGATAAATGTATATGAAATGATATATTATGCAAGTCAACAGTATAGACTACACAGGATTTGAAAGAAGGGATCCACTCAGTTATCTCACCCTCTTTGTTCATGCCGGATTGGAGACATTTCTTTAGTCGACAAGCTTGGCACTGGTTTCGATGAGCCTTGTCAACAGGGCACCTGCCTGTTCCAGCCTGACATCTATGATTTTGACCAAAAAAGCAACAAAATTGTTCTAAATAAAGCTGGTATAATATTAAAATTCAAACATTTAATTGCCAAATGAGTTACATTTTTCTGTTATTTACATTTTCCCACCTCGATACATTTTTTTTCGTTAATTAGTCGAGTCTGCATCTCGCTCACCTGTATATGAGTCTCCGTCTTACACTGCGCTTGAAGAAACCACTGCAGCCATTACAGGTATAGATGCCATAGTGTTTACCGCTGCTTGAATCTGAACACACTCTGCAGAGCAGACCTTGGCCGAGTGCATTATCTGGGAATGAACTTTTTTCTGTAGAGCACACATGGAAGCAATCAATGCATCTATACCACTAAAACATTATTTGTCACTCTTTTATGGATCAACAAAAAACCTAACTGCACATAAAGGTTTTTCATGAAATCATTAATTAATCTATTTTTTCTTCATATTCATATGCACTTTCTGTAGCATTGCACAATAAATAAAAATATTTTTGACAACATAATTTCTTGTACAGTGACTATCATGTAACAATGACTGGTGGCTCACCTGACTGATTCCCATCTCTGCAGTCATCGGAGATGTCAGAAGAAAACATGTTAACTTTGGTCATGTGATCCTCCATTATGAGATGGGTTTTAATATCTGAACTTAATAATGTTTTCTAGAAAATTTGAGGTTTACTTCCAATAGTATTTGCAGAGTTGCCTGGCTGGATCAAAGCATTGTATCATGTCAAGTGTTGACACATGCAGTGGCCAAAAAACAAGAAAAAAGACGGATGTAGAATTTCTTAGATGCTTGTAGCTCGGATGGAATTTCTTCACAGGTCATCAGAGAGTAACTCCAGATGAGTATGTTGATCCAGTACTGATTCCTTCTTCTGTTGTTTCTGATGTAATGTGGAGTCAGTGCAGTTCTTATTGTCTTCTTGCTTCTCTCTCAGTTAGGAGTGTGTGAGCCTGAGTCGTCTGGGGGCTTTCTGGAGGAAGACAAGGAGATTAGCAACAGGTGCTGTGTAAGCAAATGCTGATTTGCCAGCCACTTAATCTTTACTGTCTATAAGAATGAATCAATTAGTGACACCGCTTACAACCATAACCATTTTCAACGAAGGTGAACAATGGACAAGAAAAGGAAAATTATATACTTTATCTTCTTACCTTCACTGCTATCAAATGACTCATCATGAAAAAGACTGCTTATTCCTGGTCGCCAGGGTCTCCTGAATACAACTATATTCAAGATAAGTTGAGAATGACATATTACCAGCACCGATATTTCTGATTAATAAACTGGCTATCAGTGAACCATTTATGTTACCAAAGAAATCTGCACTTCGTGTCAGTATAAGTGCAGCTCCTTCGGTGGCTTTTTATTGGGTTATGAAATGTGCAGGTCTATCTTAGCTGCATTAAATTAATAGTTTGTTTTGTTAACTATTATCACAAACAAACCTTAGGAAAGATATGTGCTCACATATAAGTAAAGATGTTTTGCATGTTATTGTAAATCTGGTCATGATGAGTCCATTACAGCCCACAGCATCAATTTTAGTCCACTACTCAATAAGACACGTCAAGAGACTATAATGTGGATTATTTGTCCCATTCCTACAGTATGTTCCTCAGCACCCTGTCAACAGAGTCTCGCTCGACAGCCTGTGCCATATTGGCCATGTCAATGACCCTAATGGCCTCAGGAGAATGTAGCCAACCCAAGACAGCAAAGTAGCTTAACCTTCCACGAAATGTGGTCTTCCCCTTGGAGGGGGGATCACGAAAGGGGGGTGATGAGAAGAAAAACAATTAGTGCAGAGATTGAAAGACCAGCAAAGAGTTGACCCTTAATTCCATTCTTCTGCCATATGGTGGCTGCTCTCTGTGGCCTCAGTCTGCCTAATTAGTGACCCAAGTACAATTTACTGTTGAATCGGGCTCCTAGAGTCGCTGGTTTTCTCTCTTTTCTTTATCCTAAGGTATTAAACAGCAGGTCGCCACAAGGAAATGTCGGCAACATCAACAACTGCGCTTGCTCTTTTCTGTAGCAACAATTACGGCTGAAGTCATTATTACACGACTGTGATCCAGCTATTTAATTAGACCAACAACAAAGACACTACAGACGCTGAAGTGACTGTCTGCTCTGTGCACAGATTGATTTATACGAGGTCCATAATCCTTATTAAGTCACTCTTGATTTTAGGAGGACATGCTTCATATGAAGACAGAGCTCTTTCTGTTGACCTAAACTGCAGTATAACAGGATTACAGACCACAGGGGTGGGGAACACAGAGCCATTCAAAGGCAGAGCATGTTGTCTGACTCTAATGTCTCAAACGCATCTCTAGTTGCTGCTACTTGCAATTTGATTTTATTTCTCAGCTAATTTTGTATGTGGGAGTCGGTAACAAACTGAAACAAACAAAAGCGTGTTTGCACTAAGTCACACAGCTAGTGATGAGAAATGTGGCACAATAGAGTTTGGAAGTTAATGCATGCAAGATGGATGAACATACTTTTACTGTTTACAACTGACTTAGTTGTATTCTAGAAAGTATGAGTGTGTTACACTTAAACAATGATCTTGCACACAATGTGACTTCATGTATCTAAGTTTGCTGCAAGAGGAACGATTAGTTTTAAATAAGAAAAAAATCCTAACTCATTATAGACAGGAAGAGCATACATTATCTGATATCAGTTCTGGTCAAGGCCACGGGAACACTGGTTCAGAACAGTAATGTTAGAGAACTATAAACACCTTTGCTTTTCTCTGTCATATGCATGCTCAAAACAACATCTGAAACCTTCTCTTTGCATAAACCTCAAATACATTGTTTATACTGACCTATGCAACACTGTGTATTGTAATCTGGAGTACCATACCAGATTACATAACATGTGTTACTCGCATGTCAGAAGGAGCTGATTATCTTCACGCTAGCAGGCACAATATTTACATTTATTTTACATGTTTTATTTACCTACAGCAAAACTTGTGGGAGTCCTTCCTGTCTCTTCTTGGATGCCTGACTCAGAAAAGTGCTGCTTTGAGGTGGCAGGGATTACTGTCACGTCCCTTTACTCCTCAGCCCTGTGATTGTTGCACACATGCAGCCAATCTTTAGCAGCATGCTGCCATCAGCCAACTGGATGATTATATATTTAGTGGAAACGTTTGTGATGACAAAGGTGATTGAACACAACGTCACAAGTAAAACCCCAGCCCAATTTCTTGGCAGATCAGACAGATCGGGTGCTGCTACCTTTCTAGATATTACGACTATAAAATACCTTTCACTGTAATCATTTGTAGTTCATAAAACATTACACCTACAGTGCATGCGGCACATGCACTGTAGCTGGCACAGTTGCAGCTGTAGCTGTTTTTACTGTCCTTCAGAGGATGCCCTTGAAAGCTCATTCACAAATCTCTGCATCAGTCTAAGCAGCTTTTTGATATAATCTCTTTGAATGTCAGCTATTGTCAAAGAGTGAGATTAACTTTTAGAGTTGTTGCTATTCTTTTAAGGCACAGGGAATATAGGGACTCAATATCCCATAGTTGATATAAGAATGTTTAGGCATTAAATTAATTCTAGAAATAACATTTTCAACATAATTAACTTCTGTAATGGTATTTTTTTTACACAAAGTTAAAAACCAAAGTTTACCAAAAATGAATGAAGACTGTAATTTTCTCCAGCAGGATAATCTTCTTCCTGCCTAGTTATCATGTCATGGCATAAGCCTCTATTACACTGCACTCAGCATTCCAAGTAGCAGCAGAGAGTGGTTAACCAAGCTTTGCAAGATTCAGTTCAGCGTTTCCTCTGCCCCCGACCCCCCCAAATTAGATGAAGTAGAAGGATTGAGGTGTCAGCACTATGGCTACCAGGGATTGCCCCGCCTTGCCATCTGCTGCCACCACTCTAATCCACACATTGAAAAAAAATCACTTGTCTGTCTCAGTCCATATCAAAGTCATGTCATATCAATTCAACAGGTACATTCACATCAGTGACGCTTGCTGTAAAATCCACTTTACTGCCGATGAAGGAACTGTGAAGCTTATTTGATTATGTCCTCTGAGTGACACAGAATGTTCCGAATCATTTACCACAAATTTCAGCATAAATTACCACTAAAGCTGCCATTGTTTCAAGCATGAAATTACAGTAGTGGAAGCAGACACTACAGTTGAATGGACTAATTTTACTTTTTTAAACTTTACTAAAGAAAAATTATACGTTTGAAATAATTTACTATTCAGGAGTCTCCTCTCAGTCATAGCAAAATGTAATGAGGGTCACACGACTCAATTACTTGAAAGTACTGCTGGCAGTCCAGAGAGATCAACACCAAACCAAAACTCAGCCAATAAATATTCCCTGTCTAGATGCAGTAGTTTTATTTATGGTGGTAACAGGACGTCAGACACAGATTCATCCCAGTTTGCTGTGGCTTACAGGAAGCTTCGGGTAGCTAGTTACAAATTAAAATAAATTGCAACATTTGGTTTCTTGCCTTTGGTACAATCAGTGGTCAGGTCCCAGCCCTCTCGTTTTATCTATCCTGTGGTCTTCATTAATGTTGTCAATCCCAGGTTGGTCTCTAGAGGGAGACAGACACCTTCTGACTGTGTCATAAAAGTCACAGGCAATGAGGCTCATTACAGCCGAGTGATGTTTGTCAAACTGATGCATAAAGTATTCACTGCCCCCTTGTGGTACAGCTGCAAACATAGCACTCTGTGTTGCATTAACAGCCATAATGTTGTATATATCCTATATTTGACAGGAAACTAAGTTTTGCCTGTAAATTATTATCAGCAGTTAGTCAAACTAGCCACAGCACACGGGTTCTTCTCTGACCCTTGAATGTGATGGGCAACACACTGGAGAAGCAGGGACAGTTGTGTGTGGGTCCAGATACCACGGAGAGGCCAGAATCTCCCTGTTTCCTGCTTTAGACACCCTGCATACCTCACACAGGTGACAGCCCTCTATCCAGACCTCCACCACTGATACAGCTGCTATAGACTTTAGGACTTTCCTGAACTGGTTGTGTGATACATTAGCTTGATCTGCCAGTATAATTTTTTCAAATTGAGAGTCAGTCGTTTTTGGATGAATTTGGATGACTTTGTAGGTGTAAGTTATTTTATGCCGTATTAGCTATGAGAAAAATGATTGGGCTTTGTTAAATTGCAGGACAGAAAAGAGCAGTTTTCCCTCTTTGAGCATTCACAAAATCCTATTCGCTCATCTTCCCGCAGGAAGAAAAAAAAGAAAAGAAATATTTCTGACACTTTAAAGCAATGCTTAAAATGTATGTAATGTTATATACCACTCAGAAATATGTGGTTTTGATTCATATCATAGAAGTATTCTTTATTGGGGTGTCCTAACTCTTACATGGTAGTCAAAAACATCCTGCCACACAATAGATGTCTTGTTGAGAGCTGAAGTGATATTCACAATGCTGTAAACGCAGATTTGTAACATTAATGTCTAAGTTGGTAAAATTTCTCTGAGCCTTCTTTAATGTTTACCTACAACAACCACCTGGGACAAGATATAAACTTTGTATATATATATATTTGAACAAACTGCAACCAATAGAATGGTGCAATGCCTTTCACCTCTTTCAGCCAAATTCATTAGCATTGTACACAAACTATACTGATCAGAACCAGGAAATCTGGGTCAAAATCAACAACAGTCAGGAGGCATTCAAATCATTTTTTATGTTTGAGCCAACCAGCAGGGAAAGTCCGCCTCATTCCCTCATAAGTGGATATAGGATTCAGGAAACACTGACGACACTTCTTTAATAGTCTCAACATGAACTGGTAGGTGGAGGGTAACGCTTGCTGGATTAAAAGAACCAATAGTACCTGAAGACGTTTCCTCTCTGTAGCAGGGTGACAACAGGCCACATTGATTTGCATGGGGAATAAATTCTAATCAGTAAATTCAAGTTCAGAATTGAGTTAAAATACATATTTTGTATTTTCTGTTGAGCACAGACATTTGACGCCACTGAAAGTCCTGATATTAGTGAAGATCAAAATTCGGCATGTGTTGTTACTACCGATAGCTAAAGAAATGATGCATAATGCATAAAAGTACTTTGTTGTAGGGAGCTGAGATCATTTGGATAAAGAGAATGTGGTTAATTTTACCTTTTTTCCCCAAGAATTGGTGTGGGCGGATGAAACTCAGGAAGGAATCTTATTCCCTGCAGCATGACATGAGCTCACTCCTCTCACATTTTACTGACTGAGTGTAAATGTTAGTCACTGGATGGAAAGCCCCCTGATTCAGAGCCAGAGGCCTTTGTTCAGGGTAGATACAATTTTTCACCATTTCCCTACCACACGAATCCCAAGAAAAGGAAAACTCTTGTTAATAATGCATTCAGAATATAAAAAAAGCTGGGTTTTATCTCATAAAATGCAGAATAAAACATTTGCAAAGCAAACTATCTAATGGTGCAAATGGCATGACGTTTCTTATTCTTCCTTATTACTTAGCAGCTCTGTTCACCTGCAGGACCTGATTGGAAAGGTGCAGCTCCGATCAATGAGGAATGAGGGGTCATCAACAATGCACCAATGAAAGTCATTGCAGTTACTGTAGGGCAGTTTGACCAATCAAACAGAGGGAAGAAGTTAAAATGATCTCGTTTGATAATAACCAGAGTTTGTAAAATGGCCTGTGGACTCAAATTCAGTCTTGTTCACAAAATACTGGAGAGAAAAAAGAGATAACCAGCAAATTATATTTGCCAGCCAAAACATGAATTGAACCCTACAACAACAGGATATGACTACAGAGGCCTCATGACTTTGAGAATTTGAAAACTTCTGACTTAATGAGCCAAAACCATCTTGATACACCAGCTGACTGAAGGTTTCTAGACCTGTGCTTAATCAGAGCATATATAGTATAAAATCTGAAAAGCAATAATTTGAATCTGCATAAATAACATGGGGAGATTTAGGCCGGCTAATGACTTCTAGCATAAGAAATCCAGTGCAACTTGCTGAACAAACTTTCATGGAACCCATGATGCAAGCCTGTACTTTGGTAACTGTAGCTGGTTGTCAACATGTTTTGTTTGATTTTTGTTTTTAATTTTGTTTACATGTCTTCAGTAATGTAATCACCTCGTATAGTACCCAGTATCTGCATTCAGAGATGCTCAATTTGTCTGGAAAATAAATAGGAACAAGTTAAGCACTGAACCCCGACACTTGGAGCAGTTGTTGGCACAGTGACCTTTGGCTCAGATGAATGTGTCAATGCTTACATTTCTCAGAAGAGTCCTCCTCCTGCGTGACTCTCAGTCATCTTGCCCAACACTGCACTCCACTGTAAATAGTTTATCCTAACTAAATGGCAGGACACCATTTGCTGTTGGTCATAAAATTGAAATTATTACATTTACCATTATTGCTGTATCACTCGAGTTTGTGTATATATACCCTGTGTGTTCATTTTGACAATGTTAAGTCAAACTGCCGTTATTCTATTAGCTATTGAAAACACACATGTGAAGATGCGCCTCGCTGGTCCATTTGTCAATGTGGGGTATGGGGAAGCTGGACCCACACGGACTGAGTGATGAACTGCTGTTGTCTCTGAAAAAAAAAAACATTGACCCATTGTCCATTGATAATGTGCATTTAAGTATCACCACATACTCTTGATGCGCACATATGGAGGTATGAGGGTAAAATAATAATAATAGTATTAATACAAATAAAACTTTATTTCTATATCACTTATCTAAACCACACCGCAGAACAAAACAAGACAAAACAAAAATAAGAAAATATGAAAGAAAAAACATTGCTTGTCTGCATATATGCAGGACGTCACGTGTTGTCTTAATTTTTTTAAAAATCGTCTATTTTTTTCGGTTATTCACTACAATCCTATTCCTCTGATTCAACTGCTACAAGTGTCATGTTGACTGAAACGAATGTTGGAGGGCAGACAAATACGTCACCCTGAGGTCAGCTACCAAAATAAGAGCACATATTAGACGGGTGCAGACAGTGGCTTTAATAAATACATTTATAATAATAACAATAGTAATAATTTTATTTATATAGCACCTTTCAGAAGTAGCTTCACAAAGTGCTTTCACAAAAACATACAAATCACAGACAATTGAAATCAGCATTCCAACAATAATACGGTTTTCAGGTCACATATCTGTACAAAAAAAAGATATAAAAAGACAATAACTAAGACAATGTTAGAATCATATCGTTTTCCTGCTTGTATGTGAATACAGTATCTACTACTATGTGTTCGAGCGTTGCCCTTAGCTACACTTGTGTTAACTTGGTGAACACACGAACTACAACGTACAACTATTCAAGAAAAAGGAAAAATAAAGATTATCATACGTCGGACGTATGGTAATCTTTATTTTTTTTAAACGTGTTTGTTTAAAAAAATAAATCGGTGGAACCATATCCAGGTGAAATCGAAAGTTTCCCTCGTGTGAAACGCCTTTTATTTTGTTGACGTCGTCTGGCTCGGTCCATGTGACGTCAGGCCGTCGTCAGTCGGTGACGCGGTGGCTCTTTGTTGGCTTAGCAGCGGCGACGTTTTGTTGTTATTTTCGCTGCAGCTGAAAAATAGGCTCGGGTGATTTCGGTGCTCGTATTGTTCCTCCAGCGACGTCTCACGCTCCGCGGCCCGCCAGGTGTGCTCGTCACAAGTTGATAACCGCCCTAGGAATGGACTCAGACGAGGGTTATAACTATGAGTACGACGACGAAGAGGAGGAATGTAGCGAGGACAGCGCCGAAGAGGAGCCCGAGGACGACACCCTGGAGCTCGGGGAGGTGGAGTTGGTCGATCCCGTGGTGGCCGGTGGGGAGCGAGACGAATGCGGCGAGACTGGCGGAGGTGGCCACGGTCCCGGCGAGGAGGAGGAGGAGGACTACCGCTTCGAGGTTTTGACCGCCGAGCAGATCCTCCAGCATATGGTGGAGTGTATCAGGGAGGTCAACGAGGTCATCCAGGTAGGTATTTTGGTATGTCAGTGTCAGGAAAGACCGGGGTCCAGGCTTGGGTGAAGCGTAAACAGGCCGTGGACGTTAGCTTAGCCGTTAGCCTGGCAGGAGTAGTTTACTTGCTGGAAGTTTGCAGTTTCACAGCAGTGATACGTTTTATACCAGTCTAAAAATATGATTCACCTTATCGGGCTCCTGTTTGTGTGCGGGTCGTTTGAAAGGAATACACGGACAACGTACGATGTGGGCATTTAGGCAACACTTTCCACACGAGCAGTGCTCCAGGAACTAGTCCAATCCCTCCTGAGAAGTTGGCAGTAGCGCTTGCTAAGCTAGTGTTGGCTTTGAAGTTAGCCCGCGTGCTAACTAGCCAACTGTTACCGCTCGAGTAGCGCCTTACTGCAAATGCACAACGGCTGGAATTAGTTAACAGCCATCTAGTTCCAGACGACAGTCGGGGTCGCTTGGTCGAGCGTTTTTGAGCTCGACTTGCCGAAATGTGTGCAGTAATATGGCCTAAAAGACGGACGTGTATTTCACCGTGGGTCGAAAGGCTTGGTCATCGAGTTGGTTAGCAGGTCCCATGCTAGGTCACTAGTGCTCGCGTTAACGAGCCGATTTATCGCGACTTCCTATGAAGTCAGATGGATGGATCTTAGGAAGACGATGAAGCTGACTAACGATTAAAAGACGAAATTGTGAGGGGCAGCTCAGTGCTGTCCTTCGGCTGTGCGTTAACCTGGGCCTCCATTTCCTTTCCCTTTGACTCACTCGGGTACAGAATCAAAGTGCTCTTGACAAACCCGGCACGTTTTCTGTTCACGAGAAATAGCGCTGCATTTTATCAATATACATAAGTTAGTCTGAATGTCATTACATTCACGATAGAGATCAGTGCTGTGGACACAGTGCAGCCACATGGGAGCTGTTTCTACAGCAGAAAGAACTGGCATGGGGAATCTTCTAAAAATAGTCTTCGAGTCTTGCTATTTCATTTTCAGGTTTTTGCAGCACTTCGATTCGGTAAATTCAAATAAAGCGTTTGTTGAATTTGAAGTAGTCAATGTGCAATATGTGATAAGTCCGTTAACTAGCCTGTGAAGGAGTTTTTCCTGGTTTCTCAGGGCGCTGTAGGGGAAGGCTCCATGTGGTTGATGGTTTCTTTTTATTTCATCTGTTGAACAATTCCAGATAGTCAAAGATTGAACAGCCAACAGGACGGGCTAAACCTGCCCACGGATGTACTGAGAGATGTTTTTAACATTTTCCCCAATTTTTAAGGAGATTTGTCAGTATAACTCACCACAGTACAGTTAACCCGCACCACAAACTACAGCCCCTCATATAAATATGAAATTGAATTGGCACCTCTCCGATACATTGCCAACAAAATTGCACAATACAACCATCATGAAGATTTAATTCATTTTAGATCACATTAGTTTGAGCTTGGTGTAACTAATAAGCAGGTATGTTGTAGTACTTTGTAATTGTTACATTACTATATTTTGAGAAATTATTTGATAATGTGTGAACAAAACCAAATAAAAAAACCACATTGTAATGTACCATAACAGAATCACTTGTATCATGATACACTCATCATCACCAACATTAAATCCGTATTTTAATAGTGTTGTGTCATTAATTACCCTGTGATTGATCAGGATGTAGTGAAATAAGCATCATGCGTCTGTGACAAGGTACATGAAGACAATTCCCTGCGGAGTAATTTAATGGCTTAACAAAACCAATGGATCATAATGTACTCAACTGCTGCAATGTCATTCCCATTTCAAAATGGTACATCTCATTTTGAAATGCTTATTGTCGTGCATATTTAGAATACAATATACAACATTCTTGGGAGATCCTGGAATTACCCCAACCATAGTGATGCTTGGTACACATCAATGTTGGAATTTCAGCAACCAGAGAAAGTGCATAAGTAATATGCTGAATTACATATTGACATGCAATACATTATCTGTATTTGCCATATCAGCTTCTGTGAAGCTGTATCATATAAACACTGTAAAATCCATGTTGCAAATAAAAGTGCTTTCTCAACTAGTAATTTGCTTGGATGAAATCAGAAATGGGACTGATGGGAAATGCTATACCCTTTCAAACAGAGTTCAGAATTTCCTGACCTTCATGCCCGTACAGTCCAAACAAAGATTAGTTTGACGTACTTCCATTAGACAAGGCAAAATTATATTAAATTAGGAATGCACTGTGGACTTAGTTGCCTACTCTACTGGGAACTGAAAACGTATATCTGAAACTACCCTGCAGTGAATACTCCTTGGTGAATCATCCTCAGATGTGTCACACAGTTGTCTGAACCTGGTGGGGACCTCTTAGGCTAAAGTTTGTGGTTATATTCTTTAGTGTAATGAAAGGTGTTTCAGATGTGTGTTAATGCCCACTAACATGCGTGTTAGGTAGACTATGAATTGTAATGTAAGTGAGAACTATTAAATCTACAACATTTTTTTGTGATTTCATTGACTTAATTTAATTTCAGTTTGTACCATTCTGGCGTAATATTAGGCTTAATCAATATCTGAAACCCTGGCCCCTTAATGATCTGTTATTTCACAAAAGAGATTTGTACTTGTAAATTGTGGTTGAATTGTGGTAACACAAATTATTGACCTTTCCATGTCAGTAATACCCCCAATCATACGTCATTAAAGTGAAGATTGAACATGTAAAATTCAAGTTTATATCTGATCGACCATTTCTCATTCCTCTAGAATCCTGCAACAATAACACGCATTCTTCTCAGTCACTTCAACTGGGATAAAGAAAAGCTAATGGAAAGGTAACAATCGCTGTATAAGATTCTTCATTTGCCCCCCGTTACCACCTGCAAGAGATGCTGTCGTCGTGCCTTTTTTTTAACACTGATTACTTTTTCATTTTATGCAGGTATTTTGATGGTAATCTGGACAAGCTCTTCTCTGAGTGTCATGTCATTAACCCCAGTAAGAAGCCTCGGATCCGTCCTCCAATCAACACTAGATCATCGGCACAGGACATGCCTTGTCAGATCTGCTATCTGAACTTCCCCAACACTGTGAGTCCTACAATGATACTCACACTGTGTTGCATCAGCTGAACGTGCGTTCAGGTGCAAGTTGTAGTTTTGTCAAACTGTTTGACAGTTTAGCTATATCTTGCCTTCATAGCACAAACGAGATTTCAGACGCTTTTTTAATTTGATTTAATTTGTTTCATCACAGGTTTAATCTTGTGTGGTCAGTTATGTAGCAGCTTACTTTCCTTTTTCAGACCCATGTGACAGCCTTGGCTAGACTTGGTTTTCACCATGGTGGGTTAGATTGTAAATAAGCTCTGTGATTGATTTTAGTTTTAAGGTTAAAATTGATACAAAGCAGGGGTGGGCGATCTGACAGTCCTATTCCATGGACAATCTTAATCTTCCTCTGTGCTTTTCAGAGGAATCGTACAGATTGGGGGAAAGTTTCTGCAATGCTCTTGAGAAAGCGGATACCGTAGTCACTCTAATATAAGACAGTCTTGTTACAGGAAACTGTGAGTGCATTCATTACAACCAACAGATATTAATTTCTTATCATATATTATCATATTCGGGGCTGCTAATGTTATTGAATAAATTAACGCATTCGTCTTTGATGAATCTTCGCTATTCTCAATCCTGAGATATCTGTATCTCGGAGCCTGTCGTGTTCAGAGGGCATGGCCAGCTGTTATTGTCCGACACGAAGCGAGAAAAATGCTTAAATAGTAAATTGTTCCAATTTTAAGTATAGGTTAGTAATACAAAGAACAAATAGGGGAAAACTATTTTAAAAGTGTTACATAACGGTTGGAAAGCTGAACGCTTCCATTTTCATCTCGCTCTGAAGTACTTCAACAGCTGCTTAGTAGCAACGCTATATCATTTCAATAGGAAATGGAAAATTATTGTGTTCCAGAATTGGTAGAACTTGAATACTTTATTGTCCAAGCTCTTCCCGGCCCAGTGCCACTCACTGCTATGCTTACACTCAGGATTAGAAAAAAAAATTTGATTCAAAATGAGAGTTAGATTTTTTGTGTGGATGTGGCCTATAGAACACTTACCCATTTCCTTTTTCTTGAATAGTTGTACGTTGTAGCACAAAAAATATCCTTTTGTTTTTTGAATCGCTTTGTTAAAACATGTTTGATTTGTCAAATCTCATATTTTTCCTTTGAAGAGCATCACCGAAACGCCTCTTGACTAGGCACCAAATCAGCAAGTGCTTGTAATCATGTGATGCCTTGTTTGTCTTATCTTAAATCACAGTAGACTCTTCTTTCCTAAAGTATTTTACAGGCCTGGAGTGTGGACACAAGTTCTGCATGCAGTGCTGGGGAGATTATCTGACCACCAAAATCATAGAGGAAGGAATGGGACAGGTACCCACTAAGATTACTGGCAACAGTTGCTCATTTAATTAGCTGTGTGACTAATGATCTGCCCCTGTGTTGTCTCCTCAGACCATTTCTTGTCCTGCTCATAGTTGTGACATTTTGGTTGATGACAACACAGTCATGTGAGTATCAGTTTGTGCTCTTTTTGTTTCAGTGTCTTATTGCATATCGCCCAGCAATGATCAGCATTAAGTAGATATCACTGAGCCATTCCAGTAATGACAAGAGCAGGAAACAAAAGTGACTGCTTGTGTGTTTACTTTCTCTTTTTTTGTTTGAAATGATCATCATACATCTGCATCTGTGTTGCATCATTTTAATTTTGTAAATTTGCCACAACATACAATTTAGCCCATACACTAGGTCATTTGGTCTTATATTTCAATCAAATAGTAAAGAACACTGACAAATGAATCAGATGAAAATGTAAACATTTCTGCTAGAATTGGACATGCTGTCTTTATCTTTCTTAGTTTTAGTACTTTTAACAGGAATATAAACTGTAATTTGAAAAAAGTTCTCCCTGGCATTTCTCTTTTATTGACTGCTGCTTTACTGCTTTACAATGTTTATGGTCAGGCTGTAGTGCAAAGACACATACCTCCATATTGTAAGCATGGGCACTAATCTCTTGTACCAGCCTTTAAGCTGACAGTAATTGCCTTAACCTACATTCTGATCTCAGCACTTAGTAGGAGACCTAACTGTGTTTTCACTCACCAGTCTAGGCTGCAACGTTCACTGACACATTTTCCCATGTCATCATTTAATTTCATGACGTGCATGTTGGTACCTTAGTCAGTTAGTAGCTTGCATTAAATCTCTTAGTTTTGTAATAATATGAAATGTGTTTTTGTACAGTGTCAACTCAAGAAAGTAAGATTGTGTCAATTTAGTTTTTATTGTATTGTTGCTTGGAAGGTGTGCAATGAGTATAAAAGAGAGGAAGCATTTACCAAGGTTATCCATTTTATGTAATGAAGACTAATAGCAAATCATTTGACTTTTCCTATAGGCGCCTCATAACAGATTCAAAAGTGAAGTTGAAGTACCAGCATTTAATTACAAATAGTTTTGTAGAGGTAAGCTTTGAGTTTTGTTTTTTTCCTGCAATAGTTAATCGAACCTGATCTATTCTGAGCCATTAGATTATCCATATGCATTTCTTGGAAAAACACAGCGTCCATGAAACTATGAGTTAATATTCTGTCTCATTACGTCTTTCAAGTGCAATCGACTGTTAAAGTGGTGCCCTGCACCAGACTGCCATCATGTTGTCAAAGTCCAGTACCCAGATGCCAAGCCAGTGAGGTGCAAGTGTGGCCGTCAGTTCTGGTAAGAGAGATTGTTTATAAAAAAAGGTGTATTAGACTATTGTGACTGTCAATATAACAGTTATTTAAGATCATTTTAATTTGTTGTTGCAGTTTCAATTGTGGAGAGAATTGGCACGATCCCGTGAAGTGCAAGGTAAGACAATAGGCAGTACTAGAGCACCTTATTGTCTTGAGAAATATTAAGATATACCTCGTTATCTTGAGTGAAATTCTGTCAAGGTGAGCATTCAAAGTCGACATGAATATTTCTTGTTTTCATATACGATTTTGTAGTGGCTTAGAAAATGGATCAAGAAATGTGATGACGACAGTGAAACTTCAAACTGGATTGCAGCAAATACTAAGGTATGGAATCTATGTAGTTTTCCCAACTTAACTTTTTATTTTTCTCTCTGTATTTAGTTAAACACTTTGCCTTTAGCAGAGACTTACAAAAATCATTAATCCCTTATTCCGACAGGAGTGTCCAAAATGCCATGTGACCATTGAGAAAGATGGCGGCTGCAATCATATGGTTTGTCGGAACCAGAACTGCAAAGCCGAGTTCTGCTGGGTGTGCCTTGGTCCATGGGAACCCCACGGCTCAGCCTGGTGAGAATGAGTTTCTTAGAGAAGAAATGACTGGTACCATGTTGGAATATACCTCAAGTAGGTCTTTTTTAGATATGTGAAAAATAAATGATCTCAGATATAAGTGTATCCTTTACAGATATAAATAATATATAAATTATCATGCCATTTAAAGGTTAGTCTTAGTACATGAAAATGTAAACCAGCAGAAACCTTTGGTTTAATAAAACATGCAGGGAGAGAGACTGCAGGCCCCGGTCACTATTTAAGGAAATAAGATAATAAAGTAGTTGACTGGACTTAATGAATAGTCAGCTGGTTGGCCAGCAGCTATTGCTCATGGAAAGCCCTGAACAGTAGCAATGTGTATTACGGTATTCTGGAAAACATTGTTATGGTGAAATGTTTCAGGTACAACTGCAATCGCTACAATGAAGATGATGCCAAGGCAGCCAGAGATGCCCAAGAGGTAATGAACCATGCTCGTATTGATGAGGGGGGGTGGGAGCTGTGGACCAGGAGGTAGAGCGGGTTGCAACGTTTGTAAATCCACTGGGTAACACATTAATACATTTATTTGAACAACTATAGAGCAAGCAACTAAAATATCAATTGAATTATATGTGCCAAGTTTTTTTCTAAAACATTGGTAACAATACGCGGAAGGCTGAGGCAGAATTGCAGATGACCTCTGAAGGTCCTGTGGTACCAGAAGTAACAACATCTTAAACTCTTTGCCATGTTCCTTAAACCAGTCCTGAACAGTTGTCTCAGTGTGGCAGGGCACATTATTCTGCTTAAAGAGGCCACGGCCACATTAGGGAACACAGTTACCATGAAGGGGTATACCTCACCAGATAAATGATGCCCATCACATGCTTTAAAAGGAAACGTGATTAATCAGACCAGGCCACTTTCTTCCACTGCTCAGTGTTCCAGCTCTTGTTCTCGTGTAGGCATTTTGGGTGGGGGACGGGGTCAGCATGGGCGCTCTGACTGCTTTGCGGCTCTGCAGCCCCACACACAGCAAGCTGTGATGCACTGTGTTCTGACAGCTTTCTGTCATGGCCAGCATTATAGTTTTTTAGCAATCTGTGCCACAGTTGCTCTTCTGTGAGATTTGACCACACGGGCCAACCCTTCGTTCTAATGTGACAAGATAATCAATGTTACTCCCTTCACATGTCTGTGGTTTTAACGTTGTGGCTAATATAATAATTGTTCATTGCATCTTCAACACACTTTGTTAATTGTTGTACATTGAAGGATAGTGTAGTGCCTTGACTGTCTGGATCATAACATTTAGATGTTTATCTATAGGTTGCTGGTTATCCAGTACTCAATGTGTTTGAAGAGCCAAAGTTGAGTAGATGTTTAGTTGAACACGCTTGAGTTAAATCTGGTCCGGTGTGTGTGTGTGCGCGTGTATGTGTGTACGCAGCGCTCCAGGGCAGCCCTGCAGAGGTACCTGTTCTACTGCAACCGCTACATGAACCACATGCAGAGTCTGCGCTTTGAGCACAAGCTCTATGCTCAGGTCAAGCAGAAGATGGAGGAGATGCAGCAGCACAACATGTCCTGGATTGAGGTGCAGTTTCTGAAGAAGGCAGTGGATGTGCTGTGCCAGTGCCGCTCCACGCTCATGTTCACTTACGTCTTTGCCTTCTACCTCAAGAAGAACAACCAGTCCATTATTTTTGAGGTAAGATCTTTTATGACATAAATAACAAAAGCCTTTTTTTTTTATATGAATAATGGATGTAAATACCATTTGCAAGAAAGTTTGTGCTGTTTATCTTGTTTGTAATCACCATCATTAGATGTATACAAAAAGTATTAATTTAGTTTTTTTTGATACGTAAATGCAGTACTACAGGAATAATAGTTGGGGGGAAAAAAATAGATATTCACTAAAATCATGACATGGATATCATTTAATTTTTAAAAATGTGATGTGAAATAATATTGTTTGTCAAATCTTCGGTTAAACAGAACAACCAGGCAGACCTTGAAAATGCCACTGAGGTGCTGTCTGGCTACCTAGAGCGGGACATATCCCAGGATTCCTTGCAGGATATCAAGCAGAAAGTACAAGATAAGTACAGGTCAGTGACAGAGGAATCGTAAATTTCTCTCTGTCTCCGTTTGTGTTCTTGGACTCAAGTACATTTCTCTTGTGTCCGTAGATACTGTGAGAGCAGGCGAAGAGTGCTGCTACAGCACGTGCATGAAGGCTACGAGAAGGACCTGTGGGAGTACATTGAGGATTGAGGACACGTCCCAATGCAACGGACTCTTGAGTATCTTGACAAACTAGAGCGCTGATGCAATTTAACAGGGCAGCACGGGCCTTCTGCTGCCTCTCCTTTGGCAAAACAACCACTTTTGCATCATTTTTCCTGGATTTGTTTAACAAAATCTTAAAAAGTAAATTATATTTAAATAAAAGGTAGAGTAATAATAAGAACGTGTACCACAGTATTGTTAGCAACAGAGCGGAGTCTTGAGAAAGCAGAAAATCCATCTTAAACAAATACATCCTTTTGGCTTGTATTGTAACACCTCCCCTGAACTATCTTATTTTCCTCCGTTTTTTGCTTGTGAATCTTTTCTGTTTTGATTTTTGTTTTCCCATTAGTGTGAAAATGTTTTCAACACAGCTTTAATTGTCCTGGCCATGTCTGCTTTTTGTGGTGAGATCCTTGTCTGGGTGGCTGAATGTTAGTAGGCTGATTGCAAAGGGGCAAAGACATTTCAGGGGGGTGGGGAGAAGAAAAAAACAAACATCAAAAGAACACAATAGTAAGTCTGTATTTTTCAATTTGTAAATAGTCCATATGCATGGAAGTTAAAGAGCAAGAGTGGCACGTGTTTGCATAATTTTGACATTTTGAAATATTTATTCTTTACCAATATTGAAAAAGGTGTACTTGCCATGTAGGTTGAGTCTGATCCCTCCACAGTGCGTGGGGGATTGGTCTTTGGCAATAAGGCACTCGCCCTGTCGCCCACAAGTTACACCTTATCAGAAAATCTAAGTTGGGACTGATGGAAAGGATTTCTCTACGTTGCCAGGCGATCAGATAAAGGAATCGTAAAAAAAGTTTTACAGTTCAAAGGAAGGGTTGAATGCACCGGCCCCGTGCCCCTCTATTCTAACCGTTTGCTGTACCCTCTTAGTTGTTTTTAGAGGTGATTAACATTTAAGAACATTACTAATTATTTGCAAGAGCCAAACTGAGTGACATTCACTCTTTTTTTTTTTTTTCTTTCTCTTTCCCGATGTGGCTTGAAGTAGCCCTCCTAAAGCTTAGCTTGCACCTTGGGGATTGAATGAGGGTAATAGAATGTACTGACGGCACAGCTTTGTAGTGCTGCTAATTGGGCTGGATGACTGTCAAACAGGGTCAGGCATTTACATTACTCTTGCAGGGAACACTTGATGTTGGCATGGGGCTGACGGTGGCCGCGCCTCTTCGAAGAGATCTCTTGCCTTGCAGTGAGACTGAACATTGCTTTAAACAGAGCTACACAGATGGACTTGCGTGATCTTTAGGCAGATGAGGCATATAGGGCAAACTTCTAAAGGTTGTAGGACTGTTTTATAACGCTGTTATGCTTTTGCATTAAAGACTTATTTTTTTCGCACATAGGTTGAGGATTTGACATTGAAATGTCAGCGCCCCTCCAGGTTTTGCATTGTTCTGTATGGTGGTTGCTCTGGTTGTCAAGCGTTCTGCTTGTTAATGCTCGTCCGTGTCTCTGAAATATGGCAGTCTTCACAAGATTGAATGGAGGGTACATATACAGTCAATGATGCAAGTCAGAGGATGACACCAAAGTGTCGGCCATCATGAAAACACATCCTTTGCCCCCGTTTCAGATCTTTGGGGAATTCTCTCCCAAATGCTTCTTATGTGTTAAAACTTATTATTTTATCCTAGCAAATTATAAACTGTATTGTTTATTTGAATAAATGTCATGAGAAATCTCATTTTTGGGAGTACTGTGTGAGTCATTAGAGTAGGTTTGGTCTCAACCATATAAATAACTCAAACATCCACAATGCATTTCTGCGCTATGTATTTAGCGATGTAGTGTACCACAGACCACGGCAGAGCTGTCTTCCAGAATAGTGTGAAATTCATTTGGTAATTTATCGAATTAGTTTGATTTCAGGCAAAATTGTGAGCTTTTTTTGCACCACTTTTACTTTGCAGATTTGTATGACAAAGATCAAGTAGTTGTGTGTGTGTGTGTATGTCACTTTTTGAATTGATTTTTGTCTCCAAGTCAAAAAACCAATGATGACACAAGTTTAAATGGACAATAACAAAAGATTGGACTGTTCATTAATCATGACTTGCAGGTAACACACCAGCTACAGCTTTGATCAGTAGGCTCATGTGCTCATCAGGGCTCGCTCTGTTTTCATTGTGTCTGCTAGTAGTTAATAACCATTTCATTATGTTTGAAGTAACATTAATCTGAGACATCCAAAAACTTTTAATACTTTTCTACATATCTTTTCTTTATGCTATCAAAGTTGTTTTATTTCCCAGTAGTGTAAAAATGTGGGAGAAACTAGTTGTCTGTTTTGGAGAAAATATTAAAGTGCAAAATGTTGCAACATTGTTCTGGCATGGGTGGTTGTTTGATAATGGACACAATGATCTTTATTTAGGCAGCTGCCACTTAAAAAAATAAATAATAAAAAAAAAGCTTTCTCCACAATCAATGTTTTTAAACTGTCCTTGACAGACTTACCACTATGTACTCGTCACTTGTACAAGCTCTGCCATCCCCTGAAAATACAGATTCCAACTTAACACCACCTTTGAAAGTTTTTTGCAACTAAACACTTGCCACCGGATGGGGACAAAGACACTGTTTTGTCATTAACAAGTATACTGATATGGTGGAAGGAAAAAAAACAAAACCCTCATGGATGGTCTGGGGGTGACAGGTTGGAATAGTTTCGACCACAATAGATGCACACAGTGGTAAAGATATATGTTGATGTTTGAGAAATCCTGTGAATCCTAAGTTCAAAAAGTTTAGTTCTAAAACAGAAGTTATAAAAAAATATATATATTTGGGAGAAACCACTTCAACAGAGACGAAACATGGGAGTCATCACATTTATTTAAGACAACCGTAAGAGCAATAATTAACAATTCAGTCTGCAGACATCTTAAAAAATGATACAAAATAAAAATCGGATTTGAGGTGAAAGTCTCGAGGTTCATAGCACTTTAAAATACCGTGACGTGGGAACGTGGTATCTCAGCAGCCTGTGTCATCGGAGACATCTTGAGCAGATTGGTACACAACTACATTATTGCCTGTCCAGCCTCAGCAACACACAATAAAACATTAACCACAATCATCAGGGTAAAAAAACAATCACTCTATGACGACATACAAGACTGGCACTCTTTACATTACTGTAAACCTACATACATGTAGCTCGCACAGCGAAACTCTTAAATTGTCATTTGCTGGTTTCTTATTTCACACTAGCAAACCAAAAAATTTGGAAACTACTAGTCACTACCTAACTAATGACTTATGAGACAAACACATAATTGCATATTTGCTTGGAATTAAAAAAAATTAACCCAGGGATGAAAAGGCAGCTGCATTTCTTTCACATTACCACAAACTAATTAGTAAATAAACCTGAGACCCCAGGCGAATCATTGATAAGAGCTTAAGGACGAGTACTGGATGCTGCAAACTGTTCATCCCTGAAGGAGAATGTGAGCTCTCAGGTGACAAATGATATTTAGCTGACCTCAAAAAAGAAAAAGGAAATCCAGTCCAACTTCATTTTTCAGGAAGCCAGACAGATAATTTAAGGCTTATTAGCCTGTTGTTGGCTAGTATGAAAAAAAGAAAGGAAACAATTAAAAAACGGCACTCACCAAAACACGACTGGCACAGTCAAATCTATGTCGACACTAGTCTTCAATTTTGAGCCAGCCTTTTTTATAGTCTATCAGCAGCTCCAGATAGTACTTCCACTCTGGCTCACTGTCATACCTGACCTCAAATAAAGTCTTGAGAGGGTTGGTGTTGGCCTCATGGACGCGCAGCACCTCTCCTCTGTACCACACTTCGGATTTGTCGTCCTCTTCATACAGATGGCGGATCCTCTTCCCCACCAGGTCTGGGTAGTAGAACCTCATGGCCCTCCGGGCCCTCTGGACAGCCGAACGCAGGACCCAGCGCCTCCTGTGTTCAGCGCTGTGGCAGGCGGACAAGTACGGACAGTATTTGATCTTTAAGAGTGATCTGTTTCTTTTAGAAGAGCTGCTGAGAGGTCTTAAGGCGTGAGAGAAGCCACCGGTTCTCTGCCACCTGTGGGCTGCTTTGGGCGTCCTCCTGTGAAGGTTGCTCTCGTTGCTCCCCTCTCCCTCCAAACCCTCCGTTTTTAAGAGGGGAGGATCAGCTGATGTCCCAGAGGACGACACTGCCTGGTAGCAGGCCTTTTTTCTGTTGAGACCTTCGCTAAACATCCGTCTCAGTTTGAGAATCACACCTGAACAATTCTCAGATCTAAGCGGAGCTTCGGCTGGTGCTGGGGACTGACTACCGGGCTGCAGACTGGAGTATCCCTCCTCTTGTGTGGGAGAGGGAGAAAGCTCGTCCAAGGATAAAGGACACATCCAGTTTTTCTTGCAACATTCTTTCAGCATGACTCCATTTCCAGTCTTTTCTGTGTCATCAGCCTCTTCCTCATCTGACAAACTGTAGTCCAGAAACATGCGCCTCGAGCTGCTCTTAACCCTGCTTTTTGTTCTATTCGTGTTTGAGTGTGCTTTTGTATCCAGGTCCTGTGGGTGTCTCTGTGAGTGTGACGCTGGGGGCGAGACTGGTGAGGCACTGATGTGTGAAAATAAAGGAGTCTCCTCACTACCGTCATCGCTCACTCTGCTAGCAGGATCGTCCATATCTAATCCTGCAACACAGGGAATACAGCAATGAGCAGAGGTCAAAATATGGTGGATATAAAAATTAGGTTGCTGACAAAATCGGAAGGTAAGAGTTAGAGTTTATAGAATTTGATTAGTGGACAGGAGGAACATTTGGACTGCAAATGTCAGTGGGATGTTCAGAGGTTCTGATTAAAAAAAAAATCTTTGTTTCTGAGATGCAATTCCTAAATCCAGCTACCAACCGCAAAGAGCAACACCTCCACACAGGTCAAAAAATCCCTCCATCGTGCTTATTCAGCACACAAGAGCAATGAGAACCTGTTCTATTAATATCAGCAGATAGTGATTGGACAGCAGGATCCTCCACCATGAAACACCCTTTCTGCAGAGAGAGAGAATAGAAGGCTGTGGGAGGAAACTTGAAGGCTGGGAAAAAAGGTTCAACTTTTACAAGGGATGCTATCAGTCAAGGGAAATGTTCAGATAAACAAAGTCAAGTGCTCACAAGCCATGTGAACTGCTCAAGAAAATGGATTAAACCCAAAACGATTAGCAAATGCATGTGCCAAATAAATGAATAGCTATCGTAGGATCGTTTTGCTCTTTCCATTGGATTTGACTGTAACAAAACCAAACATTACGAACGTTATCCTTCTAACAGAGCACAGGTGGTGAACAAATAATGATCACCATCTTCTGAAAGCAAAAATGTGCCAGTGCACAGTGTAATCCCCCCGCATGCTGCAGGTCGTCACTTCCTTCCTCTAGCCCTGTGATCCGACAGCCTGCCGTACACTCTTTAAGGTCAACTAATGCCAACAAAACACTCATGAAGAACAGTCTCAAAGCAGAGAAAAGTGAGATTGAGGGACAACATAAAAAATAAAAAAAAATACCTGGACTCTCTTTTGGACATCAGCTGAAGTTGATTCTGTAAAAAATAAATTTTATAAAATAAGATTTTTACATTGAATATGTATGCTTGCTTTGTTCTTTACAAAAGCAAAAAAAAGACTACGACAAGACAGTTTGAAGGAAAACTACATAAAGTTAACTGTCAAAATATGTATATATAGATTTCTTATATTATAATCCAAAATAATCACTAAACCAAAGGGGATTTCCAGAAATCACACTAAAGGAATATTCTGTCCAAATATGTGTCAAGAAGCGAGGATTTATATCTGTAACAGTGTCATGTGAGTCATTTAAATGTGTCTTGTGATCCATTATAAGTAACAGTAGGAACAACTGGCACTCATTTAAGAAACAGAGGCACTTTTCACTCATGACTTACATTTTTTTTGACTGTACTGTGACAAAATAAATTGCAGCAGTAGTCTAATCTTATTTTAATAGCCCTCAGTTTGTGTATACATACTAAAGTAGGGGTCCATTATCCTTTCACTTCCTGTCTCCATCATAAACATTTGTTTGCATCCATGTCAGTCATAAGCAGTGGTCTCCAGCCCCCCAATGAGTTATTGCTTGATGTGACTCTTATTTGTGTGACTTGACAGCACCAAGAGATTACGTGACATAAAAACATCCCAGAGCAGCATTGATATGGAAAAGGACTCGCATGTATTTTTACCTAAGATTAGATCACTGCAACATCCATTCCTTCCTTTACAAGGAAAACTTTCAAAGCACTACACACATTCATTACATCACATTAAGTCAGTGACTCTGAAGTGAACATGCACTCACCCAGATGTTTGCAGACACAAGCGTAATGCAAAAGGTTGACCACGTCCGGGTAGATGTCGGGCAAGTGTTTGAGGGACATCAGCCTCCTGAGCCGGGAGGAGCAGGCCCGTTTATGAAGTTGGATGAGGATCTTCTCTTCGGACAGCGTAGTGGGCCGAAGTTCCACTTTATGCTCGTGCAGGACCTGGTCGATGAAGCTGCCCAGGACCATCGGGAACAGCAGCTCCTTCGTCACCAGCATGGGGAGGAACACCGCCCCCGTTCGCATGACATGCGGAAAGGGACAGCGCTCCTGGCTCGTGTACTCTCGTAACCTCTCGAGGACCTTGTGGAGGGCCGACTTCATCTCGTCATTCAGCCACACCTCTCGGGCTTTTACACCCAACAAACACGTCACTTTCTGGACTTTGGTTGTCGGAGATGCGGGTTCGGTCAGTTGCAACTGGGACATCCAGGTTCTGAGCTCCTGCTCGGAAGAGGCCGACACAGATTTAGAGATTAACTTGCAGAGGGAATGGTGCAACTCAAGGAAGTGCTTGCGGACTGGCACTTGGAGATCTAGTTTGGGTATGAAGTCAGTTTTCGGCTGTGCAGGTGGCTTCCCTGGTGGTGGTGGTGGTGGTGGTGGAACAAGGCTGGAATGTTTCATATCAGGGAGAAGGATATTGTAGGTGGAAAGCTTTAAACACTGGGGAGGAATATTTTTAAAATCTAGCTTGCTCTCAGATGCTTGCGGTGGAGTAATGGATTTGGATTGAAGTGCTGCCACCTGTTTTTGCAGTGTGCATGCATCACCCTGAGAATATGAGTTTGTCTCCGCCGCTTTGGACTCGTCTGACGTCTCCTTTCCGTCTGCTAATGAGGTCGTACCATCAGGTTCATCAGGTTCACTTTTCTTTATCACCAACATGGGCCTGCTGTCAGATGAACAGCTCTCTTCAGGCTCTTCTTTGATCGTGACTTTACTGTAGTCCATCTGACTAACAGGTGACACTACTGTGGTATCTGTGTCTGATGGATCTATTTTTTCCTTTTTAATATTTTTGTGTTCTAAGATTTCTACAACAGACTTCTCCGTTGAAGTATCTGGACAGATTTCTCTGGTAACTACACCGATAGCAGACTGCCGTTCATCTCCATTAGGCATTTTCTCTTTGATGTCAGGCTTGGGTTTGACTTCACAATGCTCAGAAGACTGTACGGTTCTTTGAGGTGCTCTGCTCGGGAATAGCGAGACCTGCAGGTATGCTTGGTACGGTGCCAGGCTGAAGACGTTGCCAATGACTGGCATGGGAGGAGAGTGAGTTGTATTTCCTACTTGGCCATTCTCCATTTCCACCTTCTGTCTTTTCTTCATGAGTTCCCCTTCACATAAATCCCTACCCTCTTCTTTTATTTTGGTGGGTGGCGATGGATGAGAAAAGCTTCTCTTCAGGGCCAGTTTAAGAACAGTGCTCTCTGAACTGGACGTGGGGTCATTGCAGTCATTTCCTGTTGCAATAGCAGGGGAATAAATCATTTTTCTAACATTTGCACTTTTAGTTAGAGCTGTGTGGGTTGGATCTGGACTGTGACTGGGAGATCTGGGAAGCCATGCTGCCGGGGAAACGGGAAAGGCTTTTGGTTGTTTTGGCCATGTAACCTGGGGTTCACAGGAGGAATAGTCCACAAGTCTGTTCACGTTGAAGCCACCTGGTGGAAGGATGTGTTGGTCTATGTGCCGGCCGGAGAGTGGGGGAAAAAATCTGTTCATTTGTATGCTGGGTGATGGGATGCCAGGTTGGCTCAGACATCTGGTGGGGCTGGTTGGATCCACACTGCGGAATGGTGAGGGAGGTTGTGACAGGACAGCGTGCAGGCTGGTGTTGGGTTTGTCCCTGTGTGCGATGGTTGCGGACGCCAAGGGGTGATCCATTTGTTGGCTGGTTGGGGAAACATTAATGCTGTAAAAACTTGGCGATTCATGTTGCCTTTTTAGAGGCGCTCTGACATGGCTTGCATTTAAATGAAATCTAGGGACTGCATAACATGGATAGTCAAAGTCGTGCATAAAGGAATGATTTGGTAATGTTTCAGTGCTAGGCATAGGAATTTCACCATGAAGTGACTGAGGGATTGTGTAATGCTCCCTGGGGTTCGAGATTGTGCGTTTAAGTATAACAGGGACATCTTCTCTCTGCTTACTGCCAATGTTTTTACACCGTGTGCTGTTTTGTACCTCCTCATTTGCTTGGGAGTAGTAAAAGACTGGGTGCTGTGTTAGCGGGCCATATTTGGACATGGGAGAGCGTTCCTGATAAACCTCTGAGGTCATATGCTCATATGTCGGATGGGAGGGGTATAGGCTAGGGTAGCCTCTTGGGGAAGTCTGTAAGCGTTGGCTCTGCTCACTTAAAGAACCAAACAGAGTGCGAGTTGGGGTGCAGGGGTAACTGCTGTAGTTTGGGTCAATCATTACTGTACTTGGGCCGTATGTCTCCACATGGGCCCTCTTCAGTGGTTCGGCACTGGGGTCAAACTGTAAACCTCTCTGTTGCAGCAGTGCCTCTCGTGTTTTTCTCTGAATATGTTCTCTTTCGGCATAGTGAGCATCAGTGTGCATCCAGTCCTGTTCATATACGGTGTTTGGTATCCTCGGAGAGCCGTGCTCCATGGTGTATCGTTGTCCCATCACACAGCCCAGGTCATTACAGCAGGGGTTATATCTGTAAACTGGCTTAGGAATTGCAAGGTAAACAGAGTTTTCTGATGCAGGAGATGCATTCTCACCTCTAGCTGTTTGTTTCCTAACGGCCACTGGTGTGGCAGCTATAGGAGTGCTGATTCCAGGACTTTTAGTGTATAAGGTAAAGCCCTGTTTTACTGGCGCGTGACACACAGAGGGAGAATGAGAATGGCCTTCTTCTGAAGAACCGCTGTCTTGCCTGTAAAATACGGGGTTTTGTCCCTCCATACCAGAGAGGTGACTCATAGGACTTCGGCCATCCAGCAGAGAGGTCTTTGAGTTGCTCCAGGGTGAAGTGACTGCTGCTCCATCCTTTAGTCTGGGGTCGTACGTAAAGTAGGCCCCGCTGTACTGCATTGTCTGCTTATCCAGGAAGCCAGACATATTTTGTGGTTTTGATAGAACCGTGGCTGCTATAGTCCGATTGAATAATGGCATCTTGCTTTGAATCACTGGGCCAATGAGGGTCTGCATTGACTGGCTGTTCATCATGTAGTAACTTTGTTATGATGGTGCACCGATATGGTTCCAGATCTAAGAATACAAAAAAATACAAAAAACAATTACACATCTGAATTCATTTTTAAAAATATTTAAGCTGAATTAGTCTTTAGAGATGAATGCCTTTCATAAACCTAGTTACACTCCCACCTCATCCTTCAGACTGGAAGGCAGAATACGTAGCAGACAAATTAACACTTTGAATACTTAAAATGAGTCATTGTTAGAAAACAACTAGCCCGAGGCATTTTCTCAACCTTAACAGATCTGGCGGTTTATCACATGTCATCACATATACCATAACTGGCCGATGCTCGCTGGTGGTGATGTCCTTCCGTGTTCCCTTCATAGACAAATAGAGTTTAAGGCATTCATTTCAACAATAAGAAGTAGGTTCTCCCCTTGTTACCTCTACTAATATTAGTCTCTGCCTCTGAGATATTGAATGAAGTAAAGAAATACAGTCTTTCTTTTGGCTCAATTTACCATAAGACATTAATGCAGGGATCAACTCTGATATATGCTATATTCAATGGCAAAAGCAAGATAGTTTTAATTCAAATAAATCTATTGAACATTATGTGATGTGATTCATTTTCTTTTGATCAACTAATCAAGGAAACTTTTTCTGACCCAAAATACAGAAGTTCAACATTTTCCCTGAATTTTCTTCAATCTTATTATTTCACCCTTGTTCTGCAAATGGAGCTATTTTTTATGATGCAGCATGTGTTAGTTCCCTATGAATACTGTGTAATAGAAACTTGTGATTTGTGACAGCAGCTGATGGTTTCATATGTCTACTGAAGCGCTTATGAGAAAAAGGAAAAGTATTGATTATCTTTTTAGGGTTGCAGGGGGCTGGAGCCAATCAAATGCTGAATATATAACTCTTTCAATATCATTGAAGTTGAGGTGAATGTAGTATCTGTCCCTGGATTTACCCCTTTTTATCAATGCACGCTCATCTCTTCATTCCGCCTTTTCCCACGGGCACCTGAAGGCAGCACCTGCAATCCGTCTGACACTGTCAGTTTGTAAGAGGAGAGAGAAAGATGACCTCATCACGTGATGAATTCATAACTCCACCACACAAGAATTTGCACGACCCGGCAACGGAACTGCATATTCTGTTTATGTAAATTCAGAGAATAACGTGCCAATATCGAAAACCGGTTGCGTCAGAGCCAATGAACACACATATCCAGCAGACTCGGTGTCAAAATGACATTTTACATTTTATATCTGCAGGGCTGCGATGAACGCGTTGTGGGATGACACACCACACTGTCTGTGCAACCCAACACGGGCCTCGTCGGGAAGGAATCCGGGGTCAGAGAGCGCAGCAGTCGGTCGGAGCAGATGTTATCGCTTCATCCTGTTGAGCGCGATGGAGGCTGATCTGAGTAGAAGTGTGGTTAGTGTGCAGGCAGAGGAAACTGCGCAGCACGGGAGTCTGCAACGGCCCGAAAGGCCGCGCTCGCTAGGGTGAGTGTGTGTGTGTGTGTGGGGGGGGGGGGGGGGGTGTTGAGTGTGTGTGTGTGTGTGGGGGGGGGGGGGGGGGGGGGGGGTGTTGAGTGTGTGTGTGTGTGTGTGTGGGGGGGGTGTTGAGTGTGTGTGTGTGTGTGTGTGTGTGGGGGGGGGGTGTTGAGTGTGTGTGTGTGTGTGTGGGGGGGGGGGGGGGGGGTGCGTGTGTGTGTGTGTGTGAGTGTGTTGGGGGGGGGGGGGGGCAAGGGTGATGGAGAGCGACTTCCGAAAGCAAACCGTCCAAACGGACATGCTGAGACCCAAACCACGTGGGGGGAAGGGGGGGGGGGTCTATTAATACAAAAAACAGTTATTAATCATTAATCTCATGACTCTGCCAAGTGGAAAGATGTCCACAGGTTCACGTGACGTTGCAAGAAACAACAACAACCACCGGTTTCCGACAGTTACCATCATCGCCTGACCAGTAAAAAAGCCAACACCGCTCACGCCCTGACAGCAGACGTGAGGAAAAGGGAACTTGAAATTCACACCCCAAAAAAAAGTTTCTCCACAGCTTCTCTTGGCAGACAAGGCAGGCCGAAGCCTCTAGAGCACACACACACACACACACACACACACACACATATATATATATACATGTGTGTATGTGTATATATATATATATATATATACACACACATACACACATGTATATATATGTATATGTGTGTGTGTGTGTGTGCGCAGATCGGGAGCAATCAGAAAGCGCACGAGCTGGTCCACGGACAGCTTGCCAAAATAAAAAGGACGCAAATGATATGAAAATGATTGATGTGCAAGTGCTCGACACAGTGCGACTCATTTCCATGCGAGATGCGAAGGCGTCGTTAAACACGGTACAAGTAAAACCACAGTGGATTAACACACACACACACACACACACACACACACACCATCGTCCCAAATGTTTGCGATGCACTGCAGAGACAATACCTACATGACATACTTTCACATGTTCATCGACCGGGTATCGACCGGGTACTGTCTTTCCCCCCCCCCCCTCCTTGCGCAATGTGCCTCGTTATCTGCCGTTGATTGAGAAGTTGGATCGGAGAATAACTTTCTTCTCACCTCGCGGTCGTGATGGCAAGACGTGGTTCCCACGAAGCCTCCATGAAACGCAGCTGCTCGAGGAGCGGGGGAGCAGTCGGTCCTCTGGTGGACTTGTTGGGCCGGATGCGCCAAAAAGGAAAAGTCGCACGGAACGAGGCGCAGGCCTGGGAGGGTCGGAGCGGCTCGCCCCGAGTCCACGCGGCTTTTGGAGAAGTTAACAAACCGAGGCAAAGACAAAAGGGAGGAGGATGGTCTTTGATCAATAGGCGGAGTCACACCCTCTGTCTGCCCACGGCTTGTTTTCTGCTCATGTGATGTTTTCCTGCTGGTGACTTTCTCCGTTTCATTTGCTGTACCCAGTGCTGCTGACGCCAGAAACCAAAAAGAAAGAGTTAGGAGTCATGTTTGTTATTTTAATTCCCTGACAGATAACACAGATTCTACTCCTCTCTGAGTTCTCCAAAATAAGACACCATCCTGTCCTTTGCATGAATTCATTAATTTCTTAATGGAAGATAATACTATTTGACATCTGGAAGAATTAGAAAATGAATTTGATGATATTCTGGTGACAGCATGATTGTGATCATAGTAAGTCTTGCTCTGCGGACAGGGACAATGCAGTGGAATTGTTACATTTTGTACTAATTGTTTATTATAATTTGATTTTTTTTTTAAACAAATTCTTTGTGTTACCAATTGAAGCCATTTCTGTATCAAGTTGGTAAGCAGTTTTCTTTTTTCAGTGTACTCAGAAGAGTAAAAGCTTTGATGAACTGCAAAGTGAAATAGCCAAAGAGTTATCTTTTTTAAAGGCACAGAATTACCAATATAAGTAATCTGAGTGAAAGAACTCTGCTGTGAGGGGAGGCTTGAGTGCAGCTCTAATACAGATTCACCATTTGTCGGACTAATGTAGTTAATGGTTGACTTCAGTTGACCAAAGATAAAATCAGGTCAGTCATTACCTCATTCAGACTGCAGGTTTTGTTTTTTTTCACCTCTTCTCATCGATCATGTCCCACGTTTTAGTTTGTCCATGAGCACTGACACACACAAGTGTACAACACAGATACTTCACACGGTAATAGTTTGAGTAGAGTAGTTTGATGAGGTCATTATGCTGAGATACAGACAACCCAACATCACAGTGAGAGAACCGGAATTCTTCCACTTGATTAACCCTCTGAATGAGCTAATGTCTTGTAGGACTTGCATCATTCCAGTCCCTCTTCACCTGTGAGTTGGAGTCTAATTTGTGCGTCCCGGGGGGGCTGCCACAGTTTAGTCTAGACAAGTTGGTGGCTTCCATCAGTCCCCGTGGCCCGGCGGGTAAAGAGATGCTCATCAAGGGGTTTGACTGAGGAGTGGAGGCAGGGACTTTTCCCCACTGAGCGCTCGCACATCTCCCCCATTTCCAGTTACCATGGCATTACACCTTAAGGCGAACCAACACAAGGCATCGAGGGGGTAACAATGTGCCATATGGGCACATCAACACAGTTGTTCAAACACGGAGGGCAAAAATGATGCTTTAAAGACACATAGTTTAGTTTAGTAGATACTTACGAAATTCAGGCATCCAGCAGCATTTACAAACATACACACATTAAACATACATCAATCCTACATGAAATAAAAATACAAAATTAAATTAAATATTAAACTATAACTATAAAAAACTAGCTCATGACAGTGCAAAACGGGAAAATGGATGTGCAAATGAAGGTTGAAATAAATTGTCCTTTTCTATTGTCCTCCCTGCCTTGACTAGGAGCTGTTGAACAGTCTGATGGAGCTGGACTGGGACAGCAGTCCTCTGCCTGGTGAAGGTGTTGTGCAGCGGGTGGTTGCCGTTGTCCAGTACATGTCTCATAGTCAGTTGTGTTGACTGAACTGGAAAGGAAAATAGATGCAGCATTCAAAGACAGAAAACTGTGAAACTGCAGATAGTTTTAGCTCCTACGTCCTCTATAGGAGGACCTATACACAGTATAGTTTAAGATCGTTTTTCTCTGTGAAACTTCCCTCTGTTCCTAATAATACACAGCACCAATATAGCAGGTCAATTTAAAAAGCTTGACGAGTTACAAGGTTCTTTCATTAAATTATTCCCATAATGCTTCCAATGGCAGACACACAACTTCATAATAGCTTTTTGCGTAACACGCATTTCAATATCTATAAATACTTGAGATGATATAATAAACGTATTAAGTACAATGCGTCACACATTTCGAGGCGACCTGCGATTCATTCATTTCTACTCGCTCCTGAGTGAGTCCACGCAGTGTTTACCACTTTGAGACGTCAACAGTGGGAGTGTGTGGCGACACAGGGAGCAGAGCAGCTGATCTCTCAGGATGTCGTTTCTGATGAAAGACTGCCGAATGTTCCCAGAGGCCAGAAGCTGCGTGTTGAGCCTAGGGACAGCGCAAGTTGCATCAGACACACGAGACGCATGTTCGCCTGAACGTGCACACACAGTCACAGAGAACGAGATAGCACATTGTGGTTGCACTGAGGTTGATATCTGATTTAACCTACAGCAAGTTAACGTACAATTATCTATCATAGCACACGCACGTAGTAAAACCCATAATCATATTATATATATTCATTGAAAAATGAATTATTGAATTTAAAGCAGGAATAGACAATTTTTTAGGCTTAAATTTTAAAATAAAGTTAATAATGGTAGCGAGTATGAATGAATGGCTGGTGACAGTTCAGTATGAAGGCTGCTTTGTGATTGTCGTACACTGTTATGCTACGGGGTTATTCTGGTGTTAATTTGGTGCTTAATCTTTTTTTTTCTTAATGTTTGGCTACGTAAAACCTTTGTTTACAACAGTATTGGAATTTGTGGGATTCACACGTAATACCAAGAGGTTTGATAGAGTTCAGAGAATGATAATACTATTTGTGACAATATTGAGAACATTTTCAACGTAAACTTTTTCTTTTGTTAACAGGAAGTAAAGAGGCAGGAGAGAGAGGCGGATGATGTTTAGTCTTGAAATCACTTCTAATCTTTGATCAGTTCACACAGCCTCTGACTACAGCCTATCTGCAGTTCTGGTGATTTGATCATAGTTGTGAGAACACAATGTTTTTTTCCCCCATTAAGCCCACCTATAGGCCCACACCGACCCAGTGTTGTCAAGGTCGCAGTTACACTCCCTTCTTTGCTGGGGCTGATGTAACATGCCTCTGGCCTCATTAATAACAGAACCACACAGCAGCCAATGGCAGCAGGACAAATTATGGCTCATGGTAGGATGCTTTTTATTTGCGGAGCCATTCACACGGCGCCATGTGCAGCTCAACAGCAACAATGTCCCCTGGGTTATTTGCAAACCAAATTTCCCCCGCAGAGATAAACCAAGATAAAATACAACCGTCTGAATAGCACGGAGAGGAAAAAAACGTAAGCACAATTCAGAAAAATCAGGAAGGTTTGTATGTTTTTTTTTAGTATGCCATTAAACAATGAAAGGTGTAAGTCTGATGATCCAAAGCATTGTTTGAGATAGTGTTTGTACATGTGGAATTTTGCAACTGCGTTCTTGTCCACTTTTTTTTGGTCTGTTAATGAAAATGTTTGAGGATTTACAGTAAATTTAGAGCTCTAGTATAAAAAGTGTGCTACTCCTTCCAATAACGTCACAGAGGAGACATACCTTCAATATTACCACCAACAAGGTTGAGTTCCTCTCAGTTTATTACCAGTAAGACAGTTGTTACCATCTGCTTTTTCTCTCCGACAACAGAAACAAACCTTTGTCTGGTTTGTTTCAACATCTGTCATCTGCATTCTCTTGACACAATCCAGATGGGAATGTTTCACTTTGCCGGGAGATGGACGGTTTTCACAAAGATAAACATGTCTTACACTACTGTGAACCATGGATTTCATCATTTTTCACCTTTAGTTCTTAAAGTCATGGCAAAAATAATAAATAAATTCAAGCATCTGTGAAGATTGACTTTGGATTGAGATGCATCTGCCTCCCCTTGGTTTCTTGATTAAAACATTTAAGCAGTTTAAAAGAACAAAAATATGTTTTCCATAGGTGTGGCAGAACTTGTCATGTTGTTGTTGCTGAAATATGAGACTGATACCAGTACTAACTTGGTCTCAGTCTGAGGCATCCGTACCTCAGCTAAGTTTTGTTGTGTCACTGCAGAAAATCCAGTTTGTCAAACTGCCCTGAGGGAAACGGTACTTTGTCTCAACATAATTAACCCCATAGGCACCATGACAGCTACTACTGACTCAAATAAGAAAATGTTGCTCTCGCCTACTTAATAAATACTTATTTTGAGCATTTTGCTTTTGCAGTGTGCTTAAGCAGTTTGTTGGCAGTGGCGCAGTGAACATTTGTTTCTCTGCACGCTACAGGATGTGTGAAATTCTAATGATAATCTCATTATGATAATAATTATCTCATGATCTCAAAATAAAATACAAAGCCACTCTGGTATTTGACTTGCATATTGTTATGAAGATGAAAAGAAAGACATTAAAACATTCACAAACCTAGTTGAAACTATTGAAAAAAATGCACCTTCACGTTATGGCACGATGATTGATGCAATGCATAGGTGATTTAAAAAAAAAAAAAATTTAATCTTTGCCAATTGCTGGGGGAAGGATCCAGACCACCACTGAGTACGAAACAGAGATTCTGTGACCCAACAGCTTGACAGTACTAACAGCCATGATTGCACACACCTTTTTGTTAAGTAGGTGTGGATGTCAGATATTAAGACAAAAAAAATGCAGATGCACAAACTGCATTTCTCAGTTTATATACTGTACATAAGCTCCATGAAGTCCACAATGACATTCTGCTTTGTAAACGGAAACATCACACATTTCAGTGTAATTTTGGGATGCATATGTCACTGCAGAAAAAGAGGGGGCTTAAATGACAAAATAAGTTCATTTCAATTCTTTGAATTTGAAATCGCTCTCCAACAAGCCATTAATAATGTCAGTATCCCGATGACTAGATGATACGCAGAAAAGCTAGTTGTTTAAAATGTTGCTCTAGTAGCTGTTGGTAAGGCCTGAAAAAGGGACTGCAGATACTGTCTCATAGGCTGCTGAGGTTGTACTTAAGCAATGCTAGGATATTCCATGAGGTCATAAAAGTCCTAATGCACAAAGATTAGGAGATCCCAAGGGGAGAAGTTGTCAGGTATAGAAGCATTTTGAAGAGCAGTCATCGCACTTTTCATTACATCTCGTTGGTTTTTGTTGCCAGCTGACAACAATACGATGTGACGTTCATGTTTTCTGAGATGACTCATCTGGTTTCTGAAGATACTGTTTGACAACACTGACAATAGTCGATACCTCTGCCATGCCGCCTTTACCTGCAACAAAGAGGAAACAATAATTCAAATGATCATTCAAGCCCTTGTTCACGTTATCCAAACTCACACACATACTTAAATAAACAGATTATTTTGAACTTACGCAGGGTTGGTCTTAATCGTCATTTGAAAATTGTTATTCTTTATCTTCTTCTTGGAGCCTTTATTTTTCTGCTATCCTGCATGTTTTTTTGTGAGAATGCAATTTTTCCTTTAAATTTACAGTTGTTTGTGCAAGTTAATACCTTAAGAATTGCACCAGGGTCCTTTGACAACTGATATAGGGAATTATCAGATCTTGGTAAGTCTCATTCTGACGGCTGATGCTTCCCTTGGTATATACGTATGTTTGTATGGGGTTGGACATTCAAAATCTGCTCTTGAGATTTTCACTTGTTCTAATCAAATTCACAAGAAAATAGACCAATTAACATAGTAGTAGTAGTTTAATCTGTCATACAATAAGAGGGATGGACAAAATGTACTGAATACCAGGCTAAACGGTGTCCCCAACTTATAATAAAGCAAATCAACGAAATTTGTGAAGAGGGTGATGACACAAAGTGGTAACACACACTAACCTCAAGAATCTATACAGACCACATACCACACTAGCAAGTGCAAATTAAACACATACCTTTACACCAAAATGCATGTGGAGATTTTTCTAATTGCCAGTAAATGGAGCTGTCAATGTTTCTTTTTTCTTGTGTCACATTCCTACATCAAGTCCTCTGGCCAAGGCTCACAGGTGAGAGCCCAGTACCTTAGCCCGCCCGCCAAGGGCTACAACAATTTGGGCATTTTCGCACAGTTGTCCGGATGCAGTGTGCCTAGTTGTTATAAAACTTTTACCTATACCATTGTGCAAATTTTACCAATTAACTCACCATTGGACCATGTATGTCAGGATTTACCTTGTACTCATCTACACACTGCTCGTCACTTTCAGTGTCATTCCTTCAATTGTATTCCCTGTCATATATTCAGCTCTACTGCTTATTCTACCTTTACAGCTACTTATTTGTCATATAAAGTAAGAATTAGTTAGTACATAACCTGCACGCTTTAAAACTGTTGAGGTAATATTAAAATCTAAACTGTCATGATTAAGCAAACAACTAAATATTTAACATCTTGAGTTTTCCTTGCATTAAAACCCACCTTCATCTCCACATGCTAGCTTCTTAACAATGCAGGGGATTTCCACGTATCCAAATTCTTTCAGCCTGGATACCTGCTGGGCTGTAATGGGATGCTCCCACATATGTGTATTCATTGCAGCGCAGAAGAGGAGAGGTCGACTAGTATCCCAGGCTCTTACCAGACATGTCTGCCAAAAACATAGACAAATCAGCTCGGGAATCATTTCAGAGAAATCATGTTTAAAAAAAGAATATTATTCGCCACAACTATTTTTTAGGGAATCAGATTAAATGTCATGTCCTCACCAGCAGATTGTCACATATTCCACTAGCAATCTTTCCAAGAGTGTTTGCATCTAGGGGGGCGATGACAAGTAGGTCTGCCCAGCGCCTCAGCTCAACGTGTAGCACCGGGTCAGACCTCTGCGTCCACAGCTGCAACAGAGACATGCTGTTAGGCACACAACCAATGAGGAACTCACTTCCTCTCCTCTTTTGTGGAATGTATGATAGTTTAGACTTGAGAGATTCTCAATGTTTCGTGCCCCTTGACCGTGTTTCACAATTCGCTCAAGCGCAGCAACTGGAAATGTGTCAAGTCACTCCTCGACGACAGATGCCACCCTTAATTCACTCCATGTGATCTTGAGTATGGAGTTAGTTTTGATTTCACAAGCATGAATATTATGATATCTAGCACATCAGTCTAATATTTGAATAAAAATACTAACCATTAAAATATGAACAGTCATGTCAGAAGACTGTCAGTTAATAATGTCATAATGGGAAATCAAACAAAGCCATCGTTACCTCCCACTCATCCTTGTCACTGTAGACTCTTACGGAAATGTCTGCAGGGTTGTAGAAGTGCTTGGCGTGCTCTGTGGTGACCACTCTCACATCCACCTAAACCGTAAAACAAATCAATGACAGGGATTTTTTAAATGACATATTTATTGTTTTTTTTTCCTACAGTGTGGAGAACTTGAACAGCTAAAAAGAGACGCCTACAAATAGCAAGTAACTGATTTAAATCTTCGAGACCATGTCGTGGGTCTAACACTACAACATACAGAAGGAATTATCACAGAATCGTGGGGTTAAATGTGATCAAGAAATAGCACTGTGGCTGAATAAAATGACTGTAACGACACTATATATGGCTGTGATGTTGTTGCCATGGTCGTTTTGCTGCGTATAGCCGCTGCAACATGTCCATCTTGTGGTTGAGGTCGTGCCCATGATTGCACTTGCAGGCAGAGGCACAATAATGTTTGCAGTTGCATGAGTATCAAAACTACAGTGCAAAAGTTTTAGACAATGTTAATGAAGTGATTTTATTCATCGATTGGCCGATCGGACACCTCCCTGATCATTCGAGGAATCAATGCGAAGCAGCTCACCTCGGGGAGCTGGAGAAGCTGGGAGACCAACAGAGGCAGCTTCAAGGATGCGACGCTTCCGGTTGCGCCGACGAGCACGCGAAATGTCCCGCGAGATTTCTCCAAATCGGTTACTGGACAAGCTACGTGCTCTTCTGTCTGCATGTTGGCATCTCGGCCAGAGGAGCTCCCGTGGGCTCCCTGCGCCGTGTTCCCCGTGGAGCAACTCCGCTTCCTGGTCTTCTTCATCCTTTACCCTTTTCTGGCCGGGTGGCAACGATCGTTAAGGCTCGTTACCGCCACCTAGTGTGTTGGAGTTTGAACCACAGTTATCTGCCAAATAAATACAACAAAATAAATAAATAAGAATAAATGAATGAATGAATGAATGACTAAATAAATAAAAAATAGTTGTATAAGTCCTGTCTCTTTCAAATAATGGATTATATTTCCCATACCAATGTAGAATACATTTTTTAAAGGCATCTCTTTAAAGGGGCAATAGGCAATTTTGGCAAACACGCAGGCTCAGGTATGGGAGACAGACGCGTAAACCACAAGGCCCAAACTAAATTGTAGCATATGTCGCTAGCACGTCTCTTAAGGTGTTGGGGAGTGATGTTTACAAACTGCACACAAATTGTTGTGGTGTGGTCCGCACCATTTTCAGTGGGGTTTTTTCAATTAACAGAGCCAGGGTTGCGGCGGAAAACCTGAATTTGTTCCCGGTGAACACACAGAACCGACAAATAGTGGACCGTGAGGAAATATGCGCAGAATTTTACAAAAACTGTGTTGGATTAAAATCGCTTACTGCCCCTTTAACATCTGTAACTCTCACTGTACTACGAAATACGATTTGCAGTTATAGTTTTAACTCAGGGTTTTTTCTGTCCTACGAAGTTGGTTCTCTTCTTACCGGGGTAAATCACCATGGTAACTTATGCTGAGCGGCTAATAACCTGCTCTGGAGCCGGTTCAATTCATGTTCAGTTCGAGATAAGAGATCATAGCCAGTCCCCAATCCAACTACTGACCAATCAGATCACTGGAAAACCAGCGTCATCCTTCTACAGGATTCAGACCGGAACAAAAGGGGGTTGGCTGGAGAGCCTGGAAAAGTTTTTTTGTTTGTAATTAGTGTTTTCTAAGTAATGAGTGTCATAACATAAACTAAAAATTGGCTGAATACATTGGTTAAGAGACTGAACTATGTATGGATGTTCTCTGAGGGCCCTCTCACCCCTTACAAAAGACAAAAAGTGGTTTAGTCCACAGATCCTCATGACTCAGCATGAGGATCTGTCATCTACTGACCAGTGACTTTGTAATGTTCCCTCAAGAAACATTACGAGGGGGGCTGCTTATGTATATGGCCCCGAATTTGGTGCTGCACTCCTGACCACAGCCATAGGGCGGCTATGAAAAAGTGGGGTAAATAGCAGCACTGTATGAAACCCACTGTCTTATCTCACTCCCTCTCCAGGTACCTGCAATCGCCGGGCACCTTTGAGCAGTTGCCCCATACAAACTATCTCTCCGCGTTTGCGACCTCCAATTGACAAACGTGCCTCTAGACGCAATATTCTCCCGTCAGTTTTCAAATGTGCCGCTTCCGTGTTCTTCCTCCCGCCCACTTCACTACTTCCGTAAACATTCACAGCAAGCCAATCAGAGGAGAGCACAGACAACGACCCTGACGCCAAGCTCTGACGACGCTGTCCCCGTGAGCGAGCACGTCGCTACGCTGACGGTTGGTGAACGCGCTCGTTCACAGAACATTCTGGTTATCTGCCGAGTGGAGACATCCGAGGCTAGTCCGCTACGAGGCGATGAGGCTCCATTCATAACTAACCAGGAACAAAGCTCTTTATTAATTCTCTGTAGAAAAAAACAAAAGAACACACGCAGTAATGACACTCACACCTCTCGTCTACTGGGCTCAACGTCATGGAGAAATGTACCTGCGAGTGGCGCTGACAGACGCTCAGGTGAGCTAACAAGTGGACAGGACAGGAAACAAAAAGTCCGCTCGCACTTTCCATCACTTAATCGATTCATCACAACGTTGCACTATTTGCTACTTTACGCCTCTAAAGTTAAATATGAAACGGTGCAAACGAAGGAAGCATGTCTTAGCAAACGCTGTACAATTAGCTGTGCAATTCACATGTCGTGTGAGATCCTTTTTAGCTGATCTGAACAGAAGCCCTCTGCGATGACCTGACTTTATCTACTGTCTTTGAACACACCAAACTTGTAGGTGGTGTTTATCATAAGCACACAGTGAGGGTCACGTGTTGGTTCAGGGTGTGAGTTTCTTCAAGCCTGGAAATACATTCTGACTGCTGAATTCAGTGTGTCACTGTTAACGTGGGGTTGCTATTGTTACCTTAGCCTAATTGTTTTAATCTGATTTTTAGACCCAACTGCTCAAGTCTTATAATGTGTGATTATTATCTATGTGCACAGGAATTAATATGATGCGAGGACTCTTACTGAAGGAGGAAATAAGCTCATCACCTGTGTCTATTTTTTGCAGAACATTGATGTCTGCGTACGTGAAAACGTTCTTCAGTTTAGAGGTGACATTAATTGTACACTAATCTGTGTAAATAATATATTTAATTATTTTAGTCCGGTTTGTGACAATGTATTTTTTTTGTGTAGCCCAGGGCCACGGTGCAAAAGGACAAAATGAATACGAGTTCACTTTGGAGTTTCTTCTACCAGTGAAACCAGAGGTATGTACCAATTTGAAAAGAGGTCATGGATATCTATAGTTCTCTCTTACGCATGATTTTCTAGTTTTGCCGTATGTGCTCAACAAATGAACCCGTGTGCTCAGGTGAGCCACAGGTCCACACAGCGGCAGGTAAATATCACGGTGCAGAAGGAGCAGCATGGCTGGTGGGACAGACTCACCTCACAGCAGCGTAAACCTGCCTTCCTGACACCTGACTTTGACCGCTGGCTGGACGAGTCCGACGCTGAGACGGAGATCCGTGAAAAGGTGAGGAGATTAAAGTTGTGTCTTTCACTCAGTGGGACATTATACACACAATCATAAGAGCATAATCATAAACAAAAGATTACAGATGTCCAAATTGTCCAAATATCAAGACTAATATTGGGCTATTGATTGAAGAAAAGGCAAAGACTGGTTTTGGTTTTTTGGTTTTGTTAAGGAGGAGAAAAGGAACAAGATGAAGGCTTCGACGCATAAAGAGGAAGGTGAATATGAACTTTTCCAAAAGGAAATGTCTCTTGTGGTTGGGGTTACAAAATGTGATACTCACTTATGTATACCATTTTATCTCAAGACAAACAGCTAAGTTCACAGATTTTGTTTGGATTTTTTTGTTCTGTTTTTGTCTTGTGTTTGACTTCTTTTTTATGTTTCAGGGTTTGTCAGCCTGAAAACAGTATTTCTGTTTGTATATAACCTGGTGCAGTTTATTGCTTTTGCCTGGATCTTTGTGAACATGACTGTGCGCCTCTTTATCTTTGGCCAAGGTGAGAACATTTTACTTTGCCTTAGCATAACGTCTCTCATCGTCTTTCCTTCACTGAACAGTTAAGACCTAACATTTGAAACGCTCCTCTCATCCCAGACTCTCTCTTCGACACATTTAACACCATATCGGATGTGATGTTCTTCTGCCAGATCTTGGCAGCAGTAGAGGTCCTCAACGCTGCTTTTGGTGTTGTCAGAACAGGTGTTGTTCCAACTCTTATACAGGTGTGCAAATGTTCCTTTGTCAAGAGTTTTAGCTTCATGGCGCCACAGATGTATTGCCAATACGTTTCAACAAATTTATAACAGTGCTTTTGCTCTTTTTACAAGGTGGTTGGAAGGAATTTTATCCTCTTCATCGTTTTTGGTAGTTTGGAGCAAATGCACAACAAGCCAGTGGTGTTCTTTGTTTTCTATTTGTGGAGTGCCATCGAGATTTTCAGGTAAAAACAGCATCTGCCTCGTCGTTGTCCATGGTGAACAATCATGTAAACGGTGAATTCAGAAATTGAATTTCGGATTTTCTTTTGATATCATTTTGCCAGTTTGTACCAGACAGTTTGTAAATATATATATTTTTTACTTTCCGCTTGATTCTACCCATTAGGAAACATTAACGTCTCCAAAAAAACAAACAGTTTAGCATCAAACAGCATTAACTGTTGACACAAGAAGCCTTGGTGCTAGAAAGGTAAAATGCAAATCCACAGTATCACATCAAGAGTAACTTTAGACTCAACTCAACTTTACAGATGAAATGTTGAGTTTCACGTTCACCAGGCAGCAGATTATCAACATTTCACTGGGACATTTATGCTACATCATTATGTTGATGGGTTGTTGCAACACAGCTTGTTTCCTGCCTAATATTAATGTGATGTTTCACATTTCAGGTATCCATTTTACATGCTGGGCTGTTTAGATATGGAGTGGAAAACCCTCACATGGCTGCGCTACACAATATGGATACCACTGTACCCATTAGGTGTTTTAGCTGAAGGTGAGCTTCTCAACATCTCTCTGAATTGATTATAGTTCTTCACATGCATATAATAAAATGTATCTCATCTCCCGCTCTCATGCAGCTGTCGCGGTCATACAATCCATTCCCATCTTCGACAAGACCAAACTCTTCAGCATTCCTCTGCCGAAAGTCATCGGCACCTCCATCAACTTCTCCTACGTCCTGCACGTTTATCTTGTTCTCATGTTTCTGGGTATGTCTCCAGATAAAACATAAATCAGACAAATCTTTAAACAAATATTATATTCTAATGTTATCTTCTCCTTTTTTTAATATCAACCTTTTTCTCCCTTCATCCGCAGGACTTTTCATCAACTTTCGTCATCTTTATAAGCAGAGGACGAGGCGTTTCCGTACCAAGAAGAGGAAAACAAATTGAGACTCTGCACCGACGGCCTTCCTCAAATACCTCTGCTGCCTGTTTGTTTTCTGGAAATTTTCTCAAGCCATGGTCCCGTCAAATCATAAATGTTATGAAGGTATTTTCTTTCGTGCAGCCTGTTTACAAGAACTACAGTGATATCCTATAAGGTCACCATGAACATGCTAAAAGATGTTGATTAAATTACTGTATTGACAGTCCCATTTACAGGCGATTGATTCCTCATGAATTTAGTGGATTGGATAACTTTTGGTGAAATACACTGCAACAAGCTCTGATCAGGAAATCCCTTGGCCTTCATTTGAAATATCGGTGTATAAATGAAGTGAGCAACAACACTCTGAACAAATGTATATGTTATCATTCCAGATATCTGACCCGTCCAACAAACCTCAGGGAAAATTTCACCGGTTACTGCTTAACTTCAGAAAGTTGTCCCGTTTTTTCAATGCTAACCTGCTATGAAGAATCTTTTATCTGTACCTAATTCTGTTTTAATACTTTTGACAGTCACTTACATTTTGATGGCAAACATTAACAGTCACTTTCAGCAAGGTTTACTATAAATGTGACACTGAATAAAAATTAAATGTATATCTCGTCATTTTGTGGAAAAAAAGATCCTAGAAACTAACATGTAAAAAAATATTTACAAAGACATGTTTACAAATGCGTCATCATCTACACTTTGCTATGTTCAGGCAGCACCACAGATAAAGTTATCCATCTTGACTCATTTCCACAGACATCCAGCCTCCATCAGGTGTGGTCTCCATGTTGGTGCACACAGGCTGGAGCTGCTGTGATTTTAGTCCATTTCTTTACTAATTCACACGTGGTTTAGCCTGAGAAGTCAGTGTGCATGGGGGCAATGTTGTGATCAAAAGCAGCATACTGGGAATCACCAGTGCTCGCCAGTTTGAGCTGCTGCGCGGCATGGGAGAGCTGGAATGCAGCATCGGGATGAGCCGAGTCTGGCAACAAGGTGCACTCTCTCTCCAGCAGATCAGCCACTCCCTTCAGGAGCTCCCAGAAACCGAATGCCAAGGCGGCCTTCCGCAGACGATTCAGCTCCTGACAGATTAAAGTGCAAAGCGGCAATAAGAATTGAACTGAAATGGAAGAAAGATCTCCAATTCTCTTGAGTTTTTGAGTCAAACATACCTTGTAGAAGGTTTGAGTTTTATCTGGTAGTTTTCTTGCATTCCTCAGAATCTTCTGCACATCAGTCTGTAAAATGACAGGCACAAGTAACCGTTTTTAATTTGTTAGCTTCATTGAAAAGTATCGCACACAGCACCTGACTTGATTAAATACTTTTTACAGTTATTTTCTACACTTGCAGTATTCTGATATATGCAAATAATGAGTATGACACAAAGAATAGGGCAATTCATTATTGATTTTAGTAAAGCCTGTGCTTCTACAACCACCAAACAAAATGTCTGTTCCCTGAATGATTATGCAATATTTACAATGTTACTTGTAATATACACTAGCTGTGTGATAGTATATAATAAAGTTATCGAAGTAAGTTTGTTATATCCATTTGTCAGTTATCAGAGAATATTTGAAATTGTAATTGGTCCTGGCAGCAATGCATCAAATTAAATCACTTCTTACAACCCTACAACTGCACTCATTATTATTATTATGAGAAGGCATTTTGTCAGATTCTTATGGAACATTAAAAGCCAACAAATTCATCTAATTGTTGTCATTTCTCAAAAGACTAAAATTAGACGTTGGTGACACAGATTTCATGGTACCTGTAGTCCGCTGGCCTTTATCCACACTGTAACATTCTGGGCATAGCTTCGTTTGGCCGCTGGCTGCACAGGAAAAGGACTTTTACTCTCGTCCTCTCCATAGGGATTTTCAGCAGCCTCTGAAATACCAAAAAGGTGAGGAAACATCGAAGTGAAGTCAGTTTATCTTCCGTATCATAATCCGAGCAGTTCAACTTTGTCATACTACTGCTGGGTAAATCATTAACTGCTTGATTGTGTACAATGAGCCCTTTGCTTTAGGAATGGACGGACATTTATCTGTTCATAGGTTAATGTGTCAAAAGTTACTTGAAAATGCAGTTCTACCGTATCCAAAAAATGTCATACTCCTAAAATGATGCCTTCAGTGTGCTAAAGAGACTAAACTCTGCTGAGTATATGATGTTTAAGATGCCATTTGTTGTCTGACACAAGTCTCTGACAGGTTACCTGAGATTGGTCCCAAATATGAGATTTTGCCCAGCCAAGGCAAAGGCTCTGGACCGGGCTCGAACAGAGACATCATCAGATTTGATTTCTTCTTACTGTCTGCTTGAGAGTACAGCATGCCATACCACTCAGGTCTGGAGGGGGAAAGGGACACTAGATTTGGGCTATTTGTTCATATATGGGAACTCATTTTTCTATGCAGGGGTCATGATTTTCAAATGCACTGAATTCTTTGAAATAAAATGTAAAATATGATCAGCTTTGTTGATTCTTACCCCAGCTGGACCAGCGCCACCATGCCTTCAACTTTCAGACTGCCGTGTAAAAGCACGCAAAAATTTGGACTTTTTCCTGCCATCTGACTGGCAGAAGGTTCCTCCTCAGGCTCCTCTGTGGCTCCTGTGCCGACTTCGTCCACCTCTGAAATCAAGCACAAATAATATATGTCACTAACATCATCAACTCTTGGCATGTGGTATACTGAGCTCTCTGATTTTTTTTTATTTCAATGATAATTTCATGTTAAATTTGACAGATAAACATCAGGAAATCATATGTTAAAAAACGGGGTTTGAAAAATATCTGCTTCATAAACTACTTTAACTATTGTTTGTTTTTTAAATGCATTTACTCTTAATTTCTCTGGTGCAGTATCAGCAGCTTGGTTGCAGTTTCTCCCATGACAACCCATGGGGCATGATGTACAGCTGTTTTGTTTATGAATGTTTAGTTTTTCCGCAACAAAAAAATGTTCCAACACTTACCTTTGTTTACAGCAATAGGCAGAACCAAGTGTCTGGATATAACAGGAGGACTGGAAATATCAGCGATTTCGATGAAGCCCACAATTTCCAAATCTGAAACATGTATAAAAGGATGAAGATTTCTCTCAAGAAAAATAGTTACTATTAAATTCTAAATCGTTAAATTGGAAGCCAGCTGGGTACCTGTACTGACTGTTCGTGGCATGGGCTCCACCTCGTCGTCCACCACGATAGGCTCGGGTCGAGGAAACACCTGAACATCTGAGGACAGGTTCCCACAGTGCAGGACCGCGTGGAAAGGAGAGTATGCGTAATCAATCAGCCTCCTGGAGACACACAAACATGTGAAATAACACAAAAGGAGCCTTAGTAAACATAAAAAGAAAATCATGAAATAGCACCATTTATTTACCCAGTAATAGTCATACCCAAACATGGCCTGTACACTCTTCATGCAAAGTGGTCCCTCCATAGTGAAGATCTGCCCGTCCCCTCCGCTTAGGCGAAGTAGTTCCTCCAAGTTGTCCATGGCATCAGTCATCTGTAACTGTAATTACATAAGGGGGTGGCATTTAAAAAAAAAAAAGTGAATCCATTACCATTATAGTCTCTAGGAATCACTGTAATAGTACAGTCACTGACAGTCAATTTAGATCCTGTTTATGAGCATGTATGTTTTTCTAATTGCATGGTTTCTGATCAAATTTCCTTCTTGGTATTACACTGACACTGTTAGGAAAAAGATGCAAGACCAAAGAAAAAAAGGCTTATCCGTACCTCCTCTGCATTGGCCACACACATGATGTATAGTTTGGTAGGGAAAGGAAAGGGGAGTGGGAATTTCTTATCATCCGCACGCTGCTTCATTGTTTGGAGGGAGTGACGTAGAGAACCCTTTCCGATCCCGAGAGATCCATCAGTTACCAGCATCAGCTAGTGGACATAAGACGGAGGTAAACAAGCTGAAAGCACCATTTGTCTGTGCACCAGCTTCATTCGATCAACAATTAATTCAGAGGTGCGATGAAACTGTACAGGGGGCTCGCCAAAATACCTGACAGGGACATGCACTGCCCCACTCCTGTTGAACGACGTTGCTGACTCCTTGAAGAGCTGCTTCAACACAGGTCTTGTCATAGTCTTCTAGGCTGCTCAGAGCCTCCTGCACAGAAAAAAAGAGAATGAACAAAATACTCCCTCACAACTCCTCTCCTTAGCTTTCTCCTCAGGTAATGACTCAGGAGCGGGACTCAGGCTTTGCCTTTTCCTTTTGACTCGTCACACTTTACCTGTAACGCGTTGTAGTCTCTGGTGAAAGGCACCAGCAGCTCCCAGAGGGAGGAAAAGGCCATCAGAGACGTGAACTCCAAGCGGTAGTTTGAGGCCATGTGCTCAAACAGCATGTTGAGTCCGTGGACAGCCAGGTTCTTCCTCTGAAACTCCTCGCTGCCATCCTGCGACACTGGCCGTGTCATGGACAGGGACACGTCCATCAGGACCACGGTAGGCATGGCTCGCTGCTCGTACTCACTCACAATGACGCAGTGGACTCAAAGAAGCCTCCAGCGCGCTCCCACTGTGGGAAGAGTCAAAGATGACATTTGCGAGAACACCAGTACAAGCCTGTCGTGTTATAGTTTCTCATCCTGCCTTTGAACGGACTAGTCGTCAGTTATTCTGCTTATTAAGCTGCAGTAGCCTTATCAATGTAAACAGCCGTGCAGGGGATTACACGTGGGTTAGTTTACAACACGAAACAATCCTTTAACGATGTAAAGAGCTCAAAACGAAGAACAAGTCACAGCACAGGGGTGTTAGCTAATGGCTAATTTACGCTAGCATTCTGCAACAAAAACGCCGGAAGAACAAACTGAGCAAACGTCCAGGTGTCTAGTTAATTGGTATGAACATGAAATAAATAGCCATAAAGTGAACAGTTTTTCACCATGAATAAATAGACATGTAACTTCACGAATGAACATAAAAACACATGTACATGCCATTCAGTGTTTCGCTCGCCATAGAAGTTTGTGTTGTCGTGAGCAGCACCACTTCCGTCCGGGTGAAACAAGCGTCCTTTTTTTTTAAATCACATAGTTCCTATGTGATGAAATTTTCATATTTGTGAGCTGTAACATCCACATAAAAACGAGCCGTTAAAGGCATCAGCAATTTCAACAACACGTCTGTTGGCGCATAATATATTTAAGGTGAGAGTTTGGAGGCCAGTTCAAATTGGGATGTGTAAGTAAAAAACGACGACGAGAGAAGTGGGAACTTGTATTCACAAAATAGAAAATCTCTGGTGTTCAGTTTATCGCACATCAACGATTTCAACAGCCCCGACTGCTGGATTTTTTTTTTCACTGTGTTGGATCGTTTCATATGGAAAAAAAAGTAGACGACGAAATACGACCTTTGTAAAGGTAAGACAGACAGCTCACACTGTTTCTGTGTTTATTAGTGTTAAATACATATGATAAACGTATGTCAGGCGTTAGAACAAGACAGAGTCATAATCCCTTTAAGACTTATGATGTGATGCATTATCTGCTTTTAGACATTTTTGTCTTAACTCGTGATTAAAAATGCAGAGTTTTGTTTGTTGGCATTGTAATGTCCGAATAGAACTTAATTGCTCCATCTAAGTGTATACTGTTATTTTATCTCAACTTCCAATCTCTCATCTCAGCTGTGCCTTTTATTCACCATGAACTGGGTTTTCCAGGGATCCAGGGATGAGATCGCGCAGCTGAAGTTTTGGATTCTCTCACTCCATATTCTTCCTGTGAGAAAAGCTGAACTTGTCCTCCACGGCTGTCAATGATGCAACGTGTGCCCCCACAAAAGTGCTCCTGTGGGGGCAAAATGAATTGTACAATAGGGTTTCTCCTTTTGGGGGTTTTGTGCTCCCTCTACCAGCCGACCATCAGTGCCAGACTGCCAGTGCCTCAGATTGGAGGGGACTTTGGAGAGGTTTCAATGAAGAGGGGTGGTGAAGCTGAAGTGGAGACTTTGGGACTGGAGGAACCTGTAACTGCAACTCATGTATTAGAAATGCATGGAGTAAATTATGGGGATACAACTTCAGATTTGAAAGCATCCACCTTCACTGAATTTCCACCTCTGCCAACCACAAACCGGACGATTGTGCGTTGCATCTATGTGGCCGCTGAGCCTCCAGCAGAGACACCCACACCAGCTCCAGCTCCTCCTTTAACTACCATCACTCCAGCTTCTCCTGGTGAGGCTCCACATATAAAGGGTGAATACCCTAAGGATATTTTTTCTATTGAAGACCGCAGGCGAGGCTGGGTGATCCTCCACATTTTTGGGATGATGTACATGTTCGTGTCTCTTGCGATTGTGTGCGATGAGTTCTTTGTTCCTGCGCTGGGGGTAATCACAGACAAGTTATCCATCTCTGACGATGTGGCAGGAGCCACCTTCATGGCTGCAGGAAGATCTGCCCCCAAGTGTTTTGCCTACCTCATAGGGGTCTTCATCGCCCACAGCAGTGTCGGCATTGGCACAATAGTTGGTTCAGCAGTTTTCAACATTTTGTTCGTGATTGGAATGTGTGCTTTGTTTTCCCGGGAGGTTCTTCATCTCACCTGGTGGCCACTTTTCAGAGATGTGTCCTTCTACATACTTGGCCTCATCTTGCTCATCATCTTCTTCCTGGATAATGTCATAATGTGGTGGGAGAGCATGATGCTGGTGGCCTGCTACATGCTCTATGTGATTTTCATGAAGTTTAATGTGCAAATAGAGCGGGCCTTCAAGACGCAACTCCACAAACACAAGAACATTTTCAAGATCATTGCTGTGGAGGAACCTGAAAACGTAAGTACTACTGTGACAAATGTTGGTCTACAATCAGATGGATTGAATGAGTTTTCATGTCCCCGTGTTCTTTGACTTATAGTATCATATGTCGGATACTTGGGGACATTTTAAAGAATGGTTTCTATGGAACCGTTTGTAGCCATTTTTACCAAAGCTGACCAAATGTTGCTTGACTAATGCTGATCACGATGAGTGCACAGAATTCCTGTTTCTAGGTGCCGGCAGGAGAGGATGTGTCAGGATGCTCGGTAGACTCTGACAGTGATAAAAATGAAAATGATAAAGACAGTGATGATTCCAGTAAAAGTGAAAACGACAATAAGAACGAAAAGAAGGAGCAAGAAGAGGAGAAAGATAATGAGCCCCTGTCTTTAGTGTGGCCTGACACACGACGTAAACAAGCCACCTACCTCCTCCTGCTGCCCATAGTCGTCCCTCTGTGGTTCACAGTTCCTGATGTTCGCAACCAGGTAAGATACAGACACATCTGTGAGATCAGCTGTGGTAACTCAAATGCCTGATCACTGTGTTTTTGCATTTGTCTGAACAGAAATCCAGAAAGTTCTTTGTGATTACCTTCCTTGGCTCTATTCTGTGGATTGCCGTCTTCTATTACCTCATAGTGTGGTGGGCCCATCGGGTCAGTGACAGAATTAAATGTATACATATAAATGCCTTGTCTTGTTTTCTGATTGTGAACACAGGCACACAACAACTTTCACAAAGACGGGTGTAAACTTTTTTTTTCACTGCGTCAAAATTCTTCCTGCATGAATAATTGTGTATTGAAACTCATATTCATTGTCAAGTTACAAAAAAACTTTGTACTTTTGTTTACTCTTGTAGATAGGTGAGACCTTCGCTATCTCACATCACACCATGATCATGCTGGTTGCAGAGACGTCTGTCCCCGACCTCATTACCAGTGTGATTGTGGCGCGTAAGGGTCAGGGGGACATGGCTGTGTCCAGCTGTATCGGCAGTAACATCTTTGACATCACTCTGTGGTGAGTTCAAACCCTGATGTGTCATGACTGAAAAAGAAATGCTGATTAACATACAGCTGGCAGGTTTCTTCAACTCCCTCTCCTTCTCTCTCCTTGCGTGTTTCTTACTCTGTTCCCCCTGATCTGTCTCCCCTCTGTCAAAAGTCTGCCAGCTCCATTGGTCCTGTACTCATCCATCCACAGTTTGGCTCCGTGGGCCGTCAGCAGCGAAGGGGTCTTACGTGCCATCGTGCTCCTCTTCCTCATGCTCATCTTTGTCATCGTCATTGCATCCTGTAAGTGGAAGATGAATAAGATGTTTGGTTTCATCATGCTCCTGCTGTACATTATCTTCCTGCTGCTTCATTTCATGGTGCAGTAGCGCAACATTTACAACAACACCTGTGTGTTGTGATCATTTTACTGGTTCGTATGCAAGGTGACTTACAGAGACCACTCTTCACCTAAACATAACGCATACTGGCATAGTGTTTTTTGTCTTATATATATTTCAACATATATAAGTATGCCTCTAGATATATTTTACTTTTGATAATGCAATTATTTATTTTCTTTCTCCTCCATATATACTCATATTTTGTGCTTGATATCATTAAAGCAATTGTTTTTCACTTTACCCGCTCTGCTTTTTTGTGGAATTTAAATAATTTAATTGTTCATTAAAAGCTGAGGAAACACATGAAAAAGGTCACATTTGATCTGGCTAGTGGTCTGTGTATTAAATATTGTTTAAAAAAAATCATTCTATTGACAACATTTCAATTTTTTTGAATGGAATTGATTGCTCGTCAAACAAATTAAACAATCCGCTCAGTTACCAAGGTTACATGATGGAACGTGTCTGTGCAAGAATTTGGATAGTTTTATTTAAAAACTACTTTTATTCAGCAACTACTGAATACATAAAATGTCTGTGCCTTTTTGTTGTTCTCACGCCACCAGTTTCATGGATGTAACAGTTGGTGTAGTAATGTGCACCACCACTTTCCTCCTGATGACAGCAGTGTTGAACAAATAGTTCCTTTGTGACACATACATTGGAAATATGAAATTTCCAATGTTACAAATAAAATAAAAAATCTGTGAGGGAACTTTAAACAATAATGCTTATGAACACTGTACATTTCGGAATAGATTGTTAATCTAGCCACTGCAGTTCAAATTTAGATGTTCGTCTCAGATGTCAGTGTCGGGTACAGAAAAAGGATTTTTATTCTACAGTTATGCAACATAATAGCATGAGACTAAAGCACAACTTTTATTTTTGCTTTCAATAAAATATGACTGTGGTTGGCTCACGATGAAGTGAGAGGGAGACAATGCACATAATCCTCTTATAAGACTTCAGGTGTAAGGTATTATGCTGATCCATTGTGAAGACTTGTCTAGTGTCCTATATAACGCCGTGGCCGCCGGCAATAGTTTGGACTTTTGTCTGGGCCACAATATTCAGCTGTGGACATTTTCTTCTGCAGATTTTTCCACGTCTAACTTTGCAAAATATTAATTGTGTGGTAAGTCTGCATTTTTTATCTAAATTCAAAATCACAGTTATTGTTTCTCATTGCACTTATGTATTGAATTATTCTTTTCTCTTTCTCGGAAACCACCCATGAATGAAGATAGTAATCATTACAGCTTATATATGAAGTGCATTAATGAACAGTTCAGTTGCTTGCAAACATACACTACTGGTTTGCCACCTGTTTTCTTAATGCCATTTTATATCTGATGCTCCCTTTAACTCTTTTTTCTTTTCCAAGGTGCTAAGGATGTGACATGAATCGAGCCACTGTAGTTTTAAGTTCTGTCACCCCATTGTCTGCTGGGGAGAGAGCAGGACTTGTCCTCTATCACAGCCCATTAAAGCAGTTTAATTTGCCATAGCAAGTAGAAACACTGCTTTGGACGAACATGTACTGTACAAGAAGGAAGAGACTGCAGCTGAGCCGGGTTCTGTTTCTCCTCTCCGGGCTTTTCCTTTGCACCCTCTACCAGCTGACTATCAGTGCCAGACTGTATGAGCCTTCGTCAGTGCCTCAGATTGGAGAGGACTTTGGAGAGGGTTCAACAGAAGGAGTTGAGGAGACTACAGTGGAGACTCAAGGGTTAGAGGAACCTGCCACTGCAACTTATGAACTAGAGCCCACAGATCAGACAACGCCTATTGTAAATCACCTGGATACAACTTCAGATTTGAAAGTGTCCACCTCCACTGAATTTCCACCTCTGCCAACCACAAACCGGACGATTGTGCGTTGCATCTATGTGGCCGCTGAGCCTCTGCCAGAGACACCCACACCAGCTCCAGCTCCCCCTTTAACTACCATCACTCCAGCTTCTCCTGGCGAGGCTCCACATATAAAGGGTGAATACCCTGAGGATATTTTTTCTATTGAAGACCGCAGGCGAGGCTGGGTGATCCTCCACATTTTTGGGATGATGTACATGTTCGTGTCTCTTGCGATTGTGTGCGATGAGTTCTTTGTTCCTGCGCTGGGGGTAATCACAGACAAGTTATCCATCTCTGACGATGTGGCAGGAGCCACCTTCATGGCTGCCGGAGGTTCTGCCCCCGAGCTTTTTACCTCCTTGATAGGGGTCTTCATCGCCCACAGCAATGTGGGCATTGGCACAATAGTTGGTTCAGCAGTTTTCAACATTTTGTTCGTGATTGGAATGTGTGCTTTGTTTTCCCGGGAGGTTCTTCGTCTCACCTGGTGGCCACTTTTCAGAGATGTGTCCTTCTACATACTTGGCCTCATCTTGCTCATCATCTTCTTCCTGGATAATGTCATAATGTGGTGGGAGAGCATGATGCTGGTGGGCTGCTACACGCTCTATGTGATTTTCATGAAGTTTAATGTGCAAATAGAGCGGGCCTTCAAGACACAACTCCACAAACACAAGAACATTGTCAAGATCATTGCTGTGGAGGAACCTGAAAACGTAAGTACTGCTACAAAACTTTATCTATATCTGTTTGTGATGCTTTACATAGTATTTATTGGCACCATTTATGTTAAAAAGTGAAACCAGTCCTTTTTAGCCATGTATCATTTTCTCACTGATCCCACCTGTGGAGTTATATTCAAGAAGAGTGAAATGGCACCTTAGTGAACTAAAGCTAATCAGCTACAGTAAACTAATCCCTTGAGGAGTCACAGCTCTGTACCAACAGTAGCATCCACCACATACTTTGTGTAGCCCTGGTAAAAGTGATAGAGGCTTAAATTACACAAAATAAAGCTACACCATTTGTACTAATCTAAATATTCTATCTGTCGAAAATGTTACTTCCCACTATACATAATATATTTGAATACTACAGTATTTTATTTAATGGGGCAACATTACAATCCTCTACATGACACACAGCTCCATCTTTTTTTTTTCTACCATCATGTAACACTTACAAGACCTTGAGTGTGCAAAGTACAAAAAGAAATGTGTCAGATGCTGAAGCTTTCCCAAAACCTAAACAACTTTCTTCCATCTCAACCAACAAATGATTATCACTGAAAAATAAACATTGTTGCACGCAGACAAATGGAGACGATGACGATAATGCCCCACCTGCTCCAGAGGACAAGAATCGGTTGAAGGTAACAGTCAGCCAACCAACCCCAGACACACAAATACAACATCCTTAGCTTTGGTACTTCATTGGCAGTTCATTTTGACCATTTATCTACATGATGTTTAAATCTGGTTTACCTTCCTACAGTCACATTTATCATAGGATCATGATCACGTCTTTCCCCCGCAGTTGAAGCCGTCCCTTCAGCGAGGGGGGAGTTCAGCTTCTTTACACAACAGCACCATGAGAAACACCATCTTCCAACTCATGATTCACACGCTAGACCCTCTAGCAGAGGGTGAGTGCCATGTGATAACACACTGGAGGAATGATAACTGTGTGTCTTTAATACTGCTCTCACGGTGAGTGTCAGAAGACTACATCCTTCTCATAGGGAAATGGATTAGCAAAGTGTCCCAAATGAAGGCAGCACTAAGTCCAGAGTGATACTAAGCAGATAGAGCATCTCAGTCTATGGAGGGATCTACGTGTGAAGGCCCACAGTGAGATATACAAAGGATTCTCAGGAAATGCTATGTAGTAGCACAGTGATGGCTCAACTTAAAATATGTATATACCATAACATCATTTCTGTTGATGTACAGAACATGTCAAAGTAAGAAGATGCACTGATAGCCAAAGAATGTGGACACGGACTGGTGGTAAAAAGCTTTCCCAAAGTTTTTCTCTCATCATGTCCCTTGTTTTAGGATCACCTTACAGCAATGTTCACATTTTCTGTACCCATGGCTCTGGCTCCTGTTTCTTCTCGTCTCGTAAATATATCTTAATTTGTATGGAAAAAAATAGCTGTTTCTAATGGCCAAAGAAGCAGGGAAGTTCATGTACAATTTAATGGGTTTTTCAGTGGAGAACAGAAGAAAGATCTGGTTCTCTGCGGTGCACCGCCTCCCTTTCATTTCTTTTGATACGCTAATGTTTCCTTTCATGACATTGTTCTGTGCTGCACGAAAGGATTATGCTGCTGGTGTTGTTTTTGATGTTGCACTGTCTGTATTCTGCTCTGTGTTTAATTCATGATTGCTGTGACCGATTCTTTGTCCTCCATAAATCACTGAGTGACTGTTCTGATTGTTATCGAAATGGTTAAGTCACTCACCGCAGCATTCTAAGTGTGTTTTTGCTTGTTTGATTGTAGGGAAATTTAAGGATAAGTTTGAGACTCTGAATAACTTGGCTAGACGGAAGGCAAGGAGCAAAACCCATGACAAAAGTGAAGGTAACGTTGAAGGATGCGACGGTCATCCACTGATCAGATGCTTTCCATTAAGCTTACAGAGTCTGCTCATGAAGAGACACTAAAAGCCGCATGGTAACAAAGCACAGTTTCTCATTCAACCAGAGATGAGTCAGGTTTTGTGACAAAAAGATTAGATGTTCATTATACTGTACATCCATTATTGTATTATAAGACAACTTTGTTGCTCCCAGTGGAAAATGTGTCTCTAGCATCTTTTCATGCTGCTTGGCAGTAAAATATGAAGCACATCCAGGTTAGTGTAAATAACACACAGAGACCACATCAAATTGTATACAGATAAAGTATGCAGTATAGACACCAACATGCTAAACATACTACCTGTGAAGACATTACCTCATATGTCATGTATGTCCTAACAACACATTCACTGCATTTCTCTATATAAAGAACCTAAAATAAATACATTTTTAGATTGCTGTATGAGTAAGAGGTACAAGGGAAATACCCTGAATTGTGAGGATTTCTCTTGCAGATGGTGGAGGAAAACCTGAGCAGACCAAAGAGCCGGAGGCTGTCCCAGCTACAGAGGCAGAGAAGAAGGAGCAGCCGGAGGACAAGAAGGTAACTCGCCAACCATGACCTGGCTGTCATCAAAAAGTCCCGAAGGCGGTCTTTGATACCTGTATAGTGCTCCAACTCTTGGCAAAAGGCCGGTTTGGGTTTCTTTGGTCTTTTGCTTTTACTTTTCCTTTGCCTCTCCTGACATCCACACATGATGTCTCTCTACACTTCAGGAGGATGTGCCAGCAGGAGAGGAGGGTTCAGGCGGTTCAGAAGATTCTGACAGTGATGAAGATTGCAGCGATGACGACAGCGACGAGTCCAGTGAAGACGAGGATGATGAGGAGGAGGATGGTGATGAAGAGGGCGACGAAGACGAGCCTCTGTCTTTAGAGTGGCCTGACACGCGACGTAAACAAGCCACATACCTCCTCCTGCTGCCCATAGTCGTCCCTCTGTGGCTCACAGTCCCTGATGTTCGCAACCAGGTGAGAAACAGACACATCTCTGAGATCAGCTGTGGTATCTCAGATGTCTGAACGCTGCTTTTACATCACTTTCACAACAGAAGTCCAGGAAATTCTTTGTGGGCACCTTTTTGGGCTCTATTCTGTGGATTGGAGTCTTCTCCTATCTCATGGTGTGGTGGGCCCATCAGGTCAGTTACTAAATAAAATGTTGAGATGAGATTTGAAATACTTTTTTTTGTTTCCCATGTATACGCACAGACATTGAAAACGGCTGTAATTCTAAACAACAAAGTAGCTTTCATACAGATTAGTTAAACCAGGTTGCGTTGATCACAAATGACAATGGTATTTTGATATTTAAAGGGTTTCAACAATTTGACAATAAATATCCATGAATGCACCGAGCAACAATAAGTTGAACTTAAAAATATGATTAATTTAACACACCAAAAACACTGTAAAGCTAAACTTCCTCATAAGGTCTGTGTGTGTGTGTGTGTGTGTGTGTGTGTGTGTGTGTGTGTGTGTGTGTGTGGTTTTGTCAGTGACCTAGTAACACAAGGAAACAACAATCAAATGTGGCTGGAATTTGATTGGTAGGGCTAATGGAATAACCCAAAAAAGAATATCAAGAAGCTCATAGCTGAAAAAATATATTTAGGGGCCTTTCCCTGAATCCATAACTATAAACTAAAATACTCTTTTATGTCTGGTTTGTCCTTGTAGGTGGGTGAGACCATTGGCATCTCAGAGGAGATTATGGGTCTTACAATCTTGGCTGCGGGGACGTCCATCCCTGACCTTATAACCAGTGTGATAGTGGCACGTAAAGGCCTGGGGGACATGGCTGTGTCCAGCTCTGTGGGCAGTAACATCTTTGACATTACCATTGGGTAAGCTCCAATAGCCTGATGTGTCACTTAAAGAAGAAATGCTTGTAGGCAGTTGTTTCGTTTTGTCTCCAGTTTTTCCGTATTTCTCACTCTATCACCTTGTGTTTTTCAAAAGGCTGCCAGTCCCGTGGCTCCTGTTCTCATCCTTCCACGGCTTGGCTCCCGTGGCCGTCAGCAGCAACGGGCTTTTCTGTGCTATCGTGCTCCTCTTCCTCATGCTCCTCTTTGTCATCATCTCCATTGCATCCTGTAAGTGGAAGATGAATAAGGTGCTGGGTTTGACCATGTTCCTGCTCTACTTTATCTTCCTGGTGCTTAGCGTGATGCTGGAGGATCGAATCCTTACCTGCCCAATTTCCATCTGAACAGAAACTCTTTCTATAGCAGTTTTTCTCTTCACTTGTGACCTGCAGCAACATTTTCTAGACCTTGTTACATATTCACTTTTAGCAACAATGCAACCTTTTTTTTATCACACCAGGAGATTTAGAACTATTGTCTAACATAGTGCAGAGTGTGCATTATACAGCAGTAGAAGCACGCACACTAATAGAGATAATTATTTTTTCACGTCATATGAAACAGCATCTAGAGAGTGGAATTAGAAATCAAGAATATGTGCACATTTTGGAAAATGTACGTTTCTAAATGTGAATTTTATATAAAACCTAAGTAAACACTTACATAACTGTTTTATAACATGAATCATAGAGAACCTGAGCTTGCTTAAACTCACTGTTATTTCATTCATGTCTGTTTTTGTAAAAGCAATAGCTATTATATTCATTTTGTGGGGGAAAAAGAACCTCACATCCATAGAATAAACATGTTTATTCATAAATGAAAGTAAACTATAGATCCAGCCAGAGAGCAAAAAAACATTTCTTTTTTTTAGGTAAAAATCATACAAATTAGTATCTGTGTTACAAATGATAAATATTACTTCATAAACATTGTGTAATTTGACAAATAGTGTAAACAACAGGCAGACATCAAATTATGTTTTGGTCATCAGTGATTTTTTTGTTTTTTTGTAACTGGATACAATTTACAAGGTGGTTAAAATGCAACTGTACACTGTGAGACTTGTGTTTATTCCAAGCACACAGCTCTATATAATCCAGCATCTTATCATTATAAGTATTTGTGAAATTCAGTTATGAGCTGTGCAGCTGCATCACATTGCAAACAGAATCGCGGCAGGTTTGTCAGTTTATAGTGAAAGACAATATTAAAACAGTGAATAAACACACTCAGCTTTTTAACCTGATTTTTAACTAGGGCAGGTCAGAGCTGTTGTTAAACCTCAACACCTTCGACACGTAAACATCCTTTAATATGCTCAGTGCAAAGAAATCGGCACAGCCATTTGTTCAATTATTTTTTCAACAGTCGGTTTCATTTAAGTGGTTAAAATGAGTTTTAACAGTGCAGTATTTTCCAAATGTCTAAAACTGACATCTACCAGAGAGTGAAGAGCAAATTTTTTTTACTAGAATCAAATACTCTGTACAGGTTCATAGAGCTGTTACTGTGTCAATGTGTGAATTTCTTTATCTAAAACTGTTGATGAAATCAATGAAAACATGTATTTTCAGTTATTTGTCTGATATTAGTTTGATTGTACTATTTTTAAGGAAATGTATCCTTGATGGTCCCATATAATACAAATTCATTCCTTTTTGGGTTAATTTCATACATTGTACAAAAAAAGATACATGAATAAATAATGTGCATTTACTGTACATTAATTGACTATTCCCTTTTTGATTTAGAAATTAGAAATTTCATAATTTTTGTCTAGTTAAATGAATTCAGGCGTATGAACATGCCCTGCTGTGTTTACAGGGAGCGGATGAGGATGGAATTCCTTGTCTTTTGAGAACTGCATATAATGGAAATGTTAGACGGTACAGGAAGTCCTGCAGCTGCCAAACAAAAACAAAAGTCACTTACGAGGAGGCTGCTGGGCCACAGTGTTAATAAAAATGAATGGCAAGAGCTCATCTTTTCAAAGTGCTTTGTAATAACATGAATGTCTGAAAGCAAGTACATATTGTGTACACACACACACACACACATACGCACGCACGCTCACTCGCTCGCTCAAAAACAGTCTTAACAAGGTCACCAGGACCACTGAGGAAATTAGACATGGTGATCATATACGTTTACATACCTACTCACAGCTTAAACAGAAATAAAAGTCATAAAATAGACTGTATATTACCTGTACAAACATTTGACAATAGATACACTGAAAAAACAGTGGAAGTTTCTAAACATTTACAAAAAGTCCTGTAACGTCGTGCTTCTCAGCTCTAACAGTACACGAGAAACTTGTTGCAGTTGCTTCATATAAGATGTCATTTACCAGTTGTGCTTTAAATAGCCAGGTGAGCTGGTCCTGAGGGAGAAGAAAAAAAAGAAGCAGTGACCTCGGTTGAAGGAGAAATATACTGGGACAGAAGAAGAGAAGTAGTTCACAGACTGGGCTCCCTGAAAGTCCTCCTGCACTCCATGACGCCTGGTCCAGGGGGGCGGTCACAGTTGTGCGTCAGTTTAACCAAGTCGGGTGTGAGGCGGTCATACGCCAACTTGTATTCCCGGTCAAAAGCATCTGCAAAGACATGCTGGTTAGGTAAAAGCATTGACATAATATTCACTATCTTTAGCATTTAAGCATGAAAATACAGATACAGTACAGATACTACATTGAAATGTTTGACCTGCTGGTGGTGCTATTTAATGTCGAGAGATCACCAAAGACTTTAGGATTCATTCTCAGGTTACCATTGATATCCGTATAAACATTTTCAACGATATCAGGCTTTGAACTTACCTATATTAATGTTGTTCTTCCCCAAAGCCACCAGAGCAAGGAACAACAAATCTCTATAGAGGCTCCTTTTGAGGGATAAAAGGGAGACGAGCGTTAGACTTTCCATCCTCATCATCTTCACAATGTGACTTTGTGCTGGCATCTTTATTTCCTCACCTCTGTCTCCTAAAACCCAGCTCTGGCCCCAGCAGCTGGATGATCTGGCTCATGGAATGGTAGACATCACTCTTCTTAACGCTCCTCACAAACCCCTGCAGTAGCTCCACAGTGAAGAGCTGGCCTTCTTCACACAGCCCAGAGCGAACGAGGGAGTTGGCACCTGCAGAGGAAGAGAGATAAAAGTCGACCCTCATCAAAGGCTCGTTCACCTCCGTCTCTCAATAATCAACTCTGAAAGCGTAGCACTGATACAGTCAGAGTCCTGAGCTGAATTATGCATGATTTTCTAGATACTTCAAATGCATTATCTAATGTGCATGTAAGTATCTGACCTTGAGGAAATTCTCCAGCGTGACCATCACTTTCTGAAAGTAATTACACCCTTTTGAAACATAACATACCGCAGTCAGTGTTAAAGTAAATGCCGACATGACTTACAGTGTGTGTTCCACAGGACGTAACAGGGTTGAACTTTGTCTTGGTGCAACTTCAGGTTGTCCCACATAATCCTCACCAGCACCTGCTTACTGTCCTCCGATGAAACGCTCTGAGGAGTCTGAAGGGAGTAAAGTGTGTGGAGGATTAATCCCTTATTCTGTAGTTAACAGCTCTTTTGGGCAGAATTTTAATGTTGTTAAAATCTTTGAAAGTACATAGTTTAGATTTGACACACTCCCAGTGGAAATGTATGTTTTTTTGAAAGAAACTTGGAACCACTAGGAGTCGCCAAAGTCAGAAATGTTCACATCCAACACTTGCAAGCTCTAAAAAAAAAGTTGATTAAATGGGTCAATCTAGAGACGATTGCATGTGATCGGGATTAACAGATGTTGACATATTCACCTGGTCTCCGTGGCAACAATGCTGGGAGGCCAGGATAAGAGCTGGCAGGTTACTCGGCAGCTCGAGCCTTCGGAAGTACCACACGAGGTTCCAGAAGACGATGGGGTGCTGGTCAACAACACTCGGAGAGGAGATGGCCTGGTCGCCTTCGTTCACCAGCAGGCTCTCCAGCTCCTTCCACAGAACCAGGGGGCTCAGGTAGGGCACTGTCACTGGAGCAGAGGGGGAGGGGGAGGCTGAGGCCGGGGCTGCGGTCCCAGCGCCCCCACTGCTCTCCTGCCTCTGCAGGGGAGCTGCAGATGACTCTTTGGCCTCGGGATTGAGTGACGCAGACATGTCCTCCTCTATGACAGGATAACTTTCCTTAGAAGACCTGAGGGGAGACACATTATGGATCTCTTTAAAGAGGCAAAAGGGATAAAATATGTTGTGTCTGAGTGTGTGTGGCGCGCATCAGTGCTTTGTCAAAAAAGTGCCAGACAGGTAGCCAGACACTATAAAAATAGCAAATCTATTTTAAGAGAGCAGGGACATTTTGCTTCATAGTATTATTAAATTCAGTGTGAAATGACGGAAGCACGTGGTTACTGATTTACAGTGTCCGTGTATGTGAATTATAATGTGTAAACCCACTGACCCTCTCTGTGGTCTCAGATCTTTGATTTCCACATTGAGGAAAGGCAGGAAGGCTGTGCCACAGAAGGGACAAGTGCTGTTGAGGTTTGAGTCATTCGAGGTCCAGCCAGCCATGATCTCCTCGTCATACACCAGACAGTCGCAGGTCTTACAAAGCGAACAACTGGAAATCTGCACCTGCACAACAAAAACCATGAGGGTGTGGAGGATATCGGATGCAGAGCAACAGTCATCCGTGATGGTCTGAAATCAATCTAAAGATGAATCTTTGATAATGAATTTCGATATGAAGGTAACTTACCTCTACGGTGTAATTGGGAGTGTGCTGGAAGCGGCTGGTGTCGGGGGAGGAATCTGGAGTGTGAGAATTTTTAGAGGGAAGCGCCAAACCACCTGGATATGATGGAGGATTTCATAATTAGACACACGAGGCAAAGCCAAGATTTAAAACCTACAGAAGCGAGATATAGCTGAAGTCAATTAAGCAAAAAAGCGACAATGAAACAAAGCAGCACCTTGTTTTTCAATCAGGTTTAGTGAATCTGTGTCTCACATTTGTGTGCAACTCTCTCCTTTACTGAACCTTATTCTGACTCTACATTTACATTGTACAGTTTGTAAAGATTGTAGCAAGGTTTTGCTGGGAACGAATACAATGTTGCAGCTAAAACAGCAATAAAACGAGCGTGACTTGGATGTATAACAAACCAGAGAAGGAGTTGTGTCTGAACACTCTGTTGGGTGTGCAGGGGCTGCCCAAGGTAGCATGGCCCACAACAGGGCTCCTCCTGAGTCGGGACATGCTGCCGTGCTGTGGGGAGGTTAAGCCATCTGGGTCCAGACAGGAGTCAAGATCAAGCAGCGAGGAGCAGTCGGCCTCTGCTGATGTCAGTGAGGATACACTAATGCGATCACAGTTTGCATCCTGCAGGGGGGAAAAGAAATACAGTTAAATTACAAAAGTGGCCAGCAGTTTGTTTGTGAAAAACGTTGCACCACTAACCTGTGTCAATGAAGTCTGGGAAGACAGACGTGAGTAAAAGCGGCTGGCCTTCTCGGCCACACCCTTCCCTGCTGATATGACGCTGCTCTTGAAGATGTCCAGAGTTGGCGTGAAGAGAGAGTCCATGGAAAAGGATGAGGCGGAGGGAGTGGGCGACGACGGTGACGCTAATGAGGAGGGCCTCTCTCTGTCCTTGTTACAGTTACCCAGTGGAAGAGACGGCGATGGCCTCAGCCTCTCCTTGGATTTAATAGGCAGCGGCAGGTGTGTGTTGGAGCGCAGTAGGGTGGAGGGTCTCGGTGAGGTGTGAGGAGATGATTTGGATTGAAACAAGGGGCTCGAGGGGTTCTGCAGGTCCGTGCTGGGTGTGCCGCTGCTCAGAGGGCTGGTGCAGTGGTCCATGTACATCTCGATCTCCTTAGCGAGGTTGCGCCGTGCGGTTGGTGTGCTGCAGTTGTCCTGGTCACACTCTTGAACCGCCTCTGTCGCCATTAGTGACAGGGGGTCAAACCCCGTCTCCATACCTGTCCTCCTTACAGGCCCAGCACTGAAGCTGACACTCCTCTCTATGGAGACGCCTGGCCCCTCTGCCATGCCGCTGCAGCCCACTCTTCTCTCCACCAGAGGTTTTTGTGTATCAGCCTCTGGCTCCTCTTCTTCCACTCCGTGCAGTCGGTCGACAGCCGGGTGATGCTGCTTTGCTAGATGAGGAACGGTGAACCTCAGGGTTTCCAGTCCCCCGGACAAGTCCAGAGATTTTGGCCTCTCTCTCTTCGGCAGAGCTCCACACAGAACGGTGTCACCGGATGGACTGGAAACCAGGCTGCTGCCATTGCCTGTGACAAAAAAAGAGAAGATGTAGTGAGGCATTCATCTCTGATACAGTAAGACTGAAAACCTGTGGAACTGCTTTACAGAAATCCTAACGTACCTGCATTGGCATCTGAGGATTTATAGCTTTTAGTAGACGGAGATATGCTGCTTATCGGAACCTCGATCTCAGGTGCTGGAGATTTAAATCAAGACAAATTGTTAAAGAGATACATTCTTATGTAAAGGAGATATATACACACATAGTACATGTTTGTACAATACTACTGAATACCTGCAAAAATTCTGCATTGAATATAGAAAATTGCATCACTGATGTAAACTGCAGCTGGAGTGCTGTTGTTTATGTCAACAAAAAGCTATTGCAGTGGGGTGGTGATGGAGTAAACTGTCCCTTAAGGAGCGGGTGTTTATCTTCAAATATGTCTGTCTCGTATTCTATGCCAAACAACAAAGTTATGAGGGATTAAGGCTGATGAAACAGATTAGCGAGGACTGCTGCTCATGACGACTGGGACAGAGAGAAACGAAACGTTGTTTACTTGCAACACAATTTTGAAACAAATCCTGTCATGCACACAATCACCTGCTTATGTAACACACCCATCCATCGGCAGAATCTGTTTCTCAAAAACATCTAAATATATCAGCGAACGGACGGGGAGATAATACATAACACCCACACTGCGATATGATCCCCCAGCTTTTAAAGAGAGAGTGGTTCATTATGCTGTGAGTGCAGCAGTGATTCACTTCTGCAGAAACGGTCACAGTAAGAGTCAAAGATTAGAGGTAACAGATGATCCTTAACTCACTCGACTGCCCCGCTCCTTTGTCTTCTACCAGTGGTGTGCTGTTACTCTCTCTGCCGCACAGCCTCTCCTCCTCTTTGGACAGTGAATCGTAGCCTTGGTCTGACTGTCCTCCTGAAAAGAAAAGAAAAGATAAGATCTCTGAAAACTAGAGAGTTGTTGCTTTTTCTTCTCATCGTTTGAGTTTCTCTTTCAGACAGAGACGAGCGAGCAAATAAAAAAACAGCTATTTAGTCTCCGTGGATCCTTTGTACGAGACAACTGATCTGAGAGGTTTTTTTCTTCAACAGAGCGTGGTGACATTCCCTACAGCTTACAGCACTCAACACTCCCAGAATAGAAAGGCAGAAGCAGCAGGAGAGGAAAAAGAGTCTTTGAAAACTCTCATCATATCCACAAGGTCTAACTTGAGGAAGAAGCACAGACCAGCTCTTAGATCCATGATAATGTTAGTATCAGAGCCTGATCCTGCTGAGAGACCACTATCACTGTGGTGTCTACTCGCCCGTATCTACAGGACAAGGATGAGGTGGAGGGAGTGGGGACAAAGTCAGAAGCAGTGTCATTGAGCTAACTCTTCCTTTTGTTGTTCAACGTTTTGCTCTTCTCCTCCTGAGTCCATGTTGAATAAAAGAACTGAGATCACAAAAGCAGTTTTATCTTTTTGCCTTTTTTTTTTTAGCTTTTGTTATTTTCTATAATTTTGGATTGGTGTTGTATCTATTTATATTTTCGACAGGTGGATAATACGAGGTGACACGATTTGTAAGACATTTCTTTCTCCTGGTGTCTATTGTTCTGAGGGAGCTGGAGGACAGAATGCTGAAAGTGCAGAATGAATGGCTGATGATGTTATATTTGAGTACAGAGACATTTAACTAAGCAGAGAGAAGCAAAATCAAGGTTTTACGAACGATGTGCTTTGGGCACATTAAATCAAAAGAGTGAATCAAATGAATTTAACAGAGAGAAGCTGAGACATGAGGGGCAGCGGCGATACAATTAAAGGACGAGAGTGAAATACTTGGAAGAAGAAGCTGAGCTGTCTTCCTACCTGTACTAAATCCATCATCGCTGGAGTCCATCTTAGTGAAGTCGGTGTCTATGGATGTGCGCTCAGCAGAGTCATTAGCACTGTCCAGACTCCCATGACTGACGGTGTCGAGATCACTGCCGTCTGACAAGAGATGGGATGGGAGGTTTGAACAAATGACAGAGTACCAACAGGATTATAAGACTAGAGCACAGCGGCAATGAGAGCACTGAACATGGCCGCGAATATCATCATCCACCGCATAGAGGCAGGGATGCTCTGAAGACCAAATACAGTGGCTGTCATCATGATTGAACATGGCTCAACATAAAAGCTTACCACAGTGCCAAAAGAAAATCTGTCTTATTTCTTTAACTTGCAGGATCAGTGAGCCGTTGAATGACTCACTTAAATGGCATGTTTTCATTTTGCAAATAACTAGAGGATCGTGCTATTAAACATGATCACATTTCCATGTTTGTAATTTTGTAATCCTCATTGTGAAGCTAATGAAATATAACTGGACATACAACAACAACAACAACAGTAAAGCATGATGTTTTCATTAGAGCCCATCACACCACACGTCATTATGGTAGTGAGCCTCTGAGCTGTTGTGGGAATTGGGGATTGACATCAACAGCAACATGTTGTGGGCCGTGACTGCTGGGGAGGAAAACCTCTCCACACAGTTTAATTAATGTCATTAAAGGAATGTGGGTTGGGAACAATCTGTGCTGGAGGAGGCCCGAGTTGGAATAAACCTTGTTATGAGACCAGGAGAGATGCCTCGAAGAAACATCTGCTCCCACTGGATCACACTCATTTACATGTCTATTCATTAAGCAACACAGGAAGTATGAAAAGCCCCTAAACCATCAGTCTATCACATGCTAAAAAAGTGTGCAATTGAAAAGGTATTACAACTGAACCTAATGGAATCCCAGACAACGTGAGATCTAATAAGTCTTGGATATAAAGTAATGGCTACTTTTTGTAATGTCGCAGCATGGGAGTGCATGATAGTGGCTGTAGAGGATTAGCCAATTTCAAATTAATGATGCTCATATCTAACATTCTGTGCATTTCTAAACACTTAAGTGATGACTGTGGGAAGAATTTTTCATCCTTCTAATGCTTACAAAATCTTGCTTTCACATCTGGCAACAGTCTGACAGAAATCATCTGTGCAGGGAAGCTGTCAAGGATTGACTTGTTAGAGATAAATGTTTTCTAGATAGGTATTTCACCAGATGTTTGTGGAAATATTGAGAAAAAATGAAAAATATTTGTGCAGCTATGTATCAGGCATCAGTGAAAACTGGATAGAATGTGTCCGCGAGCCAGGATATTGGTATCCTTACCTGAAAGCTGAGGATCTCTGTGAGGAGTCTGTTGTTTTCTCCCTGCTTGCTTGAAATGGAGCACACCTAGGACCACGTTCCTGAGCTTTCCCCACAGAAAGTAGCCTCCTCTGGTGGTGGAGGGCCAGGTGCTCTCCAACACTGCCTGGAGCAGGAACATGGTCACATTCTTAAAGATTTATACTAAATATACTACTAAATCATATTCTTTGTGGCTTACTATTTGTAGGTACAGCTCATATGCAGAGCACACACCTTATTATAGTACCCATAGGTGATGGCATTGGGTTGGACTCCAGCCTTTTTCATCTCAAACAGCACTTTTACAGCCAGGACGGGCTGGCTATACTGGCCACACAACTGCAGCAACACACGGTAGCACACCTTGGACAAGTCAAACAACAGGGATTTAATGTTAAAGCTATAAAGTATAACTTAAAACATATTCATTCAAATAATTAATACATATGTATACAGTATATCTGTGTGGTTGTTTTTTAAAATTTAGTTTTCCTACCTCATCAGGAGCCTGCAGCTTCTTTTCCTGCATCTTCCTCAGCACATCGTAAGCCGTACGCAGAGCTCGCACCTTAGAGTGACAGGTCCCGACGAATCCCGGCAGGCAGATGAACCACAGGCCATAGCAATGACGCAGCAGACACTTGGACCACATCTGAGGCATAGATGAATAGGTCTTGGCCATCCTTTGAGCCGATTTGATCTCCTGAAATGAAAAAAACAGCTTCTTTTAGAAACTGGTTTGCATTTTACATTCACATTTATACCCTTATTCATCACTATATAGGAATTAGTGCAGCAGCAATACAAGTTCAAAATTAAAAAAGAAACAAAAAGCTCAAATAATATATTTAATATAAATCTGTTATTACATGGGTTTTAAATAGCAGAAGTAAAAGAGATAAAAACAGGGGGAAATTAAGGTTTTGTTCATATCTCTATAACAATAAATTATGATTCACTTCTGTGACTGAGTAATTATTGTTATTAATTATTTTGAACTGTATAATTAGTATACTATGTCATAATATATTATCATTAGTTTGTTTTCGAGACAATCTCACAATTAATACGGCTGACCTGTTTAGAGCGTCTAAAGATGGCCGTTGGGCTGGCCGGGCTGCTGTGGCGTGAGGCCATGCCTGCTGATGGAGGATTTTGTCCCTCCGCTGGCTCCAGGAGCTCAGCGTTCAGTACAGGGAACCCAGAGTAGCTGCAGAAAAGACATTATATACTCTCATCATACATCATGGCACAAAATCAAACAGACATCAATCCCACATAAACAAATGACATGCACTGCAGTGTGGCTCTGGCATCCTGGAAGCTTTAGCACCACCAAAAAAGAATCCAAAAGCGATGTGTTCAAGCTCACATATTCCCTACAGCTGTGACAAATGCTTTAACAACCGAAGCAAAAGACACAAAGTCTCTGCTCGCACTGAGTGCAGCCAGTGTCTGCGAGCAGTGCTTTTGAAGTGTGAAAGGAAGAAACAGCCTATTTTGTATCTGCAGTGTGTTACCTATAGCACAGAGGGTACTCTTCTCCCTGGGGTAGCGGAGGCAGCTCTGGAGGGTTGATGTAGACTGTGTGCTCGCTGCGGTGGGATTCATCCAGCTCGATCAGCCTGGTGTCCTCTGGCCGCTCGCTGTCCATCTGGTTTCGAAAGAGAAACACGCTTTCAGCATTGCTTTTCATCTTTCCTCTTTGCTTTGGTATATACACACAAATCCATACGCCAATGCTGCTTAAGGCTCTTGAACATCTGATACTGTATGAGCCCTCAGATCAGATATGAGGGTCGGTGAGGACAAACAGATGTCAGCAATGAGTCCATCAACATCAGAAATATGGCCTGTGTTCCCAGTACATTTATCTAAAGTGTGCCGCCAAGGCAGGGACTTGAGCCTACAAAATCTTACAAGACTAAATGAATCCCGACTGCAGTGACCTGGACAAAATTCCATGTTGCTCTAGGAACATTAAACCATCACACTTTACTGCTCTGGCAGCAATGCTTGATGCTTAGCCGCCACATTTCCTTCAACAGATCTGCTCTATGGAGAAAAGTGCACACAGCCGCGCTACCTGCCTGTCTGTCTGTGAAAAACAGCCCCAACATGAGTGTAAAGCTTACAAGCTTGTTTTTTTAGGATAAAATCACCACTGAATAGTTGTCTCAGAGATCATAAACCCCGCTATGCTGATGTGCAGTCACTATCTGATTCGATTACCAGCTTATCTCAGACGTGAGCTTCACAAAAAACGTTAATATTATGGCAGCAGCTGAATAGCTCCCCAGTGACATTGCGTTACAACGTTTGTTCCACTCAGCCGAGTGGATGATTCAGTCAACTGACTGTCACTGACCCGTTTGCCCTCACTTTGAGTCGACTCAGTGTTTCTCCACTTGCTGCCCTTCCTCTTACACTCAAGAGGTCTTTCCCAATCCCGCACTTGTTGTCAACCTCAGCAGCAATGACGTTGAATGAATCAATACTTCCACTTCTCAATAATAACCGCAAAGTCCATTCATACAGGAGCTCACCATGTTCATGCAGGATGTAAATGTGACTTCCTGATTGCACAAGTTTGCAAGCGCAAAGGGTTTTTTGGAGGATGTAGGATGTTTTGTCTTTTTTGTGTATTACAAAACATGTGTAGGCAGGATCTGTTAATAAAAGCTGTCAAATCCTCAAATGATTAGCACCCTAACTGAGAATGAAGCCTACATCCCACAGGATTTTAACAACCACATGCATAACATCTTAAATAATACGTCTTCTATCTCATTCTTGTTTATCATATTTACCAGAGAATATTAAAAAGCAGGACAGTGCACAGAGTAATATCAGAATACGATAAGGACAAGTAATTCATTTCACCTCAGAGTCTCTAATGGTTCTGCATGGCCTCTTTGTGTGGTTCATTCTGGCACCTGGTTCAATAATACAGATTGCTGACACACACAGACATCTTATGCACATCCTTTATATTTAGGAGCTCACTACACTTTCAGCTTCATTCACTTTCAACCTCACTTTGATTTAATCATAATGTGTACACACACAAAACTCTGAGCTGAGTCATGCTCTAATGACAATGGGATACACCTTATTAGGATTATACCTGATGCTTCCATCACTGAAAATGTGTAAACACATGTATCCAGGTTTAAACCATAGCACAAGCTCTAGAATCTTACCTTGCTCCCATTGGTGAATAGCTACCAGACAGGGGTTAGGATGAAAAACAAAGGAGCAGAGAAAAAGGAGAAAAGGCAGAACATCAGTAAAAAAGAAAAGACCAAGAAAAGAACAGGGGGGATAAAGATGATAAAAGCTTAGTGCTGATGTTGATAAGAGACACAAAGGAGATCTAGGGAGTGATTGTTTATCTCTAGTAGTTCCTGTTATTAGCTTATTAGGTCTTGCAAATGAAATGAAGACCTCAATGGCACATCTTAATTAAGAGGACAGCGTGTGATTAATCTCCCCACTATATGCCTCAGCAGTTTTTCCTAGAGCTTCTCCAAACGGATGGAGGCCAGACCAGAGCTGTTAGTCTATACTGGAGCATTTGTTCCAGAAAGTCCATGATAAAGATGAGTTGCAAGTCTCACCTTATCAACACACTCGTCAAAGAAAGCCAAGCTCGCGTCTTTGTCACTGACAAAGGAGCACTCCTCTATGAAACGGCTGAACATTTGAGTCTTGGTCATGAGGGAGTAGAACCTCTGATGGGAGCGGTCTCTGCTCTTCAGGAAGCCTGTGGAACAAAGCATATTATGAAATGATACACATAAAACTGGACATTCACTTCTCAAGCTGATTTTACAGGGTCTAAAGGAATGGAACACTGTGCTGTGACACGAGTTGCTTGAGTTGCTATTTTCCACTGAGGCTTTAAGCTAAATCACCAGAGTCAATACAGCAGAGATTTAGGACAAACTTAACCCCCCGACCTACAGTACTACAACACTAACTCACATGAAGGCAAGGCGACAACAGCTTGTCAGTGTGTTTTATGATTACACACAATAAAACGTATTACAGAGTGAAGTGTACCTTGGAGGTCGAAGAGGGAGCTAACGTCTGTGGTCTTTTCAGAGGGCGCTTGGGTGATGGGCTGCAGGTAGGAGCGGTAGCCTCTTAGGATGGCCGCCATGAACCGCAGGAAGGCCTCCTGGATTTCCAGCTCCAGCGTGTGGAGGCTCTTCCCCCCGTTGAGCTCACTTTCAGTCACTGTGTGCTCCATCTGCACATCTTCACGGTCCACCTGACCACCTGGGAGCGCACAACCGTATGTAAATGTAGGACATAAACAACATGACAGTACAAACTATTATACCTTCTTCAGTAAAAATCAGGTACAATAAATATTATATTACATTGAATTACATTAATTTAGCAGACACTTTTTGTCCAAAGCGACTTTCAATAAGTGCATTCAACCATGAAGATATTGCCCAAAACTGCAAGAATCGATAGAGCACATAAACATTTATCAAATAGGCAAAAACTTTTTTTTTACAACCATACTAGCAGTGCATAAGCTTTTTTTGTGCATGTCGGCACCAATACCACAATGAGATTTGTGGCAACAGCCAAAGGTAACCTGCTAACAAGACTATAGGACACAGTAAAGACATTCTATCAGTTCTGAGACTAGACTATGTCACTGTGATAATTAGAGCTAAATGAAAATGTCAGCATGCTATTTGTTCACATTTGCAGTGCTAACATACTCATGTTTAGCAGGTATACTGTTTAGCACTGTGTTTAGCACAAAGTACAGCAACAGTGGGAATGTCAGGTATTATAAGTTCATAAACCAAACATTGGAGTAATTGAAATTTTAGGCACTGATGGTGCTACTCCTAATCACCAAAGGTATTACAATTTTCTATCCCGAGGGAGATATGAATGTCCAAATGTACCAAATTTCATGGCAATTCATTTATCGATTGCAAGACATTCCCCTCAAAAACAAATGTCAACCTCGCAGTAGTATTATTTTTAAAAAGCCAGTCCCCACCGCTAATTGTGAACAGCTGTAAACAGCTGAATTGAAACAGTATTGAATTTCTGGGCACATTCTGTTTTTGCAGTATTCGAGTAAATGTAGACCAGCTGACATAATAACATTCCACTGTTTTCACTGGTGGCAGACCACATTAGACCATAGCCATATACTGTAATTTGTGAAAAAGGGGCAAAAGCAATTCTGGGAATCAAGCTAGTTGACTAATGGACATGTAGTAGATGAGGCAGGCAGAGAAGCAGTGGGTATACATACCACAAAGATTAAATTACACTTCATCCACAATATCTCCTGGGAAGCACTAAACATTTCAGGTTGGTTTTTATACAACAATATAAGCATCTAATGAGTTTTCCTGTAAACTGACTGTACTGGCTGACTCAACAGACGCTAGCTTTAAATTATTCATGAAAACCACATCTAAGATGACACAGCATCAGACTAGACTCACCCTCAATGAGCTGCTGATGGATCTTATTCAGGGTATTCAGAAGATATTTGCAAGCTCTCCTGGGCAAAATTTTCCATGTTAAAGCCTTCTTGTCCTCTTTTCTGAAAGCACACCATATGGTTTTCATTACATGGGAGGACAGCAAAGACACATTGCGGAAAGATATAAGGGGGGGGGGGTGAATTTACTGACATCATCATAATTACAAAATAGCTTTTGAATTGATGTGATGGACGGGCATTACCCAAATGTACTTTTGTGTGCACTGAGAATATTTCACATTCCAACTCTTATCGTGACATAAGAGAGGCTCTCACTGACAGATACCGATAACCTTGGGAAGAACTTTTGTTCTCAGTGCAATGAAAACCTAAACCACGGGAACATTATGTTTGGGTGTCTTAATAAGGTTGAAGGTGGCCATCTATCACAGAGCAGTTGCGGCTAGAGGTCACTTACTGGGAGATTGTGTTGGTGTCCAGATCCACACAGCTGATGTCAGCTGGGGGCACGTAAAGGTCAAAGTATCTGGAGTCCAGACCCACAATGAAAGGACAGGGCGCACTGAGCACATCGGCCAGGGCCAGTGGGCACAGAGGGATGTAGGGGCACGGCCAGTGGAAGGGAAAGATCATCTGTCAATATACGAAAATACAATTAACACATACACAGCAGAGATGAAAGAGGAAATTTTAACAAAAAAAAAAAACAGAAAAGAATCTTTCCTTTTAATGAACATTTCTTAGAAAAAAGTTTCTCCCAAGTAATTGTTCTTGAACACCCCGAATGCCCTAAGAGTGTCTTTCTTTGACGTGATTATGGGTGATTCATCGATGCCACAGCCCTGCCTCTTACCTCATCCACCATTGTACCCATTATCACATTAAATACCACCCTCTCTTTTGTGATATTATTAGGAAAAGTGGAGAGGAATGAAAAGAACAAGCCACTTACAGACACAAGGGCCTCTGTAACACTGGTGAGTACAGCTGGACGCAGGGAATGCACCAGGATCTTGTGCTCTGTGACAGCCAACACCAGCAGAGTGGCTGCATTCTTTGGGCCCAGGTTCAGCAGTAATGTGGAGAGGCTTCCACCACTAGCGCACAAACACACACACAAATTAAAATAAAAACCCCAAATGCTTTCAGATCAACAAAGCATCAAATACAGTATGTCTTCATTATAATTGTATAAGTTACTGATGTTTCCGCACCTGAGAGGCAGTGGAGAGGAGACAGGTTGGCTCAGTATCAGGCTGTCATGTGGAGACAGCTGTGGAAGATGCACAGGGGAACGTTAGAGCATCAGTGGGTGGAGGATTTACCCCTTGAGTATGGCGTGTTTACACATATTCATGTCAAACCAAATAAAACAAGCATACAGAACTGAAGTCATTACTTCCCTCATCAAGTTTCACGTTTTAATCTCACCTGCACTAGGATGCGTGGTCTCTGAATGGAGGGGAATGGCACATTTTGCATGAATTGAGAGATGTGTCTGTAAGTAAAAGGAAAACAAATCAATATGGATACCCTACAAATAATTAGCCATTTTAAACCAGTTTCTGAATCAACAAGTTTGTGACAAACAAAATCTGTAAAACTTGCTAACTTTTCAATGGGCAGAGCATGTGGTCCGGAGATGGAGTATCGGTAGAGGAAAGTGAGAAAGCTCTTGAAGGACTGGAAGAAGGGCCAATGGGAGAGCAGACAGATGCTCTTGTTGCTGTAAACACTTCTGGTCCCGTCAGGTCCCAGATCGGAGCTTGGAAGGCCAAGCTGTGAGCGCTGACGCTCAGACAGGTTCTCCTCTGAGTAAGGCTCATAGAACTGGATGGCTGCTCCATACACCTGCAGATTAATAGATCAAAATATACATGTAACTGTTGATATATACACACAATACATGCACAAGTACACACACACAGAAAAAAACTCTCCAAAGACCAAACCACAGTTTTAGAGGTCCTTTGTAAGAACTTATTCAGGTAAGATTCCCTGGCGGCTCCACTGGAGAATTTTCATCATCATAAATCCGCTAAATCATCCTCAGTCCTTTGAAGTGGTTCCTTCCAAATAATTAAATAAATCATATGAGGCATGCAGTGCCAGGAGACTAGCCTGCAGACTGGGGGTTGCAGGGAAGCAGGAATGAGCACTGAGTCATTCAGCATTTAAAACTTGTGCACCAGCCCAAGTGGTGCATGAGTTATTCATTATTCAAAAGATGAGCTGCAAATCTTTTATGCTGCATTGCTTTAAAGCTTCCCAGTCTTTAAGTATTCCAAACGCAGCCTTTAGACTATTTTTTGATTCCGGTCAGACTTAAGAAGTCGATTAAGATTGACTGGTATTAAATAATACTGCAGTTCATCAACAAATTAATAGAGATAATAATGCACAGAGAGAGGCAGAGGCGAAGGGAAAGATGGAGAGGCTAGCTGGAATGAAGCAATTAAGGGAGAATTTGCACATTAAAGGCCATAAATCTGATGCCAATTTTGAGGGAACTGCTTAATTAATGATGACGTAAATTATACTGAGCAGGACTCTGGAGTGAGTGGGGGATATTTCTTCTTCTTTTTTGCAATATCAGTATGCAAGGAACACTGGGAACAAGGAACAACCGTGTAGTATAAGTATGTGGGTTATACCTTTCCGCCAGAGGCCCCTGTCAGCACAAATGTAGAAAAAACAGGCAGGGAGTGTTTGGTGTGTGCTGGCCAGCACTCGATCGTAGCCCCCATGGGCAGGCAGAACATAGGCACTGACTCAGGCAGTGGGAAGGACTCGTAGTCCTCTTCAGGGTACCTACACAGCAGACCTAGGTACAAATACACACGGTTAAACACATCTAAATGTTGCCATACAGGCAAGAGGAACTGATGATTACTGACAGACACGTATACACAACTAAAAATGTCATACACAATACAGATTCTACACACTAGTTTACCTGCTTTGTAAGCAATTGTGTTTGCTTTAGCCAGAGATTTCTTATAACAAAGGTAGACTGAGGATCCCCACTGGAATATGAGAGAAGACGAAGGCCGTCACACATCAATGATAACTTTGGTTATTTGAGATATAACTGTGTTCACAAAGCTGTATCCCACCATGCTGCTGTTGAGGTTCTTGTCCACCCTGCAGAAGGTGTGAGGGGGTATCTCCCCTTTGCCGGGAATGATGATGCAGACATCAGTGACAGCGAGTGAAGTATGGGGCTGGCTCTTTGGGGCACGGCGATAGGTGATGTAGATGCGTTGGGAGGACGAGCTGCTGATGTTGGCGGGGCGACCTGAGGGCGTGGTCTGGACGATGTGACACCCAGGCTTCAGTTTCTCTTTCCACTCGTACAAAACCCTGAAACACAAGACAGTGTTGGACTGACTTTTAATTTCATCCTTTTGAAACAAGACATTCATGAAAAAAGTTACTGGAGAGTTTTGATAATGTATTAATTGAAGTGATGTCGGAATAAAGGATGCGTTTAAGAGCAGATTACATTGACCCAAGGCCAAGAAGTGATTAGTGGTGCTGGGTGAGTAAAGGGTCAGTGACTGAGGATTACTGCTTACCCAAGATCCGTCAGTGGAGGCTTATCTCGGCCTCGCTTGAAGCACAAGAAGATCTGCGGGCCCCTGAGGCTGCCTCCATTGAGCTCTGCAGAAAGGCCTGAGGGGGTGCTTTCCACACAAGTGAAACCTGGGGGTACCTCTTCGCCCAGGGAGCGGATCACCACAGCCACATCGGTGATGGGGGCTTTGGGTCTCACAGACTTGGGACCGGAATCATCAAAGTGGAGCTCCTCCTCCAGAGGCTTGGATGAGTCGGTTAGGCCGGCAACCACAAAGTAGTCGGCTACACGAGGCCCTTTATCCTCCATCATTTCCCATTACCACACTGTGGGCTGAAGAACAGGGAGCGGGAGAACTTCCATTATGCTGCTTTAACATATTGCAAATACAAATGATGTAGTTTAGCTTGAAAAAAATAGGAAAATGGGCCTTTGCAGTCACACTGCGCATAGTGGGCTGGCTATGACATACTGATCTACAAGCATATTGCACTAATTGTCTTGCTGCTACGATCATTGAATCAAACACGGGAATAGAGATAGCATGCAACGTGTAACATATAGACATTACCGACATTACAAATACATCCTATACTGAAGAAATAACCAAGTATAACGAGAGCATCTGGAAGCATTTAACATGCATTCCTGTCTGCAAAAACACCATATTTCACAAAGAAATATGGGAGGGCTTAAGACCAATGACCTTGCTATATGACCTGACTGATTGTGTAAAGTAAAACACATGCCTCGGCAGAAAAAAAAAAAAAAAAGGAGAAAAAGATGTGTGGAAAGGAAAAGTACCAGAACTGTAATTGAGCATTGGGAAATGAGGAGAGGGTGCACTGACTGTAGTGCAGCAAAATGAAAAGCTCTTTTGGAGCTTATAGCAAAGTGATATTCACACAGTGTGAATTCTGCACTAAACAATGTTGTGGAAAAGAAAAGGAGTAGCAGCAGGAGCGCCTGTGAGTCAGCTGGTTCCAGCTTTATCAGAAAGCGTGGAGCCCTGGAAGCCCTCTCAGTGCCGGACCAGCTTGTGCTTCAGCTGAAGAGCCTGCTTATCTCCCTCAGCCGTTCCTCCACACTCACGAGCAAACTGATAAACAGCTGCCCATTATGAGCATAAAGTTATTCCCCTCCTCTGTGCTATAGATGTGTCACTGCTCGAACCATGGCAGACAAGAAGCTGTGACCGTATCTCACCCACTTAGCACATTGGGTTCCAGTAAACTAACAGATCTGTGCCTCTGTGGCAGGAAGCTAAGCACTGCTTACAGGCTTAGGGGGTGAAACTGACCGCTCACATTGCCAACTTGGGGGGAAACAACCAAGCAATATCTAAGCCTAGAAACCATAAAACCAACCCAAACAATTTACCAACAAAATGCTGTCTCTTTATTGTGCCATGAGGTTTTTTCAATCCGTTGCAGGGATATTTTAAAATCATCATTCATCATCACTCATGTTCATGCAGTGATTCAGAGCTGGTGGCAGTTCGGGTGCAGGTTATTTTGTACTGTGCACTGTGAAGCCTTGTGGGGTAACTTGTGAGTTTTAGTTTCCTTGGCATCTTAGTTCACTCTTGCTCTAAAGAAATAATTTTAAAAAACGAGTTGTTGGCTACTGTTGATTTCGGGAAGACACAAACATTAACACATCCGAAGTTGCTTTGTTGGTTGAAGTTTACTCGTATCCATGATTCCCCATAGGTTACTTTTCTATCACTTTAACAAATGCTTTTTTTAAAAAACAATATTTTTTCACAATATTAGAAAACAAAAGACTTCTCACACTTCCACCACGTCACCACACTATATTCAGATAATTTGATAAAAGTTTTACAAACTTTTCTGGCATTGATGATAAACAATGATAAAGAGGCAAATTTCTAATTGATTTAGGGACCTAACAGCCAAAGGAAGTGAAGGGAAAAACTATTCTGTTCATTGGATCCACCTTTTATTTGATGTGACACAACACCTAAAAACAATCTGTTAAAAAAAACTCCTGCTCTCCATATTGCAGGAATGCTGCTAAATATACAGCTGTGGCGTAGCAGATGTGTCATGTAATACTTGGAAGGTTCAGGATTAAATATTTAAATATAGATGTAATCTCCAGTTCAAACTACAACGACATCTCCTGCGTCTATTCCTCCCCCTCAACAGGAAGCAGAGGACTAAAATAATAGTAATAATCCTCACCATAGCAACAGCAATAAAACTGAACTGAAGCATTTCTCACCCTAATGCTGAAACGAGTCGGGAACATTATTGTGGTTTGATTCAAGTCCACTAATGGGCCGTGTCATCACCACAGATCTGTTATTATAAAAATCTGAGTCACTGTGAGAGACAGAGAATTAAGTGATTTAAATGTAGCCCAAACATTAACATATACGAATATGAATATGAAGTCTGTTTCTGTCTGTTTATCTGCTTGTGTTCTCCATGTTATTGGCCTCTATGTTATAGTGACACACACTCATGTCACCTCTCAGCGAACAGCCCTGCTTCCACAGTTCTCTCCCCTTTTCCCTGCCAATGCTATTGTGAGTGTTTTCCATTCGTGTCTAAGGTTGGTACTGATGGGTGAAAGGTCACAATTTTGCTGCCATGTGTCTTCTGCATTGTTTCATTTCTTCTCTGCATCACTTTGATTGCTCTGTCCATCAATCCAGAATGACTGATCTTCTAAACTCCTTTGACACCTGCTTTTGTGACCAACAGACAATAAACTTTTCATATGATTTTCAACTATCTATCACTGTAGGCAACTCTGTTAGCGCAACACTGGAAGTGCTACACTGAAGAACTGCAATCTCTTCATTTGACGTAGTCTTCTTCATAAAAGCAGACAAATAAGGACAGAGAGGATGTCCGCTGTCGCCTGCTTCCCCATTCCCATCTACTATTGTTTTTATGAGTCATCGTCAACCCACAGCTTTGCAGTAACTTGTGCAATGTTGTTCCCGCATAATTAACCACAAATTGATTTCCCACGCAGTCTTAAAAACATAACACAACTTATTCTGAATGTATTCAAAGATGCCTTTCATAGTTGGGTTAAATGAAAAAAAAATGAATGCATCACATAAAACACCCCCTTAGCTTAACATGACATGATGTCTTTCTATGAACACCTTGGGGCCTTGGCTAGAATATGAAATACATTTCTCTGTATTTTAACAGTACGTGTCCACACAGAGCCAGTTGGTAATTTGAGTTTTTCTCAATTGAAACAACATAATTGATCATTTATCTCCCATTTTCTACATTTTCTCCCAAAACAGCAGAATTTAAACAATAAATCAAAACAACAAACAACAACCAACGACTTGATCCACCCAGACCTGTAGATATTTTTTGTCATGAAATTAAGGCCTTTACATTATTGTTTTAAGCATCACAGAGTTGTTGTATTATGGGCCAGGACACAGAGGCAGCGGCTGCTGGACAGTCAGACAGGCTGTGCAGGGATTATGGAGGGTTGTGTTAACAGCAGGGGGGGCAGGGAGGATGGACGGGCTGATCTGCGGAGGGAACCACCACAACATTTCACTCAGCATCTGTTCCCTCTTAGCCATGATGACAACCCTCACCCACATCAGCCATTTGCATTCCTTACATTTGACAGGGGGGGACCCTGAGTGCTTGATGAGGAAACCACACACGCCCAAGATAAACAGAGCAGAAAGATGAAGGGAAGAACGAGACGGTGCTGGAAATAGGAAAATTACTGAAGGGACCCTGCATGGGAAACATGTAAATGAAATGACAATAGCCTTTATGGATTAGCATAAAGGAAGCAAATGGTCATTTAAAAAAAAACAACCCAAAACTGACCATAGCGACCACAATAATACAGAGGGGTTCTCTCATATGATCACATCAGAAGAGGCCATCTTATGGAGCATCTACACGGGATGCAACCAAATATGACTTCATTGTAACCAATGAGCACACTGTAAATACAGTGAATAACACACAGGCAGCGATGCTATAAAGCATAGAGTTATTCTTGCAATGCACACAGCTATATGGAAACAATACAACCTTTTAACATTGTCCCTTAATTATCATAATCCACCGTCCAACATTCAAATAATAGGCTGTCTCAAATCCATCACCTGAAATAAAATAAAATCAAACCACAGAATCAAAACATTAAAAAAATACGCAGTTGGAAACCTTCCTCATAGACGTGTGAGCGTGTTTCTATTCTCATCGAAAGAAGAATCTACTCACGTCTCAGATTCACGACGACCGAAAGATGAATCGGTCGAACACACGAGCCCACGTCGGAAGAAAAACACAGATTCCTGTTGATAAGAAATATGATCCCTCGGTGTTGGCGTCGTTTATTTATTTTTTCTCTGTTTTAAAATTGCGATCATAAAAAAACAAAAAAACAATCACAATTTTCAATAGTGGGATGGACGCGACCGTGCAGCCCGTGTCGTCCCGAGCTGCGCTTTATCAGACCTGCGGGCCCACGTGACCGATTACAAACGTCACTGACGTCACGGATGACACCCCTGGCAGCTGTGACGGAGGAACCACTGCACGCGGGATAAATGAAATAAATATTATTGTTATTAGCGGCAGTAGTAATAGGTTTTCATAACTTTATAGTAGTAATAATAATAATAATAATAATAATAATAATAATAATAATAATAATAATAATATCAGCGCACACCTTGGTTCAAGGTAAAGTACAAAATCTTGTCCATTTATTTGTTTTTAGTCAGAAGTCAATAAAACTGAAGCCAATCAATTTGAAAAACTGAAAGGTCCGACTTTATAAACTATAATCAAAAATCCATATTTGAAAGAAAAAGAAAAAACACAGCTGCAACAAAAATGTGTGCATAAAATCTCAGATCATGGCGACTAGACACCAGTCTTGCACAAATCTTTGGAGATGTTCTGTCATTATTCAGATTAATTGTAATATTGAAAAAGCATCCTGAAACGTCTTTTCAAAGACGTCTTTTCATTTAGTATTTGCGTATACAAAGTTGAACTCACAACGGCATCTACGTCATACCACCTTGACCTTGTGAGCTCGTGTGTCACCACACATCCACATCTACAAACTTACACCTCCATGTTCTATGGTTGGCACTGTGCAGTCACGGTGGTCCTGGTGGTCCAGACCTGCTGTATCCTGTCTGATCCACTAAATGTTGTTTCCTTCCTTCAGCCCCCTCCTGCTCTCCCGTCATTGTCAAGTTTGGTTTCTTCGCGGCTCGTTTTGTAACCTTGTCCTGTGCAATTAGCCTGAATTGGAAATCACAGGTCAAGTCAGATTTGCTGCAGTAATGGCACGGTGGCTACTCACTTCTGTTGCACTTTGAGGCCCAAAGTTTCAGTGTATTGTCTCTAACCTGCTCGATTTTAAATAATACAGAAGTTAAAATACCCCACCACGCTTCAGTAACACAGCTTTTCTAACGTGGCAGTTTTTAGTCATTTAACATTTTAGTGATATTGTCCAGTTTTGCTTAAATTGAACTCAAGTGTTGCTCATGAGTGCATGGCACGAAGAAAACCGGCAAACAATTATATTCGTTTAAGGCACTTAGACTTGGACAATAAACATTTAGTGTCTCATGGTTGATGAAACTGAACTATTGCAGAAAACTGAGGTTAGAGACAACCTGTTTATGTACAGTCTATGGAGACAACATGGCCTGTTGTCTTGCCCTCTACTGCCCTTGTGTGGTGATTATCAAGACATACAGCTTTTTTTTTAAACTTCCAAGTGGTCGGATTTGAAATACCAGACAGCAGACAGCTTCGATATATGAGCTTTTCAGACATTTTGCTCTGTCGTCTTGATGTTGAAATTAGGTCCGCATCTTTGTAATCAAGATATCCACGCAGGAGATGCTGTGGGATAATTGATCACGACATGCACTCAATCAAAAAGTTAGACAATGGTATTGCCTTCAGAGATGTAACAGGTTGAACAGTGAGAGAATACCTTAGATGAAAAATTAAAATATATAACAAGTGGAGTGGAATACATCTGTGGATGATGGATACAGTTTGAGTTAAGAAGTTCTGGTTGGATTAAAAAAGAAAGAAAAATATACTTCCAATATGAATAACAACTGAACTCTAATTGCATGGCTAGCAGCAGCAGACTTTATCTGAGTTTTAATATGTCTCTGTGAGACTGAATTACACACAGATTGAAAGGCCCTGACTCATAATTTGCTTTTGTCTTTTTATCTATTTTGTCTGGTATCACATGTGTAGGTGTTCACAGAAAGTAAACGGGTCCAGACAGTGACCCCAGAGTATGAGAAGATCACAAAGTAATCTTTTGTTGCCCAACAGACCAAATCATTTTCAACTTAAAAGCACATTTGTTGCGACTGACAGAACTGCTGCAGCGTAATTGAAAAGCAGCCCAAGCTGGAGGTCTAACTTAATGAATAGGATACATGAAATGAGAAGGGCTGTAAGCAGTGTCAGGTGAACTGGCCCTTCAGCTGGGCCTGATTTCAAATCCGTCACTGTCGACCATCTGCCCTGTTGAACCTAGAACCTGAACCGTTCCAGTTTGGAGGGTGTTTATCATTATCTGACAATGATCTGTAAACCTCCCTGCGGAGCGGAACAACAGGAACAACATCACGTAACATACTTTGATCCCAGTGTATAGTTCAACATGAGTTCAGGCACCATGGATCAAACACAACACAGACAAAATTCTGTGGGCGTAACACTCAAAACCAGGAGAATGTAATGATGGAGCCTGTGATGAGGCCTCTCAGTAACTACAACACCACTGCCGTCAAAAAATGAAAACAGAGCATCTGAGAGGGAAACGTCAGTTACAAAAATTTGAAAAGGGGCTAACTTTGAACTATTTGTTATTTCACCGACACACCGGGCGATCATTTGTGCAAACACAACGAGAAAGTGGTGAATTAGTTTGTCTTGTTGGACTTAAAAATATGATCCACACAACAGTAGAGTGAGAAGAACTTGAGCTTTCCTATCAAACATGTGACATACTCAGAGACAGAGAGACAAGGAGCAGCATCTTCTGTTTTCATTCAGGATCTTCACTTGTCACTGCCTTTAAAAAAAAATCAGTTGTGTTATGAGTTATTTTTGAGATGGGAGTCAATCCAGTGGGAGTCAATCCAGATTTTTAAAAAATCAGATGAAACTACTTTATAATGGTCTGAGCCTATTGTTGATGATAATTTACATGGTCAAAATTCATTAAATTTTTAAATTCATATCATTTTTCAAACACTGGCTCCAGATTTACCCAGATGTCATCCAAAAAAATGCTTTCCCATGACAACCCCTGTCACTGTTTTAACAATAAGCAGGGTTTAAAAAGAGAAACGTTCACAATTTTTCAAGCTCTTGTGCCGTTCAAAACAGACTTTCGGTTTCATTCTTTCCTATTGCAAAACAGGAGCGTGATCCAGAAAATATTTTTCATAAAACTTTGGTCAGTATATGAGCTTTGAAAATGTTCCTGTTTGAATGTAAGACTGTAAAACTAAATATTAGTAGACTAGTAGGCTATTTCGTGGTGTAAGTCACAATTCAATTTGTCACTTATTTTGAGAATTAAAAAGAATAGTAAGGAGTTAATGTGGAATGTGATCATCTCATTCACATATGGAGGTGTCATTATCGAATTCATGCTTTTCCATAATGAACAGAGTTGCCGGTTGTGGATCGATCACAACGTGAAAAAGTTAGGTCCCACCGAGATTTGAACTCGGATCGCTGGATTCAGAGTCCAGAGTGCTAACCATTACACCATGGCACCACATGATGGTTGAGAGGGCACAACTTTGTATAGATTCTTTTGTGATAGTACATTATGTGTCTGTATGTATTTGTTATTTGAATTAGTAAGAAAACAGCCAGCGAGAAGAAACGTAAGTACTATCACTGTTTACAACCCTTCACCCGCTGTCACACTGTCTCTCTGCACGCCCCCTGCCGGAGAGAAAGAGCACCTGCAGGTTTATATACCAGGCCACGTGCATGACGGTTATTCTTAATTCAAGCTCATAAACGTTTAGTGGTTGAAGTTTGTGATGCTGTCGGGATGTGTTGCATTGTGCACAGAGGTGTTTCTGTTACTCAGCCCACTGATATTAACAGAGTGGGCAGGCGTGAGTGTTTTCATGTAGGGACTAAAGATTAATGACCATGGAGTTTTACCTTTGAGACTGTAAGGGCTACAGCCTGATTATAAACTGGTAGCCAAGTCGAGCATGACTAGATTGTAAATGCATATGGTGACTCAGTGTTGAATATAAATTGGCATTAATGTGCACAAACATAAGCAGTGTGATAAATAATAACACCTCTGTAGGTCTGGAAACTGCCGATTTATACATGAGGAACTAACACAGTGTTTCTATTGACAATAGTGTCAACTAATTATATCGGTATATTATACCAATGAAAAGGGCATTTCAGAGAAACATCTGCTGTAACGTCAGCTCCAGTTTTGATGTTGTTGGCCTGAGGGTAACTGGCAACAACATTCTTTCTATTTCATGTATGGAGAAAATAATAATCTCTGGGGACCTCAGCTTTGAACTAATGTGGAAATAAGTGTAAAGTATAATCATAGAGTTCTCCATCATGCACAGACCTCTTTAATTTAGGCAAAGCTTTTTGTCCTTAGAAAAACTGTCCCACACATTTTTTGAGGGAATATTCAGGTATCGTGTGGAGATATGAACATTTTGAAGGGGGAGTTTTAGACACCTTTACCACCCTGGCTCTCAACAGTCAATGTCAGACTGAAAGAAAAGGTGAAAGGTTATCCAGTTGCAGTGTGGTCAGCATCCAGGTGCAGTCTCTTGAGAATAAACCAAAACAACAAGGTAGCCTCTTCTCAGTGGCAGCTTTGTCTTTGAGTGTAATTTTTTTTTTACCTGAGAAAACTTTTAAACGGAACAGTTCATGCAGCGATTTAATTCGGTGAAAATACGCAACAGATTAGGAATAATTTAAGTATCCGTCACATTACGTTGATATAGGAACAGGAACAGAGGAGAGGTGAGTTGGCTCTCTCCCCCTCATTCCTTTTGTTTCCGTGTGTGTGTGTGTGTGTGTGTGTGTGTGTGTGGCGAGTCAGCCCCCCTCCTGTTCCCAATCATCCCGCGCACCTGGAGTTCATCCAGTAATGGGCGCTGCAGATGGAGAACACAGACCCCGCCTCATCACTTCATTCTCCTCCAGACTATTCCTCCACTGCAGTGCTACCGGCGCCACGACCTGCACTCCTTATTTTGTTGATTTCATTGGTTGGCCCAAACCTGTAGCCTAACCTGCCTCAGGTCCATTGCTCTCAGCTGCTTGCTGGACTCGCCTAAGTGTCTTGTTTGCCACTTCTTCTCTCCGTCGTCCATTCTGGCTCAAACTACAAAACCCTCACATTTTTCCCGTTTGCTCTAAATCTACTGATGCATTGGCTTGTAACCTTTTTACCTTCAAGTCTCTTTGAGTTCTGCTTTTGGGTCCAAACAACATCTCTTGTCACATACTGTCAGGATGCATTATTATGCCTGAAATATAAATGTCTTAGCAAAGAAAAACAAATATCTTCCGCTGAGACAGCTGATGCTAAATCAGAAATTATGGCACAAATGTGGACAGGATTTCAGAATCTAGAATTCCATAAAAGTTAAAATTTACATTATTTAATGATACTCTGCATTGGCATCTGACAAACAATTTCCCGGAAAGGCTAAACAATTAATCAAGACTCATGAAATAAAATAAAAAGGACGTTGTTTTCTGTCAAGCTCCTGTGCAGCAGTATTTACATCTGCCTTTGAATTTGAGAAGTGGTTTCAGAGCCTTTTCAGGAAAATGTGATCTGATTTTCATCAGCTGCCAATCCAACAGTAAGAAATTAACCTAATTAAAATCCCTGTTTGTAGTCTTTAACTCTTTCCCCTTTTGAGTGGAGACATCAGACTATTTGAGTGTTGAGAGCACATTCAACAAGCTGCACCTCAATCTAAATCTCTGATCGCTCACCTCGCTGCAGTCGGTGTGACCTCGTCTTTTCATGCTCCTCTGTTGCTCTCTGAAGCACTTACATGTATCCGGTCCATTGGCTCCTTGATCTAATGGCTGCATTTCCTTTCAGTGGTGCATCACTCAGGGCCTGTTGGCTGTCAGCTGGGCCGCATGTCCGTCATCTGTGGAGCTAATAGAAACTACTTGTCCTCACCAGCATTAGAAGCCTCTACCGCCTCCTATAAAATGAACATCCCTATTTTCAGTAAAGACAACGTTCTAAATAATCAGCCTCAATGGCTCTGCGTCTTATAAATCAAACATACTGCAATTCAGGCTTATCATTAAACACACATTGTTTTTACTACACGTTATGCATGTTTTCACAATTTTAACGTAGTGTCACCACATACCTGAACCAGTAGTCCGCGTAGGGCCTGGAAAAGACCGCAGTCCTGTAACACTGTAATATTTCATTTGAACCACTTTTATGTTTCACACTGCTGTGTATGATGCAAAACCATGCATGTAATGTGAGGCAATGCACAAATGCCACAGATCAGACAAACATATTTTATAGTTGCAACCCTGGAATGTTTGGTGTGTGCTTTCTTTTGAAGTGTTAAAAAATAAAAGGGTGATTCTGAATAAACTGTAAATGTCCAAACATCTGAAGAACAGCTTCACACAGTATTAGAATAATAATTCGGTTCAAATCACAAACTGTACAGCACAAAGAACCCTATGGTTAATAAATCTTGTAGTTGTCACTTCTCACAATGCCTGTTTAACATGAAAGCTCTTGGACAAAATGTCCCCATTCATGAATTTGGAAGATGTGTAAAGAAAATAATGTGTGGCCAAAATCTTTCTCACCTAAAGACTCAAAACATTGTGACACTTGGTATCTGAGGCAGAAGTAGACCAGATACTGTAAGCACTTTACAGACTTGCATTACATGTCTTCTTTGTTAAGAGTGGACTTCATTCGCCAGCAACCAACAGTCAACATTCATTTTCATGACATTTTAATATTCAGAGCTAGAGATGAAGAGAGACATGTCCCGTCTTACACTTGACACGAGATGTGAATTCATTAAACTCGTCTTCAATCTCTCCAGGGTATTAACCTGACTGAAACAGAGTTCTGATGGCAGAGAATGCTTTAATTTGAAATGTATGTACCAAAACAACAAGCAGCGTTGATATGACAGCAACTGGAAAAACCTTCCCCAGAGGAAAAACGGTCACATAAATTATGATTCACTGTCACCACACTGGTCAAAGATGGTTAAAGATCATGTCCAGCACTAATGAAATGCTGTCTGGGCATCGATTGTCAACATGTTATTGCTTCTACAGAGGGTGAAATGGAATTCACACAGTGAATTAGTAAATCCAGTTCAATAAATAAGCTAATTAGCCTGATACAAACATAAAACTTTTTTTTTTTTAAATGGACTTTTTTTTTTACATATAGTTCCCTTTGTAAATACTGCACAGGGTATTTGTAGGTCGAGAATTGGTCAGATGGAACCTTATTTTTCATTTACAATCTGACATCGAGAGAAAGAACATTTTAAGTAACTTCAAAAACGGTTCACAAAATGACACTGATCATCTCACAAGAAGATAAATTGTGTGTTATCTACATCAGTGGGTATCCGTTACCTGATCATGCTCTTCTTTTTTTTTATATCCTAGTGTCACATTGATAAAGATTCACCATCACTAATATAAATTCATAAATAAACAATTAGGTTTATAAATACAAAACGTAAAAGGTAAAAACAATCCCTTCTTAACACCCAATATTTAAAAAAAAAAAAAGTAAACCAATACATTTGCAAGAAAATACTTTCACATATAAATCAACACAAGATCAGAGTAGTTCATCAGTGAGGGGTCAAATCCAAACTTCAGACCTACAGTATGTGTGTAACTCAGTAATGCCATAAACGCATGAACACTGATGACCTGAATACATCTCCGGATACACTGGGCCTCATTACCACTGCAACTTAAAAAAGAAGCTCCCAACTTACAAGAGATCACACTGAGTGTGTGATCATTAAGTGAGTGAGGATGAATAAAGTACCATTACAATATCTTATTATTTATCCATGCTTTATCTGACTTGGTTCACTCTCATCTAGGTTTCCATGTTTCACATTTAGAACAGTGTTCTCTACTATATGAGGATCATGATCACTTCATGTCAGCTGTGCTGGAGTCTGCAGCCGCTGCACACGGTGAAGAACCATAAACTCCGGTGTCTCCACGTAATGAATCCTTGCCTGCTTTCACATGGTCAAGGTTGTTGTACCTTCCTTCCTGTGGGGGAAATCACTTTGGGGGTTATTATAAACACTTCACTGCTTTTGAATAGTAAACATATACCATGGGCTAAAATGAGTTTGAGTCTAGCTCTCTCTCTGTAAATAATCTGTCCAAACAATCCATATATGCCGCCACTGATGCTGTTTGGAACAATTATGTTCCACTTCAGGAGGTCCATAAAGAGGCCGGGGCAGCAGTTTGAGAGATCAGTTCTAAAGGAAAATAAAATGGACGGATGGTCGCTGGTGAGTGGGACTCTCTTTTCTCCCCTCCCTCCTTCAGGGCCACAGAAAGATTGTGAGCGAGGGAGCCAAAGAGAGCAGGGTCTGGAGGAGCTGTGGCTCTCGCTTCATCTCAACATCTCAGTATCTACATCAAACGCACACGGAGACAGAGGGAGGGCCGTTGGTTGAAAGTTGGCTGAATGCTGCCTGGATGCTGGCACGCTGTCAGGGCCAGGTGGAAGGTTGGGCCCCTCTAGAGCAGGGAGCTGGGGCTTTCTGGGGCTGGCGGAGGTGTGTGTGTAGGGCTGTGACGCATGGGCAGTATGTCATAGTGGCTTGGGATGTGGCTGCTGCGGGGAAGGTCATAGGGGCTCTGGGAGAAACCGGTCGCCATTCCATTAGGTCCTTGCAGGACGCTCACGGTCGGCTCTGTGATAGTTTGGTAAAGAGGGGAGGAAAACAGTAGGAGAAGAACATAAGACTCACTGAGGCTGAAGAGGGGCATGCATGGGCTGAGGGGGGGAACAAGCGAAAAGGAGAGGTGCGTGGAATAGAGAGGCAGCTCACACTTCCTCTTATCAAGGCTTACAAAGTCCGTACAGGCTCGCAGCAGGGGACATGACCAGAGAGGCCATAAGCTGCAGGACCCTGCTGGGCTCCACACATCACAGCAACAACACACTCACCAACATCATAGACATTCCTGCTTGCACTGCCCAGGAGGGTGGCAGTGCCTCCAAAGGGCACTTCGCGGTGGGAGGGGGACTTCATCTCCACGTAGCTGCTCTCTGTGTGCTTGCAAGCAATCCCTGGTGGGTCTCTAATGGTGGCATATGGATTCTCACTATTCAGGGAGCAGGAGCTGTTGCTGCACATGGAGCCCTTGATATAATCTGCAGCAGCCACGAGACAAAGACATATTCAGTATCAGCAAAGATGAAGAGATTGTCATTTTTAATTATGGCTGTGGTGTTTAATGCTAGACTCTGATATCCCAACTAGAATTTAAATAGACACCGCAGTGTGGCCTGGAGAACAAACTTCTTTTGTTTCTGACAAGTGACTAATGGTGGTATATAGTAATCACAGTAAAGAGGGGAGCGAGTGGAAGGCTCATCTCATCCATAACAGTCTCATCAGCCTGATAAGAGGCCTCATTAGAGACCGCAGCAACGCTCCTTTAGACCCTCGGGTCCCTCAAATTCACCACCGACTGCAGTGTGGGAGACAAAGTGACGTATCAGGCACTGAGCCATAGAGAGCAATTACCCTTGGAACAAAACCTCAGCCCACCATGATCTTGTCCAAAGTGCAGAGAGTTTTCACATAAATCAGAGGATATAAGGACATGGGATATTGAGTCACAGAAATAGCAGTTCCTCAGTCAGAGGGATAGAAACCAAATGGGGAAACTGAAACAGGGGCTCTTGAACATAAAAAGGATTTTGTGATATTGGTGCTGGTGAACACACACACACACACGCGCACACAGTTGTTACAATTAATGATTTACCTTTTCTCGACCCTTTTTGTGTCTGTGTCTCCCCCTGTTGAACATCTGTAACAAATGTCAAAACATGAAAGTCAAACATGACATATGAATCCCCTCAATGTGCAAAGGTTGACAGGAAATATCTCATTAAAGTAAAATGTTGATTTTTTTAAAGAATATGAGGAATATGAATGTTATTGCATGTTTCACTCGCTTGTTACCACATCCCCCCGAGGCTTACAAGCTTATATAACCAGTTGTGTACACAAATAACAATACATCATGAATAGAATACAATACACGCACAACTTTTTTTTCGAGAGAGACTTGTCATTATGATCTTTGTGCTTTAACACAAACTGGAATGTGCAGATCAATGTGCAGTCTGACTCTTTAATCAAGCATGACAAAGCATACATTGTAGATATTTAGATTCTGAACACAAGGATGGTTTTCATACCAGAAGTAACATTTTTTTTTACAATCTATTTCACTTTAAAACACCACAAATCAAGAGACTACCAGCAGGATTTATTTATATATATATATATATATATATATATAGAATATTATATTGGTAGAACATTTTTTCATTTAACCCTGCTTATATTTATACAATTATATTCATATTTAATAAATGGTTTAAACACTTATATTATAATGTAGTTGTAAGATGGTTACATTTATAAATGCACAGTAGTTGTCAATGATTATATCTCCTCCTATTAAGACATATGTCATATTATTGGAACTGTATTTTACTCTATTGCCATTCAATAAGTTTATTCACCAGTGTCCACATAAGGGAGTACAAATATATTAACAAACACTTGTACCTGCTTAAAAACTGTGTTAAAAACTAATTATTGAATGCTTATATACAGCTTATAAATTTTAATGTGGGTGTTAAAGTTAAGTGTTGAGATATCAGCTATTAATAAGTTAATTTACTATTACAATTCATGTTCTATAATCCACAGACCAGGACTGCACTGCTTGACCCAGTTCAAGTCATCACAGAGAAAATGTGAAAGTGAAAGAAAACTAATGAGCTCACGTTGACCCCTTTTCACCTCTGCTCCAGTGATTTCTCTGTCCCACCCGCATATCTTATCAAAATCAGAGCAAAGGTTATGTCTAACAAGAAACCCCTGGTTCATCTTCATTCACAGCAGGGTAGCTATGTCCAGGCAATACGAGCGTTTTTGCCCTTGAAGTGAAAGTCTTTTACGGTCAAAATTCAGTGTGTATGTGGTGTGTCATGATCAGAGAGAGGAAAACCCACCTAGGTCATTAAGGTTGCAGTAGGCTCTCCACTCGGAGCCGTTTCTGCTTTTCAGGGTGCTTGACTGCGAAAGGAAGAGCACAGTAGTTTGGTGTTGCTTTATTCCGTAGCATGTCATTTGGATGTATTTTATGGAAATACACATGAAGAGTGGTCATACTTTGAGGATCAGGGTACCATCCAAGTTGCTGGAAATGGTTGATACAACATTACACTGAGCCACTGTGTGATAACTAGGGTTGGAGAAGCACTGGCCACTGCCACTGCCACTGCCACTGCCGCTGCTCTGATTGACCTCTGCAGCACTGGTCCTCATTGCTACAGTACTGCCACAGTCTGAGGGTTCAAACGACAGGTTTAGAAGATTGAAAACTCAATGTGTGTACTTAATATTTTTTTCGCACTCTCTTCAAAAGTACTGAAATACATGGATATTTTAACGTGTTTGTTTTTACCTACAATAAATCACCTTGAAACATTGAAAAATACATATTGAATTAGTTGAAAAATGTTTAATACTACTTAGTCAAAGTAAGCAAGTCTCAAATACATCTTACCTGACAAGGAATAGTCAGTGTTGTTGATGTGCATTGCCTGTGTGTAGGACACACTGGGCTGGATCTCGTGGCCCTTGTCCCTCTGTCTCTGTCTGTACCATACAAACAGACTGAGCATGGCCATGATGATGAGGAGGAGAAAGATGATGCCCATGACAGCCCCCGCTGAATGACGCTCCGAGCCCCGAGCTGGGCTAATTTTGGTATACGGGTTCAGCTCCTCCATCATCAGAGCTGCTACAGAGAAAACACAGAAAGTGAGTCGTTTAAACACTGTGTACACATATGTGGTTGAGTGATCACACACTGGAGAGCCTCGATCATCTCGATCACCTCTCACCTTGATCGCAACGGATGCCTTTATATCCAGGGCTGCAGTAGCACGTTCCAGTCACATAGTCACAGGTAGCATTGTTCAGGCACTCACACAGCTGCTGGCAACCATATCCAAATGTGCCTGCTGGACACTCTGCATGGGAGAGAGGTGCATTACTAAATCCATCAAAATTTAAGCACTTAGAGCGTGGGAGCCAAAGTGTTTGTAGAACACATACACACAAAAAACTCTTATCCACCGGGTAATTTTGCTCAGAGCTAAAAATGTGCTGGGCCTACTCAACTCTGCTCACAGCTCGTCCCAATGAAACCTGTTCGGCAAGCGCACTGGCCAGTGACGTGGTCACAGTCTGCGCCATTTTGGCAGCGGCAGACTTCAGAGCAATCCCTGCCGTAGAACCCTGAAGGACAGCCTGGGATGGTGATGCATAAAGTGTTGGGGTGGGAGGGGTGGATAAAACAAAGAGAGGGGAAGACAATGTAAAGAATCAAGGTCATATTGCTAGGGAAGAGGAAAATCAATACTATTCTATGTCAGCATACTCAGTAAAGGACAATGAGAATGAGAGGAAATGAAATGTTTCCTGCTTCAGCAGAAAATGCATTTATGCTGTTAACATAATAAAGAGGTTCAGATAAAGAACAAGACAACTGGAATTTGTAAGACATAAAAGGAACAAAAACACTTTAAACAAATTGTATTTCCATGCAAATTAGCAGGAAGATTGAGCAAAAAACAAACAAAACTGAGTAAACTCTTGGTGGTGATAGATAATGGAATTCATATTAGTGGACTGATGTTGATGATCCACATTTTTCTTGGCTGAATGACTGGAATGTACAATAAGAAAAATAATGAAGTGACCATTAGTTTTATTTTGATTTTGCTCCCTCTAAAAAAGAAAACTTGTATGTGAAAAGTTAATATCATCCATTTGCCAAGTTGTGTCAGTAAAGAAAAACTACTTTCCATTTGTCATCTGCTGCAGTTGTGTTGGACTGCCAGTAGATGACAGTGTGTGTCTGCTGACTGGATGGAAGAGACTCACGCTGTGTACAGTAGAGTCCGGTCCAGCCGGGGCTGCACCTGCACTCCCCATCGTAGGCACTGCACTGGGCTCCGTTGTGACAATTACATGAGTTGAGACAATCAGGGCCCCAGTGCCCAGAGGGACAGGCTGCAAATGCCAGAGACACAAGCTCATGGTCACACACTCACCCATACGAACTCTATAGTTAACATGCATGCATCCATGAAGCAAATAGGTTTTTGAGGAAATGCCTAGATATTCTCTACACATACATACAAAAGTCCAACATAAATATCAATCCCTGCTGAATATCCAGCGTTATCTCTATCTACCTGAAGCCCATAATTTGTGCTATATGCGCTCAAATTTATGTCAGGATGAATAACCCAAATGAAAGCAATGATTATTTTTTACTTCAAGCAGTTAATGCAATAAAAAAAACAAAAACACACATCAATTTCCCACAGCATGGCCTCTCAAAGTTTTGCTAATGATCTCTGGCCTACAGTGCTGTAAATCAAAGAGCATAATGCATCAGGACAATCATTTAAGCAAGCTATGTTTTACATCAGCTGGGGCCGAGGGTAGCTCTTGGAGTATGTAGGATCATGAAAATGTTTCATGTGTATGAAGGTATAAGTGAGAAATTAGGAGTGGAGACAGACAATGAGAGGACAATGAAAGAAAATAAGTAAATTAAACAAAGCAGGAAGAAGAGAAGCCATACCCTGAGAGCAATCCTCTCCAATCCAACCAGGGAAGCATTGACAGGAGCCATCGATAGGGTTGCAGGTGCCGTTGTTGGTGCAGAGGCAGATCTCAGCGCAGGCCCTACCATACCTGCCACTTGGACACACTAAAGTACATAAAAAAAACAAAGCATCACTTTAAGAAACAACCCTGATCTACATATTGTCACTTAAATGCAAAGACTAAAAACCCTGTAACATTATGACATCAAACTTGGACAGACTATTGCGAGCACTTTCATACAATCAAACTTCATTCTGTGAAAGGTCTTGTAAACATATTTCTCTAATGGATGCTATTGTTCTTTATGAGTCGACATGAGGTGAAGTGATGACGAGGAGTCGATCACTGCTTCTGGTGGCACAACTGCCCCATTTTTAGTCACTAGAGTGGAATGAGTGATGTGCCACAGAATTAAAATAGACCATGTACACAGACCACAGTATGCATTTTTTATGAAATTAATATTTCAATGCTCTCTGGCACCATTCAATAAAAGATGTCATTTCCAATGAAACCTCCATTGTGTTTTCTTGTTGGACCATGGGACAAATTGAACCAAGGTGTATCTAACCATCAGGATCAGGGAGCTGCAGTGCCAGCACATACATCAAAGGTCTCGCATAAAGAGAATAGCCCAGCGTTAGAAATATCAGATAAGGTTGCTGACTGTAAAAGAGATGGGTCAAACTCATTTTCATGTGGAGTGATTTTAATGATTACATTTCAACTGGCTTTCCCCTCTTCTTGAGCTCTTTCAAGCTCCTTCAAGCAGGTTGTCATTAGGCCATGAGGTTGGCTCCCCCATACTGCTGCTTCTGGGGATTCAAGCCTCAACACACCAGGAGAGCTTCATTAGGCTGGGATTTTTGTGTGATGGACAGAAGAAAAGAGGGACGTCAATGGGGCTCAACAAGAGGAGAATGTGCATGTTGTTGGCCACCTTCGTCCCTCGTGGACCGACGCCTGCTCAACAGTAATTACAGTCCAGACAAATTAGGACTGGCTCTCGTTATTTCTTTTTCCTTTTCCTTCAGCTAACCTATTAAAATTTTATTTGTAAGACATTGCTCAAAGCCATGAAAGAGAATTTGAAAATTTCCCCACTGCCTTTCTGTAATTTATAAAGAAAATAGTAAATTATTAGACGTAAAACCTACACTATATTTTAGGTATATTTCCTCAACACAGTGATGGAGATTTTTATTGCACATCATGTGGCCACTGACAAACCAGTCAATAGTTGATAAATATAAAGGCTATACTTTAAGTCATCCTATTTAGTATTTATATGCAGTATCTAAACATTTTATAAACATTCATAGCTGTATCTATCTAAACTGGCATTTTTAAGTCCATTTTAATAGACAGGTCCTGAAACGACTCGTCAGTAGTCCAGCCGACACTTCCGCAAGATGGTGACATCGCCATCTTACGGACATGCATAAACCATGGTTAACGGCCAGTCTGGCACATCCCCAACTTCCTAATTGCGCTGGGAGTGGTTGACCAATCACAACAACGTGGAACCAGCTGATCAATCAGAGCAGTCTGGCTTCATTGGGAAGGGGGCTGGCCTTAAAGAGACAGGAGCTAAAATCAAGCGTTTCAGAGAGAGGCTGGAAAGAGGAGCTGCAGGAATGGACAGCATGAGGAAACTGACGTGTTTACTGAACATTAGAGCATGTAAAGCTTCTCAAGTGATAACCCAAATTAACATTACAAACATGAATATGAGCATTATATGTCTCCTTTAAATCCAAAATAAAAATATTAGACCCGTCTTTCTAACTTAACTAACTGACACATAAAAACTGATCTAATAAAAACATTATATGATAATAACCTTCTAAAAACGTAATTTTCGAGATATCAGAAGGACACAAAGGTGTTAAAATGATTATTGACTTGTGTAAAATCCTAATGTCTATCTTTTAGGTCCAGATGTCAAACACATCTAGACCTAAAATAAGGAACTGTAAGGAAAGAAGTTGAATGTTTTCTGTTAGCAACATCTTGCAATGTGATTAAAACGACATTGCATGGTTTACAAATTTAAAAAGAAAATAACCAGAAAAAACACATGCACATGTGTCATGTCTTTGACTGTTTACATGCCCCTCTCTTTGCAGAGTAGGGAACAGAGCCTTTTTCTTCAAGTATCATTTGTCTGAAAAAGTGGGTCTCGGCAATATTCAGACTCCTGTTGAAGGTTGATCTTTTTTTATCTCTCTGTTGGTCTGGCTTGCATTGATAATAGTCATTATTCAAAGTTTCAATGCTAAGAAGCCTGTGGGAATGGCGGCAGGTCTTCCATTGGTCTTATTAGAGCCAGTAAGTACAGCAAGGACTGTACAACAATGTACTGAGGTCTTCACACAATACTGTCAAAGACAAGGTCCATTATCATGTAACTGAATCCCAGAATATTATTTTAGAGTATATAGAGATATTTTAGTCATCAGCACATAATAACCTAATAATTTTGTATATATTACACATGTTTGCCATATGTTGTTGTATTAAAAGCAAATGTATTTATTAAAAATGTTTACAAAATGTTTTTTGTATTTCATGCCAAGACAAAATGTCAGGACATTTTCAGATGTAAATTGTATTATTACCATTCTCCAGTAGCAAAGACTAAAACTTCCCAGTGAATGAATTTAAAAGTTAATGAAACAGCAGGGAAAGGTCAAAGGGACACAGACAGCTACTCGCCTTGGTTGCATAGAGAGCCAGAGAAGCCGGACAGGCATTCGCAATGGCCCGTGATGTGATTGCAGGGCCCGGTGCTGTGGACGCACTGTGGACACGACTGGCTGCAGCGGTGCCCGTAGAAGCCGGGAGAGCAGACTGCAGAGTGGGGCAGGAGAAGAAAAGGAATCAGTCAACAATGTAGGATGGAACAAGAGACATATAATAATGACACAAGGCATGACAAGAGTGATCAAGGGAGTACAGAAAAAAAATGAAGGCTGGAAGAATTAAAGCAGAAAAGAGGAGGAGAGGGAGCAAAGGGAGGGAGGAAGAAGAAAAAGTCGGTCTGTATTGTAATCACTTCGCTTCATCTGCTGCCAGAGAGGGAACAGTAAAATAGTTGAGAATTGTGAATGTCTGTTTTGGGTAGTTTTGCAAATGTCAGGAAACACATGACTATATAAGAATAATGAGGATTTTATTGAAAGAATGTGAACCAAGGTTTATTCAAAAGGCGTTACGCGGATAAAAGAGTGTTGATAGTGCAACCATGATAACAGGCTGTAATTATTATTAAAAACATTAATTCCATTCAAGCGAGGGCCATACAAGTCTGTTTTATGTTCATAATCACACAGTGGTTTTGGAAAATTCCTTCTGCACCAGGTTTATTCAGAAATATTAACCATTTAAGAACTGACAACACCCACACTGCGTTTGAGAAACTAAGTTTACCTGTGTGATTTGATTTCATTAGGACGTTCCAAGTTCCAACAAAACACCTGACGACTAATCATTTCCTCTAAAACACAAACAGACACACACACACACACACACACACAAACACTTGCACACGCACACGCACCATTCCTTACATTCAAACTGATGTTTGCAGGTTTGTGACAGTGAATTTCTCTTCCAATCAGTGAGCTCATCACTTGAGAGCGACTTCAGACGGACCTCATTCAGAAACCAGAGATGGCACTCCCAGTGAGCATGCCCTCTGATGAGCCATGGCTGAAGACTGTGAGTCTCCCACTGAGGGGTGGTTGCTGAGGACATGGTAGGGGGTTGAAGTGTGTCTGTGTTTGTGCCTGCATGTGTGTGTTTCTGTGGGTTGCTGTAGGGGTGAAGACGTTGTTATTAAGTGATGGCAATGATGAAGGGTTTACACTCAAGAAGTTATGGCCGACAACGAAGTGCTTCTCCTCAGCAGGCTCCACCTTCGACAATCCTTCAGAGAAGCAAGGTCAGTTCTGTGATTAGGTTTGTTGCTACGCCGCTTTCAGTCTTGTGCCAATATTTCTCTGAGTGGAAATAGACTTTTTAGGCATAAACTTGTCATTGTGATGTTAAAACTGATTGCACAGTGTAATGTCGATAGATAAACGAGACCAATTCGAGCTTACATTGGTCCACTATAAGTCTTGCTTTCACCATGTTATTCTCTTGGCCACTGGGATGCATTTTTTGCAGAAAAATTACGACTTGATTTACGGCAGAAAGGAACTTCGTTACCCATTGTGTAGAGAAGAGAATAGCAATCTCCGAGTATCTATCCCCAGTGATGAAAATGGAAGACGGTTGAACAGTCAAATTGACAAAAAACAGCCTCCCAAGAGAAAAAAGAATCCTACTGATGGAGAAACAAATGCAAGAGAAGAAGGAGTGTGATAGAAAAAGAGTGAACCTCAGACGGGCATTCGCTCCATGGAGAGAGCTCTGGAACTAGAGAGGCTTAAAAAAACGACTTGCAGTTTGCCTTCGTACAAATTAGGATTTTTACAGTGGCTTTCTGCTTTGGACAGTATCCAGGCTGCTGGCATGGAGTTCACCGTGATGCTACCACTACCGCTAGTTAACGTAAGGATCTTCAGTTTAAATGCTTCTTCTGACCAAACAATGATACCAGCCAGAGCCACGACAGTTGTCTGTTGCCTCTTTAAAAAATTGGATACAAAGGAGGTTGCTGAGAGAAAAAGAAGGAGACTCACTTCTTTTGCAGGACGTCCCTCTGTACCCAGGTGCACACACACATGTGCCGTCCTCTGGAGAGCAGGATCCTCCATTCTGACAGGAGCAGGTGACTGAACAGTTTGGTCCCCAGAAGCCTTGTGGGCACACATTATCGCAGTGGATCCCTGCAGGCACATTACAATGGTGGATATTCAGCAAATGCACACTTAAAGGGAAAGACTTGTATGATGGAATCTTTTAAATAGTCTGTAATTTGCAGGAACACATCATCACAGGACAACATTCACAATGCCTTATCACAGCAGTTCTGCGGAGGGTTATTCACCCAGCATGGATCCTTGATTGATTTTAGTCCTGAATGAAGAAGCTGTAGTTTTCTTTTTTTTTTATAGTTCAGCCCACCCTTTCAGACTCTGTTTCTCCTTTCCAAATGTATTTTATTTGTGATCTGCCTGGGGCTCCCTGCCAGTGCTCTGTGTTGATTAACAGGGTTGGGTCTCCAGAGAGGCCAGGCTTGTCTCCCATTCTCTTTCAGCAGAACCAGGGTAGTGTACAGAGCCGAAGGAAAGTATTCAGGCTACAAGAGCACTGTCTGGAAGTGTCACCGTGTGTTTGCCGCAGCACCAACCAACAAACGCAAAACACCGCATCCATACTGAGCTCGCACTGCGCACATGGATGCATGAACAAATCCATCAGCAGCACGTTGTCTCTCAGCCATAACTATGCTTTCCAAAAACTAAGGGGCAAAATCAAATATCCTGTCTGCATATGCACACAGGTTCTGAGAATGAAATATATCACTGCAAACACAAACGATTGCACACGCAGGGACACATAGTCACTCACTCACACACATGCGCCCAAACTCTGCAACCTTTCAAGCAGCTGCCTTTACTTCGAAGCTTCATTTGAAATTTCCTTTGAATGAGAATATCTGAGAATGGTGTGGCCATTAAAGCAGCATTAGTGCAGTACCTTTGAATTAAACCTGGACTAAACTCTGGGGACTGACGTTATACAGTAACCAAGGCGCCTTAGGGCTTGAGTGAGGGAGAAATAGAGAGGAAATGTTGGCGCTGATGAGGAGGGGGCATGGTAGCCGTGATTTAGTCGGAAGTCAAGCCATGGACTTCAAAAGGAGGGCAAGGCTTGTGCAAGTGTGTTTGAGGTTCTGCTAGGCCAGGCAGAAAAAAAAACAGTGACTGCCTTTACTGTCAGAAAATGAATGCGGACAGAGCATCACACATTTCAGTCTAATGGTGACAAACAGAGGGGCTTTGGATGCCTAGTGAGGAAGAAGAAGAAAGAGTTAGAGAAGCCAGAATTGAAGTCTCTTCAAAGGAGGCTTTTCCCTGAGAAGTGCCAGAGGTCCCATTATCCAGTTTGTACAGAGTGTGCAGGGCAAAGCAAACCTCTCTCTCCCTCTCTCTCCCTCAGTGCATGTAAACACACATGCATCACCTGGTCTGCGAAATAGACTAAAATCTCTTCAGAAATAAAACTGGTGTCCTATCTAACGCGGAATAGTACGGAGCCCCTGCACCAAGTGTTTACTCCCAGAGCACTCTTTTGAATCTTTGCTGGCTGATGTCAGGCTTACGACAGTCCAGCAACAACTGTGTGGGTCACAGACAGCTTAGCCACTTACCCGCACACACTTCTTGAGTCAACCTTCTTGGCAGTTTACACAAACCTCACAATGAAACACAGAAAGCAAGTTGACAGCAAAGAAGGATGCCTTACCAACTCTGGGGCTTGTGTTTCTGTAAATAGCCTTTTAATTCTATTCCTGATTTAGTCCCGTAACGGATCTCAAAGTGTCCTCTCCCTAGGTGCTCTTTCCTTCAGAGAGCCTACTTTCAAGCCTTGAGGATTCAAATATGTATGTGTTTGTCTGGCCCACTGGGCTGCACGCTGCCCCCAGCCTTGCACCCTGGTGACTCAATTAAGGCCGACAGATGGTCCCGACCTGTGCAGGATTCAGAGCATGAGAGCCCCGTTTTGCCGGAACCGTTCTTGCAGATAATAAAACCCACATTGTTTCCCAGAATAAATGCCCCGAGCTCAGGAGGCTGAATGGAATGGGCTCCTGAGAACTCACAGGCTTGACCTTTCCTACTGAATCTATTCCTTCCCTGTCTGCACCTCTCCAACCAGGCTCAGAGACCTGGTCCTGAGCTAACCCCGTGTATTTGACATTCAGATGCGATGCTCCATTTCTGAACATAATGATCCTCACCCTTGCTGTGACATTCATTCTTTCCTTTTCTCCTGATCTTCCACTGTACGCAAATGTTTGATATGAGAAGAAACAAATAGCAGACATATGTTCGTGGAAAATTTGGGTCTCGAGGGGATCAGAGTTCAAACAGAGAGCCTGAGAAAGAGTGAATCCTCTAATGAATAAATATGGCAGTTGGTTCAGTGAGAATTCACAACAACTTGGTACATTAAATAAAAAACAAAGACAGAAATATAAATATCGCAGGCTGTTTTTAAAAATCTTGAGAGCATTCTGGGCCAATGATTTGATTTAGCCTCCAAATATTTATCTGGTGAATCACTTCAGATGTAGTGTTCAACCAGTAATGGAAGCAATATAAGCATGACTGCATACAAACATCCAGTGCATCAGCCAAGGGAATTAATTTAGTGCTCAACTCTGAACATCTCTCATTCACATACCCCGTCGGCTCAGTGGCAGAATAAACATTTAACTAACAAAACACTGCTAAGAGTTTCTTTTGTAAACGCAAACCCATGTATATTTTCTATTTTGGTAAAAAATGTCAGACTAGTATCTCATGCCTATGATCTATGGTGATAAATATACAGTTTAGATCTCAAATATTGTTTGTGCTCTCAATGTCCGTTTGCTCTTGTTATCCTTTTGAAACAGCAGCACTGACCTGTCCAGCCGGGGTAGCAGCGGCAGTAACCGCTCACTGGGTCACAGCCATCAGCATGCGTACAGTCACAGCGCTCACGACACTCCAACCCATAGGTGCCATCCTGACAATGATATGGATTCACCGTTTTAAAATTTTACAATGTGACTCATTGGTACAATTAGACACCACACGTTGTACGATGCTCAAAAAGGTTCAAGGACCCAAAGCATTGCATTACAAGACAAACGTACAGGGCAGGACTCGTGGCAGTGCTCTCCCCTCCACCCTGGAGAACATGTGCAGATGCCGTCCATAGGGTCACACGCTGCCGCGTTGTCACATAAGCATGTTTGATTACATCCCAGACCCCATGTACCACTGGAACAGAGGATGGAGCAGTCCACTCCCTGCCATCCTGGGGTAAGAGAAAGCAGAGACACATCAAGCTGAAGACATTTATATAAACAAAGTTTTGCTGGATACAGCTACATTGTATTGCCATTAAGAATTCCACATAGATAAACAACAACAAAATAATGGTATAGTATGTCACAAACCCTCAAGATTAATTTGAGGGTTCGACTGAAGGAACATGAATCAAGGGAGGCGAAAGGAAGAAATAATTTCTAGTTTGCAAAACATATTTGAGACTCTCGGGGTGGCAATGCTCTGTTAGTTACTGTAATTGTTCAGTCCAACACCTTTGTTGTTATAGCTTTGGTGATACCATAAAAATGTATCTCGTACAATCACCAGGTCAAAAAAAAAAAAAGCCCAGAAAACATTTGACAAACTACCCAGGGTCCAGGTACAGTGTGTTGCAGTTTATGGATGGTGCCTTCACTCCAGACCTGAGGGGTTGCTTTTTTTTTTCTGAAATACTGACTATTTTCACCTCCTCATGGCTTCTTAAAAAAAGGGCTTGTTCACTTATAACAAAACACTTAAAGAAAAAGATTTGCATTTAAAATCTTTAGTTTAGATGTCCAGCACACTTGCGTGACGTGATGTCGCAAACCCAATTACAGTTGAAATTCTCCCAACATCACTGACAACTGCATCCAAAAGAAAAAAGGAATTGTGAATATTCGATCCTGTGGCCAAACTTCACTTCGCAGTTGGTCTGAATGCGCCAGGTTTTTGTGAAATGACACCCAGATTGCACCAAATGTCCCCTCAAGAAAATACATTTTTTTTTAGAATTTACATAATTCATCAAGAAAATAGCAAGAAGCATCAGGGAGATTATGTGATGAAGAATGTAAAGGGGGAAAAAAACAACTAGTCTTATGTTTTAAAGTACAGAACACAGGGTAACTCAGCTGGTATGTATATACTGTATGTATGTAGGCAGGAGTCGTTTTGAACTTCCACCACAAGCCAGTTCTACTGTACCTTCTCTGCAGATGCAGGAGCCATCGACAGGAGAGCAGGATGCATGATTATGGCAGGAGCAGGTGGACATGCAGCTAGGTCCATACAGACCAGGAGGACACACTGTAGCACAGTCCTCACCCTGTGGTATAAATAATAAAAGTCATGAGGCATTGAATCAACATGGCAATAAATGCCGACTCTGGCAGTCCTGAAAGAGAAATAATATAGTCTGAGCAGATGCGGATAGAAAGACCAGGACGGTTCACTGCACTTCTCTGTATCTAACTGACCAGTCATAACTGTTTACAGGATGAGGAGGAAGGCAGTTGTAAAATTGAATGGGTATATGATGGTAACTGGAGTTCAAGAAGAAGGATGACTCCTGATCACCCCACACACTATCTCCTCTTAGCTTCCAATTATGCAGTCTATATAATCTGACAGCACCTACCGCCAGCCATGCTTCGCCTTTGGCAACCCTGTTTCACCTCATCTCTCCACTTCTCTTTCATTCTCTCTCCCTTCCCCTTTAGCTTACGCTCATAGGGGGGTCTCTCATTTCATCAGTAACAGAACACCAGACCCCCCCAGAGCACCGTGACTGCTCTACTCCTTCTCCAACCAAGCTACGATCAAACATGTCCGGTTAAACCGGGTTTAGTACATTAATACATTCATATCTGGTTTGAATAAACTTGAGCTATTGTTCTAGCCTGGTGAAAGATTCAATTCCAAGATAGGGCACTCAGACAGACCAGATGTCAAGCCTTCATTTTGTCACCCCATCCCAAAGGACACAGCTGATGGTCTATAAAGGTCAAGTCCATTAATGACTCTCTTCTGGTTGGTTGAGGTGCCTGCACAAAAGGCGTACATTTTAAACCTCACAGTGAAGCTTTTTGCAAAACCAGCTGGTGATCATGTTCATGCAGCTGTCTACACCCTGGCTGCTTGTGGTAGGGTGGTAGAACCAAACAAATAAAACTCCACAGTGACGTGAATGGACAGGGGGAAGCTGGATCCCTGAGACGTCCCTAACAGACTGCATCCGACTCTCGATCCTCTAAACAAGCACAACAATGGAGTATCTGCAGCCATGCTGGTGCGGCCTTAGAGTGGGCATTAGAGTGAGCCATCTGGTAAAGGACATGGAGTACTCCTTCCCTGTCCTCTGCAGCCTTCCGTAATTTGAATTGCTCTGCTTTAAAGGCTGAGCACAGCCCACATCCACTAGTCTGGTTCCTCCCTAAGCTTGAGATCACAGCCAGTCTATGGATTCCCACATCCTCCCTGCCAAACCCTGCCTTGAGTGACAGGTGACACAATGATTTAGAGTTCCAATTAGTGGCCCAGAGGAGTCCTGAGTGGCTCTTGCTTCACTCACCAGAGCACTGGGGGACTGCTGGCTGCTCACTGCTCTCATTATCATTTTGAACTCAGTTTAAACAGGAGACGGGAGTGTGCAAGTGGACGCCAGGGGCAGAACACACATCTTAAAACATCTCTCCTCCCCGTACATCACATAAAAGTGACTGTCTGTGAATGAAATTTTTATCAATCGGGTGCAATAACCTTTGTTCTACTGAAAATGACGGCTTCAAGACTGCTAACAATAGCAATTCAGCTACAGTTGTTTAGTGCGGAGAGAAGTTCGACCAGCCCGGGGGGTTGGAGGGGTGAGGGGTTGGGCAGAGGCAATTTACTGGTGACTGGACTCATGGATGAAACGTCATGCAGCCACAAATGACCACATGGATTTTGTTGCATCCATGGCTGCGTCAGATTCCACTTGGTTTAACCCTCAGGGCGCAGAGAGAGCAGTGGTTGGTCTGCTCTCAAGACGGAGAAGGCAGCTCGCTCATTAGTTGAGTGATTCATATTCTTTCTGAGCTGTGAAGTATAGAAGTCTGTATGTGAAGAATCATTATTAATACACGGGCTGTCAGTCCACCACACGAGAGCAGCAGGTCCTTACATAACTATACAGCCAAAGGATTCAGCGACCAGACCCTGGGCCTCTGAGAGACAGCCAGGTCATCCTTGGCCAAGGCATCAGATTCATACCATTACTATTTTAATGTAATTGGAGAGCATTTTATCCATTAAGCCTCTCACTGACTCAACACTGATCAGCCTGGTACCTAGTGGGACTAGATGCATCTAACTGCTGGATGAGTGACTGCAGTTAAAAATTCATACAACAAGATGGAAAATGAGGCTAGAAAACCCTGAGAGGTGGGGAAATTATTAAAAAAAATGTACTGCCCACAAACGCAGACTGGAAGCCATTTCTACTGTATTCATATCTCAGATACTGCAGTGTCAACAGAATCGATATAAACTGTAGACATTGGGGAGAAATGTTACTGTGAGTACATGCAGCAAATTGGGACAATGCCTGAATAGGTAACATGTGATCACTTTGTCCCAGTCAAAAAGAGCATGTCCAATTACTAGAGCTAAATCAAGCGTGCAGGAGCTCAGTCTGCTCCTACACTTTGCTTAGTTCGCCCCCTGATGGGACTCCAGAACAAAGATGCAGCGGGTAGGCTTAGCCCTATCAGCTGTCCCCTGGAGAAATGACTTCACCAGTAATCATAGCCTCAGTGCCATCATCAGCCGCATTTTTTAAATCCCACTGCAAGATAATGATCGTATGCCATGTGCATGACAAAAAAAGTTACACACATACATGTAAGCGCCACGATCACAGCTGCACATTTCTAACAAGTCGATTGTGTCGCTTGCACAGCAGCAGCTCCGCTGTAAGAATAAAAAATAAAAAAACTAACATGAGTTCTCACCCCCACTCCCAAAAACACACACACACACGCGCACGCACACACACACACACACACACACAAACACACCAATCGTCCATATGAGGTGTGTCTGTTCCCATCTGACTGCTTCCTTTTCTATCCAGCTCCTGCCCTCCAGGTCTGTTTAATGGCTCTGGCAGCCCTTCCAAGCAGCCGCCAAAAAGAACAGGTGGAGCAAATTAAGACACAGTCTGCGGCCCCGCTCGGCAGCTCAATTCACCACAGTGGTCCCCTGTAAGACACAGGCAATTTCCACTGAAATGTAATGTTGGCAGAAATGTACCCTCCCGGCCTCTGTTGCTCTGTAACTTCAGATTGCAAGACAAGAAATACAATGGAAACACTGATTGAAGTTACCCAGCTTATTTGACAGTTGTAAAAGGGATAATGCGTGGCTGCAAAACAACAAAACAAAACAAAAATACTTTTTCTTCTTTTTCTTAATTTTCTCCCAATCTGTCAAGGAACACAGATTTAAACACGCTTTCTGCTTGTCTGTCTGGAGCTACAATTAAAATATATCGAGCATTTTTGTAAAATACACACGTCTGACTATTAATGTGTGCACACAGCTGTACCAGAGAATGAATCATTGAGAAAGGAATTTCTTGAGGTGCAACACAGCACATCCATTACACGACAATAATAAAATATCTCACCTTGCTTCCACCTGCCTGTGTACAAAAAGCTTCTTAAGTAACACTGAGACCACTTCCAGGACATTACGACCACAATGACGCAAACATTTTACTGCGGCCACAAATAACATGAAATATAAATCAACGCTACAACCTTTTAAAGCTATAAGCTCATACTGTAGAAGGATGGAGTACTTGATAGCATGTTGTATGAAATAACCTTACTGGGGTCTCCTCGTGTCATCGTTATTAAGTAGATCTACTGAATTATCTTAGTATAACAAAGCTTAAAGAAGCAAGGTTACAATGACAATGAAAAGCATTGGAGAAAACAACACTGTGCTTGAGTGGCTATGCTGGCACGCAGGGTAATTAACCTATGCTGACTTCATAAAAAAGGAAAAAGTAATGTAACCAATAGTATATTAACACATTGAAACAGCAGTGATTAAATCAAAATAGAGAGTAAAGTTTCAACTTGTTAAAATATGTAAACACAAAGGCCTGGACATTTTAAGGACTAATGTTGGAATATTTGTCACGTATTTTAACACGACCCCTCCCCCATGTTTTTCCTCTTTTGCAGTTTAGTATACAGTTTCATACAATTCAAGCTTATCTCTTATTCGTCCTGTCTTTACTGTTCTTCCCTCAGCAAAAGTTGGCTCTGTGTTGAGCTGAACTGTTCAGCCATTCGTCAAGTTGCCTCTCAGAAAAGAGATTTAGATGTCATGAGACCATGAGAACAGATAAAGGTCACGTAGGACTGAAATAAATAGCTAAACAACAATAAAACCGTGATAGCAGCCAGTGACTTAAGTAAAATGAAATAACAGGGGAGGTACATGAGACTCACCATGAACCCAGGGGCACATATACAGGCACCTGTGACAGTATGGCAGTCAGCTCCATTGGCGCAGCTGCAAGGCAGCATGCATCCCTCTCCGTAGTATCCAGGCGGGCAGGTCTCATTACAGTAAAGCCCCGTCCATCCCGCTGAGCAGGTGCATTCACCAGAAAGTGGGTGGCAGCTACAAAATAATGAGAAAGAAAGATGGGACAACAGCAGGAAGAAAAAGAGATTCTGCTCGGAGAATTTCAACACTTGATTCCCGAGCAGGGTCAAAGTGTGAGGTCTGTGCCAACAACAATTCATCCATCTATGTGACTACATACTTTTTCCCCCCCAGATAGATGACATGTCCCGTTCCCTCCTTCTTTCTGTAATGACTTTTAGGGTCGGTGCGCAACTCCAGCCAGAATCTGAGCATTAACATTGCATTAACCATGAATCTGGCTGCGAAATTATGGATGAAGCAAAGGTTGTGATTAAAAGCTAACTGGATGACACGGCTACGAGGTGTCTAGACTTCAGAATGAGCGCTGGCTTAGAGCTAAGATGAGGCGAAATTGAGTTGGAGAAGTCTTTATTCATATGGAGCTGCAGGGGGCCACACTTCAGGGCTTGGTCAGAGGGAAGCCATGTGTGGCCTTGCACTGATGTCTCACTTACCTCAGAGTGTTGGTGGTATTACAGGGGCAGTACTTGTCGCAGATGAGGCCGTACAGGCCTGGGGGACAGAATCTCTCTTGGCAATTAGGCCCTTTGAACCCTGTTTCACACAGACAGGCCCCATTGATATGGTGACACTTGGCTCCATTCTGACACTCACACCTCTGGTTACACTGCGGACCGAAGGTGCCCACAGGGCAGTCATCCTGACACCTGGGGGGAAATTACATAGACTGTGTGTTAAATTGGTGCTCTACCAATGCCAAGTGCATTATCTAAATTAAAGTCACGACTTACAACGTGCAATTGAGATGTTAAAAAAGGTTTTAGAGATGTTATTAGATGTGATGCATGGAAAAAATTGAGCTGTACTTCATAGAATGAATCAACTGCAATCTTAATTATTTATTCATTGTTTATTTAAGTATTAAACAATGATCTCAAACAATCTCTATGGAGATTTGCTACTTTCCTCAAATCGTCATGAATTGAATATCTGAAAGCTGTTGGTTGCACAAAACTAGTACATTAAAATTATAACCTTGGGCTGTGGGAAACTGTGATGGACATTATCAGCTGCTTGTGAACATTTTATAGGTCAGTTGAAGCTTTTTGAAATACAAAGCATTTTATGTTGTTCAAATATATGATGGAGCTTGAATCGGAAACTGATAGCAATAATTTCTACTAACATGGGGATATTGCTTCTTTGATCACACTTCCACCACTGCAAATACTGATGCTACTATTTCTACCAGAATATTTCAAATGAAGTGTTTGGCTGAAAATATAAAATATTTTTTTTTCTAATATGAATTAGACTTTTTCTCTAAAGTTCTCAGTTAGTGTTTCAAAAGCAGTTAATAGTCAGTTAAATTAAATGTTTAATAAACTTACATGCCAACAATGACATTGTACAACGCAAGGTTGTGTTAGTATTTGGGGGAATTTTTGGAATAAAACTTTTAAGCAGCTACTGTTATATGGTAAAAAATCTTACATTATTAACAGTATTTTTATATTCCATCATTGAAATAATGAATATTTAATTGGAACTTCTTTTTTTTTTTATAAATCCAGGGCAGACATGGTCAAATTTCAACAACTACATGACTCGATAGCCCAGAAACCAGACCCCTGCCGACAGCATTCAGCGCTTCAGTTTCCCTGCAGGGCGAGGAACAAGATTTAGTGACCACACAACCACAGCAACCACAAAAATTAGAACTGCTGAGGAGTTCCTCTGAGTAAATCTGAAAATGGATTTTTCTTCACTTAAATATACGGACATTTACAATCCTGGTGAAGTATCCATCTCAGGAGTCTAACAAAGCTATTACAAATAGCTCAATTACATTATAAAATGGTCAAGTTAGGTTTCAAGTTTAAATTACCCTAACTTTAGTTTTATCAGGGGACAATGGTGTTATTGTACGAGACAGGAGAGGTGTGGGGGCAAACACAATCTCAGATTATTCCTGGCAGGTTAATTCACCTGCCACTGACAAAATGAATGAGGGCAATTTTGCAAAATAATAAAGTAAAGGAAAGGTCTCATCAAGGAAGTGTTTCCATCCAAGAGACAATTGCTTTAGCTGAACTAATAAACCCAGGCTGCTCTGGGCTGCTCTGGCAGGCATGGGGAACTTAAAAGATCTGTGGATTTCAATGAGGCCTTAATACAAGCCCATTACTTATAATTAATGAGCAGAATCTAAACAGCATGTAGCCCTTGGTGAGATCAATTGGACAGGCTGGGAGTGGAGGAGGAGGACGGCCGGAGACATGAAACCTTGCTGGTCAGCATGAAGTACGAGATTAATAAAACATTAACACTCTTATTACGAGCTTTCCATCCACCTTCAAATGGACTAATGGGCATTTATAAATACGTATTTCTGTTAAGTCTGAGACTATTCCAGTATTTACTTTTAAAAGAACAGCCAGGTTTGTGCCTCACTTGGAAGTCAACAAAGAGAATAGGTCAATGAGCGACTGTTTAATGTGTCTCTCGACTTGAAACCATCCCTTTGCATTAAATACAAATCTCAATAAATCATGCCAGTGTCTGACCCATTTTCCAAGTGGATGTAAAAAAGTTTACAAAAGCCTTTTGTGCATAATTGAGACGTGTGCCTGCCAGGGGTGTCAGCTGTGTACCTGCGTCCACTGAAGCCAGCTGCACACTGGCACTGGCCCATGATGTGGTTGCACAGTCCGCCGTTACGGCAGGAACATTCTTTGCTGCAGTTGTTGCCGTACTTGCCAAGAGGGCAGGGCTGGCCACAAACTGAACCCTGAAAAAAAGAAGCATTTCTCATGACTACACCTCACCAGGAATGAAGTACCTGAGGCTAAACTCTTTGCTTTATCGATTTTAGGACAGTTCATGCCTCTGGCTTAGGTTAGCTGTTGGTCCTTGTAAGAATTACATTCAAGAAAAAACATAAAGTGATAACATTACTCAAAACATCACAGTTCACAAAAAACGAGCATATGGCCTTAAACAACCAGTCCATGAGGATGTCCCTAAAGTAACACTTTTTAATGTTAACTGTGGGTGGCAGTGTTCACTTGACATGTCTTTGTGAGCTGGGATTTAAGAAAGCATGCTCAAGGAACTTTTTCTTACAAGGAGCAAATAATCCCACTTTTCTCATTTATAATTGAACACAGAATATTGATCCCAAAGTTCATGTCAACATGTCACTCGTTACATTTCAGTACAAACTGTGTTGCACATCTAAACGTTTTTCACGGAACAATAACACTCAGCCCATTTCTTCCGTCTGGCCTTTCCTCCTTATTTCTTTCCCACCTTTGCTCATGTGACCTACCGTCCAACCGGCGGGGCAGGAACAGTCTCCAGTGATATGGTGGCATGTCCCTCCATTCTGACAGGGGCAGCGCTGCTCACACTGAGGCCCATGACTACCAGAGGGGCAACGCTCTCCACAGCTGTCACCACACAAGTCAAGAGTCAAATGTCTTTGTATCAACGAAAAAAACACTCACACATTCAACAAAAGGCACGGCAACATTTTTTGATTAACACCACGAAGAAAAAGTCAAAGCACTAAATATGTTGATGGTACTCACAAAGCCCCTGTGTATCCCGGAGCACAGATGCACTCTCCTGTCTCATGGTTGCAGGTGGCACCATTGAGACACTGGCAGTGAAGTTGGCATGCCTTGCCATAGTAACCGTGCTCACAGGGCTCCTCACAACGCCATCCCTGGTAGCCGTCAGTGCAGACACAGGCACCTGTGATGGGGTTACACTTAGCCCCGTTTTGGCACTGGCACCGATTGCTGCAATGAGGACCCCAGTAGTCGCTCTCACATCCTGCAGGCACAGAGAGAAGAGGCATCAGACAGGCGAGAGCAACAAAAGATAATTTGCATTTACCCTCGAAAACATGTGAAAAAATATGTCAAATAAATCAACAAAGTAATAAAATTACCCATATATTAAATTCTGTATAACAAATGTGATAGATTGTCGCAGATACATATTTCAGGGATGCACTCTTCCCAGCTAATTACTTATTACTGTGAAATCTTGGAGTTCTACATTTTGGGCTTATGTCGATATTATTTATTTCCTATCAATTCAACTAAATGTCACAGTTTTAAATGTAATTGAGTTAATCTGATTATTTTTGCTGTCAACAAATCCTGAATTGATCTTACAAGTAGCCTTTTATCTGTGTAGCCAACACCTGATGCAGCTTAGTTCTCCATCGAGCGCCATTGTCATCCAAAAACTATTAAAAGCTCATGAGCCATATAGGCACTGTTTATTAGCTTATTTTTGAGCCAATCCCGAACACACAAACCCACGTGCTGCTATAGCTAAGTACACCAAATTTTAAAATTCTGTCGCCTTTTATGATGCCCCGATCTTCAGTATGAAAAATGGGCTTAGGGTTGAGTACCAAACACAATAAGGCCCAGAAGTCAAAAAGTATTGACGGATGGAAATGCATCATAGGTTTTGGTCTTTTTCACAATGATAAAGAAATCCAGAATATCATCATCCTTATCTTTCAGAATGATGCTTCTTCACTCCTGCTTCGGGCCACAAGGTGCAAGAGAGTATCGGAGCATGCCTTGACCAAAAAGTGGTCCATCAATCACAAAGCTAACCAATGACAGACAATCTCTCACAGACATTAAAAAACACACAAAACTCCACGTAGAAAGGACCCGAGCCAGAAATCAGTGAGCAACCACTGAGCCTCTGTTTCACACTTCCAAACATTCCTCTATATGTGAAATGCTTCTGTAAGACAAATATGAAGGGGGCAACACTGCCGAATCAAATTAATATCTCCTGCCAATATGAGCCCTCGAAAACATCTATCAAGCTGCAAACCTGTTGGTATCTCAGACAAGTGACCAAAGAAAGCTCCTGCCTGAAAAATGCATCTTTGAAAGCTTAAAAAAAAAGGTTTATTGCTTTAGAATCGCTTACTGCCCCTTTAAGTTAAGCTTTCATTTTCTCTCTTTTCTCTCCCAAGAAACTTGTCCTTACATCATCCTCCTCTTCCAAAAAGATTTCTAATGCTAAGAGCATAATTGATAAGAGCATAATTGTCTTTGTCTACTATTAATTCCGCATTGCTCAGTTTTTACAACTGGGTATAGAAGAAAAATATCAAAACATGCAAATAGATTCACACTCACCACAGCGTTGTCTACTCGTACACTCGTAATTTGTTAGCAGCGAGAGTTGCCCACACAAAACTACATGAGTTATCATTTTGGTTTTTCTGGTCACCTAAAGTTCAATATGTTATCTCCCATTTTTTGTTCTGTTTTGGTCTCTGCAAACTGTGTGCCATCGGGGCGTTAGACAGCTAATATTCAAAAGCCAATGCTAGGCAACTTTGGCTCCCATTTGGTGCTTGATAATTAATTTGGGTTTATCCGAGCTGGAGACTGACTGTGTTATTTCGTCAACAACAACAATCAAAGAAGCCTAAGACACCAATCACATTTTCAAATTTGAATGGCAGAAAGAATTGAATTTTTGGCATTTTTGCTTTAAAAATTATTTTGATGATGACTAAATTATAAATCTACAAATCCTTTTTTACCCAGGCTAAAGCATATGGTAAACTTTGGCACTACAAGCAGACTTACACACTGAGTTATGATTGCGTGTAAATATCCAAAATATTTGTTCGGGGTTTAATGTCTTTTAATTCTAATCCCTTGGACCTTCCTTGTTGTAGGATGATAAAAAAAATCTGCATTTCCAGTAAATCCAGTTAATCAAACAGGTGAAAAAAGAGTTCTGTTACTAAGAAACAGGCAAAGAAATATACTGTACGAGACTGAGTCAATGTGATGTTGATATACCACCAACATCATAAAGGAAGGTCTTAATAACACCCTGAAATGAATCTGCAGAAGGGCAAGCTGTTCACACCTCTTAGTGACTGGAGGGAATAGCAAAAGAGGACGTCAAGATTAAGAACAAAAGGAACGAGTGATTCTTCATATGTAACAGTTTGTTACTTGTGCGTCTTTCAACACCTTTTTCAGATGCAGCTTCCGCAGTCCGCTGTCAAAATTGCCAGCAATAAAAAAAAATAAACTAAAAGGTACTGGAGGTTGTGACACTGCTGTTTATAAAATGCTCACTTTTCTAGTTTCGCAAAAACTACTCTTAACTGACTAATTGTACTGAACTTGCTGTTTCAATGTGATGGAATAACACCTGGATGAGACAATGTTCCTCCTCTGTAACACAAACATTTCCCAGAGAAGTCATTCCTCAGTAATGATGAGCAGCAAAATTAGTCTTCCCAGCTGTATTGTAGCATTGGTTTGTTGTATAAGTTATATAACCTAGCTGCTTTACATGGTTAATGCAAATGGCTCAGTGACATTAACAAGTGGTACCTAAGGTAATGATGTAATTTCCACTTTCCTTCGGGGGGTTTGGTCCGTTTAGAAAAACTCAATCGGCCCCATAAACTGTAAGAAAATAGTTCATCCTCAAGGTTAAATGAACAACCAGTTTTTTATGTGAAGAACAAGCAGCATTGAGCTCGTGTTGTAGGCTGTCCTCACTCTCACCAGGGTCCTGTTCTTTCAAGGATCTAGTGCTGATTTAAGTGATTGGTAAGGCCTGATGTCTCTCCATCAGCAGCAGCCGGCGCCGCCGCAGCAGTAGCAGCAGCAGCTGTATTGCCTCACATAAAAGCCCAGCTTGAGATCCCGACCAGCACAACAACCGGGACGTTGAATATTCCACTATTGATTCTCACGTCATCGCACACTCTGTTATAAATGTAAAGACTCTAAGCGCTCCTTGTATGCTCGCTTTGTCAGAGCTCTCGTCAGCCAGAGTGGGTGCTTAATGAACCCTGTTTCATGCTCGGCACTGAAGCCTGTTTTTCCATGTACGCAGCAGGAAGATGATCAGCCCTTCCCTGATGCAGACAGGTCTGCCCCGAAGGGGGTCCTGAAACACTGGGCTAGTGCGGGATTACTTCTACGGCTGGACAGACTAGAGGCCACATTACAGGGCTCACATCGATTTGATCTAATCTGCTCCCGGCCTCCAGCCTGGCATGAATGAGTTCCCTGAAGGTTGAGCTGCTGCCACGCAAACGACCCAGGAACATTAAATCTGAGGTGTGTGCTGGCGGTCGCGGTAAATGGATGAGCAGTTCAGCTGCGACTTGGCTTAGCAGTGTATAAGTACTCATCAGAGCATCCTCAGCACGGCAGAATAAACAAGCGTTGCACTAGCAGCAGCATCACCTGCGGTTCCCGCTTCAAACCTTGACCACATGGAGAGAACATTCTTACATGTAACTCAAAATATGATGTCCCTTAAAAAAAATAGTGTAGAGTGGCAAATTTCTTTTTTTAGTGGCAAAAATAAAACCAAAATCTATCCGGCACTTAATTTGCAGAGTTTTGTGGTGCTTAGGAACTCAGTAAATGTTAATTTGAAGTTTTAAACCTTCTTTAGTTTGCAGTGAGAGGCCTCGGCACTTTGAGAGCAAAGCCCATTATCTTGCTGTTTCTGCAACACGGAGGTTCTCAAACTTTACCCAGTAGTATCTCACTCCCCAGCTTTGACAGCATTTAACTGTGATTAAGGGGTCAGCGATCATGATGAGCTGTGGGCGAAGACAGAGAGACACAACAGGAGACAGTTGCATGTAGCATGAAGGCTCCAGCCTCCAGAGAGTACAGTTAAATTGTGTGAGGCAATGAGGACCCCCCCCCCCCCCCCCCCCCCCCCCCCCCCGTGGGATGCGCTGTGTAGGCAGCAAATCCCACACAAGTCTGAAACTAGAGAAGCTGCAGTCCAGCCCATTAACTGGCCTGGTCTGGGTCAGTGTTCCTAACCAGAGGACACACACAGTAGCAAGCCAGCACTCTCACAGCTCATAATACATAACAGTTAGAATGTGAATAACCTCACACACAAGGAAAGGTCCAATCCCGAGGTGCTAATTCCCTTGGCTGGAACAAAACAGATCACACTGAGGGGTAACAACAGACAGTAAACTTCTGAAGGTGATGTCCAAAGACTGGGCTGAGAGAGCCATCGTGTTCGCGCTGAGCTTTGAAGTGAGCTCAAGAGTCTGCATGATCAGGAGCTGGCTGCAACAGGATTAAAGCCAAACAGCTTTCAGCAGCAGACTGCATTCAGAAATTCTCCTGAACTTGGCCTCTTCAGCAAAATGTTTGTCACTGTTCTGTATGAGGGGGGGTCTGTGCCACAGAAAGCCGCCGTAAGCTTCTCAAAACTAAATTCAAAATGAGCGCCTGAGTCGAGCTCTTGAAACACAGAATGGCTCTTATTCTTCATTTATTCTGCTGGATGCAGGACAAAGGAAAACTTCAATTAGAATCACGGCTGGACTGGTATGAATGTTGGCCACTGGAGGTGGCTGCTGCAGACAGTTACTTGCTGCTTTGCCAACTCTTAACTGGGAGAACCACATTATTGTGATTGGGATATTTGGCTCGCAGCCTGACTTCACTCCCCACTGCCTGAGCCACTCACTGTCACATAACTATTATTAACACACTGTTGACACTTTAGGAATAACTTAACTCACACAAGACATTAGAAGACAAATTGCTCTGCCTCCTGTGTCTTTTACCCGTTGCTTACTCTTCAGCAGAGCTTGTGGCAAAGCAAAGTAGTGTGACACATTGTCGACGAGTGCCTCATGAGGAGTGTGCACCTCAGAGTTTTCAAGCAACAATTCACGACCAGAATTAATATAGACAGGTCGCTATTTCAACATGTCATGAGGAGACGAGCTTCTTTAGAGATTTTAAATGTTGAATGATCATTTTCAAAAGAACAATGCAACATGTCTGCCCGCAATTTAGCTGACACAAGAATATGTAATATTCTGTTTTCAGTCAGTAAGAACTATTTGTTGAAGGAGGTATTTATCAAAAGAATGATTCAACTATTCATCACTGCTCCTGGACTCATGACATAGACTAATAGAGTGAAAGGCAGACAGGACCGGTACCAGGGTCTAAGGAGGAAAAGGATGATTGTTGTGCAAAATGGTAGTTATTTTTGCATTGAGTGACAAATGTCTCCGAGCGTTTTTAAACCTGCGTCTGTAAAAGCTGCCAATATGCTACAAGATGGTCCTCACTGTCCCTTCTATCTTCTGCTGACACCTATTACACTGTTATTTATTACTCCTGAGAAAACCAAGACAACAGTTCAGATACATCGCTGCGAGCTTGACAAATGAATTTCTAAATATACAGAAAAAAATGCCAATAGTCATGGGGGCAGTTCTGCTGAATTGGAATAACAGTGTGCTGCTGGGTTCTGCTTGAGGGCGTGTCGTTTGTCCTGCCCTAATTCATCTTAGCCGAGCCCCTGTGTGTTCACATTCCCCCGGGGAATGAGTAGCACAGGACCAAGCCCACAGCCTAACACTGAGACTCTCAACAGTTTTTTTTTTTTTTAGACAGTCAATTCACTGAAATGCATCCCATGCTCTCCTTGATAGCACTTTGATGAGAAGTAACACAATCTGACAGTTGCCTATTTGGAACCACAAAAATAATGAGTGAATAAGTTAATTCTTTTAAGACTGTGCATTACTGATTAAAAAGCCTGACCTGGTTGTTCATCCTGAGGAAGGAAGATCTGATCATTTGTCCAAGTTCTCTTCAGGATGTGAACCTGGATCAATACGAGCTCTGCAGGTGCCAGCCGCCTCCTCTGCAGCCCAGCTCTAACGTGGTCAACTGGGCCGCTGGTTGACCAACGACAGTCAAGAGCAGGACATTTTGCACTTTATTCTAAACAATCACTTAAGAGTGATGCTACGTGGAAGAGCACCTTCTCTTTCTGATATATTTTTTTGTTAAATAAAGCTGGCTGTGTTAAGATGTGCAAGCAGACTGTGAAAGAGGCTTTCGCTTCATTGCAGTAAACCAGTCACTTGTTCAACTGAACCTGACGTGACTCACGCTTCTGGATGAGCAAATTGTTACACAGCCCACTGCTCCTTCCAATTAATAATTTATCCCTCACCCTGTCCTGCAGAAAACAAATCATTTGCTCTCTTGCAACAAGACAACAACAAAAAAGCAATCACAGCAGAGGTGGATATTTATCTACAGTACACACCAATACACAGTGACTGGAGTAGAAATAGAGCCGCGACTGTACTGCATAACATAACATAAGAGACAACAGGAGATCAGTCATGGGCACTGACATGGCTGCTCAAAAAACAATGTCAACCCGATAAAACCAACTGTTACAACACTTAATTTGCACACATTGATTTCCTATTTTTAATTATTAATTCTAATTAGGATGAAGTAGAATGTGCCACAGGGCATCATTAGTCGATGTGATGGGGTGCGGCCACGGACTGGAGACTGATGGACATTCGTATAATGTCAGTTGTGGGGCATCCTCATTAGCATCATGAGAAATATTCCTCAGGGCAATATTTTCTAGTGTTTCCTAGTTTCCTTTGGAGTGGGTGTGGGTGTGAGTTGAGTTTAAGCTCCTCTATGCACACAATGCATGCACAGGTAAACAACGGTTAGAAGTAACTACTTACATTTACTCAAGTGCGTTTTTGTATGTGCAATTTTGTGTGTGCAGTTTTTCTCAATATTCTTTTTTTAAAATGGCACATACAAGACATACAATTAATCAATATAATGTGATGTATCATAAAACATATTTCAACAATGTTTATTATCCAATAATACCATACACAGAGAGAAGCCAATGGTGCATAATGAGTACAGTTTAATATTTGAAAGACATTTTATTGTCAACACTTGTTGTTTTTAGTCCAGTAAATGTTGAATGCAAGACTTTTGATTATAATTGTTATTTTTTATAGTGTGACATTACCACATTTACTAAAATAATAGTATTATTAAATGATCTGAATGCCTCTTCCAGCACTGCCACACTCCACACTCATTCGATGCTGAACATATTAGTTTGTTTGTCACAAAACACAACAGGCAGGTGTGGTCATAGGTGAATCTAGGACTTGCTATCAGCGCGTGTGAACTTTAAAGAGATTTATTTAAACCATTCTGTTTAAACATCTAGGTTGTGACATCAATTATCTGTGCATGTTCCAGGCTGCTGTACTAAAAATAGTTTAAACCCAGTTTTAGTAGCAGGTTTGTTGGGGTATCATCAAACATAACCACAAAAATCAGCACCGGTGCAACACTGTACAGACGAGACGACAGCCTGCAGCCTGCAGCAGGTCAGACATAGCCACTCAGACTTACACACTGCACATTACATTCAGTAACACACAACAGAAAAGCTTAATCTCAAGTGACCATTACGCACGAAAGACCAACACTAAGCAATCGTGCAGTCAAATAAACAGCCCAGCACATACAAATAACTATAACAAAGGTAATTTGATTAGTCTATGTTTTTAACATAAGATTTTAATAATTTTCCTCCAACCTGTACAGTGGGTCACCACTGCCATCACCAGTGGATTCAGTGTGAATTCTGTGAACACACACTGGCATAAAACCTACACAGTAGACACAACGTCGAGAACAGGATCTAGAAAGTTAGAAAACTAAAATTAAAACTACAAATTAAGTCTTTCGATGTGACTAGGCCTGCAACTAATGACTATGTTTTTCTCTGATTATGCATCCATTCTCATTTGGTCTGTCCAAGTATCCAAAAAATACTCATCAATATCAGTCACAGTTTTCTGTCCAATGTGATGATGTTTTGTCCAAAATGAACCCACTCAGAGACCTCTACCAAGGTTGAGCAATCCTTGACCTAAATACTTTTTCAAAAATTGCTGGGGGGGATCCAGATCCAGATCTGGAAAGCTAAAAGAATTGAGCACGGGTGAGACCTATCTTTGACAAAGATAACAGACACATGTCATAAAGGTTTCCTATCACAGAAAATGATCACATTCAAGACACTGGAGCAAAATAATGTTTGTCATTATATAAACTATAAGAGCAATTCATTTCAATTATCAAAATACTTCATTCTCTTATGCTCGACTGTGCACAGGTGGACCTGAGACAGACAAACATGTAGTATGTTGATGAATGCAGTTACAGTATGTGCCATAACTTTGTTTACCTGAAATTCCCCTCAGTATCAATTAACCAAAGTTCACTAACCACCTGCCATTTGGTCAATGACAAAAAAGAAATACTGAACTCTCTGTATGCCTGAAAAGGCAGCTGTTTAAGTTGGCAGTTCTCCAGTGTTGGCTGCCAGCCAGAAATATTTTCTATGTGTGCATCAGAATTGGTCCAGATGCTGAAAAAAGCATTTGATGGTCATGCAACTGGGCCTGACTTGGGCTGAGGAACTACTGTAGGTGTACACTGAGTCAGAGGACAGCACAATCATGAAATCTTACTCTCGGTTTAGACTTTGTTTTAATTGTGTGGTCCCTTGAAGTTGATTATTAATAATGAAGTGCATCAAGTACCCTCAGGGGTTAGAGAAGGTTGTCCACAAACCAGAAGGTCGGTGGTTCAATCCCTGCTTTCTCCAGTCCGCATTCCATAGTTTCCTTGGGCACTTAACCCTAAATTTCACCTGACGGCTGTGCCAGCAGTGTATGAATGTGATAGAAAAAGCATGGCATACAGTCTATAAGACTAGAAAAGCGCTATATAAATTCAATCCATTTACCATCACACTAACAGCATGAGTGAGAAAAAATACAGCTGGACCTAGTTTTAGCCAAATCAATCTTCAAGAAACTCAGACAGAATGAGAGAAGATATTGATATTACAAATGTCCAGAAAATAAAAACTGCAAACGTACAATGATAACAAACTAAAAATCAAACTTAAGTTGAAATTTAAGCCTTGAAAGTAAAAGTAATATTTTAAACTAAGCCTTGTGCATAGTTTGTGCACAAAGCCTTGTGCATTTTTTTTTATTGCCACTGTTACTTGCATGCCTCCAAGTTATATTTTTGCGATAGAAGACCAGACTAGTTATTAAAAAAACAACTTAAAAGTGTCAGTATATAAATAATATTTCCCAATTGGAATTATCTTAAGAAATGCCTATGCAAAGAATTGAAGTCAAAGAGCACTAAAACCTGAAGTGTGTGAAAGCAGATGCAGTGGAAGTTATTATTGAAGGGTTTTTCTTTGTATGCTCATGACTGTTTCCTTCCACGGTGTGTTGTGGAAGCAAACACCACTTGTCAATTGTTGACTCAAACTAATGAAGTTATGCATCTCACATGTCACAGTGTATGGATCTGTCCCTCACTGTAAACACAAACATGATTTAGGTTAAATACAGACAGTCAGTGCGCCTACCCACATTCCTAATTAATCCCAACCATTCAGACGCACATACACGCACACACAAACACAAGGATAATTGCTTTTTAATGATCTCACATTATGCAAATTCCCATCAAGGAGCCATAAATCTTAAAGGGTGTTTCTACCTGCCTGACCACCAGTCATGCCAAAGGCTGACACACACTCTTTTATAGGCATCGTGGTGTCTGGTGTCCATCTACTCAGCTGCGGCAAATTATGAACCGTATTCCTGTGCATTTAAATAATCAAAACCACAAGAAAGTAGTGTAAAAAAACTGAAATGTACAATTGCAACTTTAGAAAACTATTTTTGAGCAAAATCCTGCCTGCTCATTGATATTTATTCAAAAACAGGCTAAATGTGGGACAGCACTGTGTTTAATAACCTACTAAATTAGCAGTGGGTCTTGTGAAATATTCAAATACATGAAAAATAGAAGTTTGAAAACCACAGCAGTGCGTTTTGCTCAATTAGGTATGAAGAGCAGTGGCGCTGGATGGATAGACGGCTGGTACAATATGAAAGGACAGAAGGAGGAAAACATCTAGCCTTTGATTAGCACAGAAAAACTGTAGATTAAGGTTTTTTTTCTTTTATACCATCATCTCTCCAGGATAATGCAGACAGACAGTTCACCCCCCTAAAAGGAAATCCCAGAGTTTAGTTCAAATGAACTGCTGGCTGTGAAAGCAGTGTTGTTCTTCCAGTCTCTGAAACTCACTAGGCCCATGAATTATTCTCGCCGATTCTCAAAGTCAAAGTTGTGTGAAAAGTATACAACAGCAACTTAGGGAGTATTGTGTGTGTGTGTGTGTGTGTGTGTGTGTGAGAGAGAGAGGGGGGGGGGGGGGTAGTTACATAAAACAGGCAGTTTAGAAATGAATTGAAGCACCCGGAGAGAGCAGGAGGTTCCAGCCCCTGTCATTATGGAGCATAAATCCTCAATCCAGTCAACATGACATTTACTATGAGTGAAGGAACAGTGGCATTTAAAATATTCAAAACAAGCACAACAATAGATTTAATCACTGGTCACTTTTCATTAAACTGAGGTTGTCTCATTTGAGGACAAACAGAAGATACAAGAGAAAAAATTTCCATCTGAAACCTTATTTCAGAGTCGAGGCAAGGACCAGTGATATTGATCCATGGACCTTAACCCTCTTTTTGTTCTGTGGCGGAGGGCGATTTTGTCATTCATACAACAGTTTCCCTACGCCTGGAATGGAAGTGAGTCCCGGAATCATAAGAGAAGCTAATGTTTAAAGTGTGAGGCTGGGAGAATTGCACTGTCAAGTTTCTTTGCAAATCTAATTTCTCAGGAAGGATTCATCGCTTTGAGGACACGGGCGCCTGAATCTGTAAGTCAGCATTTTCTGACTTTTATCCATCTAAACTCAATTGAAAGGTCTTAATGAAGTGTGCACAACAGGACATGATGAACTCCTATAGGACAGTTTTTTCAGCTAGCACTTCACATGGTATTTGTCGATGTAACGTGCTCAGCTTCTCAGCACAAACAGACGACATGGCATTGACCTTGTTTTTTTAGATTAACAACTAATTTTGGATCCGTTTCTGCACAACACAGATTGGATATTTATGAATGCACCCTTGTGTCTGGTAATGATTACATTTCCTCTAAAATTTCCTTTGATCCTGATCACCCAGATGCCCTTTTGTCAATGTTTAAATCCCAGGCTACATCTCTTTGTTACACTTAGTACGGCCTAGCTATACGATAGCGGCTTTACATTTTGTCCTTTTCCCTTTTTCCTCTATGGCAAAAGCCACCAATTTAATTGAATTTCTGGGCTTTTAATGGCTGCATTACTCTAATCGCAGAAGAGAGTATAGAGTTGTTTATCTTGACCTTGGTGGAATTAGCAGAGGGTATTTGTGGAGACGTTAATGCTTGGGAAAAAAAACCTTAACTATTCTGTAAGATCGCAACCTAAGCTTTTATTGATCAACTAGTCAAAGGTGCTTATAGTTATTCAAGATACTGACGTGGACTCACGTAAACTCCCCAAAGGTGCACAATACTGAGTCAATTTCACAGACCAAAGCTCTGTGTTTAACATATAACAATGCCAACGTTGGCGAATCAATTTTGTATGAGTTAACCAGGTTTTCTTGTCTCTTGTCATTCTGCTTTGTGGCTATATATAATCAAGATGCTAGCAACAGATGATTCATCAGTGCAAAGATGGGGCTGCCATTTGAGTAAGGTGCAGGGCATTCTGCTATCTCACACAAACAACATGCATCATAACCTTCTGAGAGGGTGGCACAACTGCAGGCGAGGCAGAACACAGTGGAATGCAAAATACAACCCCAAATACCCTAGGGCCCAGAGGCAAATTTGATTAAAAGTTTGTTTTTCTTCACTCTCAACAAACGGAGGAGCTCGTCGATGCGGCACTGACAGTTAATTGGACTTGGCAGGGCCACGAGTTCATTCGTCAGCATTGTGTGGGGCTTGCCTAGGAGGAGCAGGACAATCGATGTCCCTCAGGACGGCCTGTAATCACTGCAACACTCCAATGAAGTCCAGGGTTAAACATCAGGAGATTGCAGGTGCACCAGAGGATCTGAGAACGACTGCTAATATGCTCGCACTCCCACAGCAAACCAAGGACACTGCAACACAGCACCCAAAAGGCTAAGAACAATGTTACACCTTAAGATGTTATTCTGACTAAAATCAATATTAATCCAATGTCATGAGAGAAGAAAGATACAGTTGTCTCTAATATATGCAAAAAATAATACTATATGTGCATTTTCATGTGCGTAGTCTCAATCAATCAGTAGTGGCCAATCTGGGATTTGAGACCCCGACAAGGGGTCGTATATTTAGACTGAGGGGTTTTGAATGTATTGACAGGAAAATTGGCGAAATTGTGAATTATTGGTTAATTTGAGGCTTTTCTATCATTTGAATGCAAACAAAACTAAGAAACAACTGATAATCACATGTAACTGATGATAGAGATCAAAACCCACAATGTGAGATTATGAATCAGTTTAGAAAGAGAAAATTATATATATCTGCAATACACATTACTTTTCTCTAATCTGTGGCTTGTCATCTTGTTATGAGTGTTGAGTTGCTCTATACCTCTTCAGGTAGATCCACAAAAAGGCACACGCACGGCAAAAGGATGTGCCACCGGTCAAAACAGAAAAAGATTCAGACAATAAAGACTTATCGAGGGAGTCGAGAGACGTAACCACACAAAGCCGAACAGTGTTTAAACACCTGACAACCTAAATCAGATGTGCCCAGAACCTGACAGATATGGATTTTTTTGAGGGGCGATGTTGATACTGATATCTGGGGGAGAAAAAGAATTCTGCCAATATACATATACTCTATAAAAAAAGATAATTGGCAATGATTCCTAAGCTGTTGTTGTAAAGGTTTTCATATCATACCGGCACATATCAGCAAACATAAAAGCCGATACCGATATGTCTATCAAGGGCTCATATCGATTTTTACTGGCAAAAGGATAACTCGGTCGGGCTCTGAAGTACTGTAGACATCAAATGTATACCACACACTGAAAGCCAATGGTCAGTAAAAAATCTATTGAATCTTTGGAAAGAAACAGCTGTGGCCCAACAGAATCAAGTGTGACTTATAGACTGTGAAAGGAGCCTAAAACATCTTTGTTCTACATTAGTATTCAGGAGGTATCTTATCTCTCTAAACTGTTATCATAGCATTTCAGCTATTTTAGACACACTGACCTTCTCTTAAGGACAGGAGATAAGGCTTTTTAATGTCCTTATTAAATCAAGCCATCTATGCTAGGTAGTGTGTTCCAGGAGCTCCTCACTCTCCCTCTCTCTTACCGACTAATGACAAGCATCACGGTGATAATGACGAGTGGGACTGACTGTCGTTTTGTGCTCACCATCACCACAATATGTCATGATATCCCCCGGCTTTCTAGGCTTAGGATATATGCATGAAATGGAAAGCACAGTCAAATGTAACACACACACACACACACACACACACACACACACACACACACACACACACACACACACACACACACACACACACACACACACACACACATATACACACACAAACACACGAACACACACAAACACACGAACACACACATACACTTTTAGGCAGTCTCCCAAATGTAATGGAGCAGTGAGCTCTTGGGGAACAATAAATCCTGCCTAATGGGATGGTACAAAAAAATCTTCATAGCCGCCAAAGTCAATCTGTATACTGGGCTAATGACACTTATATGTCCAAAAAAATGTTACAGAGATGTTTTCGAAATGTGTGACACGTGTGTGCGTGTGTGTGCGTGCGTGTGTCACACCAGTTGATGAATGATACTAATGCAAAACAATTTCAAAAGAATGTGTTGGTCGCTTTCAGTTGGAATAGTTTAATACTATTTAGTTCATGATCAGCATTCATGTGTGTGTGTGTGTGTGTGTGTGTGTGTGTGTGTGTGTGTTTTGTCAGCAGAAAGAGAGGCTCCCAGCTTCAGCGTGTGGACCACAATTCACTTGGAGGACTCCACATCAGTCAGCTGAAGTCTCGGCACAGTGATTTACACCACGCATAAGTCACACGAGTCACTAAAGAGACGTACGGGGAAAGGATCCGAGGGGCACAACGTCCAAGCCGCTTCCTGTAGCATCTCTGTCAAAGCCTCGGCAGTGACGTGTACCTTCACATGGTTCAGTCTGCTCTGGTTAACACCAACGCCTGTTTCCTCAAACAATGTTATTTGGTCAATTAGTCTAGGCATGATCTTTGAGGTCTACTATTAAAATACCCAGTTAACATTAGGATCAACAGTAAGTAATTTGAGCTTTGTCCGCTGGTGGAGTCAGTTAAAAAAGGATTAAATCCTTTGTGTTAATATTTATAGCGACACATTTTGATGAAAGAAATAGTTTGTGTGGTGTGTTAAACCAGTTCAGACCAACTAAAGGCCTGCAGGGGAAAAACACTGCAATCTCGTCATTAACTAGAATGAGGCCAATCCAATGATGTACTGGCAGTAGGTTACCAGCACAGCAGACTATGGCAAAAAAAAAGAAATTCAGCTACATAACCCAAACACTGAAGCGCTGCACCTTGCCAAACGAGCGCTTCTGTCCAGCTAAAGTTTAGCCAGACTCAACTTCAAATTAGAGATGTAACGATACCATTTTTCCCTTCCTGATACTGTTTCTGATACCTGCTCTAACAAGTCCTTTAACAAACAGGTTACATGTGGTCACAGTTTAGAAAAATATAATGCATTCAGTAAGTATCTTTCACAGTAACAGTATAAAACGACAATATAGTACATGTTACCGCTTTACTTCTGGGACTTTCCAGCTTGAAATATTGCCAAATTGCTGACATTTTCTCTCGCTCTGGCTAACGCTACTCCTGGAATTAAATTCTTCCTTGCCGCTCTAAAAACAGTACAGCGCAACTGCCATTTGGAGCGGCGAAGAACAGGTGATTTTTATCTGGTTGAAACTAATAAGATTTAAAGGTGTGGTGTCGGATCGTTAAATAGATTGAGTACTTGCCTATGAATTTTAAGCAGTATTGAACGCATTCCGGATACTGGTATCAGAATCGAACATCTCCACTTGAAATCAACCTATACATACATGCATGTTTTAATGCAGGGCTGTTTTAGGTATGAACGGTAATAAACATGTTATAATAAGGTGAATTTAAGGAGGGTCCCCCACCATCTCCAGTTCTCCAGTACAATATGGAGTCAGACCAAAAGAGTTGGTATCTGAATGAGTGCACGTCTGAGAATTAAACAACACTGTCACATACTTGGCAGTAAATAAACTGGCCGCAACGCTCCCCAGGAGCCCCATGTACGCTACGAAACAAAGCTCTGTCAACGCAGGAGGGCTTCATGGATACACACACACGCACTCAGATATAGAGTATTAAGTGTGCTCCACGAGACTATGGATCAGCCCATCTTGTGTCCCCTCGAGAAATACCATTTCCTGGGCGCTTTGATCTATCAAAACGAATGAGGCAGTCAGCATCGACCATTACGAGCAGCAAGGATCCCCCTTCAGAATGATAGCTAGAATATTTATGGTTCTCCCAAAATGTCTCTCTTTACATGCTTGTATAATGAGGAATTCAATCGATTTAGACTTCATTTTCAAAAGCTGACGTGGAGAGCAAATCCCACTTTTCTTGTTGATATGGTGTTAAAAATCTCAAAAGGAAGTGACCTGTTGCTTTTTTGTACACGCACACAGACACACACAAACCCACACAAACACAAATATTGAATTCTAAATATGAATAGGGAGAGATGTTTTGGTATAAAGACATTTGGAGCGATGAATCTACAATCTGTGTGAGCAACTCTGCCGCTTTCAGTGTAATTCACACCCTCTTGGTCCATGACGGCAACGCATGTCAATGTCCTACTGCTGTGGGATTGAAGAGGAACCATCTGGCTCACACGCACTTCTGAGAATAATGTGTAAGCATTGTCGACAGGTGCCGGAGGGAGTCTTTCAAAAGGATGTTTTTCAAGCCAAAAATGAAGTTAAACTGCACAGTTTAGGTCTGGTTACTCTTTCCCATTGCATCTGAAAGAAAATGAGCTAATGAAGCTGAAGGAAAGTCCTGCCATCTCTGCTTGACCCCGACCAAATATTGCAACACAGCAAGTTAAAAATACTAATGAAACAAATCACTGATGTAAAACCTTCATAATGAATCATCTTACTGTTTTATTTGAGTTTTATTAATGTAAAATAAGTCAAATGTAGCCCCCATGTCCAGAGCAATATCCCATAAACAAGCATAGGCCACATTCATCAATTAACCATGTGAATAGCGCCTGCAGCAGAGCCTGTATCTCCCATTTGAATACATTAGGGAGGAATATGTTACCTCATGGGCCACGGCTGACCAACCACATTAGATTTGGCTATTAAGTGTGATAGATTTCCTCTGGAACACAAAGGATGCTTTGTGGTTAACAAAGCTAAACTACTCCTTGGACTTTTCAGATTTGTATCCTGGTAGCATTGATTTGTAGAATCTCTGCACAAGCGGGCGAACATTTCCACCACAATGAGGAAAAGCAAACTCAGAGGAGGCAGAGAGGAGCAATACTAAAATGAAACCCCCATATTCATGCACAGTTCTTATCCCTGAGCACTGGGGACGTGTCATTATTCAACTGAAGCACATGAAATCAATCATAGTGCTTCAATGCACCTAATATTTAACATGTGATGGTAGTCATAACTAAATATACCTTGTACATAAAACAGCTGTCTCCATCATTTCTGCATTTGAAAGCTGTTATTACTGTAGCATACAGTGACCCAGTGTGACTGACTCATCAAGAGGGATTACATCACAAGTGCTGAAAAGTACAGGATGATGGAGGCAACGGGGCGAGGTCATTTCTCTGCAACTTTAGAAAATGCGAGTCTGCTTTTAAACCCTAGAATCTCATAAAACTCTGAAAAATTGTATGGCTTTCATTCAATAAACTTGTAATACTCTACGGGGATTTGATTTGCCGTTTTATCTCACAATGTGCTGCTCTTTTCACGCGTCATACAATACAAATAACAATATCACTATACTTTGGCAAAACCCAGTGCTATCCTTCAGTAGAATAAACGACAAACGGTTCAGACACATAGGCAGAGTTCCATCGATCCGAACTGCCTTGGCCAAAATTGCAGCTATCTCTATTTTATTGAGCCTAATTTTTCTCAACATTTAGTTGTTTTTTTTAATGTGGTCAGAATCCTACTGAAAGCTATGTTTTTCAAGACAAAACCCGAATGAAAAAAGTAAGTATACACAGTGGCACAGAGAAGACAAACAATGCATTTCAGTATAAAACGAGCGGAAGGCAAAGCAACAGAAAACACGCGCACGACGAAGACAAACAGATTTTCAAAAAATGCATTAACAGGTACATGTCATCACACTCTTTCAATATCCTGAGCTGTTAAATGAAAAGAAAAAGGATAAATAATCATTTCAGTGATTATTAGAGAAACATGTTCAAGACCACATTTCGCAAACATGACACACAGGCATTAGAGCAATCACAGAAACCAATAGCAACAATGAATCCTTCATCACTCTATTGGGAGAACACAAACCTCAACACAGAGCGCTCCTATTTCCACATGTGATGGATGTAGAGCGAGGCACCATTTGCACACAACAGTCGACAGCAATAATCCTGTTCTGCTGTTTTATCTGTGGTTCACAACCACCAGTGTGTCCTTGAGCTGACTCTGACACACCCCAGGACTCCTGGCAGGTCACAGGGCAGCTCTGGTCTCAGTGGGACAGTTGCCTCAGGCCGAGGAGGAGGATGAAATGTTTTCTGGCTACAGCAGGTGGATACCAGCGGGTGACAAGCAGGCGGTATCTGTCTCCAGCCTTCACCGACCGCTCCTGACACAACGTATCGAATCTCTCCCACCTTATCGCCTTCTCTCTTCTGGCCACGAACAGTCACAACTCTTATTTTCACCACCTGACCCATATACAAAACCGCTTCCTGGTGGGTGCTGCTCCAGAATACATGGTCCAAGCCTTTGATCCAGCTCCAGATCACTGGCTGAAAGGCTGTCACTTCAGCTTTCGGCCGTTCAGCATCCCACGGCAGCTCTTCGTCCCCAAGCATGGGCGACACACTTTCTTTTTTTATCACATTCACACATCCTTTGTCATGTGAGCACGCGATTCTGCCCTCTCACCAGCTATCGTACCAGGGAACTAGCCCTTTTGCTAGATCACATACCTCAACTCAAACACAACAGTACAAAAGAAACAGCAAATAAACCTTGGCATTGATTGTGTTGGAACTAAGTAGATGTTAATGCGTACTTTTCAGCACCTGTGAACCATAACATCATGGTTGCGTCCACTTACATGAAGTCTATAAAAGCACCAATCCCCTTTCAGTGCAGGCTGAAAGTAAGACGTACAGTGAAAGACAAAAAAAACCAAACATGCTGAACCATTTACACTAAGGAAAAAGAGTGCAGATTTAATTTAAAAATTGGCACGCATTCCTCATTTCTGCAGATGAAAGCTCGTAAATGAAAAAGCCTGGAATCTTGCCTGGTATGGAAATCTAAAGTTATGAATAATGCCTCTGTCTCAATCATCAAGTCTGTTTAATAAGGCAGATTAGCCCAGCACCTGAAGGCTGAAAGGCACAGGCGGCTGCACTCCTAACCAACCAGGACTGGGACAAGCATTCACTGGGGGCCCTGAACCTCGCATTCCCTGGGGGCCCTGAACCTCGCATCCTCCCTGTTGGACCCTCACCAGTCTACGGAGAGTGAGCAGTAGCAAACAGCTCCGGCTTGTCACTTATGCCCATGAATCCACCTCCAATGGACCGGCACTGCAGCGAGAGCAGCTGATTTACACACAGTTGCTAATCAGGTGAATTGCTCTCTTGCTAATGAAAACTCATAGATCTATACAATAACACTGCCGATTTCATTTTAGCTCCCATTACTCATTCCTAAATATGCAATAGGCAATAAGAGTTAAATGCTCCTGGGAGAAGACAGTTGAAGAATTTGGGGACAGAAAAGTTGACACAGTAGGTGGAGCCTGGGGCATTGCTACCTGTGTCCTGACCAGAGAAGAAGAGCCTGCTGTTTGCACATTCAATATTTCACTGCAGACACAAATACACAAAAAAGTAAAAATGATTATTTCCACTTATCTGGCCCCGGTGACGCACCAGCATTTAGCTGATTGCAGGATGGATATATATACTATACTGTATATAAACTCCATCCTCCCATCCAGCTCTGGAAGCTGAGGTAACCCCCAGTGAACATAAAGGCCACCACAATGTTTCGTTCCAGCTTGGCAATGATTCATCATTCCACTGAACAACTCCTAGGCACGAGTCTAATCATGATTAAGACCATAACAGAGAACTCCGTGGACACAGGGGGAGGCAACCATCCATCCATCCTCTGTATTCATCAAGAAAATCACTTCCACTTCCAGCAAATGAGAATGAATTCATTGTGACTTACCTGTTCCATTGGCTGTGTTTGCTGAGAAGAGAGGATACAAAGCTGAGCAGCTGTGAGATAGGCGTGCATCCAGGCAAAACAGATTCACAGCAAAGTCTTATGGACTACCTGGCTGTGAACACCTTTTTACGAATAAATAACTCTACTGGAATGATTGTGGGTTTAGAAGTTAAGTGCACTCACCACTGGAGCAGTCCAGCCCACCCCATCCGGGCTCGCACTGGCATGTATCCGGAGACACACAGCGACCGTGGACACATTCCTCTGTGCACAGAGCTGAGACACAAAGAGAAATTCCCTCATCAGTGCTGTTAATAATTACGCTAGCGCACACACAAGTGTAAAACATGATTAAACCACCAATAAACAGCATAATTAAAAACCACCAAGATAGCAGCTGAAAGAAAATGGCCCATAAGGCTGAACACTCAGTATCACTTTAATACCTTCAAGGACCTAAATCTTAGCCATGGCACTCATATTCAACATCCATCCCCACCACTTGACACTGGTCTAAATGATTTCTTAGGAGATTGAGTCCTTGGTCAACATCTTGGTTTATCACAGAGCTTTACTTCCCACAATGAGCTGTTATCGGCAGGCTCAGCCGTGAGGGAACAAGCTGTAAATCCCCTCTAATTTGATCAGCTAGTACTTTGTCATATAGTGATGCTTTAATGTAGCGGGGCCGGGCACCGCACTGTTTACTAAGTGTGCAGTTTTCTTGATCATTCATATTGAGCAACACAGCACCCAATTGATTGGATCGACATTAGTATGCCTGGGAGCACGTTCACAAGAGTTGGAAGTTTGGTTCAGCTGGATAATAAAGTGACCTACAAGGAGTTCTTTTTTAACAATGCTCGTTTTGTGTGTGATGGAAAAGTATCACAGAGGCACTTAGCATGTATAAATCTGTGGCAAGGGCATCTGGCCAGCAGGGTTAAGACATGCAGGCTCTTATCTGAGGAAGGAGAGACAGTCAGGCCAATACCACGAGAGAAAGCCTGCCTGATGGGAATCAGAAGTCGACATGGCCTGAGGAGGAGTGATACTCAGTCCAAGGGCAGCGGAAGAGACAGTCCATCTGCTTAACTGATCAGACCTCATCCAACGCTTCATAAAATGCTTCATCCAACTATTCATCCAACATGTCATGCAGCGTGTCATCCAACACTTCATCCAATGCTTCATCCAACTATTCATCCAGCGTGTCATCCAACACTTCATCCAATGCTTCATCCAACTATTCATCCAGCGTGTCATCCAACACTTCATCCAATGCTTCATCCAACTATTCATCCAACATGTCATCCAACGCTTCATCCAATGCTTCATCCAACTATTCATCCAGCGTGTCATCCAACGCTTCATCTAAGTTCCGGGTGTTCCGATTCAGCAGGTTTTTTTTTTCCTGTCTGTGTGTGTTTGTGTGTGTGTGTGTGTGTTTCCATACAAAATAACTCAACAATACATGAATGGATTTTCACCTTAGTGGGTGGCACTATCACTTGGGAGGGTCTCTCCAGGTGATTCACATTTAGAGGTCAAAGGCCAAGGTCAACAAAAATATGATGAGGGAAGAAAAACATTTTCCAAGATATCTCCACAGATAACAGGGCTAGAGAGACAATCTAAACTTTGTATTGATCATAAAACTGTGATGTGATGTCATGACATGATTTTTAAGTCAGAAAATGAAATCATGCATAGTTTATAAATTGTTTAGTTTTTTGATGTAACATCAATATGACTATATTGACTATAGACTTCTATAGATCGGAAAAAAAGCGATATCACTGTAACATCACTAAGTAGTCAGAAAAAGCCATGTTATAATGTAGCAACTTTAGCAACCATTAACATTAGAGACACAATCTACAGCCTATTTAGATGAATCATTCGTGTTATGGTATGATTGACGTCATGATGATGTCATTATGAAATGGCATTAGTAAAATATAAAAAGTTAGCATTGCCTGATGGGGTTATGTACGCACAGTGTGTGCATCGCCCCTCTGATACTTCTCTTTTTTGTGTTATAATCAAAAGTGAAAAAAAGGGCATGGGGAAAGCGTCTATGAGGTTGTTTTTTTTCAAACAACATAAGCCCCGGGGCGATTTTGCAGCTCTGTGTGAAACACTGTGGTGCTCATTCTGCAGGCAGAGAGGTCAGCAGGAGCTGGCTGCAGGCCTGAACAGTGCTACTATGGATTATCACTCAATCAGGCTTCGATTAGGATCCACTGCCAGAAGAGAGATGTAGCAGGAGAGGAGAAGGAGGAGTAAATCCCAAACACCCACAGGCTGGTGCTAATCGCAGAAATGCTCCCAAGGCAAAAATGGTAAACCAGAGATTGAAAGATAATTCGAGGAAGATTTCTGGGCATCGGTACTCAGAAAAATGTCTAATTTCAGTAAGCCCGCAAAATGAAAACGGGGGAAAGGCTCTAACATTTGTGCTGACGAAGGTGTGTTATCGACTACCTGTAATCAATGAGTCCACAGTGTGCAGAGTATTCAAAAAGAAGAGGAGACGAATTCAATGTCACTATGATGAGATGATTTAGTTTGGTTTCAATCAGCAAGTTCTGATCAGCAAGAACAGGGAAATGCAAATTTGTCACATCCTTCAGGAAAAACGAAATATGGAAATGAAGTTTTGAATATGGGAGAAAGGATAAAGCGAAACCCCTTCTCCTGAGATCTGAACCAGTGAACTGAAGGGATGGCATAATAAAGTAGGAGGCAGGTCTTTCATTTTAATTGAAATCCATGAATCACTCTGCTTAACTCATGTCTAAGGAATCTGTTGGAAAATTGAGTCTTTCATCTAGATAAAAAAAAAGCTAATCTAACTCATTATGCAGAAGTGTTATCAGGACGGGGAACAATGGAGCTAATTGGTGATTGTCATGCAGTGTTAATATATTTAATATTCTTGCCCAGTCAAACTACAATCTTTTAAAATGTCAGAAAAAAATGTATCCTTTTAGTCCCTAGATCTTCGTATACCATTCTATTTGTTTATCATTTTTGTAGCAGTCGTGTTTTTTTTTGTAGTACTGAGTGAAGTGAAAAAAACCTGGAGCATTGCTGTGATGTAGCTGATGGCTAAATCATTCTAAGAGAGTTGCCCACAGAACATACAGTATCAAACAACTCCCTCCAAGCTTCTTCCACATGCCTCCATATACCACAGAGTTCACCGATTTATTTTAAAACTGTGTCTTTGAAGCATGAAAAAAGAAGAAGAAGAAAAACCCCAGCAACAAAGCATAAATGAAAAAGAAATCAAAGGCACAGACTCCCTTTCTGGAGACAAATCTCATCATCCTCCCGATCATCAAAACCCAAAATGTGAAATGTGCTAGCGTATTGCTGCCTGAAACTTTATCAAATCCCAACTAATTTTGCCACCGACATCATTTTTAGAATTAAATTGCGGCGCTGGACAGGCAAGAGTCATGCGGGAGTCATCTGGACTAAATGCTCTGCAGGAAGAGGGCCTCTCAGCCCCGCAGAGGCTGTCCGCCGCTGAACATATTACAAGCTGTGGTCATTAGCGAGCTCCTCTCACTTCCTCAAGCACAACTGTAATAATCATGCTTATAAGACGGAAACGAGTTCTTCACATCCTCGACATAGGATAGTTACAAATTAAGGTAATAACTCACGACAGATCAAAGGTCAAAGAATTAATAAAGACTTCATGTAGGTAACTTCAAGGACTAATTAACAATAAATAGAAAAAAGTTCAACTTGTAGAAATCACACACAAATTAATAAAACAAAAAGAAACGAACAAGAAACATGCTTGAATATAATGTTGGTGATTTAGTGTCGGAACTATTCTTCTTTTGTGTATTTTTGTGATAATTTGGGTTCTTTCAAGGTCTTCATATCCCCAGGTTCATTATTTGAGCAACTTTTAAGTGTTGATGTGATGCCACTTAATAAAAAAGAACACAAGCAGGCTTAAAAGGCAAGCGCTCTTCAAACAATTCTGACTTTTAATGAAACAGGCGTCATGGAGGAAGCTACAGTGAACTAACAACACACGAGGGGAGGGATGTTTTACATTCAGTAAACGACAACGTGTGCGGAAATAGACGACTTGAGTAAATTTTGGATCAATTTACCTCTCACAAAAGGGGGCATCCTTCTGTCACTACATGCAAAACAGCTTTGGGAGTACAAATCTCTTAATCCTGGTAGTGAGAGTGCTAGGATTAAAAAAGGGGGGGGACCATTTTGCAAAGGCAGCAGAAAGCACAAACTGCCCTCTCGGCCCCTATCAACGCAGTCTCACCACTTCACTATAAGAGAGGGTTAAAGGGGACGCTCACTCTCAGAACTGACATAGTATCAACCTAAAAGCTGTCGTTCATATAATGGGGGAGGCTACACATGAGAGGCGCCTCCACAGTTTCACAGATTCACCTGGTTAACACCCTGAAAAGACTATTAATGAACAAATAGCTCCATTGTCAGCCAAATGGTTAATGAATACATTATTGATCAATCTGCGCCTCCCTCCTCAAGACCCCCAGATAATCACAGCAGTTCTTATTGTGGGCCGGCTGGTGTCCCGGTGCTCTGCTGCCCCGAGGCTAGTAAAGCCTAGACAAGGACAAGCTCAGCTGTGGTCAAAGAGCAAACCCACTTGGCTGCAGTCAATGTATCAGCAACTCCCTAATGTTGCAGAAGATCTTGGAACATATTAAAATGAGAGTCTATTCTTATTTAAAAGAGAATAAAACATTAGGTAAGGCGAGAATACCAAAAACATGTCTCTCAGAAGCTATGTGCTCTATCTTTATTTGGCCAACATGCAGAAATATTCAGTTTGATGTGTGTGTGTGTGTGTGTGTGTGTGTGTGTGTGTGTGTGTGTGTGTGTGTGTGTGTGAGTAAAAATAGAATTGATGACCATTAATGAAGCTGTGAAAAAATGACAGTGAAGAATTGTAATCAGTATATTGCCACAGTCCAGTTTTCATGGCTTCTGCTTCTTTTATGTTATTGAATTCCAGTGTGGTTTTATGGCAGATGCTATAACTACTCAGTTTGTAACTAGGGCCCTCTTGGCTCGTTAATTTTTCTCATTGTTATATAACTTTGATTTAATTACTCTTATGGGAAGAGTATGGCTGGGAGCAGACTATAGTGTAAAATGCTGTTCCTTCATGTCAGATCATAGTCAATTCTCATGGATTCTCAAAGAGGTGGTAGTGGTTGACTGTTAGTGGAAGCTCATGGTAAACTGGATCAGACTGGAGAAGAGGCGACGGAGGCGAGAGACGGCAGCGGCCTGGCTGGGGGTTGTAAAGGCACCCAACAGTAAGGATCAATCATAATATTGACTCCTTTTCTCTAAAGACATATCCTGAAATGTCATCAGCAAGGACAAAGGAGTTAAAAAAGGGATACTCACGAACACACAGGTCCCCGCTCTCAAAGTAACCAGGGCAACACTGCGAGCGGCGCCTATACATGGTCCTCACTCCCCGCCGGTAAGCCGTCTTATAGCTGATCCTGGAGCAACAGACACACGGAGACATCAATGTGATGTAGAGAGTGACCCTTTCTGAAGGGAGGGAACATGTACAGAAGGAAAAAGTGATTCGAGCCCTGATGTTTTGTTTTTATGGGCAAGTTTATAGAGTACAACAGAGGAAGAAGAATTAAGAGCCAGAGGGATTTTGTGTTAAACCAACATAAAATGTAATATTTGGGCCGTGACCGTGTATGGATTTTATTCGATGCCCACTATAAACCTTAATTAAGTAATTTGAACATTTACTGTAAAATAATTACAGTCCAATTCTGGCTCTGACTACTTCAGAGCAACATTAACAAGTATGTTTATGGTGACCCTCATAGACTTGGAGCTGAGTTTGGGGAACAGTAAAGGTCAACGGCACTGACATCATAAATATGGGGACAAGACTCTTGTAAACATACCTGTGCCTTGTGCATTTAAACCAGTTGAGGATGTCCGTGCATCGGGTGTAATAGATCTGGTCAAATGGGTGAGCATAGGATTCCTGTACAGTCACAGCATAGCTGAAAATTCAGAAAAGTGAAAACACAAGTGGTAGAAGGAAGCACTGTACTGTACCATGTTGAGGTAATTCTACTTTACTTTAGTATTACCATTTCACGCTGCTTCATTCTTAACCTCCACTACATTTCAGAGGGACATAGTGTTCTCAACTTACTGCGCTTCACTTCATTCATCCGACTAAAAATGTCATTTGACCCCTTCTGATGAAAAACCACAACACTGACACATGCACAAGAGGATATGATGCAACTGCAATCATAGTGAACGTAGCAAGTAATATAGATTTTCATGCTCCTTGGAGATATTTAAAAATGACAGCACACGGATCCTGTAAATGAATACAGTCCCAATAAACTAACACAATAACTTTGATATGCAAAGACAAGAATTGAAAGGACCTTAGGTGATTCATGTTAGTGATATATGCAGCCTGCAGCCGTCTGAGGACCTCAAAGCCATGAACACAGCCCACTTAAGGAATTTATTTTGATGCCAACAAAGTAGAACCATGATACCTAAGTACCTTCACCTTGGTCAGGCAATAATCCAGATAATATATCTTCACAGCTTTCTTTCCTCCCCTTTGCATCGAGGAGAGAAATTATTCCTCCTTATTTCTCAGAAGTGACACTGGCCAGCACAACTAATAATTATTCAGGCTCTATGGCTGTCATGATTGATTGGAATGAGAGTACACTGATCAATTTGCCTGCGTATTTCATTTGAAGCTGCAACTCCTACAATCTCGCAGAGCTTGGCGACTTGAGCTGTGAGAGATCGATACTGCTGTTTGGACTTTGAGAATAGATCTGGAAGTTTGGTTAAGACCGCTCGTAGCAGGTGCACTGAAAAAGTTCCGGGATCGACAATGTCAGTCCTGTGAGCTGGTGTTCTCAAACTACTGAAGATTCTCTTTCACATCTAAAATTCAATGTACTGAGGTAAACACAAGAGGATACATGCTCACCTCTCCCAGTGGCTGCAGACGTTGGGATCATCTGGGTTCAAACTCCATACACCAGTGGCAAAGCCTAGGACCAGGGCCAGGGCCAGCACGGCAACAGATGACCCCATCCTTCCCTCTGAGTGGGGGACAGGACATGAAGATAAATGGTAAGATACATGGATCCTATCTCATATTGGCCTTTCTAACAAGAACTTATTTGTCCATGGAAGTAGTGCACCAATGCTAATTTATTAAAATTTAAAGATCAGATAATCGTTGGTAAATATACATAATAGTGTGGAGTTGTGACTTTTCTCTGGGTACTCCAGTTTCCTCCCGCAGTCCAGTGACATGCATGTTAGGTTAAATGCAGCTCTAAATTTCCCGTTTGGGTGAACGTGAGTGTGAATGGTTCTTTGGTTTGTTTGTCAGCTCAGTTCTTTTCTCCATTGTTCATGCACCCTGATGAAATTTTATTCCTGTAAATCCAGTTGTGTTGAAGCCTACGATTCAGTAGGGGTTATCATTGGACAGTCTACGTGCATCAAACTTAATGTCCCTCCCAATTTCATTAGATCTATGTTGCACAGTGTGGCTTGCAGTAAACTTATATGACTGCTGACCTCTCACAGCCTGTAGGCACCTTTAAAGAGCGTTTTTTTTTTGCAAGCTAGGATTATCGAAATATATACCCGTGCTTGTTTAACATTTGCTCCTGTTCGCCTCCTTCAGTAAGACCTTCAAAAACCACATGTGAGCAACTGCAGGGATAAAACCTTTGCGTGACAGTGACAGAGACGTGGATCTGTTCAGAGGTTATTTCATTAGACGTATAGGCAGTCCACATAGGATGATGGATTCTCCACATGCTCAGGTTACACCTTAGCAAATCGCTGCCGAAGATAAAGAATGTATGGATGACTCATGTATGACTGACACACAACATATCTCATACTGTGGGTTAATACCTGGGTGCCATTAGCCGTAACATAACTGTGTCTTATTTATGGTGATCTGTCTCGGGACACATGATGTGGCCTTCTTAGAATAGAAAACTCACATGGTGTTGCATTATTAGCTACAAGCAGATGAAAATAAATACATAGAACCTGAACCCTGAGTTTTTTTGCATCTTTGTGTGGTTCAGTGTGTAGTGATTGTGTGTTTGCGATTGTACATTAGCTCTGCGCGTTCTTCGGGTTGTGTTCAATATTACTGAGTGACTGTATCCAATAACACAGGCATTCACATGTTCAGCTAATCTTCTGCATTGATAGCTGCATGTAGTTCACTCACATGTGAAAGAAAATCAATCAGACCTCCACTTCCTCTAAGTAGCAGTTCATCTGAACAGGCAGAGGTTAAAGTCATGTTCATTTCCTTAACAGGATGATTAATCAAGATACACACATGTTACGGGCTGCAGCTTCTTTCATACTCAGGGCCATCTCTGAAATGATGCTGTTAAATACTACAGGGACCCTGCTTGATTGACTAGAAAGATTTTATTACCCCTGGGATAAGACAACTGCCCTCGGTCATTTCTCTGAATGGCTCGGGACGAGCAGAATACCTCATAACTTGTCACACTGTTCAAACCTCACAAGTTCTCAGCCTGCAGCAAGAGACCAAGAGGTAATAAAACGAGGATTATCCTGCATATGTGGCAAGATTAAGTGAATCGATGGCTTTTAGTCACCTAGTTGTTAAGAGTGATGGTCGTAAGCAAAGTTAGTGCTGCAGAGCCCTTGAAGAAAGAGACAGTGATAGATCTAATAGCCGGAGGCACGTGGCCTTAAACTCACCTAATCCTACGGCCTGTGGTACCTGGGTATTTTGCGGATGCTGAGGAGGCTCTGGAAGCACAAAGTGACAGAAGTGCCGCTGTGCTCAGAAACACACACTCGCTGGGAGAGGTGATGACAGGTCGCAGATCTATGGGAGAGAAGAAAAATAATGAGCTTATGATGACACATAGACGACACGTTCCCTGCCTGGCTCTCGCGCATGCGTGCACACAAAGTCATACATTTCTTATGGGATCAAGAATCTCAACAGGGGTAGAGTTCACGAAATCTGCTCTTGAAAGACCAATTTACTCTGCACAGCCCCCACATCCGACCACACAGTTTTTATTCCATTTTCCAGCGTCCCCTCCTACCTTGTATCCACAGACACACAAAAGTTACGCACAGGAATAAACGCCTACATTAACTCAAGAGGGGCTAATACAATGAACTCTGTTCCCACTTCAAACGCCACAAGTGGCTTGTCCACAATGTGACAAGATTGTGTTATCTGTTCTCATTAACAAAGCCTACACAAGGGTTAGTGCAATGATGATGCAGGCGTGAAAGGAGCATTGATGTGTTTATCATCTCTTTCACTGCATTGCTCTTAATGAGTCGCCCAGAAGGTCAGAGGTCTGGTTCAAGATTCTTCTGCCCTTCATTTGCTGTGAATCCTGAATTAAGATGTAAACACGGGCACAACTAAATAATATGCCTGTTTTTGTTCTTGCATTGGCTAAATAAATTATTCAACATTTTTTTTCTTTTGCTTATATGCTGGTGCTAAGGCCCAGCTGGGTGGACACTGAAACAGTACAGGACAATTATTGATTATTATTATTATTATATGTCAATCAAGAATATCCTGACCAATCGGCCACAGATTGTTATCGGACGATATTTGTTCTAAAAGATTTGTTCCAAGGAAATCCCTTGTGGCGGAAATCAACCAAAACATGATAAAGCTAGTCAGCACTAAGGGGAGGGGGACAGAGAGATAGAGAGAGAGACAGATCGCAACAGTAGTCACACTACAGCAAGGACAGCATGGATCCAATAGAAATATCAGTCAAACAATTGGAATTCATATTCCTTGTTCACCAGCTGCTGTCTATTGTGCAAGACGAAGGGTTCAGACAACTCCTGTCCTACTTGGATCCACGCTACACTCTGCCAGGTTGTAAATATTTCACAGATGTATGGCTACTGCAGATATACCAAACAGTTTATATACATGTTGACAGCCTTATGAAGGACAACATCAGAACAACAGACACTGACCATGGTGTAGAATGGTATACCATCACTACAGTCCTAAATCCAAGGTGATTATAATATCTAAAAATAAAATCAGTGATTAGTTTTGGCCAATACTGCTTCAAGCCATCTGTGATTGGCCCCAAAAATTCTGACTGGAGCACCAGTCTATTGCACTCACAAATAAGACATTTGCTGTTTGATATAAAGAACTGAGTTTGAATTAGTCAGTCTACAATGATGTGATGAAACAGCTGACTAACAAATACACTACAATGTACTATCACTACAGCAACCATCAATTTATCAAGAGAATAATTAATATTTGGATCAGCCGTTTAGATTTAGCAGATTTGGTAAAAGGGCTCTTCATTGTGACCCATTTTCACTTAACACAAACTACAGTAATAGTGTGGTTTTTGTTTTTTGCTCATGCTTGTGTGAAGTAATACTGAGGCTCTGAATCAGAAGCTTTATGTGATAACTCCTAAAAGATGCAACAAAGCATTAGGTTTAATTTAGGAACCTTTAGATTTTAAAGAAGCCCCAAAAGAGCAACATTTTGTTGCTATGATAAATCAAGATTCAAACAACCAGTCTCCTGTGTGAAAGTCCTGTGTTCGACCCATTCATCCAACACAATCTGCTCAATATGAAGACTATATCTAATTGAAATTCCCAAAGCCTTTGACAAATGAAATCATTTTGTAGCCAGGATAAAGACATGAAAATAATGTTACAAAATTTGCTAACACACAACATATGTAACTCATGTTCACAGTGCATGGATAAATCAAAAATCACCTGGAAGAGAACGTGAATGTTTTCAGTCCTATCTTGATTGAGGTAAAGGGTTTCAGCCTCACGTGTACGAATTTTGTTTTGAGAGTTTTTTTAAAAATAAATCTCGCCAAAATTCTGATCCTGGCAATTTTTTTTCTCCACTTGCCTCTTGAGGATTCTGTCAATTTTGTTTGCAGCGAATAATAAAATATTTTGCATGCTGTATTTATTTCCTGATCCGTGATAATCAAGTGAGAAACTCCAGGGAGACAACCCACATTTATTGTTTAATGTCATTAAAAGTGCAACAGACTATCAAATTATTATTCAAAATCAAATCTTCTATTGTGCCATCACACATGGATTAAAGTCTGCCACTAAAGCCGTGTTAGATCTGGCAACAAAAACCTCCACTGAGGCTGAAACCTTCCACTGATTTATCTTAGATACAAGGAACTTGGTATTTGTTTTCCTGAAAAGATTGGCCATTTCCTGTAGTGTGGATTTTAAGGTAATCTATTTGTGGATTCTACATATAACATGCATGAGCGATAAGACAGATAGGTCGATCAACATGACACTTATCACATCCCTCTCCTGTATGCCTCCTCCCCGCACCTGCTGACATCCAAGAAAACAGTTTGCATCTGTTTTCACTTCAGGCATGTTCACTTCGAAGCAAGCAAAAAAAAAAAAAAAAAAGAATCTCTGGAGACTGTATTCACCCCAAATGAATTTCTCCCCTGTTCCTTTGATTAGCGAGACTGCGAAAACCCTCTCAACAGATGTGCTGCTGCATCTGATCATGCCGCCAAACTGCTGAAATGGCACCATCTTTGAGGCCACTGATGGAGACACGCGTGCACAGCACAAGAGGTAGAGTGTGGAGCTGCAGTGCGGGGTGTAGCGTATGTGAGGATGAGGACTTCTGACTCTTGACATGAGCACACCGCGGTTAACAACGGACAACTGCCTGCAGAAACATTGACACTGATGAGACATGTTCACCTATGGCCCCTGTGCTGCCGATCAGCAGAGACATCTGCATGATTAAAGCCACCAGCCTTTAGTGTGTGACTTATTAAAGTGCAATGCAATTAACCACCCCGTCCCCTGGCTGAGCAGCTCATGCACTCTCCCTTGAATGATGCTCAGCAGGCACGACTGACTGGCACGAGTCAGAAGCTCACCTCCCACCGATACATACATCCCTGCTGCTTTTTATCGCCCCATCTGCTCGTTCATCACAATACTTTGTTTTTTGTCTTGCCTGTGTTAATTTACATCGACATAATGGAAACCAGTCAACGGAAACATTGCTCGGTATTGCAATCTTGTCTGGAGCCGCAGAGAGAATGCCTGATCAGTTGTGGGCTTCTGTGTGTAACATGTCTTTTGCGCAATCAGCCCCATTATCCCTCTTCTAAATTTAAGCTGAGGGCTCATATACAACTTTTATGAGAATTCTTCCGGCCACTCAATCTATTTTGTAATCACTACTGAAGGATTCCTGGAGCAACCTAATTTGGAGTGATCTAAAGGTTACAGGTGTAACCACGCAGCACAGAGTGCCAGCGAGATAAGCCCCACTACTGGCCATCCCTGTCTGCCGCTGCAGGCAATGAGTCATTAAGAGTCAGGCCTCATTAGAGAGGTCATGATGTGGCGCATCATAGACACTTTCTCCCCTGGCTTCGGCCACATGCCTTAGTGTCAGATGTGTTAGAGGGCAGGAGGAGAAGACGTGTCGGGGGACGAGCAGCTTTTCTGGAGATCGGAGCAGCAAAACAGCACAAAACAGAAATGCTCTTTCCAACCTCCTAAAACTTCAACTGTGAAAAGAGAAAAAAATAATTAACTACATTTGCACAATAGCTGTATTCAGTGCAATCAATATTTATTGGTTTACTTTATACCATATATAATACAATTTAAAAAATTGTACCTTTTACTCCATTAATCTAATCATAATCACTGCTAGTGCAAACACATGTGTCTGCGCTGATCTCTATGGCAACAATGACTCTACGAAGCGTTTTTTCTTAATTTTTTCCTCCGATTTTTTGTTTTATTCCTCTGGTCACACTCATCACTGTAGGGAGAAGGGGCCTCACACTTGAGTGTGCACCGTGTGTATTGAAGTCATAAAGCCCGAGAGGGTATTTGTCGCTGCATTTATGGGAATTGCAGTGATGCTGACAGCATGAAGTGCAGCCAAGGCAGCAATGTCTTTTACCTGATCTCAGTAATACTCTACTCTTGACTTTTTATTATACCCCAGTAATTATGATTACAGGTTTAACAGGACACTGCTAAGGAATAACTTTACAATCTCTCAATCTCCGACTGGACACTCTATGACCTTGATACTACTTAGGTATGGACATTAGTAGTTCATCTCATTTGTGAGTTGAACTGCAGGACACAGGACGAACCAAGTTCAGATTTTTTTTTCAGGAGAGAAAGAAAATCAAATCCTGCTTTAGCCCTGGGCTTTTTCTTTTGTATATGATTTTCAGAGCTGAGAGTGAAGATGGACAGGAAGGACAGGGGACAGATGTGCAATATTCATATCGTTAACATGAGCAACATTCACATGTGGTTCGTAACTTTCCCTAGAAACAGTGCTGCTGTTTTCAACCACCTCATGACAAATTGATACACTATACTGTGTTATAGAATAGAAAACATTCAAAAAAATAGGTGAGTTGATTATTGTAGGTATGTAGTACAGATTATAATTTGATTGTTTGTACATTCACACGCTCAGTCTTATTCAGAACAACTTGATTTATGCCTTCAATTGACTCTTGGCTTTCTTTTTCATTTAGTTGGAACACATCTATCACCACAAGGAAATTAAATCAATCAGCAGAAAATTAACTTGCGAGCATTTCTGATAAGTTATTAATTTCAAAGTCACTTATTCTAGCAGAAAATGGCCAAATATTAATTGGCTTGAACTTCACAAGTGTTTGTTTTATCGTTGTAAATTTAAAATGTTGGAGTCAGATGGATGTAACAAGTGAACAATCTGAATACCTCATCTTGGGCTTGAGAAAATGTTGAAAGTGGAATCTTTTGTTATTTATACCAAGCGATTAACTGAAATTGACAGTAATTACTAGATAATGAAAATAATCAGTTACATCTCAAGTCTGTTTTTAACTTTACATATACCAACATTCAATTCAACTGAAAATGTTGGTATGGAATTATTTAGTTGGAGTTAAATTCCAGTGTGTTACGCCTTCAGACCTTATCAACATGGCTGCATTGTATTTTGCTATACTATTGTGAACATGGGGTTTCAAGTCACCTTTTTAACCATTAATGAACTTAACCACAAAACCCCTCAGACCTCAAAGATTTCAAACTAGTAGTTCTACAGCTGCTGCACTGGGCCAACAAGAAGTATTCTCATGAAACTGCTAGAACACACCAGCAACTATGACAATGATTTCCACCTGGAGATTGAGGCACCTGGGAAAATGTTTTGCGTCGTTTAACAGGAGCTTAATTCTGGCCACATGGTTTATTCATGTGGCGACCGCTGATATCACGACTCTCATAAATCACGCAGTGCGGCATGCTGGACGTCCACGCACTCGGGCAGGGCTCACTAATCTCAACACCATCTTTCATCTGAATAACCTTGCCTTACCGCAGGGCAGGCCAACACCAGACACAGGCCATTGGAGGGAGACTCTCCTTGTACTTTTATTTCTTTCATTCTGGGCACAAAGACTCACTGCAGCACGTCAGGGCAGACAAACACTGTCCTGTGTGCTCCCAGGCAGCAGGACTGCCCGCTCTCAACCACAGGCAATAATGAAGATATGCTTCACGGACATCAGAGGAACTAATCTAGTCTAACATTAACTTTATGAATGTAGAATCAGACACACAAGGGAGCAGCGGAGCCAGTCGAGCCATCTGTTCAGAAGCTGTTCAAAGAAAGAGCTGAACATTTGAAACTAATGTGAGTAAGCATGATCATCAAATATAGATAATAGAATAGAGCATATAGCTACTTTATCCTAAATTTTTAAATTGTTTTTTTTTCTACTGTCACACATCATCATGTTTTTTTCTGATTAACTGGATCGGGGTTCTTATTCACATAACCGGCAGAAAATCTACAATTCAAAAACATGTCACCAATTAGCAGCTTCAGGCCTGCGTTTACTGTAAGAAAACTAATTAGTGAAACAACACCACTCAATGAACCAAAATATCAGTGTGCCTGATGTCACATAGCTCTGCCTGCTGCTTAGAATAGACACTATTTTCCAAGCCCATTTGTTCTAATAACAAACCCCGGACAGTCAAATGTGTTGGAGTGCCCTCTGAGCTGCGTCTGTCCTCTCCACGCCGCCTGGCTCTGGCCCCCTGCTGCCGCCAGCCGGAAGCACCGGTCAGGCTCCTCCTCGCACCGGTGAGGATCTGCTTCCCCACACAGACAATTAGCCGCCCTGTGACTAAATGCGAGCAATGCCAGCTGCTGGAGAACAGTCGGACATCCACAGACAAATGAATGTGTGAATATTAGCCTGTTGAACCTTCTGCTCTCTCCCACCAGGATCCTTTTTAGAGGAGAGCGAAACTGAACTACTCTATTAAGCTGAGGCTCTCTGGTCAAGGAAGCACATCACGCGGGTGGTCATCGCCGCGTTTCATAAAGTTACAGCTTCTGCAGAGCTCGGGGGCCGAGCTCAGCAGAGGTATGGCATGGACAGAAAAACAAATGAGAGAAAGGTGGAGGGGAGAAGGCACAGAAAAGGCGAGTAGGAACGCCACGAGAGCAGCCCGCCATGAAATGCTGAAACAACAGCCCGGCTGCCAGGGCAATTTGACACCCCAATAGTTTCACACCTCAACCACCAACCCCTTCCAACTCTGAACCTTGTGTCTTCTTTGTGTCTTAATTTATTTTGTGTCAATGTCCAAGATGTGAGAAGCCAAGCAGTGAGAAACCCGTCCCAAATGTCGCAGAGTGAGCGGTGTGTGAAGCAGACGAGGGGCAGGCAAAGACGGGAAAAAGCCCACTGCGCCTGGATACACCTCGCTTTCCGTGCAGACAATCGCTGAGGTCTCACCGGAGGGTAGTGAACTTCACATTCACCTCACACTGGGAAAAGATCTAACAAATAAAACTACTGAATGTGGCAGAAGAAGCATTCCCACGGATTCCCGTTAGGAAATTATTGTTTAAAGTCCTGCGTTCAAAAACACGGCCCCTGTGACTGATCATTGATGATTGGATGGGATATTATTATTATTATCATTTTACTGTTGCAGCTGATCGAGGTGGAGTTAATGTTTATAATCTTACAGTCCAGTAGATCTGCAGTGTTCCATCTAAAGGGCTGCAAGATTGAAGGGCAGTGGGAAAGAAGACAAAAGTAAATGTTGTCACACATTTTTTGAACTTTTCTCCAATCTTTGCTTTGTTGTGAAAAATCAGAAAATTCAAACAACTGTTGAAATGAAATGTCTCCTCGTGACAAGGGATCATAATATTCCCAACAGACAGTGAAGGATTTTTTTTTGTTATGGGATCACCAATTAAAAAGTTTAATGTATAACAATGTGTTGGATTTTCATATTGTTCCTTATCTTAATATTAAAATCAATTAGTAGAATTCACTGTCAGACACAGTAAATGTAGGGGGGTATACTCAACTAATCTACGAGTAGGCCAATTACTTGAGTAGATGTACTTAGTTACATCCTCCACAACAGTAGTTTTTGGTAACTTCATCAAATCAAGAGCGGGCTTAACTGCACTGTAAATTCACAGAAATGAAGCAGTTCATTTTCTGAAAAACAAATCATGATCAGAAATAATAATTCTTCATTTTCCTCGAACAGCTCCAATAGCTCCAACATCCCTCTCTAGATCAGTGGTTTAGTCCCTCCGCTAGCATAGCGCATTAACCTTGTGAATCGCTAGTCAATGACTGAAAGAGGACTGATGTACCACCATGATTATTAAATCTGAAAAATATGCTCCTGCCGCATGTTAAGCCTGGCCACCGTGCAACCAGGTGATCTCAATTTTGTGAATTGAGAGACTCCATCACCCGGATTTGCATTAAAGATGTATGCCCAACTTTTGCCACCATGACCTTTTAAATGTCCTTGAATCCACTTGAGCGAAAAATATGCCTACTTAGACTGAATGCATAAAAAGAAAAATTGAACAGTGGAAAGGAGCGTGTGTGGCTTTGTTCGGCCTGCCTGATAGAGACAAGAAGAGGATGCCTGTTCTCATCACTGATGTGACAGACTGAAATGAAGCCGTGGTTGTGAAAACTCCAAATGCACATAAAGCCTGAGAAAGTCATTAGGCATTTGTTTGTACAATAATCAGGACACAGAATATAACCACTGGGCTTGATAAACAATGCACTGTGTATTTTTATTTTTTTTTATAAATCTGCTTCATTAGAGGTTCACATTGTTATAACTCATTCTGTATCTATTTCTCTGTACTTTGTAATACTAGCATGTAATTATGTCATATATCACCAGAGTGTGAAAAGCACAATGCGGTCCAAATTGCTAAATAAATGAAATATGCACTCACTCTTGCTGCAACATCGTTAGCCTACAAACAACGTGTACTTTCAACCTGTTTAGAGTAATTAATGATATAGCTCAGTCTCTGCTCCTACCTGTGGCCTGAAAGATGGGGGAAAAAAAACATTTCTGCCACATCAGCAAACACTCCCTTGTGCTGTAAATACTGTACACAAACCTAATCAAAAAAATTGCCACATCTCCTCTACACACTTTCTAATTTGACTCGCTACTCTTTCAGCCTCTACTCCTTTATTCTCTACATCCTTCCATGGCCGTGCCGGGTGGGACTGCCCCATGCTGGTGCTGGAGGTGCCAAGTATTTTTGCCTTGACCCTCTGGACAGGTCTGGGTGCGAAAGCATCGACTGCGAGGGGCCAAAGGAGATGGGACGCTGGGCTGGCTGGTGCATTATTCATGAGTCGCCCCCCTGTTGAGTGGGCAGTTATTCAGCATCCAAATCCCAGATGTGGTTCAATCTGTGCTCCATTCACTGTCCTGACTGCTGGCTATTGATCACAACGCACACGGGTGCTGAATAAGCGCAGGGGCTTTATGTTCTAGGGCTCAAAGCACCTCCCTGATAACACAAAGATCCGTCACCAGACACTGGAAACGGTCCAGAGTTTGCTCGGCGGAACTGAACGGACGTGCTGACAGGAGACGCATCTACAACATTAACAACAGAGGCAGCACAGCGTGTGACTGAGATGTGGCAGTAATGTGCGATGTGTCAGGTAGCTATGCAATGGAGCAATGGAGCTCGGTGTCTGCAAGTACGCATTTTTAAAATCAAAAATCAGCTAAACTGTGATTTTATTTATACACCCAGAAAAACACACTGAGCTTTGACACACACACACACACACACACACACACACATACGACGAAAACAGACAGGGAAAAAAGAATACTATGATGAAGTCCTCCTCTTGCCAGAGGCAAGGTATCACACTAATAGGCATCACACTATTAATGGACAGTTGAACACCGTTATTTGTTTGTCCACTTTACTCCTCAATCGAATAGACCACAACACTTTCCTGTCTGCATTTGTCAGGATGATGATCCTTCATCATCAATCATATTGCAGAATTACTGTTTAATGTGAGATGTGAATAATAATTACCATGTCAGCTCGCCTACTGTGATATATATAGGACTCAGTGTGGCACTTAGTGTAACACCTACAATCTTGTGGCCTCAAGAGAGATGTGTTCAGGTCAGTGTTTTATATTAATCACCTGTTCTTTAAAGATCTGTGTTGAGCATTTCCATATCCATTTTACCGATCAAAGCTCACAGAGGAAGTCTCTCTCGTTTGCACGTTTCTGAGGTTTCTGATTAAATATTGTTTGAAACTGAGAAAACAATCTGAGAGGTTTCAACAAATGTATGGCACCCATGCAAGGTTCACACCACGGGATGCTGTTTGAATAGGGAAGGGGGTTGTTGGGATTTTCTCTTCATCAATTATCAAAATTTGCCACATTCTTTGATCAATGAATCATTTCGAAGTAACATTTCATGAGACTTTTATGAAATAAATCACGTTCATTTTGGAAGATTTTAAAATACTTCCAAGTACCTTTTTCGATGCTGTCAAACTAACATTAAATATTCAATTCCAGCCTGTTTCGGCGAAGACCATATTTCAATCCTCTAATTCTGCTCAGCAGCCAATATCTAAGATGCTCACTGAATATCTTTGGTTTCTCTACAGCCAAAATAAGTGGTTGAATCCTTCTCAAACTCCACTGTATAGTCAGTTCAACTCATCTTCAAACGGCAGTGAGTAAACTATGGATACAAAGCATATACCTGAGATGGAGAGCGGCTTTTTGCTGTCTAAGGCATAATGATGAGTAATAGCCTTATCAACAAAGCACAACACATCCCAACACGCTGATATCTTATCACTGCTCATCTCCTCGGCTCATGTAATTCCTGTATCTGCGGCGAAAAATGTGTCGCGTGGTTCCCTGCACTGTAACTGACGGCGTAGTCATGTCAAAAGAATCGGGCTTTATGGCAGCCGCCTTTACACAAGACGAGGAAGGGGAGGAAAAAGAGTGTCAGGTGAAAGCAGATGCATCAGCAGTATTTGCAAAAAGTCACCAGATTCCCACAAGGGACATGCTTGTCATTAAAACAAACAAGAAAAGAACTGATGAGTGCATTAATCAGAGTGCGGCGAAGCATTGGTGGTGAGCTGGTCTGCGGCGTTTCTCCCCAGGAGTGGCTCCACCTGAGGGAGGGGGGATTAACGCAGCTCCACGCTGGAGCTCCTGTATCTGAAATCTGCCTGAGCTCATCGTTTCTGCTGCTCGCTTAAGAGGCTGTGGCTGGATATCAGGCTCTGGCAATCTATTCCCCTGCAGACTGTGGGCTGACCAACATCAATGCCGTGCATTGTCAAATTATTAATTAAATGCATGCAAGCATAATCAGGTGCAGACATTTTCAGACCTTTGGGACAGCCAGAATTAAAGCTGAATCTAAATTGCAGATTTCTTCGCATTTTTCAATGTCAGCTAGCTACGCTGTTCTCGGAGCAAAATCTTGTGCCGGTAAAAATCTAGCATCACTTTGCATTTGTTTAACATTGTTGTGATGCAAAACATGCTCGGCCATGACTCTTCTCAACAATCCAGACTCAGAACAAGAAAAGAAAATACATGACAAAAAGGCCATAAACAGATCTGTGTCTGCAAGTTCATTGAAATAATACAGTATAGACCACAGCATAAATATGTTAACATACACGGAATAAGAGATGGGATGTGGGTGTACGCCGTGTATATTGCTTTCATTCCCTCCCCATAGAGTAGATGTGCAAAATGTAAATGCCACAGCTTTCAAAAGTAAAGCAAAGTCCAGGTCCTGCCGCCATATATTTCATTAACTTTTGTAAATGTAGCTCCTGTGGCTCCGGGGTATTTGCTCAACGCTGAATGCACTTTTGCTGAAATAATAAGATCTATCAGTCAGCGCGAAGAAAAAAAACCAGCTTAATTTGCAGAATAAAGGTCATTGGAGCTGTTACTTTCGTGGGGCTTAAATCAAGAATATCAACAACCTCCAAGAGAAGCTATGCCTCGGAATATTACACTGTACTGACGTGTTCATATGTAGTTCTCAAAATTTGTGTCAGGCTCATAATGCTGAGCTGACTGTTATGATTTGCCCTTATGAACTGGATCCAACCCACTCATTATCCAACAGTACACTGAGAGTAGCGTACACACCAATTCCACAGCTGGAGATTATACTCACACTGACAATAGCATATCTGACCTGTGGGGAAACTTACTTTGTGCAGCACAGATAGTGTTTAGGAATCTGTTTATTCACGTGTGATCAAAAAGATCATTGAGCCTGCGTGGGTCAGAACCAGCAACTCATCGAGTGTTAATTGCATTTATTGGATGATTAAAGAATTCATTTGTGTGTCCTCTCAAACAAACTGATATGTAAATCGTACTTACGACTCTTATCTCATATATTCTTTCATTATGTCTAATTTACATTTGTAAAATCACATTCCTACCAGTGAAAGCCCTCTCTCCCTGGTTGCCAAATAGAATGTGTCCTTGCGAAGTGAGAAAGCCGTCACCCCTCCACGGCCACACACTTTCATTAATCAGCACTAATTAAATGTATTGATTGAGCCAAACATCAGGATTTCCAGTTGAAAGGGTTCACTAGACTGTAAAGCGCACCGAACAACAACAAAAAACACAGAATGCATGAGCCACTTATGTGCCCTTGAAGGAGCCGCCGCTCTGGAAGGGCCGAGAAAATAAGACAAAGATGGGTCTGCTCGTGCTTCTCATTAAACAACGTCTGATTTCATGGCGTCTCAGTGTCTCAGCTGCAATGACGTCCTTGGCTTCACTGAGAGCTGAAGCTAATCTGAGTGTCAGTTTGTTTTCTGGTACAGTAGCATGACCCCGCAAAAAATATGTATGAAACAGATTAAACAATCTGTAGCAACGGAGCAGCACCACCAACCTATTGATCACATGTTTTAATGAACAGCCTCTTTACTAGAAGGGGGAATAATTTAAAAGCCCACTGGACGTGTTACAGTACTTCGAAGTGTATAATATATCCCAGCAGACTCAAACTAACATGAAATGTGATAATAACATGAAATTACTTCCCCAGCTCGCTGGCCAGAGAATGCTGTACAAAGAAAACCATGTCATTGCCAAATTTAAGGATTTTGATTTAACAGATACCAAATAAGAAAATTGTCTTACTACTTAAGATCAATAAAACATTTTTAAAAATTACTGGATTCGTTGAAAAAAAAAAGACGCATTGTCAGAAAAGGGCCCCAAAAAAGTGTGTAAATTGACATTTTGGAGCCATACAACAGTGTGGATTAAGTGAACATGGAAGTCATGAGCAAAGGAAAATGAAAATTTGATAAATGGCCATCCACATGTTCTGTTATTGTGAAGGGCCATAACAGTCCTCAGTGACAGCTGCCCTTGTTTGTTGCTTCATTGCATTCACACAGTTTCCATTGTGCAACTGCTCATCTAACTTCTTAATATGAAGCAAACAGTAATTGAGTTACAGTAAATATGAGTTTGCATATGTGCATGTATTTATGAATGCAAATATGCTGCATTTGTGTAGTTATCTAGAAAAAAAGAACATGGGACTTAAATTGTGAAGTTATGAAGTACAATAAATATGTAGCAATTATATACTCAGTGGGGGGGGGAGTCATGAATGGAAACACAAAACAAAATCGTAACACGAGGTCTCAGCAAACTTAAAGTGTCCGTCAGTCAAAATTAAACCTGCATTGCTCTGGTGCCAAGGTGCATTTATAATGAATGACTCTTTGACAAATTGCTATAATGCAGGGAATCCATGCGGCGCATAAGCTGCAATCTATGCAGCTCCAACAGGACAAAACAAGGTGTAGGTGTGAGTGTGTGAGTGTGTGTGTGTCTGTTTGTGTGTGTGTGTGTGTGTGTGTGTGTGTGTGTGTGTGTGTGTGTGTGTGTGTGTGTGTGTGTGTGTGTGTGTGTGTGTGTGTGTGTGTGTGTCCTAATGCCTCTGCCAGTGATTTGATAAAAAACATTGATTTTACAAAAGGGCCTCCTGGTCTGTTTATTATTCCACAAAGGAAATCAACAGCAGTAATGATTTCATTATTAAACCATGGTCCAGATCTGCTCATTGACTAATAGACTAGTGAAAGTTTAATCAGCCGCTTTAGCCTGCACTCTGTTGTCACCTAGTGGCGCAAAGGGGACACAACACACTCACTGGGATCTGTGTTCCAGGCTCAAAATCAAAATGTTCATCACGGCTGCTGGATTCACTCATCAACCGTGACTTTGAAGGACAGAACATTATCTGAGATCCTCGTTCGAGAAGAAATTATAACTTCACACGTCACAATGCTGTACAGGCGCCACTTGAACCGATGCTGTCAAATGTGGTAATGTCTAATATGAGCCCAGAAATTAAAGGTGGTGAGCCACAGTCATCCAACTTACCAGAAACATAATACAATAAACAGGAAATAATAACAATGATAATAATAATAATAATAATAATAATAATAATAATAATAATAAACTTTAAATGAAGCAGGTCAAACCATCTGCTCATATGACCATGTAGTATGCTTCTTAATCGTTATCATTTACTGCATTACAAGAGGATTTTAAATCTTCAAACTAATAGTTTCTCTTGGTATAGAACCTGCAGACTGTAAAATAAAAAAGATGATGCCACACGAACACAAAGGCAGCGGCAGTAGATTATCAAACTCTCCGGGATGATAGAGCCCTTCTCTTTGGCACGGCGCGCACATTGCCACGGGATAGACTCGCCAATAGCCTAATTAAATAGAAAGCACAATTTGTCACAGCAGCCAGGAAACAGCAGCGCTTCTCCCAAAGCCCCCCAAAAAGAGACTGCGCCCCAACTTACATGCGGGACGCTTCGACAACACACAACAACAACAACAACAACAACAACAACAACAACAACAACCACAAATGGACACATTTGTCTCTTTAAACAAACATCTGCAAAGCTGTGCATCGCCGCGGACAGTGTCGCCGGCTCGGACATGCCCGCCGCTGCAGCATCAGCATCCTCTGCCGATTCAATCGAGCCCTTGCTCGGGATTTTGCAGGAGGGGAGAAGACGTTCGAACTCACCCGTCGGGGGGCGAGGCGCGTAAAGTTACCACTCTCACTACAACGACGACAACGAAAAAGAAAATGTTCAAAAATCAAAGAAAAAGTAATCGGTTGGTCCGCGGTGCAACACGGTCTTCCATCACTGGATGTGCGTGGAACTCGCGAGGCAGGCAGGTCGGGTCCGAGCAGGTAGTTGCTTGTTGAGTTCCCACCGGCACCTTCGCATCCCACTGACACGGTGACGCGCGCGCAGGAGTCGGTCCGGCTGCCTCCTCCCTCATCCCTCTCCTCTTCTTCACTGGGGGAAGCGCGGCCCACTTTAAACGCTGCTGACGTCACGGGCGCTGATGTGGATGCCGTATAGCCCCCCCCTCCATCCTCTGACCATACAGCCCTAAACACACACGTCTCCCAATGCGTAACTCTACCACATTCCCGAGCAGACACAATTCACAGGTACACAACCTGTAGATAAGTAAACGAACAAAAGAAGAAGAAAGATGAATAAACATAGGCCTACCTTTCTTCCAGTTCCATCACAGACCGTCTACCCGCTTTCCATACCTGGCTCAACATTGGAAATTACACGAGGGTAAATTGCCCGGAACAGCATAATTATCATAATTAGATCCTATACATTTTTTTTTTTCTGTAAGGATGAACACATACCGGGAAATATAGAGGGCGATCGGGTAGAATCAGGCTTCAGCTCAGTTTCTCAGGTGATTCTTCAAAATCCACCTGTTCTGACATTTCGTCATCATGCCCGTGACAGATTTATGCCCCAGTTTCGACAGGAAGTTGATTGATGGCAGGGGGGCTTTTCATTTGTGAACCTGAGCAAGGTTTCTAATCTTGACATTGCTAGCAGAGAGAAGAAGAAGAAAAAACATCTTTTGCAACCCTGTTGTTCTCAAGGACAGACCAGATTATTTCCCTTTTGATTTTCCACATGGAAGACTTGGACCCTAGCAGGGCTTCAGTGACATTTACCAGAGGTGTGTTCCCCAGTGGGAGGTCAGAGGGTGGCGAGTGTAGTGGACAGACCTTTTAAACTGAAGCGCCTTTCTTTATTGAATGATTGCTACCTGGAAAAATAATAGTTTTGAGCGATAACTCTGGTGCTTACTCATTGTTTTTATCAACAAATCCAGCCAAAAGGCAAAAAATGACAAATTGATCCTACAAGCAGTTATTGTCTTTGCATGAAAAGCCTTTAGCGCAATTCATCTCTCCGCATTTAAACTATTAAAAACACATCAGCAAGCCACATTTTGCATTGTCTGACATATTCCTTCATTATAATGGGCACTGTAGTGTATTTTGAGTCCCCCCCACACACACACACAAACCTGCTGCTGCACATATACTATATTACCAAATGCATATTCATAGCTGAAAATAATGATCTATTTTCCCCTGCTTTGGTAATATTTTCTCAGCCCCCACTGGTTTTAGAACAGACAAGCAATCTCCCACATTTTATTGATTAGGTCTTGCATTCCTCTAACATCAGCTCTGCAGGTGTACTTTCCCAAATTTGTAGATCTTTTTTTAATTCCTCCAATACACAAAACGAATTGACGACAGCAGAATCATCACCAATAGTCTGTAATTTATTTGTTGTTTATCTAATATTTCAAATCTCCTTCCCCCCACTTACATTGTTTGAGATATATTATATTTTATTGACAACCTTTACCAATGTATTTTCTTTTGCTTTATTATGTTCATCCTCAACACCATTGAGGAGAAGGGGAGTAATTGCTGCTGAGATAAACTAAACTGAGCTAAATCTTTTTTAATGGGCGTCTTGGGGTCTGTTGTCTGTGTTATTACCCGACTCTAAGTTTCTTATATACAATAGCGTTGCTCTCGAGTGGATCCCTTTTTGTTGGCGCTTCCTGGTCTGGGTTGCACCTGCATATATTCAGATAGAATCAGAAGCAATTATTTTCTTAATTTAAATTGGCAATCGAGATGTTGGTGCACATTAATGAGTTTGATTGTGATCAGAAGTATTCTTTCTGTACTTTGTTGCCCTCTGCCATTTTACAGTGGACTTCCTAACACCCAGGCTATGGCGCTGCCTGGTGGGATACTCATAAACCAGGATACTGAGGCGTGTTAAGACCATCCTGTCTACTGATGGATTTTGGAACCATGCTGACTCCATAAAGGCCTAATGTTGTAGTCGAACCAACATTCTGGACTTTCCCTGAATTTATACATTTTAAAACACTTTTTTTTTATGTATTTGACAGTGAAATGTTGCAGTCATTTTTTGTAAAATTACAGAAAATGCAGCAACTTTTGTCAATAAAGTTGACAACAAACTCATTTGTTTGCAGTAGTGGGTTATTTTCCCAATACATATTATGTGGATTTTATTTTAGATTCATTCACCAACTATAGTGCATCAACATTCATTAATACTACTTCTACTAAACTACGATTAGCCTACTCACAATGAATTACAAAATAATACTTCAAACGTACAAGTAAAGACTTTATCTCATTCACCAACTAAGCCACGTTGCAACATGTTTATTTACTGTACAGAAGTGGCTGAATTATTGGCTCACAGTCTGCCATATAATAGTCATCCGACAGATAGCAAGATATTGAGACAATATTGACATAACCCTGCATCGCAGTCAATAATGAAACCTGTTCTTTTTGTAAATAAATGTGTTGAACATGATTGCTCTATGAATTATTAATGAAGTGAGTCTAACACTTGATTCTGTGGTCAGTTATAGTTAGTAAGTAAACTTGCCATTGTAGTTATACATTTAGAAAATTAGACATTTTTCTAATAACTCTTCAAAATGACTGAATGTTCAAAAAGCCTAACATGTATTTGGACAAAATGATGCAGTTCTGTGAAACAGAAGTGTACTTGGACCAAACTGTTCATAAGTTTTTCATTGCTTTCACACAAAATGCACTGAATTACCACCAAAATCCATGAACTCTTTTCGCATTTATCCTCCACCATATTTGCAGCACATTTTTCAAATGCGAACACGCTGTTTTAAAAACCTATTCCAAACACATTCAAAACTGAATGATGGCAGATTGCGTGCATTTCTCTAGAAACCATATTTGAAGTATATAGAAAAAACTTTGGCAGAATACTTACAATAAAACCAAATAGTCAGTCATCATTTCAAACACAGCTGATTGCAATTTCAGCTCAGAACCTCCCTGGGTGTTTATAGTCTTGTCTTTGAACAGACAGAAGTGGACGGCTTCAGGACTATTATTATTATTTGATTATTTTTTAACACGAATCACAGAAGACAGGTTGGTGGGGAGAAAAGAGTGGCATGGACATGGAGGATGAAGTGTTTTACTGATTTGAGTGAGTAGCTTTGGAGGTAAGATTAATTGTTTGGCCAAGATGTACATTCATAATTCAGACTGTATGAAGAGTTTTGAAAAAATGGCTTCAGTATTGACCAATTGCTTGTTAGAAATTTGAAGAAAAAAAACTGTAAATTATTAATCGTTATCATAGGAGCTGTAGATTAATTTTTAATCATTTGACTAAGTAATGGGCTAAACATTTCTGGTCCATTTTCTTTACATCTTTTTGGCTGTTTAAATCTAAATTCATCTGATACGATTTACAAATTTAAAAATCAGAACTTGGGAAGTATTATAACCCAAGCAGAAGCTGTGGAGTAAAAGGAACAGTATTTCCTTCTGAAATGTGGCAGGATACATCTAAAACATGACACAAAATGAAAATATTCTAAGATCCTCAAATGTGAAATACAGTAAATTCACTTTTCAGTCCTGCACACAGGCACTCAGGTGGATGCTGCCTGTGTGTGTGTGTGTTGCCATCATCTTATGCAGCTAATCCCTCTATTTATATCCGCCAAACCAATCCTGCAATATTGGTGGTGGTGGTGGTGTGTGTGTGTGTGTGTGTGTGTGTGTGTGTGTGTGTCTCAGACATTTACAGGTATCTTTTCGGCCTCAGCAGACACATTCATCACATGCAGCTTCTTGTGTGCTCCAGATGAACTGCATGTGCCCAAAAGTAATAGAAGGTACCATTACCTCCGCCTCAGTATTACCTCTGACTTATCTTACTCAAACAGAAAAACACACCTCCACCTTCCCATCACCACTGCTAATGGACATTATGTTCTGTATGGAACATGAAAATCCAAAACACCACTTTTGGCAAAGTTGTTCTGCTTTTCTTCTTTTTTTTTCATGCGTAGCTTATTATATCCTCCTGAGACCCATGAAGAAAAAAGGGTTATTCTAACAAATAACTTCAAAAGGCTGTTTGAGGGGTTAAGACTTGAGGTTTGGGAGGTTATCAGATTTAGGTTTGGGTAAACATTGGAGTTAGGCACTTAGTTGTGATGGTTAAGGTTTGGGTAAGGCGCTGTGAAATGCATAATGTCGATGAATGTCCTCACACGTGTGTGTGTGTGTGTTTTCGACTAAAAAGGCTCATACTTTCCATTCTAGACACTAATACCAATAAAGTTCAGAGCTCTAGCTTGTAAACACATGGTGGCTTTCATCACATTGTTCCCGCTCATGCTCCCGCAGTCCATGGATCCTAACTGACCATAAGTGCATTAGAAAATATTAAATATTATGCTTTTATCAAGGTTAAATTACTGAATGAAACTATTTAACGTCCTCATCTGTCAAATGTTTCCAAAAGCTTTTTCCAACATTTCCTGCTTTTGATTCCTCAGTACAAAGCAATATCCGCAGTTATTGCAGCCCCTCATCACAGGTTTATAAGTAAAACAGACAAAAATATCCCCAAAATAAACACAATTTTGTGAAACAGGATTTTCTTATTCTCTTGTGTTCTTACCCCGATAATCATCTTGGAACAAGCCGTGGCAGTCAAGACCCCCAGGAAGAAGAGCCAGTGGTGTAGATGTGTGATGGCCCATGTGGGAGACCGGGATTGTAGTCAGGTCTGTTATGCTTGAGTGTCCACAAGCCAATTTGTCAAAAGCAACTTAGAATTCACACGGTTCCCGTCCATGGGCTCCAGATAGGACACGACCAATCTCTCCTCTCTTGTCATTCCTGGTTTATGAAGAAAAAGACGATTTTGGCAGCAAGATGCTTTTGGTAAACCAGGCACGGCCCAGTGGCCTTGTGTCTGTCAGGACAACGTGTAGACACTTCAGAGCAGATTGTAAAAATGGCAGCCAGTTTCAAGTCCTGCTTGATATCTAATCTACATGGTAAGGTTACACTGACAGCTGACACATCATTCATTAGGGAGGGTGATGAGCTCCTGTCGAGCCGGTGAAACCCTTCATAGTTCTGATTCATTTCTTCCACAGAGGCCAAACAGTCTGACTTATACCTTATGTGCCTGAGAAAGTATCAAAACATCTTTTTCTTATCAATACTAAAGACTGTATACAAATATTTTAATTTCAATATTCATTAATATCATTGCAAAATAGGTTAATGGGACTAAAATGACTTTGTAATGGACAGCATGTCTGAGAGCGGTGATAACCTTAATTATTTTAATAATTTGGACATAACTGTGGGAGTGGGAGACAAATAAAGGTTTACTAACTAAAGTTCTAAATATTTGGCATATTTCACAGTGTTTTATTGCTTTGTTGTAAATTATGACTTTGTGGTTTCTATTTAATGTCCATTGATCATAGAAATGTATTCCACCCGAATCAGAAATGAATCATATTGAATTAATAAAATGGCTTTCAAATGTCCTTGAATTAGGTTGGTGCATTAGAAGCATTTAACACACAATTTACATGAAATGAATCTTGCGTTTTTTATGCCTTGTGCTTTAAAACTTTCCAGGAGATTGTTTTCATTCTTTTCCTTTGATTTGAATATATAATGAGCTGAGATCTAGTAAGAAGACAAACTACCCTCAACACCATCACTGAAATAATAGCCTTCGTTTCAGGATGGAGATTATTAGAAGGCCCATATGGATCGCAGTTATTTTAAATACTTAAAATATTTATGAGGATATAATGGTGGGATTAGAGAACCTGTAATACTTTACAGCTCTGTTTGTAGCAAGTATGCAAGCAAGTTGTTGACAAAACTTTCACAGAGCATTCATGATTTGTGTTAATTTCATGCCCTTGAGCCCCCGCCCCAAGAAAAAATCTGACAAGAAACAACAAATATGTCTGCAATTGTATTTCTCAAGAATTGTTAAACCCCCATTTATCATCTCACGCCCCCTCATTCTTATCTTGTGGCCTTTTGGAGGGGCCTGGCCCCTGGGTTGAGACCACTTAACCAATTTGCCAAACGACCAAACCTGAAGTATAAAGATTTTAATGTTTAAATATTGATTCATAAAATTTACCTCAATCAGGCAGTCTCATTTAGATTTAGATCTCCTTTACAAGAGAGACCTGCGGTAGAGAAACAACAAATAAAAAACAAAATCAGCCAAACAGAAAATAACACAACTGCAGAGTACAGGGAGCCAAGAAACAAGGAATCAAGAAAATCACTAATAAGAATCCTAAAAAAAAACATAAAATTATTAGTCTTTGAAATCTCCAAGGGAAGTGTAACAACTTCAGGGTAATTTGCAGTTTATTCCATTTAAACAGAACATATTACCTGAAATAAGTTTTGCCAACATTAGGGATAAGTTTAACTGGATCACGTTCTGTAGATACTAGATTCAAATGAGAGAGAAGTTACGTGAGGTAGTGAAGTAGCTATTTCATCTTGAAGATGAAGAAGAATACATGAAGAACAAGTGTTAACATCAGCACTGCTTACAAAACCAAAGGAAGATTTGCAGTCAGGTGAAGGTGGTGCAGTGGGGACTCCCTCTACTGGACAGATTTGGTAATTATCTACAGTTGAATCTGCAGACGTAGTAAAAGGCCATAGAGCAAGAACTGGTGATTAAAAGCTTCAGCCGTGCATGATCTTGTCAGGGATATGAGCAGATTCTAGTCTGATCTGAGGCTGTAAGTGAGTGAGTCCATGGTGAGTTCTGCAGAGATTCTACTGTCACAGGCAGAAAGAGCAGACAGATCATAATTTGATGTATTGTATCTAATCGTGCTGATGTAGATGTTGTTTGTTTTGTTGCCTATAGGGTTAACCAGTCATCAGTGCTGCCACTGGATCTATAGCCTTGGACCAGGCTCTGTCTCTGCTGTGGATGACACTGGATTGTATCTGTTTTTAATTCTATCTATTGTATGAGGGACATGTCTGTCAGCGATGACATTAACAGACTGGGAGAAGTTCACCAGTCCCGCAGCTGGAGCAGTGATAGAGAAAATGTCGTCAATGCCAGAGATTGACAAATCATTTGATGAATCTTAAAGTTTGGATTTCTTCTGATGAGGTTTAGTGATTTCATTGTCTCTGACACATGTGGAAGGAACGCAATCATAATGTCTGTTAGCAAGTATGATATAATTATTATGAAAATATTTAGAAAATTGCTCTGGTGGGTTTGTCATTGAGCTGGAAAATATTAACAGTCTTATTTGTATTATTAATAAAAGTAATTATTAACACAGGAGACCTTCACAGTGTCATTCAAAATATCAAAATGTGCTGAGTTAGGGCAATGTACACTCACTGGCCACTTTATTAGGTACACCTTGCTAGTAAAAGGTTGGACCCCCTTTTGCCTTTAGAACTGCATTAATTCTTCGTGGCATACTTTCAACAAGGTGTTGAAAAGGTGAAACATTCCTCAGAGATTTTGGTCCATATTGACATGATAGCATCACGGAGTTGCTGCAGATTTATCGGCTGCACATCTATGATGCGAATCTCCCGTTCCACCACATCCCAAAGGTGCTCTATTGGATTGAGATCTGGTGACTGTGGAGGCCATTGGAGTACAGTGAACTCATTGTCATGTTCAAGAAACCAGTTTGAGATGATATGACGTTGGTGACATGGTGCATTATCCTGCTGGAAGTAGCCGTCAGAAGATGGGTACACTATGGTCATAAAGGGGTGGACATGGTCAGCAACAATACTCAGGTAGGCTGTGGCATTTAAACGATGCTCAATTTGTACTAAGGGGCCCAAAGTGTGCCAAGAAAATATCCCCCACACTATTACCCCACCACCACCAACCTGAACCGTTGATACAAGGCAGGATGGATCCACGCTTTCATGCTGTTTACGCCAAATTCGGACCCTGCCATCCTAATGTCGCAGCTGAAATCGAGACTCGTCAGACCAGGCGACATTTTTCCAATCGTCTATTGTCCAATTTTGGTGAGCCTGTGCGAACTCTAGTCTCAGTTTCCTGTTCTTAGCTGACAGGAGTGGCACCCGGTGTGGTCTTCTGCTGCTGTGGCCCATCTTCTTCAAGGTTCGACGTGTTGTGCGTTCAGAGATGGTATTCTGCATTCCTTGGTTGTAACGAGTGGTTATTTGAGTTACTGTTGCCCTTTTATCATCTCGAACCAGTCTGCCCATTGTCCTCTGACCTCTCACATCAACAAGGCATTGTCGTCCACACAACTGCCGCTCACTGGATATTTTCTCTTTTTCTGACCATTCTCTGTAAACCCTAGAGATGGTTGCGCGTGAAAATCCCAGTAGATCAACAGGTTCTGAAATACTCAGACCAGCCCGTCTGGCACCAACAACCATACCACGTTCAAAGTCACTTAAATCCCTTTTCTTCCCCGTCCTGATGCTCGGTTTGGACTTCAGCAAGTTGTCTTGACCGCCTCTACATGCCTACATGCATTGAATTTAGCCATGTGATTGGCTGATGAGCTATTTGTGTTAACAAGCAGTTGAACAGGTGTACCTAATAAAGTGGCCGGTGAGTGTATATACCAACAGTGGCCACATGCAGGAACATCTCCCTCCAAACAGAGAGCTCCAATACAATATATTCATATTTCTTGATGATTTCATAGACGTTAAGGCCGTCTCCTATAAAGATCAGAACAAAGTTAATAATCAAATAATGTCTTATATAATAACACCTTGGTGACAGCAGCCAATTTATGCATAACAGGTAGTCTAAGTACAATTTGCTGACAAAACAAAAATTTTGTATGCATTACTTTTGCACTTTTATTAAATTGCTTTCTGTAAGAAGGTGTTTGCTGTTTTCCAAATAATTTGATGTGATGATATGTATGGTCAGGTAGCCTATGGTGTATGGTTTGTTGTGAAGTCTTTGTTTGTTGATTTCAAAAGCAGATTTAGGCAGTGCTGACAAAAACTGACACTAAGGTTTATAACTGACCATAAGTGTGTACATATATAAACCATATCTAACTGTGGGAAATGCAGAAACTTAATGTCTCCGGGTAACTCAAACAGCAACTAACATGACTTTCAACAGCCACATAATGACCAATTTTAACATTAGTATCTTAAAGTACTATAGGTCTCACACTTGCACTTCATCGTACATCATATGTACACACTTCTGGTCAAACTGGCTCCTCCATCCCCTGCTCCCACATTTGAAAGTCCTTCCATCCTTGTGTGTGTGTATATATATATATATATATATATATATATATATATATACACACACACACACACACACACTATGCATGATTCATTTGTAATAATACATCAGAACACATGGAATAGGCCAAAATCTGAAAACTGACCAGTACATGTGCCTGTAGTATCTGTGTCGTGTGTCGCATCCTCCCTCCTCTCCCACAGCTTCTCTGAATGACTCTGTAATACCACCAATCGCCAGCAGAGGGAACGAGTATAAATACTGTTGTGACGCGTGATGTCCCGGATCATTCACATCCAGCCATTAATGAGGAGGACGTCAGTGTCCGTGCGGCTCGTCACAACACTGCTGTCAGCCCCCGGCCTGAGTGTGTCAGTGTGTGACTCTCCTTTCCTCCTCCTCGGGTGTCCATCCTCTCCGCGGTACTCCCTGTGGTCTCTGTGATCAAGATGCAGAAGAGAAGGAAGCCAGAGCCGATCCAACTCAACCCGATCCCGGATGGAAACACCATCAACGGCACCGGAGCCACAGAGTGAGTGACAGCGTTTATCTACCACCGATTGACACTGGGGGGGATATGGATATTGATAATGGCTTCTTCTGATCCATCATTTATATCTGATGAATACTCACTGTGCTGTAAAGGCCAACGCGACTGGCAGCACCACACAGATAACGAATGGTGTGTGTGTGTGTGTGTGTGTGTGTGTGTGTCTGTCTGTCTGATCTTTCTGCTACTAATGATCATTTCCGGTTTTTTTCTCCAAATTTTGCCTTTTTTTGCTTTTTCTAAATGGCTGCAGAGCCAACTGCTAATTTATTATCATATTTCTCTCAATCAACACTATTCATTTCAAGCACTCATTTAAACACTTGGCTCCTGAAATCCTGATGATTTCAATATGTTTGTACAGCTTCCTTATGCCAAAAACCTCAGAAATGCATCTTATTCGAGTATTTCCCAACATAAATGATCTAAACATCACTGTCTGTCGTGTGCAACTCTCTCAGCTTACCTTTTGAGTGACAGTGATTAGTCCAAGGTTGACCTCTCCTGGGAGGCGGCATGTAGAGGAGTATCTCTGTGTGTTTGTGGAACTTTTGCCTGTTCCCACCATCCTTTGAAAAAAGCACAGTAATGGAGACATTAAAATGTTGTGACACTGTGCTCTAGTTCTCAGTTCACAGAGAAAAGTTCAGTCAGTCCAGCAACAAACACTGAATCAGATGAGATGAAAGTTACATAACACGTCGTCCCCGTGGTGGCCGCTTTTCTAATGTGTTGTAGAGGCCGAATACTGCATCGTGTCATCATTAGATTATACGTGTCAAGCCATCTGGGTCTTTTTTTCAGTGAATTGTGTGAAATCGAATAAATATAAATATTACTCCGCAATAAAATTTCAGCTGTTACTTGATGAAAATGTATTAGTCTGCAGCCAACAAATATTTCTCATTAATGCTATATATTATATATATATATATATATATATATATTATTTAAGACAAAAAAAGGAGCACTGTCGCACATTTAAGAAACGGGAAGCACAGTTTTTGCTTGAAAAATGACTCGTCAAAACATTTGTCTGGGGATCAACTTATCCTCAAATCAGCTAATTGTTTCAATCTACAAATTCAGGAGCCTTGTTGACAGAAGCCGACACTGGGCAGAAAACACCCCAGCTTTCCATTAGAACGAATATGATAAGGCACACATTAAAATCATAAGGAAGGATACGCATATGTGTAATGTTGCACAGTGGAATTGTGCCTTTGCTTTGTTCAGTAGAAGTTGTTGATGACATAATGTTTAAAGCATGCAGAGCACATTCCTCCTGCTGCTTCTGCTGCTGCTGGGCAGGCTGCAACGGGCCAAGGAGCAGCATGTCAGGATGAAGGAACAATCAACAGCTCTGATGTGGCAATCTCCGCCGTGGAGGGATCCCTCCTGCTACCTGCTACTACAGTCTCCATATGTGTGTGTGTGTGTGTGTGTGTGTGTGTGTCCAGTGATACTGCTGTGTTGCGCACTGTGCCATTGAGGCTGACATTGTTCACACAAAAAAGCCATGGAGCCCGGTGTCACCCCCTCCCATAAAAAGCCAGTTTCATGTGGGTCTGCACTCTAAGCTGCCCGAGGCTCTCAGGAAAAGTAAATCCTGTTCCGGTCGAGTGACGGTAGATGTCGGGTCTGCAGGTGCACAGTTGTCCCTCACACGCCGTAGACTTTTTGTTCCCTAGCATATAGCATAAAACTCAACTCGTGAAAAAAAAGGAAAGGGGGTCAAATTTGCTGCAGTTACACAGCATTGACAGAGCAGTTCAAATATTGTTGGCCTAAAATGAATTTGTATGTTAAATGCTCTGGTGACGAAAGCATTTTATGGTTTGCAAAGGGCATCTGAACCTGTAAAAACAATAATTGGCCAAATGTCAATGTCAGACATGTCAAAAACAACAAAAAACAACAAATACCAGAAGTCAAAAGTGGAAGGATGAACTGTTTCTTCAAGAGTTTAGAACTTTGCCAAAGAGTTGCAGACCAGTGAGGGGGAGGATTGAATTTGAAGGACCAGGACACTTTGCTTCACATGTGATGGAGCAGATTTTGGAGAAATATAGCTAAGCTGGCCGCTGTGGGCTCAGAAGTACAGTGTTGAATCACTGCCCACACCCAACATCACAGCTGGGTGTCAAGGGTCAAGTCGTGACCACATCAAGAGGTGATGCATGGAGGTGCGTTGTTGTGTAATGACGTGTGGACATGTCCCAGTTGAAAATGCATAGAGGTTAAATAGTCAAACTACTGAATAAAATCACTGAGACACAATCACTGCTGTGTCACAAAGCCGTTTCTGTTTAGGTCAATTCTCACCTTCCGGCCTGGCAAAGAATCGGTGCAGCATTACAGACATAACTGAACTGGACCAAGATCCTCCAATAATACAGTATTGTTTTTAATAGCTCTCAAAGTGATTTGCCAGTACCTACCACGGAGCGCTTCCTCCGAGTGAAATGGCTGGAAGCCGTGGGAGAACTGTAGTGAGTGGCCCACACGTTGCCAGCTAAGCATGTGATAGTATCAGAGAGCATATATGAACAAATAACACCAAACTGTCCAGACTTGTTCGAGCAATTTTCTAACTACCTGAATTTCTTGGATAAAATGCTACTGCCACATGCATCCAGACTGAAGTGTCTGCCTCTAATATTTAGGGAATTCTTTGATCTAAACAGGCTTCGGTGGCTTTAGTGACTTAACATGACGTTCACTCTCACGAATCCAGGATTAAAAAGTTTTCCATGTGTACAAATAAAAGTACTATCCTGTTCCAGCAGAAATGAACTAGCGCTTTTTGTTGCAAAAGCATCCGTTTTCATTCACTCAAGCATTGTTTTTTATTCTTATTAAATAAAAAATCCTGCCTTCCTTCTGGTACATACAGCTATTCTATTTATGTACATTTTGTCCGATTTAATCTCATGGGCAGTACAAGAAAAAGTTTAAGAATCTTCAAAATTAAAAGGAGACACCTCTTTCTGGTGGTCAAGCTACAGACATATGTCTTCTCTTTTATTGAAGTCCCGCTGTTTGTCCTTGGACATTGTGTGGATGGGCTGCAGCGTGCGGCAGCTGGAGTCCCTCCCACATATTGTGTGTGGAGTGTGTTTCAGGCTGCTGCTCTTCGCAGAATCTCCAGCCTCCTCCACCTCCAGCTCTTGTCGACAAAACGCCCACGCCGCCCACAGCCAACTCAAACTCAGCACCTTGTCTCCATGGATATGCAGGCCTTTTGTCAAAAATAAAAAAAAACACTTAACCCTCTCTTTACTGTGTGTTGGAACAACAGAGAGATGAGCACACTCCCCTGCTCTCCGCTGAGTCGTGACAAAACCCACCTTATTATCACCAGAGAATTGTGGTCAATAACAATACAAATATGGAAGACTAGCACTCAGGACTTAGCGGCTGAAGATGGTTGACCTAATAAAAAAAAAATTCACTGACCAGCTGTTTCAGTTAAGATGACGTGACGAGTCGTTATATTTTTATAACCTTGATGGTAAAAGCTTAGACGGACTAAGTGTTGCTGTGCGTCGCGTCTTGATACAAAGGAGGAGGAGGAGGGGAGGTCAAAGAGCAGTGTGGAAGCAGATGCGTCCCGGTTGTAAACAATGTAAACAATATCTTGTCGAGCGAACACAGTATGCTGTAACAATCTTGTCGTTAGCCTCAGCAAGATTCCGTTTACATTGTGTACAACCAGGAAGCATTGTGCTTCTACAGCGGCAGGTGAGCAGAGCTCGCTCTACAGTTGACTAGTCGAGGAAATGTGTCACCATGACAACAGTGCGACAACAGCAGCGTCAGCGCTCAGAGGAAGACTGAGCTTCGTCACATTGGGATCTGGGAGAGGGATGCTGAAACACACGCCGGCTCTTTGGTTGGTTTCCATTGTTCCCAGCAGCACGTGCAGCAGTAGCTGTGTTACACTAAACTCTGTCTTTTCTCGGAGGATTCACGACCACAACAGATAAACTAGATCACCATGGATTACTTCATGCCTCCTGAGGGGAAAGCAAATACTTCCAATAAACAATCTGTCTGAACGTCTGAATGAACTCAGGACGCTTTTTTATGTAGGGGAAGAATACTTCATCAATACACGAATTGTTCATCATTTTTTCCTACCCTTTGTTAGAACAAACTTGGAGGCACTGCAGAAGAAACTAGAGGAGCTCGAGTTAGACGAGCAGCAGCGGAAACGCCTGGAGGCCTTTCTGACACAGAAGCAGAAGGTGGGAGAGCTGAAGGACGATGACTTTGAGAAGATCTGCGAGCTGGGTGCAGGCAACGGGGGAGTTGTCTTCAAGGTCTCCCACCGACCCTCCGGTCTGATTATGGCGAGGAAGGTGAGCTGTGTGTACTTGTATTATACAACTACATATGGCGTTTTCCTCCCCAGTACGTCACACAGATATAGATTTTTACAGAAATCATCACTGTTTTTCACAGAGTGTTGAGAAAAATGCATCTTATTTTGTGCACAAGATGGAATACAGGTTACTGTCAAAAATATATTTTCATATATATATATATATATATATATATATATAAAATTTAAAAAAACATGGATCTATATTAACACAGTTCCCTTCCTAGCTCGCTTGTATCGTATCTGATTTGTGTGCACACATCCAATATCCAAAAGCAAGGCGGCACCACCCACCCCGTCTTTTTGTTCTGTGTGACGTGAGAGTGTAAACAAAACCTGGTGTCTTCTGTGTTCCAGCTGATCCATCTGGAGATCAAACCGGCCATCAGGAACCAGATCATCAGGGAGCTGCAGGTGCTCCATGAGTGCAACTCCCCCTACATTGTGGGCTTCTACGGAGCTTTCTACAGTGACGGAGAAATCAGCATCTGCATGGAGCACATGGTACAATTGTTGGGTTAATATATCAGAGCTGACCAGTATTCTCTTTGAGCTGCTTTATATGTTGTACCTGACAGTGTCCAGTATTTGTTTCTTCACAAACTCTGAATTTCAACGAGTCCTTTCAGGAGATGCTCATCCGTGTTGTTCTTCCCTGCTGGTTGTAGGACGGTGGCTCCCTGGACCAGTCGCTGAAGAAAGCAGGCAAGATCCCAGAGCAGATCCTTGGAAAAGTCAGCATCGCTGTGGGTACCTCCAACACCTCGCCCACTAGTTGTGTGCTCCCGTTGTTAAATTACAGCTATATTTGTGTTGTTTTTTTAATAGAAAACAACATCTCTAACTTGAATCTGCTTATATGCAATATTTGTCTTTCCAGGTCATTAAAGGGCTCTCCTACCTGAGGGAGAAACACAAGATCATGCACAGAGGTCAATCACTAATTTACTAAAATATGATACAAATAAAATGCAGTTTGACACATTTAAACACTGCAAACGCTAAACTGAAAGGACAAAATCCTCACGCTTCTCTAAAAAACATTTATCCAGAAATGTAATATGAAGCTTTGGCGGGACAAGTTACTCAGGCAGACATCTCCAAAAGTTACAGCCTTTATCGTTAAAAGAAAAATCCATGTTGTGTTTCACTGTGGAGCTGCAGTGAAAACATAGTAATAAGAAAAGAGGCAATTTTGCACAAATGAGGCTGTAATTTAGAGAGATTTATCCAAGTCAGATTAGTGATGCTTCATTTTAGCTTCAGATAATTTTCTGCACAGAACAGATTGGGTTTTGTTTACCACCACATCCAGAGCACATCAGGGAGGGACACTAAGACGGTCAATATGAGAAGGATAAACATTGGGATGTCCCACCTCACTGTTGTTTTAAGGCACATTCGCGAACATTGTTTGCTCTAAATAACTTGAGGCTGAAGTGCAGTGTCACATTAATGTAATTTCAGGTGCATGGACGAGGTGTTTGTGAGAAAAAAAAATGCTAGAGAAGACTGCACGTTGTCCCCTGCCAGTTCTCCTAAATATTTCATGTCCCTCTTTCAGACGTCAAGCCTTCCAACATCCTGGTGAATTCCCGCGGTGAGATCAAGCTGTGTGACTTCGGAGTGAGCGGACAGCTCATAGACTCCATGGCCAACTCCTTTGTGGGCACTCGGTCTTACATGTCTGTGGGTGAAAATGGACACACTTTCCCTGCTGCACATAGCTTCACACATTAGCTGTAGGGATTTTTGCGTATTTTACCTGGAAATTGCTTCATACATAGGCTTTATGTCAAAAGGCCATATATCTTTTCAGTGTTTGCCATGTTAAAAATAGGTTCACGTGTAACCACAGGCTGTGCAATTAATCAGATTTATACCACCGCAAAATATAAATTGTTGTAATAATTATGGAATGGCTTTTTATTTTGCAGCCCGAGCGTCTACAGGGCACTCATTACTCTGTTCAGTCGGACATCTGGAGTATGGGTCTGTCCCTGGTTGAAATGGCCATTGGACGCTTCCCTATCCCGCCACCCGATGCCAGAGAATTGGAACAGATTTTTGGCCTCCCGGTGGATGGGGACTCAGCCTCCAGCGAGTCCTCCCCAAAGCCACGGCCTCCTGGGCGACCAGTCAGCTGTAAGTCTGAGATGACACTGGCTCATCCAGATTCCTCAGTGCAGCCTTAACTGAAATTTCAGCCAGTTGAAAATGTTTGCCACAGTATATTAACTTAAATATTTTCATGAAAGGACAGAAAATAATGTTTAGCGCAGAGGACACAGTGAATAACTTTCTTTCCTCCCCCATAGCATACGGACCGGACAGCAGACCACCAATGGCAATATTTGAGCTACTTGATTATATAGTCAATGAGGTGAGTGTGCTCCATTATATCATGACATGAACTTCCCAGGAGACTATTGATCAATGTCTTTACCTGCAGTTTGATCAGACCATATTTGACCTATTCAGTGTTGACTGTACATCTCATTTTCAGCCTCCACCAAAGCTACCTGGGATATTTAGCTCTGAATTTCAAGACTTTGTGAACAAATGGTATGTAGTTTTTTGTTTTGTTTTTACCATTTACCAGCATTAAATGCCAGTGTAATGTCCACAAATCACACTTAATACCACTAAGTGGTGTGAAATCTGCTCACCTTAAGTGCTTTGTCTCAATTTCAGTTTGATTAAGAATCCTGCAGAGAGAGCAGACCTGAAACAGCAGATGGTGGGTGTGCATTCTCAACTGCTCTTATTTACTAGCAATTTGTTTTCTACCCATTGACCAGTTCACACTGCTCCATTTATCCAGGTGCATCCTTTCATCAAGCAGTCGGAGGCAGAGCAGGTCGACTTCGCAGGCTGGTTGTGCAGCACCATTGGCCTCAACCAGCCCGTGACACCCACCCATGGTACCACAATGTGACCTGTTCCGCCAAACCCCATAACACATGGTCCTCTTTGGACTGGAATTGCAATATGGGTAAATTGTATCTGTTTATACTGAATATTCAATGGTTTAAAAAGTTGTGCAATCAACAGTTATATATTTACACCTGAATGCCAGGTGAAATTAACTATGTATTGAACATTTCTCTGGGCTGTATTGCAGGCCAGCCTGAAAAGCCATCTTTTTCTAATGATTCAAGTTAATCATGACAAATGCTGCTCAGCCTATGTGCTTGATATTCCTCTTTACCCCAGTGTCCTTTCAGCAGCAACAGATCCATATCTTTTTGTGAAATCGTATTGTGAAATAAAAATTTGAAATGACATCCGACTCATGAATTAGAAATCACCATTTATTATCACTGAACTCCAGTCTGTTGAGTATGAATTTAGGCCTGAAGCTTTTGCAGGTGCCCTCTTCTTTCCAGGCCTCTTCTTGGGTTTCAGCATCTTACCCTTGATCTACAGATCTTGAACAGTTTCACTTCTTACCGCAGGGTCATGCTTGTGGATGGCATGACGTCTTCATCATAATAGTCAAGTTCTTCGGAACTCTGCGGTTGCTCTTCTTGCTGTAGTGACAATAAAACTCACCGTTAACTATGAACTGCTAAACTGCAATGTTTGTAATAAACTTGTGTCGCTCAGAACTTCCATATAATCACGGTTCAGAAACACGGACCTGAAGTGGAACATCATCATGTTTGGCCAGCTAAGAAACATTAAACTTAAATGGAGCAGTGCTTACTTGGGTGCACAAAGTGCTTTCTGGATCTCCTCACTGTTAAGAATCCTGCTCAGGTCTGTGTTGGTCATCTTGTGCATTGGCAGGCTGAAACGGGAGACAAAGAAGGTTAATGTATGGAAACTATATATAAACAGGAACCTGACCAGTATTGTGACACTCAGAACTTCATTAAATATCACATAGATTCAAAAACACGGACCTGAAGTGGAAGCTCATCACTGTAATATGATCAACACGATAATTTATTGTGGTACAGTGTGCATGCTCCTTAAATACTCACTTGTAGTCAACTTTAAGGGAGGCGGGTTTACGCCAGGTGCCGTACACCACAGCTTGCTGAAGTGCTTCCTGGATCTCTCTCTTAAGAATCCTGCTCAGGTCTGTGTTGGTCATCTTGTGCATTGGCAGGCTGAAATGGGAGACAAAGAAGGTCAATGTATGGAAACTATATATTAACAGGAACCTGACCAGTATTGTGACGCTCAGACTCAGAACTTCATTAAATATCACTGATTCAAAAACACGGACCTGAAGTGGAAGCTCATCACTGTAATATGATCAACACATTTATTCTTGTGGTACAGTGTGCATGCTCCTTAAATACTCACTTGTAGTCAACTTTAAGGGAGGCGGGTTTACGCCAGGTGCCGTACAGCTCATCCAGCTTGCTGAAGTGCTTCCTGGATCTCTCTCTTAAGAATCCTGCTCAGGTCTATGTTGGTCATCTTGTGCATTCGCAGGCTGAAATGGAAGACAAAGAAGGTCAATGTATGGAAACTATATATATAAACAGGAACCTGACCAGTATTGTGACGCTCAGAACTTCCATAAAAATCAGGGTTCAGAAACACGGACCTGAAGTGGAACATCATCATTTTTGACTAGCTAAAAAACATTAAACTTAAATGGAGTAGTGCTTACTTGGGTGCAAAAAGTGAAAAAGTGCTTCCTGGATCTCTCTTAAGAATCCTGCTCAGGTCTGTGTTGGTCATCTTGTGCATTGGCAGGCTGAAATGGGAAACAAATAAAGTTAATGTATGGGAAAAAACAAACAAGAACGTGTACAGTATTGTGACGCTCACTCACTGCCATGATCATTTTTCTTGTGCATGCTCCTTAAATACTCACTTGTAGTCGACTTTAAAGGAGGCAGGTTTACGCCAGGTGCCGTACAGCTCATCCAGCTGGCGTGCTCGGTTAAGAAGTATCCAACATCACTTCCTGACCCAAACTTGCAACACTACTGGTGATCATCACTTTTGTTTACCTGCAGTTTGGTCAGGCCATACATGACCTATTCAGTGTCGACTGTACATCAATTTTAAGCCTCCACCAAAGCTGCCTCGGATATTTATCTCTGAATTTCAATACTATGTGGACAAATGTTATGTAGAATTAGTCTTTTCATATTTACTTTCCAGAAATCACTTTATGCCATCTAGTGGTGTTTAAATGTGCTACACTTCTTAAAAGGCTTAATCTCCCGGTTTCAGTTTGATTAAGAATCCAGTAGAGAGCAGACATTAGCCAGCTGAGGGTGGGTGTGCATTTTCAACTATTCTCATTTACTAACCATTTGTTTTCTACCCATTGACCAGTTCACACTGCTCCATTTATCGCGGTGCATCCTTTCATCAAGCAGTTGGGAGGTAGAACAAGTCGACTTTGCTGGCTGATTCTGCATCACCATTGGACTCAATCAGCCCGTGACACCCACGGTCCCGCAATGTGACCTGTGCCACCAAACCCCATGGTCGCCTTTAGCCTGGAATTGTATTATGGTAAAGAGTATCTGTTTATACTGAATATTCAATGGGTTAAAAAAAGTTGTGCAATAAATAGTTATATAGTCAATATAGTTAGTGTACAAACCTTCAGGCCAAGTGAAATTACTATTGTACTGAATGTTCATCTGGGCTGCATTGCAGGCCTGCGTGAAAAGCCATATTTTTCTAATGATCGTGACAAATGCTGCTCAACCTATGTGCTTGATAAGCCTTTTTACCTCAGTGTTCTTTCAGCACCAAAAGATTCATACCTTTTTGTGAAATAAACATTTTAAAAGACTGAGTCGTGAATTTGAAATCACTGTTTTATTATCACTGAACTCCAGTCTGTTAAGTATAAATTTAGGCCTTGGGCTTTGCAGGTGCCCTCTTCTTTCCGGGCCTCTTCTTGGGTTTCAGCATCTTCGCCTTGATCTACAGAAAGACCAAACAGATTATTTTTAAGTAATGACCAATGTTTACATCTACAATTTTTGCTTCTTGAACAGTTTCACTTCTTACCGCAGGGTCATGCTTGAGGATGGCATGACGTCTTGCTGTCTTGGCGTAAGGGTTGAGTTTGAGCATGATCTTCAAGTTCTTCAGAGGATTCTTCTTCAGAACTCTGCGGTTGATCTTCTTGCTGTAATGACAATAAAACTCACCCGTTAACTATGAGCTGCTAAACGCCAATATTCGCAACAAACCCTCTTGTGTTGCTCAGAACTTCCATTATAATCAGGGTTCAGAAACACGGACCTGAAGTGGAACATCATCATGTTTGGCCAGCTAAGAAACATTAAACTTAAATGGAGCAGTGCTTACTTGGGTGCACGAAGTGCTTTCTGGATCTCCTCACTCTTAAGAATCCTGCTCAGGTCTGTGTTGGTCATCTTGTGCATTGGCAGGCTGAAATGGGAGACAAAGAAGGTTAATGTATGGAAACTATATGAACAGGACCCTGGCCAGTATTTTGACGTTCAAACTCAGAACTTCGTTAAATATCACATATATTCAAAAACACGGACCTGAAGTGGAAGCTCATCACTGTAATATGGTCAACACCGGTTTGTCTTGTGGTACAGTGTGCATGCTCCTTAAATACTCACTTGTAGTCAACTTTAAGGGAGGCTGGTTTACGCCAGGTGCCGTACAGCTCATCCAGCTTGCGGAAAGCGCTCTCAGTCCAGATGCAGAAGCGTCCAACGTGACCACCAGGGGCAAGCCTCAGGAGGTTCAGTTGGTTCACATTCTGCAGAGTGATGCCTGCATGAACAGCACAAGCGATAATTTAAGACTCACAGGAAGAGTAGAACAGTGTTTCTTCTTTTTAAAAAGGAAATATTTTAAATTGGGGAATATTAACATTTTGATTCCAAGTATTCCTATGATAAGCCAATTGAAAAAAGAAGATTCTTTATATTTAGTATTGTCCAATTTTTTTTGGGACAATACTAAATATAAAGAATCTTAAGGAAATGCTCAGATACCAATATACACAACAGTAAGTCTGTTTTAACAAGCACACCTGGGATATTTCTGAAGGCTTTGGTGACACCAGCATCTTGGTTGTAGATGATGCATGGTCCTTTACGTTGGATCCTTCGGCGGTTCCTCATCTTACCTTTGCCAGCACGCATGCGCTGAGAGGCATAGACCTGGAACAGAATATTTACAAAGTTAACACCATACAACATTTAAAAAAAAGACAGATTGCAATAGAAGCGGAGCTACCACTGGCAGAGGCAGTGCTTTCAGTGTTAGACAATGAAACAACATTTATCATTTTAATGCAATGCTTCAAATCATAAATATGAAATGGACTTCAGTTATTGTTCTCTCTCATAATCTCCATTTGAACTGTGATGTAGTTTTTATTGTGGTTTTGTCTTCACCCTTTTCATAAAATGATTTAATTCAAGCTTTAAAAAAAATAGCAGTTAAACTCTATAATCTTTATGCTGGTAACAGAATAGCTGACACCCTCCAACCCAACTACCACACTTTATTTTAAACTATAACCAACTCCTTTAGCTAAGGGTCTGAATTAAATTACCTTCTTGATGTCATTCCAGGCTTTCAGCTTCTTCAGCAGAAGCACTGCCTCCTTGGTCTTCTTGTAGCCCTCAACTTTGTCTTCAACCACCAGTGGGACCTCTGGGATTTCCTCAATGCGGTGTCCTACCAGGGAAAATCACAATCAGTCACCGATCACCACACACACAAACTAGTAACTGAGACTCAGGTTTTACCAAAGCTTGCTCAGAATTTAACAATCATCAATACCCAGTGACAGCTTAAGACAGCAGGCAACTGTCACTGTTCACCGGGTCAGACGCAAATTACACCATCATGGCAAGAAAATGTTGTTAAACAGATTTACTACAATATAGTGATGGCTAATCCACACCCATTATCTTCTACAAATTTGGTCAATCTGCTCTTACCTTTGGACATCACAAGTGCAGGAAGAGCAGAGGCAGCGAGGGCCGAGCAGATGGCATAGCGCTTCTGGGTTGTGTTGATCCTGCGGTGCCAGCGGCGCCAGGTCTTGGTGGGGGCAAACATGCGACCTCCACGACACATCTACATCAGAGTCAAGGAGGTTCAACAACTGCTGGAGTACAGTTCAGTACTGAAGTACCAAATACCTGCTCAGACTCAATGTTCGTCAGCCATCTGTGCCAGCATATGACAGCAGGCATACTGTCACTGGTCACAGAGTCAGTCGCAAATTACACCATCACAGCAAGTCTAACATTGTAGTTTGTCAATGTATGTGAAGTATTACACAAAGGGAAAACTGCTTCAGTTCTATTGTACTCAAAAGGATACATTCCCAAAAGCACCCTGGCCAGAGCGGTGAGTACCACCACCTCGCACACGTGGAATACGGGCCACAGCTCTTCCGGTACCCCAGGACTCTGCACTGGTCTGGTGGCCTGAAATATGCAATTACACACATGAATCACCAACATCATTTCATTCAAAAAAAAAAATCAAGAAAAATCACTGAGGAAAAGTCAAAAATATTAATCAAATCACTCACCTGCCAGTTCACTAACTGCGTACGGCTGGCGGCTGTTTTTGCGCATGTTTGTGTGCACAAAGTTCACCACATCGGGGCGAATTGGAGCCTTGAACACAGCAGGCATGACGACATTTTTGCCTGAAGATTCTCCTTTCTCGGAGTAAACCGAGATCAGGGGTCGGGCACAGGCCTAGGACGCAAAAAGAAGAAATGGGCTCAGCTGCATAATATATTGTTACATAATGTTGGATTTGAGACTAGGATATCCGGTAAGAACCCATCATTATTTGATAATGAGCAATTTCACAAAACGTACTGCAGGAACATATCGTCACACCAAGTCGCATGTGCAGACAAAATTAACTTTATATCATCCTGGTCAAACGCGATGCAACTATTCATATTAAATCAGCCACTTTACCGGAAGGACACTATTCAAGTTATTACCTCATCAATGTCAATTAAGACGAACTGCGGTAGAGCGCGTTCGCGTTGGCTAGCAGGTACATGCTAACGTAACATGACATGGAAATCTTGACGCTAACTCGGCCACTTTAAGTAGACGACCGCAACCGTGCTCAGGCCATCGACGGACTTAACGTCAGGACGGTTACGACATTAAGAAAACTACAGCCGCGAGGAAACGACCCTCTTGCCGCATGTGACTGGTCCGCCACCTAGGCGACAACTACACGTGTAACTGTTCAACTAAAGCAGCTCGTCCAAAATGGCTCCTCGTGTTAGCTTCAGAGCTAGCCGGGAGCTGTCCGCCTCCCTGCCGCTAAATCTTCTTCTTAAAGCATCGGCTGCACGGCCACTTTTGTTCAAGTATGAACGACGTGATAATCGACACATTATGTGAACGGGTTAAAGCGATATGGGTGTAATTTCTCACCATTTTCTTGAATTATTTTTCGGCTCGCCGGGCACCACGTTCCTTACGCTATGGCGGCCACAGTAAAAAGGAAGTTGGTGAAAATCCTGGAATGCTTTATGCGTCCGCTTCGGAGTATACCACTTCCGGCAAGAGCGTTATTTCGACAATTCCTTTTCTTGACCCCAGACGGGGAAGCTTGCGTTAATCTTCCATCAATGTAAAACGAATTTCGTTACTGGATTCACTCAGGCTCTCAAGACTAAACAAAAACCTTGAAATTTGTTGCGACAGCTGGGACTATTTCTTTACGCCATGTTGGCGACGGATATGCGTAAGAGACCGATCTACTTTCTCGGCAACTTTTTTTTTTAATTCTGTCGAACATTTTAAAATTGACTTAAATGATCATATTTCATGTGTATGAGAGTATTACTACACTTTTCTACCTTATTTGTTAATTTATTTCTTATAAATTTACAACGACGGTGGTAACCTCTGACCTCGTGACGTCACAGTTTGAGAGAGAGCGCGCGCGACTGTCAAAACAACAGTAGCAGCTCAAAGTTTGATCCGTTGAAGTTAAAAACTGTGAACGTCTTTTCTCTGTCGTGTACACATTATCGGCTCTGCGACAGAGGAGCTGTCGCGATGGGCTCAAAGGTGATATCCAGTGCCAAGGACTTTTTTAACATTCTTCGGTGAGTTTCGGATCTATAACGTAGCTGGCGTTAACGTTAAGTTAATGTTGAAAAGTTGCTTTCTTGCTGAAGTAAAGTTAATTCCTGCTGTGCTTCGCCTCAGATCCCTGCAGGATGAGGAAAGCAACGATCCATTCACACACGAGGTGATTCAATGTGTATCTAAAATCTGTCACAGTTTGGTGTGTATGTCTCTGTTACAGTACTGATTTGGATTAGAGTCGAACAATAAACTTAACTTTTTTAGAATCGATTTGTAGCATAAGTAAAGCATTAAAAAAAAAAAGCAAAAAGAAAATGTAATCCCATATCCGCATTTCTTTGTCTTACTTTATAATTATAGTTTAACTGGACCAATCGAGAAAACAATCTGAATTAATTGATGGTGTTAATTGGTTGTTGCAACTCTAATGTTGACACTGTATCTGTTTCAGGAGGACGTTCAAATATTAAAGATGAATGGCGATCAAATTGCTGTGGTGAATATGTACTGTGGTAACCAGCCAGTCTTCATCTGTCAAAAAGATGTGAGTAATGTTGATGCATTAAACATACTGTATACGTCTGCAAGCCATAGACAAGTATTACAGTGTAATATGTAAATCGATAAAAGGACCATGAACATCATCTTTCTGATACATCACCAGCTGCTAAGGATTGGTTTGACATGCTAATGTTGGTATGGGATGGGGCACATTCTGTTTTCTCCACTAGCCCTGAATTTTAGTTCAGTTCTCATCGTTGTGTATAACAAGTGCACCATGCTTCATTGTAAAAGCCCTGGATTTATAACTTGAGATACTAGTAACTGCTGGTGCATATCTTTTCATACAGCCTTCTCAATCCCCTCAAATTTGATGACATTTGGACTATTGTTTTTCTGTCTTTCTTTACAAGGTTCCACAGATAAGTGAACCCGATGGTCGTCAAATAACTGAGAATTCAAACTGCTCTGCTGATGATGCTGATGCTGATGCTGATGCTGACGATGCTAGTGTTCTCCAAACAGACCTGGGACCACAGCCGCTCACAATCTCAAAAGCAAGGTAACCAATTCCAAGAAGCTTACATTTTAATCCAAATGAAGCAAGTATGATACTATAACCAGTGTATCAAATATACTGCTGCTGACATGTAAGATTTAGTCGTTTCTTTTCTTTTCTTCTAATGTTACAGGAAGTTGCTGTCTTGGTACACATTAGCTCAAAATGGCAATATGTCAGCTGGGAACAATAACACTGCATTACACCCTCTGTGGGTGCGGTGTGACATGTCTGATCCTGCTAGAACAACCTGGTTTGGGGCAGAAACAGTCTGTGTGGGACACAAAGTGTCTGGTGTAAAATTATACTCTGTTACCTGCAAAGGTATTGCTCAATTGCTCCATACCTCTTTGAATAAGCCAGAATATTTGTTTACAATTAATGTTGTTTTGATGTTTCTAACATTTTGCTTTATTCCAACTCTGATTTTTTTTTAGGCTCAACGGTCGACAAAAGTACTTTCATAACCTTGGATGAGCTTAAACAAGAGCACAAGAAAAGGCATCACCCATCCTCGGTGAGTGTGCAGTGTGCATCCTCTCTTTGAAGTCGGTGTGAATGAATATGACTTCACTTCATCTGTCTGTGTTTCCAGATGGGAATTAAGGGCAGTGCCAGGTTCAACTTGTTTGGCTCCACTGTTGTTGAAAACACCATGATTGAGTCACAGAGCAGTGTGACAGTGGATTTCAAATGGAGTCACGTGGAGAGTATCCTTGAGACCCCACCCCTGTCTTCTACAGCTACACTGGTAAGCAGCAATCACACTTAGACTATATTCCTACTCTACCATAGAACACTTTGTTTTTCTAGAAGTTAATTTGTAATCATAATCATTCATTCACAATCATTCAAATTGCTGTGTTTATATTTATTTGCATGCAGAATATCAAAGTTGCCAGCGGCGACATGAGAAGCCCGATGTTCGAGATGTACAGGGAGCTACAGTTTCTTCAGGTTTGTGTCCTTCACTGATGAGACATGAATGACCCTGAGTGTGGGTACACAAATACATAAGTAAATATATCAGATCCCTGGCTTATTTCAGACTCTTGCTGATGGTTTGAGAACTGGTGAGACTGAATGGATGGAACCTTTGGAAAGCATATCAGCTGTAAATCTTACCAAGGCGTACCTACAAGGTGTCTGTTTTCTTAAGTAAATGTACCTTTGCTCCAATATAACACAAACAGTTGATTAAGACAATTATTTCCTTTTTTATTATTCTTCTTCTTTAAGAACTTCAGAGCACTGCAAAGACACTACAAGATCAGGCTGCAAAAACAGTTGAGGTATGATAATGTTAAAAGTAAAAGACCTTTTCATTATGTATTCATGTTAGAGTATATGTGGTAGCTTCCCGCCTTCTTCATCTTTTCTCCCAATCTTCTCTGAAAGAGCACAAAGCCGAAAACTGAGACCGACACTCCCATTTTCAACTCTCTCTTGGAACGAGGCGAATTAGATTTTGTGGAACAGTTGTGGGTTCGCATGAGAAAGAGTGAGTCCTTTTCTTGCATTTGATGAAACAAAATCAGGCAATGGCAATCATTTTCTTGTGTTTTTTAAAATTGTATTGATCTTTTGCATTGCAGGTGTGACTTCATGTCAAGACATTGGAGACTGTCTCAAATTGGTCATCGACGCTCTGAGATACGGAGACATCAAACCGTGGGTATGGCATGATGCAGCCTCTGAAAATTGTTTATCACAGCAAAAAGGCAGAAGGTTGTTGTCTGTAAAGGTTTTTTGCTTTTATGTGTGTCACTTCCCCCAGATTCACAGAGACAGCAGCAGCTCCCTCAGCAAGCTCATCCTGCAGTCCTACCACCAGCAGATCGAGCACGTGTCTCTCACAGGTGTCATCCCTGTCCACATGCTGCTAGAGATGGGTCTCGACAAGATGAGAAAGGATTACATTAACTACCTCATTGGTAAACCCCTAACTTATCATTCTGATTCTCCGTTAAACTCTGCCCCTTTTTTAGATTGATAATAAACCTCACTGCATTATAATCAATAAGAACAATAGGCTTCGAGATTCAACTATTGTTTATGTGGGTTGTCAATTTCTTTCTTAGGTGAGGAATTGACGACTCTAAACCATTTGGTAAGCTTATGACTTAAACTGAATGCTATTTTTAAATGATTCTTGATTAAATATTGAGTTTGAGTATTTTGCTCCACAGTGTTACTACCTGAGCACTGAGGTTGATCTTCAACAGCAAGTGATCCGACTCAGAAAACTGCACCACCTGCTGGAAATAATTGTCACCTGCGGTACATTCCTGGGTTTGCCCTACGACCGGCAGTTCCTTCTTACACAGTAAATAAAGCCTTTTCCTGCACGATTATGCAAATTGTCTGTTTTTATAGGTGACATTGAGTTAGAAAATTAATGATAATAATAATAATACATCAAATTTATATAGCGCTTTTGAAAACACTCAAAGAAGACAATTGAATATCTTGTTCCATCTCCTTTCTCACAGATCATGTTTGCAGCACTACAAAACAAACCCATATGATGAGGAACATGAATTCAAACTCCAAATGAAACCAGCCCTGATCAGCCATTTTTACCAGAGGTAAGGCCTGCATTCATTTGCAAACTAACTGTTTCATTTTGTCTAAAGAAATTTGTAAATTAAATTGTGATATGTGTCTCTTCATTCTTGCTTAAACACAGACTAGTTATGTTTTTCAAAAAAAGTGAAACAGAAAGTCGGACTTCTGTGATCGGATTGTGCCTCAACACTTAGATCTGGTTTTAAATTACAACGTATTATAAAGTTTAAACATGGGCCACTGTCTTATCCCTAATGTTCCACAGTGAGCAACCAGTTTTGTGGGGAGCTGAGGTGTCCAGTGGCCACGGTCCCCGAGAAGTCAGGACGTCCTTACAGCTCAGTGACAGACCAATGGTTGATCATGTCATCTTCGAAACAGGTGATCTTCATACATTGCACCAAATATGAATGCAATATATATGCAAGTAGTAACTACCCCCAGTAAAGCAATGATAACTATTGTGTTTTTGCTGTTTTTAGATTACCCAAATGAAACGGTGAATGGGGACAGTGAGGATCCCGCCTTCTTCTCCACCATGGTGTGCTGCAGTCTAGTCAACTTTGCATAAATTTACACAGCTAACGACTAAACAACAAAGGTGTTTGTTCTCATATTTGAAATCCTCATTAGCAATTAACATGTTTCAAAATACCAGATTTTCAAAACCAAGGGATTTCTGTTTATATACTGTTTTTTCTTGTTAAAGGTTTTCAATTAACAACTTTCAGTCCTTTGTATATAGGTTATTTCACCCTGTCAGGGGTTTTGTAACCATTTCTTTATTATTGTATTTTTCTAAAATGTTGTACTATGTAGAGCAGTTGAAAGAGATTGTGGAGCTTTTTTGCAGACCAGCTCCCACCTTCAGCCAAATGAAAACACAAAATACAGTAGATCATCAGGGCTGTTTGCAATGGTCATATTCCACATCAAAATTTTAATACGAAAATCCAACATTTTGCAGGGCTTTCCAAACAGTTTGAGTGTCTGTAAATATATTCATTGTTCTAGGCTAAACCAATGTTTTTACAGCAAACACTGTAAACACGTCAAATTAATAAAGTCAGTAATTCTCTTCAGTTCAAATAATGCATTCATGTTCACACATGGTCCATTAAAGAAATTATGCATTTACTACAGGAGTGTTTGTGTGCTTGTGTATATATATATATATAGGTGTGTTGATGTTGTTGTAAACATGCACACTTTCTAGTTCCGCCTCCGCAGCAGGAACATGAGGAAGATGGCACTGAGCAAAATAGAGAGTGTGCACACGGTGGGAACAACAATCTCAGTTACCATCTCCATGTGGCTGGTCAAAGGGTCTGCAAAGCACACAAATACACACACACGTTAACTCACTAAGCATTATTGTGTTGTTCAGACACTGCTCACTAAGCCAGTAATCATGCTCAAGCACAGCACTCAAAGGGTTAATATCCCTACCCCTAAATCAAATCATCCTTTATATAATTTATAATTGTCATGAGTGATTCCTTACCATGTATAAGTCTTAGTATATTGGCAGCAGAACTCCGCTGTTCCTCTAATAAAAAAAGAGAAATGACTCAGAGTTGATTAACGGCACTTTAACCCTTTGAGAACTGCATGCAGGTATTGGGGAATATTTCATAAAGCAGCATTAGCACCACAGCCAAATAACTAAATCTGATCTTATCTTCTGAAATGTTATTTATCATGAGCAGTCATCAGCAATCATGCATGGCTGAATCCTGTTCCTAAATTCATGGTGAAGTTTTGTTTTCTAAATTCAATTCAGATATGTATCAAGACAGTTTCACTGGAATTGTGTTATCTGGTTGAATTTACAGTTCTGCTCTATGAAATACCCCGTGGGCAGAAGTCCACTGATGAGCTTTATGTTTACTGAGCTTTTGTCGAAGCTGTTGTGTAATCAGCAGAGGGCTGTTTTTGGTAGCAAATTAGATTTAAGCGCACTATTATAACTGAAGACGAATGAAGAGGCAGTAGCACGCTGTCTACAGGGAGCACAAGCTTGTTTTAAAGGCAAGTCTTAGTGTTAAACTGCAGAGGCACAACTCTGTTAGTCATATCTAAATCCACAGCCACAAAGCAAGAGAGAAAGAAAAGAAAAAGGATAAACAGAAGACATATACCATAAAGTTCTAAACTTCATCATGCACTGGCCAAACCTTTGGCATTTCTGCATGTTCCTTGGATTTTCTTCTAGCTGGAGGGGCAAACAAAGAAGATACCTCAGATAATCTGTAGGAGATTTTGTCAACTATATTTTATATTTTCCAGAATTCTTATTCAACTAATAATTTGTTCAAGTGTTTTCTAAGGTGCTTAAATAACAGCGACACATTCAAGTCAAATTATAATTATACTGTATATTTATTGCATTGGATTCTGTTTGCAAGTTTTTGATATTTAGGGCAGAATCTTTATTTGTTTACCCCAGCTAGGTGTTCACCTCTGATAACAGAGAAAGTCAGGGATGTTAGAGATGAGCTCACCTGCCGCTAGGAGGTGGTTGCTAGAAGAACATGTCTCAACTGCCTTCCTCCTCCAGTTCTCAACCTGTGAGGGTCACACATCATCACTGACTCATTTTTGTGACATACATCGATTATTAACCGATTAATCGACATGCCTTCATTTCAGGAGAAATTGTCTTATCTGTATCTGGGACATAGTGTTTAAAATAAATCCTCCAGAAGGAGAAGGATTCGGAGTAGGTCTTTGCAGTGAATGCATCGTTTCTCTCACCTCTCTCTGGTTGGGAAATCCATTGGAGCTGATGATGCGCTTGTAAAACTGGACAGAAGCTTTGGGATAGCGAGGCTTGTTTTTATTCCTGAAGTCCACATAGTACAAGCCAAACCTCTCGGAGTAGCCCTCATCCCATTCAAACTTGTCCAGCAGGGACCATGCGGTGTAGCCCTTCACATTGACCCCATCTTTGATAGCTGAGTGACACCACAGGGAACAGAGAAGTTGGATTAGACTTAATTTGCTCCTAACTATAGTTAAGTTAAGGAATAGTTTTTATTTTTTTATTTTGTTGAGCAATATGTATGTTTTTTATTCACCTTTTAGCATCTCGTTGGTGTAGTCTTTATAATACTGTATCCTCCAGTCATCACACAGCTCTGTGCACAGCATCTTCTCAGAGACTCCATTCTCTGTCACATAAATCACTGGGTTTCCATACTGAGTCTATGGACAAATGATATACAGAAAGTCACATTGATTTCATTTAACTAGGGTTGCAGAGTGCTGCGATAGAGCAAATGTCAACAAGCCTGCTGTGCATATTGTGCTGCACATTATACACTGGTTGTCACCTTGACAAAATTGAGCAGACGTCTGAAACCCCAGGGCACAGAGTAGAGCCATTCTGAGCCGGGGTCAGGCCATCGAGGATCAACCAGCTCAGCAAGGTCACGGTCGGTGAAGTAGCTGCTGCTACTGCGGCCTGACGGGTAGTTCTTCTGGGTGATGTAGCGGGTGGTGAAATGGCCGATGCCGAGGAAGTCACAGGTCCCCTTGATGTAGCTTTTCTCCTGGGGGGAAAATGTGGGCAGTCGAGACGTGCCGAGGCCCTGCTGGACACTCTTCCTTCCTGCACAAACAATCACAAGAAGTGATTCATTCCTTTGACAATGACTAACATTACTCCAGGATGAGACTGCTCACAATTCAACCCACCGATGAAGTCTTTCATTACTTGAGGGTAGTCGCCGTGAAAGATGGGTGTGGCAAACCAGCCCAGGTAGAACTGGACATATCTCTCAGCTGCTTCGATGTCTTTCTGGTTGCTGATGTCCACTGGCTCTCCCCAATCCCCAGACAGAGAGATACCGACCAGGCCTGCAGGTGTGAACAGCAGCTCTCACATTCAAACAGAAAGTAGTGCGGAATGGCAAGTACTGAATTAAGGCGCGGTTTTACTCTCAGAGCTGTCCTCCTCTTTACCTTTTTGTTTTCCCCTCCATTGTGTATCATAGGTGTGCCAAACTTTAGCATGTGCCTGCGAAAAGAAGATGTTTAAGTATTCGATCAAGCGTTTCTCTGTGTTTTCAATAATTTAACTGAATACTTTTTGCATTCTAATACCTTGATTATGTGGTGGGCAGCTTTGTATGCACCTGTGCCTCTCATCTTCAGTCCAGGAGCATGCTCACCGGTCTCATAGCCTTCAACTGCTACTGACTGTGGTTCAGAGGAGTATTAGTGCAATAACGGTGCATTCAAGAAAATGTTCACCCAAGTTCTATTATTTAAAAAAAAAAATATGATACAAGGTGGGTGTTTATATTGAACATACCCATGGATTGTTGAACGTGATCCAATACTTGACTCGGTTACCAAATCTTTCAAAGCACAGGTTAGCAAATTCATTGAAATGGTTGACCATGCTTATATTCTGCCATCCACCATATTTTTCTTGTAAGACCTAAAAAAGCAGAGAGGAAAGGTAGTACTGCAAAAGATACAGCGGTTAAAGTTGGAGATCGTCATTATTTTTGCATCTACCAACCTGGGGAAGATCCCAGTGATATAGAGTGACAATGGGAGTGATTTTGTTTTCCAGCAGATGGTCAATCAGGTCGCCATAGTACTGTATTCCTTTTTCATTCACATGGTCAGCTGTCAATTGTGATAAAAAATGTAGACAATGGTTCAGATTTAGCAGTTGGCAAACAATTCATATGTGTGTGTGTGTGTGTGTGTGTGTGTGTGTGTGTGTGTGTGTGTGTTTGTGTGTGAGAGAGAGAGTTTATTAAGGGCTGCAGTTGACAGCAGTTACTCACACTTTATGCCAGTAGGGATGAGTCTAGGCCAGGAGATGGAGAAGCGATAGTGGTTTAGTTTCAGCTCCTTCATCAAAGAAACATCATCCTGTGAAACATACACACACACACACACACACACACACACACACACACACACACACACACACACACACAATGGAGTGAAATATTTAATTTCCTTTTCTGTTGTCTCCATATCTCTCAGACACACCACACCTGATCCCACACCTTGACTCTGTAGTAGCCCTCACAGGAGGAATCCCCAGTGTCATTGAGTTGGATTTTGCCTTTCTTATGACTGAACACATCCCAGATGCTCAATCCTTTTCCATCTTTGTCCCAGGCTCCTTCTGTTTGATAGGCTGAACTGCCGGCACCCCACGAAAATCCTAATAAATACAACAATGGCATCAACCATTCAACTCTGACCAGCTCTTGAGAATAATAATATCACCATTTACTAAATAACTAAAATGTACTGTATCTTCCCACAGCAGAAAAAAAGTTGTGTGTACCAGCTGGAAAAGTGCCATAATAGAAGGAGCCGTGGTCGTTCTTTGTCCAGTCGAAGTCCTCAGCCGCAGACAGACACAGCACCAACACAAACACATGGCACACACCGTATGCACAGCGGGGCAGCATGTTACTCCTGAGCCTGCAGCACAGTCACTGTCTGGTTCTGCTCCAGTCCCTCACAGACGTCTGTGGACAGAAAAGAGCCATTCAACACTTAGTCACACAACTATAAGCTTGATCTGAAGCAAACGTGTTGTTACAGTATATCCAGAGCAAATATACACAATGCCTATAACCCTCTTTCCCCAAATTGTCTAAATAAGTACCAGAAAAGACTTCTTTAAATCACATTAAGCGCTCTGGAAGTGTCCAACGTGATGCGCTACGAGGATTCCACGTCCCCAATGCAGAGCCAAATACCCCTATTCAGACTCAATGGGGTGAGAGCCGATCTTGCTGAGGCAGACAGATCCCATACAAACTATGGTTTCACCTCTGTAAGCAAAGTTGATGTTAGAGAGGTTGATATATTTACGCAGCACAGTCACATGACAATGGACGGACTTTTCCAACAAAAATAGACCAAATTTGAATTGGAAAACTTCAAAACATTGTTTCTCACATCTCTGAGAAAATGAAAAGAATTAAGTTTGTAAGTGAGTTCCACTTCAGGTGTCCAGGAGCATCAGATATTATTCTTATAGTCTTATAATTCTAAAATGGTTTTGAAGCATAGGGTTTACATAATAATTCAAAACTATGGACACTGATCTATTATATTTTTCAAAGCTTAGACATATATCCAATGAAAATATTGGAAAAAATTTGTTTCAGTATACCTCCTGCAAATGTCTTTCAAATCCCTAGTGCAAGATCCATTATAATTACTCCATAAAGTAAAATTCACAACAAATGTGCAGAATAAGTTGTCAAACAGCCCATGTACCTTAAGAAGAATTCATTTGCAGCGGGTGTGTGCTGGGCCCAAGTCTCTGGGTGAATGGCTGTTCTCCTGAAACAGCAGACCATGTAGAATATATCTGTCGGTGCAGTCTCTATTGTATGTTGCACCACCCTTCTCCAGAGCTGTCCCCGCTGTCCGTGTGAAAGCTGGCCTCATTGTGAGGCTCGCTGCTTTGTTTTAGATGTTTAGAAAATGCTGAATGGTATGCCGGTGGAAAGTGTTTGCACTGCATTACCCATTCGCCTGGGTCAGGTTAGGACAATTTAATGTAGGTTTCACCTTAATTGAGTACAGAGAACGAGACATATCCTCATATTGCCTGCAAACATGAATAACATTTCATTAACATTACAGTATGTTGGGAAGCATGTTGGTGTAAAACTAGAATTTAAATTGTCCCTCAGTTGAGTTTTCATAAAGAAACTTAGTAAGTAAATAAAAAGCGCTGAGATGAACCACTTGGATTCTGTTCTTATACTTTTGACAAGGGGGAAAAAAATGAGCAAATCGTTGTCAGTTTTAAAATGCTTTCTATAAAAGAGGCATAAAACTGTCGATATTTTCTTATCTACAAAGGAGTTCAGTTGGTATAGAATAAACCCTGTTCTGTATTCACAGACTCATATCTGCATTTTCACCAAATCTCAATCTGCTCTCTCGACCGCTTAATTAACCTATTTTCTTTCTAAAAGTGTCTCACAAGAGAAAATGCCATGTCTTTTCAGTATATTTTCTATCCCCATCATTAACCACAGTTTGTTATAGGGAAAACTGCATTTTCCTCAGAGGGGTTCTCTTTATCCTCACAAAAGTGCACATTATAAAATCAGTCCGGTGAACACTATGCAAAACATTTTATTTTGTGCTTACAATTATCATTTCTTACAGTGTATACACACTATATTCTTATATGGCCCAGCCATACATTTTCATGCCAACAGACATATCTCAACATCTGATCCTCAAGTGAATTGATGCTCAGTTTCTGATCTTCTGCACAACATATCTAGTTAGCTATATATTAAGCACCTACGAACACTGTCTTACTGCATCTTAGTGAGACCTTTCTCACAGTTTGTCACAATGTTTGACACGAGGAGTCTAATGTGGTTTCAAATGAATGAAATGAAATGAAATGAAATCAGGCAAAGAAGAATATACTGTTACCGCACACCATTACACTTAAACTGCTACTCACTTCATCCAAATAAATTAAACTTAACAACTGGTAGTACAAAACAGGTGAACAAAGAAACAGCCTTATTCAGTGGTGCAAACATAGAAGCCACTGAATATCTCAGTAATCATCTTCATCCTCATCCTCCTCAGGCACAAGTCCAAGCTCATTTTCATAATCTTCTTCATCTTCTTCCTCCTCCTCATCTTCTTCATCTTCCTCCTCCTCCATGTCATAATCTACAGCGGCATTCAGTAGCAGCTTGGTTTGATTGATCTCGCTCTCATCATCAAGGTTAACTTGAACCTGAAACATAAAAAAGTAATTAATAACGATTTAAGTACAAAACTTTCAGCCAACAGATGCAGAGATGTTTGAAATACAGTTAAATCGTGATCCTATTTTTCACTTCATGTTTAAGGAAATCCTGATTTATGGTGTATTCGCAGCAGAAACTGGAGTTTTTTCCAATTCAGACAGGGAAGAAAATGCTACAAGCATCTTGACAAGACAAAGTAAAAGTATTATTATCACTCTCAAAATGAGCGAAAGATGTTCAGTGTAGAAAAAGTGTAAATTCCATCATATAATTCAGTCTCTGAGCTGCTAAATGAAAGCAAAAAATGCATATAAAACAAATAAAAATAACATCTTTGAAATCTTTTAGTCAGTGCCTTTACACACACTGGAATAATCTGATTATTCAATCTATGGGACTAAAAAACCGAACTCAGTAAGAATGATCATGACTACCACAGGTAATTGTTGTAATAAACTGGCACTGAGAACATGTGAATGAATTGGTGTTCACAAACAGCAACTGCCATGCCATTGAGAAAGGCATCTATTAACAGTTTTCACAAACAATAACTATCGCAACAATTATCAATGCTGGGAGATGATTTTAAAACATCCAAAGCAGAGAGAATGAGACAAATAATAAGCGCTTTGGCTTTCAATAAACCTGCACTCTACCTATTATATCAAATTTAAAAAACATGACCATTAGTCAACACAACCAAACTTTGCAGAAGTGTATGATAACACTTTCTGTGTATTGGCCTTGTGAGCACAGGCATCGGCTAAAATCTTAAAATGAAGTTTTCAAGTAAGTAATTGGTAATTAACATGTTAACTGCTGTTTTTTTGATCTTCACTATATTAGTCTGAGTGACCTGGTTTAAGCGTGGATGTAAATGTAATCACTGAGGTCATCTAAACTGCCACATCACTAGCAAGACAGCACAGATGTGTGGTGTACCAGTAGTGCACATTTCAACTTGAATGTTCAATTATCAACAAACATGAGACAAAGCTACTGTTGATTTTATCTGAATATGACAGACTGTGGTATATGAGCATTCAGCGAGGGTTGTCCCATGACTCTCTCGCAGGTACAGTCATTTACCTCAGTTTCCGGGGATAGGCGCTGAGAGGCTCCTTCTTCTGTCTGAGCATTGATGATGGATTTCAAGGCCCCTTCTTCAAACTGAAACACAATGTGAACACAATGTGATGCATGAACTCACAGGTATCACAAACACCAACACACCCTACTCCGACAACACTCACTCACTTTCAGTCTGTTCAGTTGGTCTTGCAACATCACTTTGATTTTGAGGAGAGTCTCCTCTTCCTTCTTCAGCTCCTGCAGACGGCTGTGCATCTTTGTGGGCACTGCTGCAGTCAGACCATTCCCTCAGCGCTGACAAGGAAAGACATCAGCAGTCAGAGACACAGTAATGTGCCACAACTTTAATCGATTTTCTCACCCTGCAAGCTATACTGATTTCGAAGTGGATGGGTTTTAGCAATACCTGCAACAATCACATTGTAAAGTCGTACAAGTACACAGTGCTGGGCCAAATTGTGAGGAATATGACGGGGAACAATCCTCCTGTCCCCATCTTATATCTATATTTCAATTTTCAATATGACAAGTCATCAAATTTTCTTGTCACATACAAGCCATTGCAAGAAGTTAAAAGTAGAGAATAGTAGTGAGTTGATCATTATTCAGAATCAAGAACAGAAAGGCGTTAAGTCGTCACAGCAGCCCAGCGTCAATTAATAAAGGTAAACAGTGAGTGTGTTGTTATTGCAAGCTAGCTGCTACGGAAAAACACCATTTGACTGAATGACGGTGTCCCAGAAAGACAGGTCATTTCCAAACGCTCTGATACCATTACCTCTATTTATAAATCCTGTTTATAACTCCATATCGCCGTCGAACGCGGTAAAACACGACAACGTGCCTCTGGCAGCTTTTATTTAGGCGCCGTGCTACAAAACGGCTACAAGCTAAAGTTTGGTTCTTACGCTTATGCTGTCATATCCGGTGGTTGATTAGGGGCCTTCACTTGCCGTCGGAAATCTTACTATTTCGATCTCGAGGGTGAACGGTGTCTGGAATAGGACTGTCTGAGGTTTACTAACCACGGTGACTGATCAAGCAACAACCTACAGCGACAAGAATGAATTACAACGTATGACTGTAGAAGTTACTTGCCGTTTGAAAGTCCTAAAGTCTTAAAGAACCTGTTGCAACAAAGGTAATTGAAAGGAGATGCTTTGAACATTATAGAATGAACACCTATTGATATGACTTTTGTTACACACATCGTTTTGTTGATTAATCTATTGCAGCTGATTGATTAAAAGAAACAAACCACACATCTGCGTCTTCAGCTTCAGAAACAGGAACTCACGAGAAGCACGGGAAGGCAGCATTAAAACTGGAGGAGTGCTGCCTCTGGCGCCATCTTATGGCCAAACGACAGTAGTAGCCCCATTGGTGACAATGTTTGATTGTTAAACCTTTAACAAAAGTTGGGCTTTTGGACGGTAAGGAAATCTGTTTACAATGTGCGACAGTTTAGTGAAAAACAAATGGTAAAATACTTTTTCAAATAAACCTCAGCAATTCTTTGCTGCGTCACTGTTAACAGTTAACAGTGTCCTGCAGACAGCAGGTGTGACCAGGTGGGCGTGAGTTAGCTAACTAAGCTAATAAACATGTATTAATGTCCTCCTGTCCGGTTGTCAGTGGCCGTCCTCCGCTTCCAGACAAGGTTTGAAGTGGCAGGTGTCAACTTTACGGCACCAGGAAGCCTAATTTGTAACAAATGTAGTTCATGGTGTTAGCCTCCCCCATTAAACACGAGGGTCACACTGTTGGAAGGCGAACAGGCCTGAAAGCCTGAGTCTGTTTGTTATTCCATCAGTCCGTGTGCAGGGTGTAGCTGAGCCAATGTGCAAAATGTATGAATTCCTGTTGGCCTGACTATAAAATTTGATTTTATTCAATGAATAACTAGAGTGAGTAACACTGGGGGGGGGGCGTTTGTGAACATGTTTTGAGGACAGCATCTGTGAGACTTGTGTGCATTTCTCATGCATGTTAGGGAAGCTGGGATCATTGTCATGGTACAGAAACACCTTGGTTTCCCATGTGTGCTCAGTTGGTCAGTGACTGAACAACCCTCCGTGTTTGTCCAGGTATCTGACCTGCCCCAAAAGCAAATATTCTGCAGTCTTGCACTTCACCTCCAAAGCATGCAAGTGCCTCGTTACGTCCCCGTCCCCCCGTCCCCCCATCACACTGAAAGGGAGCAGGTAACATAGATAACAAATTCAGTGAAAACTTGAATAAATCACAGATGGAGCTGATTGATGTGAGCAAGATATGAAACGGCTCTTAATCAGGCTTCTAAAAAAATTAGATAAATAAATGTTAGTAGAGCCCATTAGTTTTTTTTTTTTATAGGATTCCCTGACTAAGTCCATCCAGATGTTTGCATTGATAATCACAGCACCCGGGCACAACTGGAGACTAACAATGGAGTCCAGTCAAAAGGAGACGTACCTGTCTCGGTCCACACGCATGAAAACAGGACCTCTGTAGGATGGAGGCCTGTCAAAGTTTCTGAACCAGATCACCTCTGTCTCTGTCATTAATCTGTGGTGAAATGTCTTGAATTGTGATGGTGCATCTTATCCAACAGATAACAGAAAGTTGTCAAGATATTGCTCATACCTGTTTCACTAATTAATCAGAATATATTAAAAAAAAATTTGACACAGGTGTACAGTCATCATGGGCTCCTTCACCAACTGAAACTTCAACTACAATATTATCCTTCACATTTTCACCACTCATAAGTTTCTCCGAGGTGAAATCATTGGACTAGGACCTATATTGTTCACCTTCTCTTGACAAAAAAAGCATTTCTATGTGCTTTTATTGATATTATTATACTGATTATCTGTGGCTTGCAATGTTATACTGATCTTTTTACCTATAATTCCACTAATGTAATGCTGTCTGTGCTTCAGGTGAGAAACAGCAGTTGTCCTGTGCAATGCAGTGCAGCCATTGAAGACGCCGTCCTGGATTACACACAGCAGTGTTATGTGTCTGATTCAGGTTTGATAAAAAATATTTCTGTCATTTCATTTATGTAAGAACTATAGTGCAGCAATGTTTGCTAAATGTATTAGTGTGTGTACTGCAATATTATATCTGAATCATTTTATTTCTTAAAATGTGATTCAGAACTCAATGACTTGCAAGACAAATGTATATGAAAAATATGTTTTGCTTTATTGTAAACTGTACTGTTTGAAAGAAATGGATTAATTTGCTTCCAGCGAGTGTAGCCTACACTATCATTAAACTAATAGATTACATTATCAGTATCAACATGTTTTTCCAAAATACGAAATGGTTCCTGTTCTTTGCAATGAGGGAAGTCATGATATATATGATGTCTCTGCTCTTCTGGTTTCAGTGCTACTAAAGGGAACCTGCTAGGGAAATAGTTAAGATGGGAAATGGGAACCCGTAAAGCTTTTGCCATTTGACTAATGGATTAATTGACTTTTCATTACAGCACTGCATTTGCCGTGTTGTGGAATTTGACCGTGTACAAGAACATTATTGTTTTGAGGACCGAGCACGTACGGAGCCTTTGGAGGCTGAAACTGGAGCTGTATTCCAGTGTAGTAGAGACCTCAAGGATTTGGGGGTCAGACAAAAAAGTGCTCTGAGGCCTGCGCCCCACTATTGCAGCTGCCAGCCCCCCCGGCACAGACATGCGAGGCCCCACTGTGGCACGAGGGTTTGACTTGGAGCTGGTTTCAGCAGCTCGGAGGTGGCTAATATTGTACAGTTATCACTCTGCTCCTTGAGAGCCACAGTTGCTTTCTCCTTGTCATCACACAGACTTTGTTGCTGCTGCATTGCAATTTCTCCCCAGTCAAAGCTCTCCTTGGCAGCGCTTGAGCCTAGTGCTGAGGCCTGGTGGCAGCTGAGGCCGCAGCTCAGTCGCCCTGCGTGCCGCTGCGAGTGGTGGTCTGCTATGCTTCTGCAGCGTTTGAAAACGCTCCCACTGTCTGTGGAATGCAGCACTAGGCGTGTTGGATGAGGGGCCTCCCAAAAGGCAGAGGAGGGAAGCGGGTGGGGAACACAGGGAGAAAGAGAGACAGAGGAGGGGGGGGGGACCTTTGAACAGTGCCGTCAGGAAGTTATGACTCAATGTTCAGTTGGCGCAGTAAAACAGAGAGCAAGAGCATGGAAATAGAGGAGAGATGAAAGATGGAGAAGAAGAGAGGTAGGGACGGAAGATAATGGTACAGAATGTAAGGTGGGGCCCGAAGAGATAAGATTGTAAGAGAGCAGTGAAGGGTTTTTGAGGTCAATGGCAGGGGTTTTCCCCAGGTTTGAATTTTCTGTGATCATACTGTGCGCCATATAAAAAAACACCGGTGAAACGAAACTTATAGTGAAAGTTTCGAACCTCACTTTTCTCATCCTCATATAACCATCTGACATTGTGACGCTTTTGGCCGCTTACCAAAAGTTTTGTTCTGTTGGAGCCTGTAGACAACTCACTTTCCCACTGGCTGATTAAGTTTCTGTAGTAAGTCGATTTGTCTCTCACTCTCATTCCTCTCACATAATTATTTTTTGGAGAGTTAACATTTTTGAGCTCATAATCTGTGACGGAACCTAAATCTTGGCTGTTTGACAGACTCTTCCCTGGCTCATTGTCGGACTGGCCATGGATACTACTGGTACAAATCCCTGTGGGCCCCTGCATCGGTGGATCATAAAAAAAAGAAGTTTTTACTGGCCCGCTCAGTCTCCTTACCAGCCATCTCTGTGCGCCTGTCAAAGGGGGTGTGCAAACGAGCGTGCCGCATGCTTGTTTTCATTGATCATGAATTTATTTCCTCTGTGCCGGCAGAACATGTTGCACCAGCCTCCTGCTCCTGATGCAACTACACCCTTTTGTTGCAGTAAGCATTATTTGTAAACTTGTTATGTTGCTTGTTAGTATTTTGTAAATCCATCTTTACTAAGTTAATCAGCCTTCGAAGTCCGCAAGGGTGAATCAGGAGTAACTGGACTTGGTTGTAGTTTCTTCAAGACGTTTCACCCTGTCATCCAAGAGGATTCTTCAGTTCCAACTAAGTAGTCAGAACTAAAGCATCTGAATCAGGAGCAACTGAAGACTCAGTTTACCCTCCATTCCAATATAAAATCTTTTGTAATTGTCTAGTCCTGACATATAAGCCAACCCCCACTTTTTTAAACCTAAGTTTCAGGTTTCATGTGTTATTTATGGTGAATGCAATATCCTTGGTAGTGGTGGTAGAGACCTCAGCATAGTTTTGTCAATTAGGTTTAGGTGCTAAAAAATCCTTTGGCGTCGTGTCTCAGTGTTATAATGTCGGGAAATCCCTGGCCAATGGAGTTGGTGAGCGACTGGGGAATTGTGGGATCTCTTGCAGTGACAGCTGAGGAAAACCAGATTGTGGCCAACATTGCTCATCATTTATCTCGGGTTCAGAAACAAGGCACCTCGTCTAACAGAGTTTTACTCTGAAAGGTGGTTTTCTGTCACAAAGTTGCAAATTTTTAAAACCCAACATTTTACGGGGCTGTGATTCACTATAGGTCAGGTCGCCTGTGGAAGGTGAAAGGAAAGGTGGGGGTGGAAGTTCCAGGATGTCCCCTCTTAAGCGTAACAGTGAGGTGGACATGAGCCCCGGGCGCCTATGAAAGGAAAGGAGTCATGTGGAGATGCTGGAGCCTTTGTTTCCAAGGAAGTACCTCAACCATTACATATCCCGTTCTGTACTCCCACACACACATGTTCATGCAAATTGGCACATACACACAGAGTGGGACAAATGTATCAGAGTGCATTCATTGTAATCAGCACAATGTTCTGCACGTACACAAGGCCAGTAAGATATGGATGCATACTTTGTTGATAACATTATCTGGTTAAAAATACTCCTATAGACAGTCACACCCTTGCTTGCAGTGTACAGTGTCAGCGGTGAGTGGAAATCATCTGCGTGTAAGTGAAGATGTAGAGTAATGGTCCAATGTGCATTAGTCCTTGGCGCATTGGAACCTCTCACACTAATCAGTCAGATGCTTAATCTCGGTGGGCACACTGTCACCGGATCACAGAGGATGATTGATAACGGTGTTAATCACCAGATTACCCAGAGCAGTACGGTATGATCCACAGTGTGGTTTTTGTCTATCAACACGTGTGTGTTTATGTGTGTGTGTAAGAGTATAGCTTGCTGCCCACTGTAGCTGCGATGCCATCCTCATTCGTCAAGTGAGTGTAGTAAGGGCAAAGCATTACTCCCTTGGCCAACTGGAAAACCTGATCATCGTTGCCTTAAGCACTTTATTATCTGAAACACTTGCGTTCCAGGAGACATTCTCTTGATTGAGTGTCCTCTTCATGACAAGCTCAGGGAAGTATATTCATTCCATGTTCAGATTTGATTTCAGTCTGCTCATGTGGCTTTTGTTTGGCTTTTATATTCAACATGATCTGCCCCGAGAGTACATTCAGTTAAATCGGAAAGGATGTGCAACATTTTGTCATCCCGGGGAAGTGAAAAAGCAGAGTGACAGTGTCGTGAAAGGCCTGGCTCTCAGAAGTACGTCAGACGCATGGAAAAGTGAAGAGGCTAAAAGCTCTGGCAGATCCTCGACGTCAGGCAATCCAATGAAACCACAGCAAAAGGCTGTTGATTTAGGTTGGGCTAAATGGAGTGAGCTTCTTTATGTTGCAGCCCGGGGAATGCCTCAGATCACGGCATGAGGTTTGGGCTCTGATATGATGTGGTTTGGTCAGGGATGGCGGGGGCGAGTTTGGGGCCAGGGCTGAGGAGAATGCTTCTGTCACTGCTGAAATTTGTAAACTAATTGACCACCCATACACAGCATTCCTGTTCCACTGGCTTTTCTCTCGAGGCCGACAAACAAACCCAGAACTCAAGAACACCTCCACTAGACCAGGCCATCTGACTGTAGTGTGATTAATTACATTTTCCCTTTTCCTCTCTCTCTCTCTCTCTCTCCCTCCGTCGACCTGAGTCTCTCGCTCTCCTGAGCCTGGTGCGTTGGTCTGTGTTGTTCACCTCCCTTGGTACCCTAAGTTAAACATCCTTGTAATGTCGGACCAGCTAGAAGGAAATCCACTGTGTTTACCCTTTCTGCTGCCTTTCCTTCTTTCCATAGTGATTCATTATTAGTAAGTCTACAGGCTTCTTTTTTCTCTCTCGTTCAGCCTTTTCAACTTCAAAAATTTCAAAACATTTTTGGGTTTGGTTATATTTAGAGCTGCAACAGTTAATCGATTAATCGATTACTAATCGATTACTGAAGTAATCTCCAACTATTTTTAATAATCGATTTAAATGGTTAAAGTATTTTTTTATGAGAAAAAGTAGTCAATATTCTATGATTTCAGCTTCTTAACTGTGAATATTTTCTGGTTTCCTAGCTCCTCTATTACAGTGAACTAAATATCTTTGGTGTGAGGACAAAACAAAACATCATATTGTGGTTTAGGAAACTCAGGACAAAACAAAACATCATATTGTGGTTTAGGAAACTCGATCAACATTTTTTCACCATTTTATCGACCAAACAACCAATCATTTGATTGAGAGAAAAATCGACAGATTAATCAATTATGAAAATAATCATTACTTTCAGCCCTAGTCAGATTACTCCCAAAGGACTGGTTGTGTTAGCACATAGCAGCAGCTAGGATACCGAGTGTAATCAGTATTCGTCAATGTATAAGGTAATGTGCAAATCAGATGTTTTGCTTGTTTATTTGCAGGTTAGTGTTGTATTGTTGTTGTTGTTGTTGCAGTTAGTTTTGCAGGTATGTATTGGTTTGGGCTCAGCTTTTTGGCTGGCATTTCAGTTGTTGCTGTTGAGAGACTGAGCTGTTCCTGTCATTTCATCTAAAGCAAATATTGACTACAGAGGTTTGGCCATTCCTTGGGTCTCCTCAGGGAAAGACCACAGGACAGGTACTGCACTCCTGCCTTTCTTTTTTATTTCCTCACTCTCTTTAACCAAGCGCCCGTCTCCTATTTTACTACCTCAGCCAAAGGCACATAGTGATCACATTCCCCTTGGCTGTAGTGACATTCAAAGAAATGGTTTGGTATTTTGAGAAATAAGCTCATCTACTTTTGTTTCTGAGAGATACATGAGAATTTACACCGCCCTTATATCTGAGAGAAGAATGTAAGCTCAGCTTAGCATTAAGACTTCAAATGGGGGAAACAAACTGACCAAAGTAAACAGAATTCACCCACACATGGCTATTAAAGCTTTCTCATGAAAACATCGTAACTTGTTTGTTTAGTCTGTACAAAAAGTGGTGTAAAAACATAAGCACAACTGTCAGTGGATATTAGCACACTGCATATTGGAACTATTGGCATAAATGTCAACTGATAAATGGGTTAGATAAATGACAAGTAATTGAAGTGAAATGCCAAAAAATTGTTTCATTGTTTTTTCAGTGTTCTATCGTTTGTTTAAGAGTCGTGACAAGTTTATTTTTTAACTGTAAAATGTCCTGCCTGTGCAATTCTTGGTCAGAATCGAAAAACCATATCTCTATTTGGCTCAAAAATTCTCAATTTGTGGGATTTCTAAATCGTGGATTCATGAGGGTTTGGGCTATTCCTTGGCCAGGAGCAACAACTTCATAATTGTGGTGTCAAATTTAATGGACAGACAATATCATTTTTGACAGAAAGCAAATTAGCTTATTTTCCAAAATGTTAAAAGGTTCCTTTAAAAACTATTTCAAAGATTGTGAAACTCAAGCTCCAGCAGAGGTAACTGTCGTCCACTTCCATGGCACCTAAATGATACTCAAGTGTTATAACTTGAGTATCATTTCATTCCCCTGTGAGGCCCCATGTAAAGAGATGATGTCAGCCGTCAGCTGTGAGGATGGCAGCCTAATGGAGGTCTAAGGCAGAGTAGTCCCACTGGTTGGAGGAATGTGTGAACACAGTGACAAAACCGTTTATTTTCAGGCACTTCCACAGTGAGATCTAGCACCCGCAGCCAAAGTGCAACCCCAGGGAAGACACAGCTGCGTGCGAATGTTGTAGCTCCAGCCGCACTCACTTTGTTCGTCCGACATGAGCCCTGATCTCTAGGAACACCACCCATCTTGTCAGATATTCTTAGTGCACAAACTGAGACATTCCAGACATGCAAACTGCCAGTGACAAGTGATCGCCCTTTGGGTTTTTAGCTTTTGCGTGCTGTGGCCTTCTTGGCACATGTGAAGAGGGTTTAGGGCTGAGAGGTTGCCCCTCATTCCTGCTTCAGTAACTGGAGCAGCACCGCTGAATGGATACAAGTCCTGGTGTGGATTGTTGTGTTAGAGAGAGCCTCCAGGGTGGGGCTATGATTTAATATTGACATTTTTCACCACGGGACAGCCTGCACTGACGGGACCATGGGGACTCTGTGTCATATAGTGGACTGTTGACTGGATGAAAGCAAACTAAATAATTCAGATCCTATGGTACAGCACAAAACAAAGTTGGTTTCATTTTAGTTTCAAGCCATAACCCTTTGAGAAGAGAGGAGTGAAAATAACATCTACTACTGCCAGATTAGTCACTGCATATTAGGGGGTGATGTTGGTTTTGATTGGACTCCAACTTTAGTCCAATTTCGCCTGTGGTTGCATGATATGTCCTTTTTCAATTCACAACTGGAGTCTCGAGGTGCTCTACATGTTTTAAAAGAAGGCCACTGATTTCTCCATTTCATTAAACAGGCCTTGCAGTATGCCATAGCTGATGTCATTCATCAGTATCCTGTCATTTTCCAGCCCAAGCACTGTTCCACATGCCCTTCTCCAAAGTCCATCTAGTCAAACCCTGACATGATTGATTCTTTCACACTTCATTTGTTGTATTCATCAAAATTTCACCGAATCATGAAACTTGGGCTGACTACTGTCCAAAGTAATCTAACCGCAGCAAAAGAAACGCTCGGCCCTCTTGGGACATGGATTTCCCCAGTGAACTGAAGACATTTGGTAATGCAAAGACAACAAATCTGCTCCTTTGAACATGTTCTGCCCCTAATGCCATTCTATGTTTTCCCTGTAAAGTTTAAGTATGAGGTAATTGTGTCACTCAAAATGTTAAAAGATTCTCATTATAAGTCTTACTTTGGCACCTGGACGGAAAGAAAATGTAGGCCTGTGTACACAGTTTTTTAGACTTCTACATTTTCTCTCCATAGCCTTGGATTAGGTTTCTTGATTGCAGTTGAAGTCCCAGGCAGTGAAGCCCCCCCCTCCTGCTTTTGCTACACTCTGGTGCAAATGGAGATTACTGCCAGAAAAAGACGGCGGCAGATTTAGCAAGAATGCCTCCAAGATCTTAACTACTCCTGCGTGTGTGCGTGGAAGCTTGCACATGTTCCTCTCTGCATTTGTGTGCTTGTGTTTGAAGTGCTGTTAGTACTGAGATTGTAATCACAAGTGTCATGAATGACCAGCTGTGGCGTGTCTGAGACATTGCCTGATTAAAATCCAGACATACACCTACGAAAGAAAGGGAGTGGATTCTGATTTGCTTAAGTCCTCAACGTCCTTTTTATGCTGCAGCATCTAACGCAATATATTTAAAGAGGTTTTCACATAAATAATGATTTCAGGTTGTTTTCATTGTCATAGGTACTGACATACTATATTTGGTGTACACTGTTGGTTGCAACAGGAAAAGTTGATTGATTATGGCTCCTATGTACTTCATAAGCGTTTATGAATCTTTTTCCCCATAGCTACTCTGCATGGAAGTAGTCCTCTACGTGTGCGGGTTACATTGTGGGACCAGGGAGGAAGTGTTGTGGAGGGGCGATGAGGGCGTTGCTGGGCAACAGGGTAGGCAACTTGACGTAATGAGCGTGAGGCTCAGGAGCTGTCTGCTCAGTGTTCCAGGTCCTGACAAGAACAGACAGGCTGGCCTTGGACGGCCTGCATGGAGCTGCCACCACGGCCACCTGCTCACAGCAATCATCACCAGTGCTCCGGCCAGCCACCGATACAGCATACAGACCCAATTAAGAGCTCTGCATGTCCCCCTCCAGCCAGCCATCACTAACACTCCTGCAAGTCTGACAAGGCTGCCTTTTTTCCCTCTAGCCAATCTCTAATTAACAACATTGGTAGTGGTGAGGCCGGGCTGTGCAGAACTGCTGAAAAGGCATGGGACACAGCTAGGGTAATCAGCTTAAATACAGGTTTATTTCCTGCCCCCAATGCCTTGTTACTTCCAGCAGAGATTGCATTCTTTTATCTGTTTATCTCCAATTTCCTCTGACTTGTAACGTGTCTCTTGGACACACTGTCACCTCCATTTGAAGCCAGATTGGCTGCTCCTGGGAGATGGTTTGAGAGCAGTGATCAGAGTTGGTCTTGGCAAGGCACAGCTCTCAACAATATCTCCGTCTGTTCCATTACTGCTCGACCGTTTCCTCTTCCCTCACTCCCACCTCACCAAAGGCCTCTGATCTTAATAGCAGAAACACGTCTTAATATTGAAAGGATCAAAGATTCTCACATTGACATATACCTTTTAATCATTTATAGTTTAATAATTTATAGTTGTGTAAATAAAGTATCCTGTTAAAGGTAAAGATCAATCAAATCCTTTTTTTACCCTGTAACTGGGCAACACCAGATTATAATTTTTTTTAGATGGAAAAAAAAAGCAGGGAGAAAATTAAATTGTGAAATGACCTCATTACCAGAGCAGGATTAAGAGAGTTGTATGTTCCAGCCAAGAGCAGAGGAGGTGGAGGAATTTCCTTTCACTGGGGAGGTGTTATTGTTGGAGCCCTGTGCTGAGTCGCTGGATGAAATATCCTCTTTCCCAGTTTGGGATTGACTCTTAATACAGGAGCGCCACTCTTGATTACTGGGAATTATGCCAAATCATCTTGAGATTCAAACAATAAGACCGACTGACACATGTCTCTAATGTCTTCTCTGGCTTTTAATGAGAGAAAATTTACTCTCTTAAGGATTTCCGGTGGTCCAGAGATTTCTGCTCTTGAACTTGGATGTCACAATTAATTAGATTTGTTGACAATGATAAGGTGTTGTACTCTACATGACTCCTTGTGTATTTAATAAAGCTTTTTGGCCAACATTAAAAGAACAGACTGACTTTGTTTTCTGGGTTTTTCCTGTTCCCTTCCCAGAATGGAGATTGATGGTATTCTGTAGGGAGGACAAAGTACAAACTGTATTTTTGTTTTGTTTGTCATGACGAGCTTAAAACATGTACATGTAATGAGAACTTGCAGGCAACCTTCTCAATAAATATGTTATTATTCTATGACAGGATAGTTTGGTCAGATTGCAGAAATATATGATATATTATAACACTGTTGCTTTGAAAAGCAATTTTTCTTTCTCTCTTTCCCATTGTTTAACTTCTCTTTAAGCTAATACAGCAAATGAGTGTAAATGTGAGTGTGACTTTCCGTGATGAAATTATGACTATCGAGTTCTTCGTGCTGGGATAGGCTTCAACCCCCTTAATCCTGAACATTTTAAACAGTTTGGGCAATGGATGGATGGATAGCTGAGCTCAGGGGGCTGAGCAGCAGAGGGTGCTGTTTATCAGGTGGGCTGAACCAAATGCAGCATGTTTGTAAATCATGACGGCAACAATAGCAAATATGCTGATGTTTAAACGATGAAAAGATTTTATTTCTTTTCAGAATGTTTTAATATTTCTTTTCACTTTGTAAATACAGTGATTAAAGCAGTCGGGATGCAACTGTCTTCGTGCTGGTGTGTCAGACGTTCAGTTTGAGGGTGTGATGGGTGATGTATTACTTTGAGCTGGGTAAACGCATGACGGCTTCGGTGTTAGCTGACGGGCCTCAGGTGCCTAAATCAGAGGAAACCACTTGAGCAGCACCTGGAAACGGCTCTCGGATGAGACGCCATGCAAACACACATTTTCCTGTTCCACTGAAACGCAGGCAGGCAGCCTGCAGGATTCACTCCATTATTCATCTTTCCATCTCCCATTTTCACAGTGTTTTCACTGATTGGAGTTTCCATTTCTAAACGTCGATTTGGGGCTAGACCTTGGGTAGCGTTTTTTGTTTATGCTGTGATATTATGAGTCGACAGATATAATCAGGTAACTTAACGGGTTGCTTTACCTTTGCCATGTTACTTATGCAAGACATTTGTTACTTTCAGTGAGCACATTGAGCTCCTTTCTTTGCCAACCATGGATGGAAATTTGTTTGCTGCCCAACACCCAATCTGTTCCTGTACTGGCAGTGGTTTCAGTGCAGGAGGTTCAACAAATACCTAATTGGGGAGAATTGGGTGTGGGGCTGAAGGGGAGCAGTGTAACACCAAGCCTCACTCTTTACCTGCATTAGGTCATCGACTGAAAAAGAGTAGTGCTTCAGTCACAGCCTCCATCCCCCCCCTTTGCTCTGGTAGCCCCTCCATGACTGATTGTCCTTGGAGTGCACTTTTTTTTCTTTCTGTCGTGAACAATGAATTTGTAGTACCCAGTCCTCCAGCCAGGCTGTGGGGAAAGGAGGAGGAGGAGGAGAGTGGGGTGAAATGATGAAGGGGGGCTGTCGTTTCTTCGCCTGCCCCGGGACTGGCAGTGTCTGCTCTGGTGAGCTGGTCTCCAGGGCCCTCCTCTCACTTGGCCCCTCAATATCCCCCATTCTCTCTGTGGGGCCAGCGCTGCTCTGGATAAAATTTCAGCAGGGGTATGTGGGAATGGTTCATGGAGTTTAGCACCTTCTTTAACATAGGCAAAATAAATGGCTTCTCCTAATGCTCTAATTGGTGGCAGTTTGATGATCGGGTATCACCGGCCTTCGGGGCTGAAGCACCTCGTTGTTTTGCTACAGCTAGGTGAAAGAGCCAGTCTGTACCTGTTGCTTCTAAGTTTTTTTTCTTTTTTCTAGTAAGGAGGGAAAAATGCTTGGTAGCATGTGGTCTGTCGGTTCCTCTGAACTGTCTTTTTTTTCCACGAAGTCAAAGTAAAGCATTTGACATTTTAAGTTAAGCCTTGCTACTGATCTCTCCTCCTCAAAATCCCTGCCCCCTGGCTGGGATCTGCGTGTGAATTGTGAATCAAATGAGTGGCTTAAAAATGGTTCAGCCTCTCTCTCACTCACACCCTCTCCCACTCACTCACTCTTTGTCTCTCTCTTCGTGGTAGGTGACTAGGTGGCTGTCTAGGCTCCTCCAGTCTGTCCATGTGTTAAAGATTTTGAGAGCAAAAAGAACCAGGGGTGGTTAGAAGCACCTATAATCTACAGCCTAACTTTTCTAAAACTCCCAAAAGTCTCAAATCAGAGTCAGACCCCTGCTCTTCCACTTCACCAACAGCAAGGCTCACGCTGACTGACTCGATGTGCGTAGTCTCCTGAGAGACTGCAAATGCATCCATCTCTCTGCAAACAGCTGAACTCACTGAGTGAGCTGTCAGGCAGTTTTTGGCATCACTGAATTGCACAGTTTGTTGCACAAAATAATACTTTGATTTAGCTAACAAGTTTTGAGGAAGACATTTTTTCCCATCATGCCAAACTTTTTCACCTGTGCCAGAATGGGCTTTTTACACTTCCTCATACATATAAAACGTAGAAATTATACTGAGTCTATGCCCAACACAGGCTGATGTAGGTTTGTGGATAGAAACAACTGTTTACTAATTATCTATGGAGCAGGACCAGATGTGTACTGTACATGTTTATATCGTAAAAAAAAGTTGTCTGCTTCAGGGAGAGTTAAAGAGTGTTTCTTTTAAATCCAAAATGCAGACTGAGCAGTTCATTTTGTCTCCCCACAAACATTTCATTTTTTTTGTTGTGTAAGGGGGTCACAAACCACATTGTTTTGTTGCTAAACCCAAAGAATGTTCTTAGGATGCTGTTTTCTCTTCTGGAGTTTGGGCAGTGTGAGCTAAAACCCTTATATGTGAAGTGAAGGACAGCAGTGCAGCGGTGTCAGTTTGTTGTTGTACTGTATGTCTCATGCTTGCAGCATGGCACTTTCCGTCACTTTCCCAGGTTAGCCCCTGTGTAAGGCTTTAGGCTGGCTCACTGTTTACAATACCTCCCATTCAGCCTGCTGCTCCTCAATGAAATTTCTATTTATAGAGGCCACTGGCGTGCGGAGAGTCATCTGCTTGTTCTGAATGAGGTCTGGTGGTTTTGACAAGGTTAGCTGGATTAAAACATTGGAGGAGGGGTCTGAAGGACAGGTCACAGTGGCTCATTGGGGTGAGAAGGCCACCACGAGAAGACTGGCTGCCTTTATTGTATGTGATGGTCAATGTCAGTACACTATTTAGTTAAATGCTGGACATGTGATGAAGCTGAGTTAGCCAAACATTTACTCAAAACCCAAACTCCAGTTTTGTCCCTTTAATGCGGTGTTCGTGTCTGCCCTTCACCCACCCTGACACCAAGTATGCATAGATTTCTGTTCTTATGACGGGAAGTCAATATAAAGTAGGACCTGTAATAACCAGTCAGTAGTGTCATGCACATTGAAGTAATAATTTTGACAACACTGCCCTATAGATGGCCCTTTGGCCCCACCCACTCACTCAGCCAATGGCTCACAGAGAATGAGGCATTTTCCAATCAGAGGCCAGCTTTTGTTAAAGTAAGATGCTTCATTGCCTGGAAAATATTTTTCACAGAATACAAACGGTTGACGACGGAAAATATTTTTCACAGAATGCAAGGTTGACGACGGATGCACTTAATGTCTTTCAGTTTTCTTAGAATAGCATCATTGTGCCCCATGGCCTTTTGGCTAATATTGCTGGTGTTTTGAGGAAATGTTTTCTTCAGAATGAGAGAAAATATGGCAATTTTTTTTAATCCTCTCAGTCTTTTCCCCTTCTGTGTCTTTGTTATGATTCCACGGCGCGTGATGGCGTTTCCCACACAGCGGTGCTGCAGCCAACTTGCCCTGCTCCATTGTGCTGCTGGCCTCTCTTTGAACCTGTACAGCTATAAACATGGCTAAGTGCTCTCCATCAGGAGCAGGCTTGAAGGAGGACAATACTGTGACAGGAATTTGCAGTACACCGTCCCCTGCCACGCACTGGAGCAAAAGGGAGAGGGAGACAAGAGGCTGGATGAGGTACTTGAACACAGCTCAGTTACTAAACCCTCTGACCCTTGCAACAGTTCTACCAGAGATGTCTGTCAGATTCTGGGAAACACGCACACGAACGCATCACGATCGTCATCATCTGCCTCCCCTCCAACCTCAGGCTATTCTCACCTCCAAGCGGAGTTCAAACCAAACGTAAACAAAGAACTGATCTTTCTCTCTCTTTTAATATCGAAATGGAGCCTCTTGCTGATCTCTGTAAGCTGCTGATTTGGCTTCAAAGATCTGGCCAGCTATCTCCCCAGTATCTGCCAGAAAACACTGTCACTGTGTGGTCAGGATAAGCTGTGTTGGGATGAAGTGCAAATGAATGCCAGTGTGGTCGTGTTTGGACAATTTAGCAAGGCTGCGGAGTAAAAACCCTCAAAGTCATCTAAACACATGGATTCCTAAACTTTCCAGTCTCTCACAGTCTTGACTGAGTGGCTACATGATAGACAATCTCTGAGGCGACTTAAGAGGGATACTACTCCTGAGTAGTGGACAGATTTGAGCAGTTCATGTCTCACAAATCAGTATTTTTTTCCCCCACTCTTTAAACACCTTAAGTGTTACTTTCTCTTTTGATATGCTGTGTGCCCTGTTTGTCTCCCACATATGTATTTTTGATGTATCCCCGCTCTCAGCTCCTCCTCTGCAGCCACAGCTCCCCAGAGCAGAACCCCTGCCACCCACACAGCTTCGATACCATCTTGTGTATAAACACAAGCAGAAGGGGTCCCTCCAAGGCACACACACACACTTTATAAGCAAATACAATCATTGGAAGATATTATAGCGTAATTACTTTTTCTGCATTATTTAGAAACCTTGCTTATTGTATATCAGTACTTGAACACTTTGACCTAAATAATGTTGATATTGATGATACAAATGCACATTCTGGCCATAACAGGAACAATTCTGGGTTGAGACCCTCCAAGTCAGAGAAGGGTTTACTCGGATCAGAAACAGTTTCATTCAAGACTTCAATTAAGGCCTCCGCAACCCTGACTCATTTTCCACTCTCTAATTTTTCTAATGGCTGGGACAGGAGGCTGGGAGCAGCACAGCCAACTCTGCACTGCTCATTAGCTCCAGCACTGCCGCCCGCGCTGCATTTAACTTAATAATGAGGCCAAATTAACAGCAGCCCTGGCCTTGCTCCAGGTGCATTGTGGGTGAGACTAAGGGTTTGGAGGATGGGAGGGGGAGTACCTGGCCAGCTGAGTGGGTTTAGACAAAGCAAGGCTGTAATGACTGGAAACACAACATCTTAGAACCGCCTCCTCGGTCTCTAAATGCCTTTCTACTCCCAGACATTCACTCCACCCAACGTCGTCCACTCGGCCTGTGATCTAAGATCTGCTGACTTTTCGCCAGATTTACTCTTCACTAATTGCTTCTTTTGAACCAAAGCATGAAAATATTCAATACATTTGCCCTCAGTCAGGACTGGGCCAGATTGCACTGAAGAAAGAGTGGAGGGAACTGATATGTGCCAGAGCAGGGTGTTATGCAGGGTGGGTTAAGGTGAGTGTGGATGGGCGGAGCCTAAGTGGGTGCTTCCAAGAGCTACATGTTAATGAATTGCAGAGTAGAAACAAACAAGGTGCTGGATGGGATGGAAGTCACTTTCTTTAGTCTTTATAGGCTCTCGTTAATGATTAATTTTTTATTCTGCGTCATGTGCCTATATAGTCTGCTTTTTAATGCTGCATTCAGAAATGAAAAGCGCTGAACGGGCGACTATATATATATATACGCTATGCATACTATATTTGCCCCGCAACAGTTTTGACAAAACAAAGGTCTCTCAGTTAGTGTTTCACACTGGTGGTTCATTGTAGAGCTATGTGCGGCGCTCTTTGCCCAGCCGTTGCTCCGTCCATTGGCACAGGAAGAAACCCCGCTCATGTCAATGTCCAGTTAATAATCCATAAAGTTTTCAGTAGGCCGGATTCGCTGTGCGAAAGTGGTATCTACCAAGCGTTCATGCGACAAGCAATACAATTGTCAGCAGCAGACAGGCCTCAGCTTTACATCCGCTCTGCTCTGCACGAGCGTAGTGTGTGCGCGTGTGTGTTGTCGACGACAGCACTGGCAGCTGTTCTGCTGCTATTGATGAGTAAATATTCGTTTTTTACTTAACTTAATAAACTTCACATGTCATTTCTGGCCACAATATTTGTTTGGATTAGAAAACACAGTTGCAACATGGGAGATTTTATTTATTGGAAAATAATTATGTAGCAGTTCCCATTTTGATTGTATCTTCCTGGTTATGGTTTTATCCAACTCGTCTTTGAGGATTCAGAACAGTGATTTGTGTTGTTAGAAATGTTGCAGTTTGCCATTTACGATGCTGTGTGGGGTCAAGATTTGATTAATGAGACACAGACCGATCAGGACAGTTTTGAATGTGAGAGAAAATGCTCCTCTGAAAGCATAATTTCCTCCAGCCCTGTGCCAGGTGATGACAGCGTCAGCTCCCCAGAAGCTGCTGCGTGTTGTGGATAATACAGAGTGAAGTGTTTGTTCACCTGCTGAAGGCCTGGCAGCCAATAACCTCAAACGTCAGTGTCCAGTGAGGTGGTCATGTGACTTCTCTCCTTCTATCGTAGCCCTGGTGTGAACCCTGACCTCGTGACGAGGTTCATTCTTATTCCCTCTGTGGAGCATTCAGGAAACAAGTTCCAAATTTTTTTCTCACTCACACTCACTCAGTGTGGCAACAGGGCGCGCTCTATTTAAAAAACCATGTCCTAGCATAGTTTTAGACCGCTGTTATATTAATGACTTGGCACACTTCAGACTGATAATGCTGTGTACATGCCAGACATCAGGATTTGATCTAGTGTTTATGTTTGTGTCACTGTAATTTACTCACTTCCGTCAACAGTGAGGAAATGGCCGTGCGTGAATTGAAGCTTGCTTGCATGTGGCTGCACACACAAACGCAAAAACACACACCGACTGCCGGCAGAATTTCTTGGTATTGTGAACAAAGAAAAGATTATTTTCGTAAATGAGGATTGACAATGCTATTGAACTCCTTATGTAACTTTGTGCTTTAGCCTGTTCTCTGTTCGGCATATGTCCAATTTCCATGATCTGGTTTTCAACTGGCAAACAGCCTGGCACATTGTAGGTAATTTTCCCCTTCGGGTAGATGTTGTTTTTTGGGGTGTTTTTTTTTTTTACCAAAGCCTTTGATATTTCAACTTCTTTTTATACAAGCCTTTAATGTCTCCCAACAAAATCACTCAGGAATAAATTGCCACTGAGTCAAATGTATTTGCATCCCTGGCCTGGACCATATAAGACAAGGGTGTTTCTCATTACAAAGAAGATTAAACACTTGCATAAAGTTATGTGATGACCTGTAAGAAAACATAACCAATGTAATATCGGGCACTATTAAGGATAATGTCTGTGAGTATCACTTCTTCCAACAACTGACTAACCATGTTGTGAACTTTGTGATTTTATTAATAGTTAGTTTCAATACAAATTTGATATGATTTCAGTATTGTTCTACAATATAAATGACTCAAAGGAGACCCCGGGCCCATTGGCCTATAATTCTTTTCACTTTCATCATAGTCCCAGTGCTCTCCCTCTGTGTGTGTGTGTGTGTGTGTGTGTGTGTGTGTGTGTGTGTGTGTGTGTGTGTGTGTGTGTGTGTGTGTGTGTGTGTGTGTGTGTGTGTGTGTGTGTGTGTGTGTGTGTGTGTGTGTACATTCATGTGTGTTTCTATGTGTTTAGAACAGAGCCCCTGGTGTTTGGACAAAGCAAACACACTATCATTACTGGCATAATTATGGGGCATTGAAAGTTTAAGCAAACATTCAAAAAGCTTTGTCTGTTTTTAGGATTTTTTGACATACGGATGACCACTGAAATAGCTAAAGTGCTGACGAGGCCAAGCGGGGCCTTGCTTTGTTCCCAGCTCTGACCTAGCCAGTAGTTGAACGTTTGAATAACCAAGAGAGCCCTACAATCTGACTTCTCCCTAGACCACTAAAGAGCCAACTCATGTAAAGAAAAACGTGGGGCACTTTGACCAGCATTGACAATATTTGTCTTTTAGGCTACGTTGGGACTAATTTTCACAGAACACATCCTACATTCCAAAGTGACTTTATGACAGTTGGAATAATTTTTGTGTCACTGTTCATATGTCAGCTTCTTTGACAAATGCTGAGGGATAAAGGAGAAATCCAATCCAACCCCATTGTAAGCTTCTGGACAATAACAAACTTTTATGTGAAATGAATTGTGTATGGAACACCAGATCCATCCACGATGTGGACTGTATCCACGGTGCTGTATTCACCATGGAATTAGAGACACTTTATTTGTTCTGTAACACAGTCAAATAATCTGGCACTCGTTTAAACAGTGTGAAGCTGGTAACTTTTTGGGTACAAATAGCGAGTCAAGGGGGATTTACTCAGCATTGACGGACTCCCCCGTCTCACTGCAAGTTAGAATAATGTTGTTCTGGATATAATCATCCAATTAGGGTGAGGGAGGCAGGACTTGGCTGGGACAAGGATAACATTTCAAAGACTTGTGTCTGCCAGCCTCCACGCTGATGGTAAGAACGTCAATACTTCACTTTACATTAGAAGGAGAAAAGCATTTCTGTGTACCTATGTATGATCACATCAGTAGGATATTGCCCATGTTGCAGTTACCTGTTCCTCTTGAGCTTCCCTGCCTAACTTTTTTGTGTTAGGATGTGCATAAACTTGAGCATTTTCCAAATTTTAAATACTGTTGGTAGTTCGGAGTATTTGCTTGACCCAAGGGCCGTTGTCTCCTCGGTATACAAACCCAGCATTGTACTACTAAAAGGCAAGAATTGACTTTTATTTTTTCATGAAGGAGTCACAGTTACATACATGACTGGGTTTTTGCAGTTAATGACCATCAAGTGCAACAAAGCAGACGGTGAAGGTTGCTTCTCTACTTTGTTCTTTTTGAGAGAGCGTGTTCGACCTCCCTCTTGAGTGTAGGAGAGTGTATAAAAGAAGAGGCGAGACATCCTGCCACTGACACGTTTACAGGCTGCCAGGCCTGCAGAGTGCTGGAGGCGTGGCCTGATGCTGTCTGAGTAATTACAGGCTCCCTGGTAGATATTACTAAGGTCCCAGTGATCCAAACTCCATGCGAGGCCACTCTCCCACTGTAGTTTAGGCAGCAAGGGGGGAAAATCTTGACCAAAGAAAAGTCAGGGAAATAAACCTGTTTCGTCTTTCTAGTCTAATTCAACAAGTAGAGCTCTGTCTTCTGTGCATAGAGCTGTTTGGTTTCTGCCAGAAATATGTACCCCAGTATAGGCACATTTTTATTATCCAGCAGGGCTCCTGGTATTTTGAAAATGAGGTAAGCTCAATTACCAACAAAGGCCTCCTCTCAGGGGTCTGTCATCACATGGGGTGGGGGTGAATGGGAGGGAGCGGGAGGAAAGAGAGACCCCTTTGCCTGTGCTTTGATACTACAGGATTATAGGCATAGTGGCAGGAATTGTAGCATGTATATTTCAGTTTGCAGTGTGGAGACCAGATGCTAAAATGGCATGCAGGACAGGACAGTATTAAATTGGTACCCACCACACAATATTTTCTGACTTATGCTCAACAGAGATTCCCTCATAAAAGGTCCACATTATGGCTTAAAAACTTCCAGTTGTACAAATAAACCTTCTGGCTACTTCAATATCTGTAGTTGTTGTTGCCTTTAATTGCATTATTAAACAAATAAAATGGCTATAATGAAATAAACATGAACTTAAAGTATCAGGCTACCAAAAAAAATAAATTATAAAATTAAATTGATTTGATTAATTGGTCATATAACAGATCAGTCTGCATTTAAACGTTGTTGTGTCATAATACTTTGTAAAGGCAGTTTAAATAGGGTTAAAGACATTTAAAGACATATTAGATATGTTTACAAGGAGCCTCCTTATAAACAAACAGAATAAACGACTCAAACCGATTATTTTAATATGTTGCAGAGCGGCAGTTAAAAGCTTTTCATAAAACTATGAAAAGAAAGATTGTACCAAGTTAAACAATGAATCCAGTTAAAATGAATTAATCTGATTACTTTATTTTATTAAAATCTTCAGGGAGCAGGAAGGAAACCTATGCCAAAGAGATAAGACGTATCACTTTTGTGCATGTCAAAGAGCTGTTCCGATTATATTGTATTTAATAACATCATGTGATTAGTTGACCTGAAATATTCAATCAGAATGAAAAAAATACGCATGTGTGTTACGACAACTAAGACAACAATAAAAATCATTTAAAATGGGTTTAACTTAAAATAAATGCACACACAAAAAATCATCAAGTAATTGCATTTTTTTTTCTTCAATTTTTTCTTTACCTCAGGAAAGTATTTTACTGGAACATACCTTGACCTGGGAATTCACGGATATGTCACAACTGAGTGAATATAATTTAAGAGGCAATATTTTGAACAAAAGCCTTTTTTATTCATCAAACATTCGCAAATAAGAGAAGAAAAGGGCTAAAATGTCTTAAGAAAATATTAATCATATGTATTAAGAAGTAATTTGGTTTAGTTTATGGGTGCACCATATATATGTGTGTGTATATATATGTAATATAATATGGTGCTTCCTGAGGGCCGTCCTCATGCTGTGGTGACGCAGTAGGCACCAGGGCTGTTTGGGTTCCAGCCTGTCCTAGGAGCCGCCTGACATCTCCTTGCTTCCTTATCTTAATGACCATTAACCGTTTCTGCTCTGTGTCAGCTCTACAGCTTCAAGGAAGGGACAGGAAAAGAGGAAAAGGAGGGAGGGAGTCAGAGTAAGAGAGCAACAGAGATAGTGAGGGAGAGAGAGAGAGAGAGAAGAGGGCCTCTGATAGAAAATTCCTGACAGCTGATAAGAGGGAGAAGGAGATCCAGTTTACTGCACAGATAGGGTAGGAATGTGCGGCCAAATGATGATGACTGGGTCCATGACTACACTGCCCCTATCTGTGCCTGCCAAGACACATCACCACTGACTGCCTGCATGCGAGCCAGTGTCCTTGTTTCCCAGAAAAACACTGGATTCGGTGTGCTCCTTCATGGCTGCGCCTTTACCAGTCTTTCTGAATTTTGCACTGTAATATCATGGACCCATAATTATGTTACTGCCGTAGTGGAGTGTACTCTGTCCAAAATCGCTATTTTCACTTTGTGTACCTTACAACGGAGTCTATATGTACAGTTATATTTCATTGTGGTATAAAAAATATGCATACATGCCAGCTGTGTAATTTTAGTATGATCAGAATGCACCGCAAACACCAGGGCTAAATGAACCTTTCCTTGGAAACACACAATTTCATGTGAATTATTGGTCTGCTACAAAAGCAACAAAATGGACATGAGAGGAAATGGAAACCGACTCAGACAGCCTGGAGCATGGCTAGGCAGTGAGATAGGGCATTTTAGCCGTGCAACTGAGCTCCCAGCTTTTTAATTTGCGATAAATCACAGTGAATAGATGTACCCGAAAAAGGCTTGCATAGATGCCGTCTCTCAGTGAGAGACAGAGAGAAAGAGCGGGGTGAAGCAGATTGGGTTAGTGGGAGCCAGGGCTGTATGTGGATCAGACTCCTGCTGAGCTGTCTCCAGAGGAAATCAAACAAGCCTGTGCGGTTCATTATTTCGTCAGTCGACTCAGCAACAGAAAGCACTGGCGACACGGCCATTTACTGGGAGTCTCCACTGACCCTGCTTAGCATGGCTACAATCAGAGCAGCCAGTCAGCTGGAAAAGCTCAGGATTCACTGCCTCGCAGTCAGAGCTGCTGTGGATTTATTTCACAACAAATCCGCGCTCTGCTCTCTTTTCATGAACTAATGAAGAGGTTGAAATGAGGCTAATTCTATTAAACGTTTGATCTTCAACCTTCGTTTGGGAATGGAGGGAGAACCTCTTCCCAGTCACTGCCCACACACGTCGCTGATGTGAGCATGAGCATTGTCTCTGAGTCTTTGGACGCCGATATTTGGAAGGAGACTGAGGAGTGGGGGAGGGTCTGGAGGGTCAAGGTCTCTGCTGTTTGTTCTCCTCTTTGAATGCAAAGTCCTGTGTGGTGACCCCATCGCCCGACGACCAGTAGACTTGCAGTCGACAGGAAGCAGCAGCCCACATGCACAGCACACCAGTACTCAAACCGTGAACTGCAATCACCTCACCTTTCAACTGGAGAGAACAGTCAGGAAGAGGGACACATGTACACCGGCACGTTCTCCTGCACACAGTATGTTTTTTATAGAAATCAACATTAGAGATGGACAAAGTCCAGTCGGCTTTTAAAAAAAACTTGGCACAGTCTTATTTTCTCTCACAAAAAAACAAAACGATCATGTGTGAGTCAAACCAGGATTAAGGTGCATGTGGCAGTGATGTACGGTTGATGAAACAGCATTAAGGATGGACTGGAAAGAATGGTTGGATTGTATGATAATTTTCCATTCTAGTACTTCTCTATTTACGAACAGAGTGCGCCCGACGGCTATCGGCCAGCTCAGACGCCAGTCTCCACACTATCATCAGGGTCTGATGAAGCAGATAGCACGGGGAGCGTTCACTGCTTCACAGGGTGCAGTCGTGCATGGCGAGATGGGTGGAGTTGAGGGTGTGGGGTGTGGGCGGGGTGGGGGATTATTCAAGGATGGCTAGACAGTTTGCAATCTGCTGTGAGAAAAAGACAAGAAGCATTCAATCAGCTGGTGAGTAGAAGACAGAATGGCACCAGCAGAGCGCCAGCCAGGCACAAAGCTGGCCAGAGGCATAGGTCAAAAATGTTATCACCTGGCCTCCAATGACATACTAACTCTATCTCCATCATCAAGGTCAGGCCATTGTTTTCCTCTTTCTGTGGATGAATCATGGCCAGCACCCATTCTTCTTGGTAGTGGACAAGCAGGTTTGTTTTGCGTATGAAACCTACCTACTTCTTTAGAACTCAGGCAAATGCATTTATTTATCAGGAAATTATATATAAAGCACATGATTATGATTTCATTCTGGAAGAGTCCACGTACATAATGCATATATATATATAAGGCACCTGCGAACAAGGTGATGAGGGAGGTACAGTGGCGCACACATGGACAACTGGCTGTCACCGTTGAACTTCTCTGGAGAAGCTGTATGCGAGAACATATGAGAGAATGCGGAAATTTTCAGGAGTCCATGTCGGAAAACAGCACAACCAAAAGTCAGCAAGTTTTTGTGACAACCTGTGTGTGTCTGTCACAGGAAACAACACAAATGGATCGTGAAATATGGAAAGTTTTCAATCAGTCAGTGTAATTTATTCATTTTGAGTCTCGAGATCATGTCTTTGTTTCAGCCGCATTCGCCGAGCGCAGGAGAGAGAAGCTATACAATAGCTTTCCATTGAGACGGGAGGCTTTAAACTGTGACTGATGAGATGTCTGAGTATGTTCAGGCACAGTGCTAAAATGCTGTGAATCAGATAATTGCACTGATAATTATAATGGAGAGCTTGTTCAGAATAGGAGAATGCCATAAACCAACAGTGCTGTGTTGGTGCTTGGCAGAGCTGAGTCAGTCTGAGCTGGCATAGTCGTAAAAAGAGCCAAAGGAATGCCAGCATAGGATCACAATGGAGGAAAGGAAAACTCACAAAAATGTGGTCACCACAGTGCTTTGTCAGGGGAGGTGGCAAAGTAAATGTTAATGGCCAGTACATGTTCAGCCGGGCTCAGACTACAGGAGTTTTAAAATCTGGACCAATTTTGAAATTGGATTGCATCACGCACTACAGCAGAATCTTCGCAGATATTCTTCTCTCCAATCCCAAACATGCACATACGGCAAAGTTTGAAAATAAGGGCACATCACACTCTACAGGATATTACGAAGATTACTGCTCCAGGGGGAACGACACACCATTTCTCATTATCTAATGAGGAAGAAGAGGCAAAAAACCCCAAAAAAACATGATGGAGAATGGCGTAGCGCGATAAATTACTCTATTGGCAATAACACTTTGCAGCGATAACAAAACACAAAGCAGAAGAAACGAGTCCGGATTAGAAAATGGTTGGGTAGACTCCCCAATCTCAGCTATCCACCGCACTCATACAGTAGCTTGTTTTCACGGGAGCCATTTTTAAAAGGTCTATAATCTTGAGCACCTGAGAGCGTTGACAGTCAGCTGCTTCCACTCATTGGTTACACTTGGAAAGTACCGACATAATCATTCGGATTCTAAATCGTCAATATCTAAAATGTTTGATAATTATTAGGCCGGCCCCAATGTTTCTGCGGGCAGTTCGGGAGGTTTAAGATTGGCTCTGTAAACCCCTCACACTACCAGATTAGTTGGGCCGAACATCGGCACCGACCAAGGTTCCAAATCAGATTTCTCCTCCGATTCAGGGTCCAAATCGGGGATAAATAAAACCCGAAATTCCTGTAGTCTGTGCCCAGCTTTAGTTAACTGTTTGTATAGACCTGGCTTATTTTATTGTACAACTACTTAACATACTTGTTTTGGTGTATACCTTTAGTTAACTCACAAAGACACAAGTATCTCACTGAGAAACTCGTGGGTGTTGCTTGATCTTCCATACTAAAACATTTACTGTGAAATAAGTAACGATCTTCATCCACAATTGTACAGCTGAGGTAATCAAAAGCATACCATCTCCCCCAAGTGAGGTGCACAAGTTCTTCCGAAAATTCCCCCGTCTCTCCACGGTGCTCGTAACTTGACATCTAAATGTAAGTGCAGGAATCCCGGAGCCACTTGGGGAAGTGCAGTGTAAGGTGATCTGGAGTCACAGCGGCTGTCATTATGCGCTTGAGGAGCTTAAAGCTGGGACCAACCAGCTGATGGCATCCTTCCAGTTTTACAACTTATTAGGGAATTCTGTCAGAGATTCTTTCCAAGGTAGCGGTTTCAAAATATGGTCACTGTGGAAAACAACAAAGATAAAGTCGTGACGATAGTACACGGAGCAAAGGCCGACAGGATGCCCCTGTTTCAGCAGTCGCCACTAAACTGTTTTCCTTCCCAAACAAGTCGTCATTCCTTATCTTTTGTGAAAAAAATCATAGAAGGGAATCATCCTTGGCCAGGGTTTTTTGTTTTGTTTTGCATAGTTTGTAATGCTGACATATCAATGGCAGAGGATATTGTAAAAACATTTGTTTTCCTTTGTTGTTATTATTATAATTTTTGGCACAGGGTAGCAAAAGAGAAAAACAAGTTCAATCCAGCATATCCAAGGTAAACACAGTGCTCTACTTGTGTCATAACATTTTAAGTGTCTGTACATTTCTATAATTAACATTTTTTTCTTAAGTAGATTATTGATTCCAAAACATCCCCCAGTCATATGTGTGACATATGTGTGTATCCCTGGAACATGTTATTAAACAGGCGTGTGCCAGTCAGTTGAATTTACCACAGGTGGACTACAGTCAAGGTGTAGAAACATCTAAGATGATACACCTAAAATTGGGTTTTGGCTTTATCCAGAGGGCGAAAACTAAAATCTCTTTTTCTAGTTCAAGCATAAAGCAGCAACATAACAAAATGCGAAAAAGGTGAAGGGGTCTGAATACTTTCCAAGTGCACTGTATCTACCAAGCCAGTGGTCAGTGACATCTTGTCCTTCATTCCTTCTGTGTATGTTTGTGTTGGTATTGGCATGAGTCCTTGTCTGTATTTGTGAGTGTTTCAGCCTTACAGAAAGCACACTTGATTATGATTGTGTAACGTTGCAGCAAAGAGGCAAGGATATTAAAAGCAGATGTGGCCTCTTAAATTGAGAATAAGGGGGGGTGGGAGTGGGGTGCGAGTGTGGGGGGTGGTCTTGAAGCGAAGGGGAGCCTGGGTTCTGGGCAAAACGTTCCCCCATTATTGATTGCCGATCCTCTGGTATGTTTGGGCTATCAGCGGGGTTCCGAGGGCTAGGATGATAAATTGTAATGGTAGGGGGAAGTGGTAGATGGGAAAAAGAGAATGGAAAAAACCAGTGGGTTCAATTCCTCACAAGGAATTGAACCCACTGGCTTGTTTTGTACTTCCTTTTTTTTAATAGCATTTGATTTTACCCTAGCTCCATTTAAATTGAAGGCCAAGGCTATTAAGCTGCTTATCCTAAACACTGACAGATTTTATACTCAACACCCCACTATTTATGCCTTATTTCTATTAATCTCTTGTGACTCTTCTTGAAAATCCAACCACCACCCTTGCCACCCATAGTCACACTCACTCATCACCTCTTTCCACTTTTCACTTCATGGGATTCCTTATTGTTGGAGGATACTCTTTTACTCTTCTGCCACTGACACACAAACAGGCACACACCCGCATTGTCTCAGAGCGACAGTGGAAACAACGCTGTTGGAGACACGTTTTTATCAGTGGCAGGTTGCAGTGTGCGTGGGGAGGGTGGGGGGGAAAAGAAAGACTTCCTTGTGAAAGTAGGAATGCAAAGTATTCCCCACAATGCCACACTGCTGCAATTACTCCAGAACCTGGTACTGGGCCAAGACAATGAGAGGATAGCTTGTGGTGTTGGGAGGGAGAGCAGTTCAACTCCCATCTTTCTTCTGGGTGCTGTGGGCCCACACTGGACCTCTCTACACAGTAACGCTGTTTCTCAGACCGCGACAAGGACGCCTGCCACGTCCAAAACAAATGTAATTCCATCTGGTATTTAGATCAGTTGGTTTCAAAACATCATAACCCAATAAAACTGCATTACATTGCATGAGAAATGTTGTGCATCAATGTGCTATGTGTGCATGTGTGCATGTGTGTGTGTGTGTGTGTGTGTGTGTGTGTGTGTGTGTGTGTGTGTGAATATGTTAGTATGCACATTAACTGAGTGTCTCCTGGATTCCCTTCACTCTCTTCTTTCTGCTCTCCATGCTGACAGATTGTTTTTAACTCTCACATGGCAATTAACCGACGCAGTCTTCCTCTGTGAAAAGAGACAGAAAAGGGGTGTGATTAGCCCGGCTCGGAGGGGGAGTGCGGGATGTGGGAAGGGAGCTTGCTGCTGCCAGAGTGTCTGCCTCCCCAGGCCTTGTCCAGTGCCGCCAAGGGCTGCCTGCCCTCCCGCCGCTGTTATCAGCTGGCTCAGCAGCGGCAAAGAAACGGCTAAACAAAGCACTGTTTATCTGTGCAGACTGTATTCACTGCACATCCCAGCCGCTGGGTTGCGGCACCACTCAAATCTGCTCGGCTCTGCAAAGAAAGGGTCGGCAGACCTGCTCTCAACAACAGTCTGCATAGAGGTGCCAGGGGTACAGATCAATAGGCGACAGTGTCCCGGCTCTGTCCGACACTGCAAACCCATCAACCCCACCTCTCCACACCAGCCTGTCCGAAAACCCTCCCCCATTCACTCTCAGCACAGTGCATGCATATGTATCCCTGAATTACATATGCATGTCCAATTAGACATTTTGAGGCACTTTCACGTGGCGGTGCATTGCTTAAGAATGAGCTGGGTTTACCCTCCGTTAAAATGTGGCCGATTCATCACTGCTCAGTCAGGAAAATCCTGCATTGACATGGCCATCAGACCATTGATCTAGAGGGTGATGATCTGCCGCACTGGCTACGGGTTCCCCTCTCAGGATTGGTTGTCCTATTAATGAGCTTCAACTGTTTTTAGGTTTATTTTTTTCTTGAGATGCTCTTACCTAAGATGTGCCTCTGGCAGGAACCTTATTTGCTTAATAAGACATATATGATAAAATTATGATTTTTAAAAAACTTTTTATGGAAATGTCAAGCAGCCACAGAGCCGCTGCCCTGTACCTGACGTGGTGCTCACTGTTGTCGACATGTAAATAAAGAAACGTCTCACTGCAGAAAGTGAGGTGTAGTCTGCAGAAATGCTGACTTCCAAACTGTTCTATTCCTTATTTTCAATAACCACTAGTCTCACAGAACTCTGGATCTCGGAGCTGCCCAGTGGCCTGCTCAGATATGCAGGGTCTGTAAGCGCTCTCTCACTCTTCTCACACGCACAAAACATGCACACGCAAAACCATCCGTCTCTTATCTGCGGGCTGAGGAGCCCTGACTCCAGCCTGTGCAGACAGTGCTATCTCACTGGGCCATGTCTCTGTATACACAAGGAAATCACCTACTTCTCATGCAGAAATTAAATCTGCTTCAGACATCCTGGCCCTGAGCTGTGGGGGAAAAAAACATATTTTGAAAGGCTAATTCAACTTAAGACTAGTCATTAAACAAGTCCTTGGGGGGAAAAAATATGGAAACACTTTTCATTTCAAATTCTTCTTATTTCTTTGAGCGTGCTATGGACAGTGTCTTTTTGTTGTGGATTATGCCATGTTGGTTGTCCCAGGACATTTATCAATGAAGCCTGACACAAGCAGTTGCATTTAATTCAGGCTTTTCTCTGGATGAGCTGGTTTTCTCGTTTCTCTCTCCTTGTTCATGGCGAAGATCTGCTCAGAATGAAATACATTTCAGTGCATTTCAAACCTTTTTTGCGCTGTTTGAGATTGAAACAGACTGACAGTTGGGCAGGGCAGAGCAGACAGCACAGTGCTGGAGGCAAGATGTCGGGGGTCAGAGGTCACGGGGAAGTGAGGATGGCTGACCTTTCAACACGACAAACTGTTCAGTGGTGTTGACTTAACATTGCCCAGACATCGGTGTGGTTCTCGCCCTCCGTTTTTGCTGACCTGTCCAGAGTGTTCACCGCAGGAGCGATCAGCAAGATTCCTCGTAATAGCCCGATGCGAGACCCAGCACAGTGGGAGCTCTTTGACACTGATACTCCCAGGATCCTCGGTGGCAGAATATGCTGACTTATCAACGGCACTTGATGAAACACACGTTTGGAATTGCTGGAGAGTGTTTGGTGTTTCCATGCCAGTCGGCCTCATCACTACAGGAGGTGTCACAGCTCTCACCGTTCCAGCATAGCTACAAATTAAACACTCTGCTCCTGTTTTCAACCTTGGCTGGAACGAGACATAACTGTAAAATCCACAAAATGTAACTTAAATATTTATCAGATGAGTTAGTTATTGTAGAGATTAGGCTTGTTCAGGTTTTTTAGGGTAAACATGTACCAAAAGCACAGCAATATATATTTTCCTTACGTACTTCGTCAAACTCCGTCAGTAAACATAGAGTAGGATGCGAACCAGCCACTTGCTTCATTTTTGGGAACCAACAGGAGGAAGTTAGTTACTTTGTGTTTACAAAGCAGACACAACTGTCTGAGAGCATTGCCCCATGAATAATTGATGATTATTCAAAAGATGACTCACATTAGTGGTTTCTATGGTAATGAATCATTTTGTTGTTGTGGAGCTATGTGGAGTATTAGGCCCGGGTCTGTTCCCTGCCTCTGGCTAGACAGAAGTTACAGAGGCCCTACAGAGAGATGCACACAGAGGCTTCAATCAAATTCCAGTAATTCCAGTGCAGGGGAGAGGATGTACTGGTCCAAAGTTCCAAGGATTGTGACAGGTCATCAGAGCTGACTACCGATTGGACATGTTGCTCAGGATTATATTATGTAGCCTGGATTATATTGCCAGGAAAATGGCCGTTTAGTCATCAATGTTGCACTATGCGGTGTAATGGTGTTTGCAGAGGACTAGCAACTATGATAGGCAAGAAAAATGCATGTTGCAGTAATGATCCTATGTACATTAGCTGTACTGAGTTAGCACTGGTTATTATTTAAAAATGAATGTTGACAATGTTTCTTTATAGGCAACAGAAACACACATCCACAGGGTTTAAGTGAGCGCCATGAGCACCACTGGGTTGGATGACACTGCTGGTGTGCATAGTCACAGGGGAGTGAAAAAATGAGCAGACATTAATACTAATTACCTAGTTACCTGCTGAGGCAGCACCATGCAAACCCAAACCCCACCCCACTGCCACAGTACATCCACAAACTATTTCATCGTAAAAACTCAAATAAACTCATCAATAAATGTCGGACATCCTGTTCTGGATTAGGCAACTCAATGTGTGCCAGTGTTAGCACTGCACCAGAGCCAAATGGATATTTCCGTGTTTTTATATTGTCATCATAGCAGATTGTAGATTATCCAGTTATTAGTTTAAGTGCTCCTATTTCTTAATGTGAAGGCTTAATGTCTGTTTTCAATTGTTCAAGTCCAAGATAATGTCATCAAAGATATTATGATATACATTATTCAGTCCAGTAGGCATACATGATGGTTAGACAGAAGCAAGTTTCATTAGAAGTATACACGTTGAAGTGTCATCCGAAATTAATTACATTCCTGTCGTATTCCTCCAAATCTTGCCCATTTGTGTCTTTTTTTCACTTTTACAAAAGTGTAATATTTCCAGTACCCTCCATAATTCTGTCTGAATGTGGCCTGAGAACAACAACGGGGTGTCTCTGTATCTAGAGAGAGAGAGAAGGAGGAGAGCCTATTTTTACCACTGGTTTGGGAAACACTGGGCTGCAATCACTGGGCAAAAAGATGGTTCTAATTACAGATCTCTCTCTTCTCTGTCTCTCTGTTTCAGCTCTTTTGTGGCTGATTTTGAGTTCAGACACAAAACAGAAGAATGTAATGCATTACACTCGATCTTAATCAGAAACTGACTCACGGAAAGAAAGAAGATAGTTGGTTTTGTGCAGCAGCTCAGCTTCAATCTGTGCAGGGAAAAACATCTGCAGCAGCACACCAGGCCAATGATAATGTTGAGTTTGAGTGATAATGGTTGTTTTCACAAGTGTCAATTTGACATTATGATGTATACTGCTTTAAACTATGGATGATGGGTGTACTGTATGTAAAAAGGTATATTTTGCTGTTTTTCATGCAGGGGTCAGCGTTTTGGGGACCACCAAACATGTTGAAGTACCTCCAGAGGCATATGCTGTATCAATATACAACTGGCAGCTGTCATTGTACGGTACAAAGCTATACCAAACTAAACCCACAGACAAAGATGGTGGATTAGAGGCTTCCAGGTCCTGCAAGGGGCAGTGCGAAAGCTGTGAGTCATGGAGGATGATTGGAGAAATGCGTGGAAGAAAGAAATCAGAGAGGCAGTGGTGAAGGAGGAATAAGAGTTGGGGGAAAAGAGGTGAAAAAGGACTGAGGTGGAAGGAGAGAGGGAATGCAGGATTAGAGGCTAAGAGCAGTGTGGAGAAAGGGATCAGAGGCAGGGGGAGTGAAAAAAGAGAAAGAGACATAGCAGAGGGGAAGGCGTCTGCACCCGCCAGCAGGCCGTGGCTGTCAGTGGCAGGGCCTCTCTCCCAGCACCAGGGGCTCCAGAGTTGTGGCCACATAATGAAGGCTTGTTTGAGTTCACATTCAAACATCACAGAGAGCGCCTGGAAAAACAGTGCCCCACGGGCCACTTTTATTAACCCGGCTAGGATTCCCAGCCTTCAACCCTGTGCCAAAAGGCTTCCTCGCCTCTCATCCACACACACATACACCGTCTGTCTGGTAAAAACTTGGTCATGTTGGGCCTGGAACCTATAGCAGTTCTTGTAGCAGGCTTGTGTCTCTGATGCTGCTGGAACCTCTCCCCCGTCTCCCGGCTGTGATAGAATTAGCAAAGCTCTTTTCGCAAGCGACGTGATTTGAGAACGAAACTGTTGCACAAGGTGGGGGTTTAGATGCTAGTACACTTTTAACTGTTTATGTCTCGTGCAGAAGCTCGCCTGACTGCTCCGCTGTTTGTCTCGCTCTACCTCTCTGTCATAACACACACAGCCATGCTGAATGATGGCCCTGCTGAGATTCACTGGGGAGGATATTTGACTCAGGATTTTCCGATAATAGGATTTGAAGCATGCTTGCAACAGATAGTGGGTTTTGTGGTGAGGGAAAGGAGTGTGTGATCCTGCTTCTGTACGTACAGCCATTTGTGACACCAACGTAGGACTGTACCAAAATATTCGATGGTTTGTTTTACACACATGCCTAGTTCTCCGAGCGAATGCATGCGAACTGCGCGTTAAGGTGCTGTGAGCTTAGATTCACTAGCTGCCTCCTTCTCACTTAGACTTACCCTGGGTCGGATTCCACAGCTGTCTGTATCCGTTGCAGACATCTTCACTGAGCGGATAGGACGACTTGAGGTAGTGGAATGATTCTACCCCCGGAGAGCAGCGTGAAAGTGAGGAGCAGTCACTCTGCACATCCACCTCTGGGGACTAACATCTCTCCAGAAGTACATTGGCTGAATAAATGCTCGACTTGGAGAATCTTTGTCAGTGGAGGGGTCTCAAACTGATGATTCAAATCACCGACGTTCACAGGGCAGCCTTGCATCAATGTTAGGATGTATTTTTGATTCTAGTTCTTCTTATATGCCCGGAGCAACAGACCATGTGCGAGCCAACAAAAGTTTAGATTTTTGGTAGAAGGAATAATGGGGTTGTATTAGAGACACAGGGCATGGTTCCAACTTTGACTTGTAGTATTAATTTGGAGAAGAAAAAAAACCCTCTCAGCTGGACACAGAAGGAAACATAATAAAAGAAATAGGAGAGCTTTGTTTTTAATTAGTTGCATTGGAGTTGAGCTGTAATGACATGTAACCAAGGGAGCTGGTTAAAATACAGCATGGGATATAAGTGCCATCATTTTTTTCCCAGGGCTGCCTGTTTGAGGGGGCCCGTCAGTCTTTTGGACTTTGCACAAATCCCCCTAAAACCCCTGGAGTCACTGAGAGTGTATCAGGCCCCTGGATCTGTTGTGTGCAAGGCTGGGTGACGGGCTGTGGTCCGGAGCCAGCCAGGGGGAGAGGACAGCTACTGTGAGGGCGCCCGGAGAGCTGGGAGTCACTCAGCCACAGAAACCCTGTGTTTGTGTATGGAGCGCTGTGCTCTTATCTCCCGCCTGTACTGACGCCACACTCTTCCTGTTTCAAATCTTTACTGCTGATTTTCTCTTCACTCTTGCCTCGGTCCCAGCCAGTCCTGTTGTTTTTTGGCGTTCTTGTTCTTTTTAATGGAGATTAGATTGAGCCGCTGTGGCGACACAAGAGACAGAAGCTTTGCTGGGTTGATTGTAACTAAAGGGATAAGCAACAAAATATTAGTCCATTTTATAACTTTTTTTAGGAAACAATTTCTTAATTTGAATCACATGTTCAAAAGACATGAAAAATGTTCTCATCCATGAACAAAAAAAGTTTTCTGTCTTTTTTCTTCATGCACTGCCAAATGTTATAAGTGCATTTAAGTCTTCAGATGATATTTAACATGTGAAGTGCTTATTACAGGTTAGTAAGACATAAAAACTTACTAAAGATGTAGAGAAACCAAATTTCACCAGAAAATGACATATGAAAGAGTTAAAATTAAAATACCATTTTAATAATCTGGATTGTGTTTTCATAATTTCAGTCAACAATCCTATTTTTTTTTTACATACCAGATTATTTGCAGAGCTATTGGGTTGATGGAGTCTCCATCAGCTTTATAACAGAGCATGGCACATCATTTGTTAAACATCAGTTTACTGTGCTTGCCCTGTAGTGCTGAGCATGTTCCATGACCATAATCAACCTAAAATTGACTTAAGGCCTGGTAAAAAGATGAATGGTCTTTGCATTTATTGATTTTAATGAATTATGGTCGTGTATTTTTCTCTAAATTACTGAATCACTATCAGTGTATCTTGCTTATGATTCAGGTAAATCCATGTTTTTGGCCAAATAACTTGAATAAATGAAAATTATATTGATATCCATGGTGGTTCCCAGGGAAAGATCCTTTATTATTTCTCAACCAGAGCAGGTATCTGCTTCAAGTTCATTCAATTTCTTGGATTTGCATTTCTTTGTTTGCTTATAAGGCTTGATGTGATTCCAAAAATAATACATTATATACATTAGGAAAACATTTGGGGCATTATGGGTAGGCGTCTATCTTTCTTCTCCTGCTTAGCAAAATCAAAAACAGCCATCTAAAATACATAAACGACCAAAGAGCTCCCTAACAGTCCCCTTCTTGGTATTTGCAAGCGTCACTACCAGTCTTCCTCTCTCCTGTCTGGCCTGCCCAGCTGCCTGGATGGCCGATTTTGATGGCGCCAAGCGCTCTGCAACTCTGCCGTAATCAGGAACAGCAAGGGGCAGTCTCTATCACAGAGAGTTTCTTTCCCTTTCCTTTGTTTTCCACAGATTTCCTTCCTCGTTTTCTTAGATATTCTCTCCCCACTGATGTAAGTCCAAACAGAGGCCTATTTAGAAAGTAAACAGATGAATGAGGGGAGGTTCTGGGCCTGGCGTCCATGGAGTCAGGCACAGAGCGGAGACGTCTCGCTCCACCCGCCCTGCGCTGACACAGCCTGTAAATATACAGCATGACAAATGGCATGGCTCTGCAGCAGCCCTCCAACCAATCTCTGGCGAGCAGGCCTCATGCTGGAGAGGCTAGCCGACAGGCCGTGTCTGATTCACTGTCACAAGAGACACATTGTTTATAGAACAGAGAGATACTGTAACACAAACACTAATACCCCTCGAGTGGGTGACACATAGGGAAAACCCTTGGTTTGTGGATCCAGAGATGGCCTCAACGACAACATTGCAATGACATGTTTGTTACAGTTTCTCATTGAAAGGATGTTATACTGTGTGTCTGACTTGTATATCAGGAGGAGCCATAATTCTCCTGTCCTCAATTTTTTTTCTTGTCTCAGCTCTATTAAAATCTCTCCAGTCAGTCCATCTTCAGTCAAAGCTTGGCCGATAATGTTTGGATTCCACCAAACCTTTATGACGATAATTGCAATTGTATATTTTCACCATAGCAAATGTATTTTTCATGCTTCTCTCATTTTCTGGGAAAACCCATCTCATGAAAACTCATTGCAGTTTTTGTTCTTGTATGTTTGTCTCACTTGTGTATTGACAATAGCACTGACTATCATGCTTACCCTGGTTGTGCGATAACTAAGTCAAAGGCCATACAAGGGGAAGGTATTGAGATGTTGATGGATCTGAACAAGGTTTAGAGAAAGGAATGCCTTTGAGGAGGAGGAGGAGGGGGTTGAGGGGAAGGAGACAGTGTGGAGGCCCACGGGGGAAAGGCTCCGTTTGACCTCTAAGGACAGACCTGAAAACTGAAATGGCTGCAGTCTTCCGGCTGTGCTCTCTACCAGGATTTCCTTCCCTTCTCCAGGCCGACATCTACTGAAGCACCAGGGACATGGGCCACATTGGGCCACCTATTGTGAGCACTGGGCAGGCTTACTAGCTGAGGTCACACAGGGAGTCTGTGAGCGCCAGACTGGCAGGCGATCCACGGTTTCCTCCAAGATAGGAGATCAAGTAAATTAGAGTTAGGAGCCTTTACCCTTTAAGCGCCTTAATGACTGCTGCTGCTTTCCCTGCCACACACAGCTATGTCTGAGATGTGGAGCATTATGAAGATGGTATTTTGTGCTATCATCCGTTTTTCATCGACTGGCTCTCCTTTCAGCAAACATGATATCATCCTGGTATCATGGCTAACTTAATGCAGCCAGTATTAGTGTTGTGTTATGTAGCATTAGCATATAGACTGGAGCTCCATTAGTCATGCTCTGGACTTATGCCCCACATGGATACTGTGTTACCTCTTAAGAGGATCCATTTTTCACAGGCTGCCGAGGGCTATAAAAGACAAGAGACAAACCAATTGATTTTAATTTGTTGGCAGTGTCTGGGGAGCCTGTTGGAATAGACACATGGAGATTCATCTCCCAAAGCACTAGCAATGACAAGATTGTAATGACAACTATCTGATCGGGACTTAGCTATTGCTGCTGGTACAAGCTAAAACAGCTTGGCTCTGACTACACTACATGGCAGTATCCGTACCTATATATAGGTACGGATACTGCCATGTAGTGTGTATATATATATATATATATATATATATATATATATATATATATATACACATAAAGCTGTAAACTGCTGCCTTGTCGTATGGACGGGTAAAAACTGAGACGTTTGGAAACTATGGCGCAATCACCCACATTAGCTTCCTAATTGCTTCTTATCAGTCATGACTCAACTACCAGCAGCGAATGCAAAACGTTGTCACTCTTACTTTAAAGGGGCAGTACGCAATTTTGGAGAAAGATTGTTTCTCTCTTTTTTGTTGTTGTGATTTTACTGCTCTGGCCGGGCGGCGAACCTGGATCCTCGGGTATGGAAGTCCGATGCACTGACCACTAGGCCAAAACTGTGAAGTTGTGGCGCCATCCGCTAGCATGTGTCTTAACGTGTCGACGAGTGAAGTTTACAAACTACACTTGCATTGTTGTGTGGTGCAGTCCGCACCATTTTTTTGTTTTCGATTTACAGGCGGATTTTTTCCCGACGTGCACACAAAAGCGAGCTAATTTAAGAATCACTTACTGCCCCTTTAAGTGCTAGATCCACCCCTTCATTGGTCCAAGAGAAGAAATCCCTGCTCTTTATTTTCACCATTGTTGTTTCTCATTCGTAGTATTTTCTGTAACAAATTAACCAAGTGCAGTGTAGACAATCTGCTTCCTGTTTACTTACATGCCCTTCTAGCTACACTGAGCATCACACATTTTAGAACTTAATTTCCATCCTGGTAGTGTTCACTCGAAATGAATAAGTATTCACCTGGGATCAAATATGTTGGGGTTTAATATTGCCTGAACCCATTAAACCCAGAATCCAGTGGTTTACCATTAGCATGCATTCTTTAATCATTAAATAATGTACACTGCCATAAAAGATACGATTAAATGGATTTACTGTAATCTTACCATACTCACAGAATTTTTGTCTTTTGTTTTAGCCTGGATTTGTGAGGATATCACATTAAACTAGTGCCAGCGATGGGTTTGTGCTCTTAACAGACTGTAAAGATCTTCCCCTCCAATTTTGGAAAATTGCTTTGAACTCTCAAATCCAGGCTAATATCCTTTGTTTGTGTGCATTGCGCCAAATGAGGGAGAGTTTGGGTATAAATCTTTCCTTTTTTCCCCCTCTTGGCACAGGGCTTCACTTAGAAGAATTAATTCCATATGTTTTGTTACAGCATTTGCTATTTTTTTTTGGAACCAGGTCACAGTATAATCTCATTTGATCTGCTGAGTTAGTCCATTGTCATGGAACATTAAAATTCACTTATCCGTAATGTGTAACCGAGCTACAGGTACGTCAGGAATTTTCAAACCTGCTGTTAGTGTTCTCAACAATGTGTTCCTTCTCAAACTTCTCAGAGCGACTCACAGGGATCATTCGCTCACTTTGCCTCAATCAGAGGCCAACACAGGTCCAGCTAGGATACATTGGCGCTGCCTTGTTTTCAGTTCATGATTCAACGCCTTCTGTTCCCCTCTCATATTGATTTACTCCTTCAGACCGGTAGTGGAAGTGTAGCATTGGGGACTGTAATTATCCTTCTTCTGTAGGCCTCAACAAGTGGCTCTTACAAGTGAATGCTTGGGGAGGACGCAAGACAAGGTAGTGCTTGGCCAATCATCAATTAAATCATCTTTTGGCAAAGACAGTCACAGAACTGAGTGTGCTGCAGCAGCAAGGCTTTAATCACTCTTTCCCTGAGTGAGGAGAGACAGTCCATGCTACATAATGAAAACAGCCTGTTCTTTGAGACATGGCTGCTGTCTCAGCTTTGCATAATTTAAGTATCAAGCATATACATGGAACTGTCTGAAGATGTTTGTCCCACAACTCCGTGGAGTTTATCTGTATCTCAGGTCACCAGTCAAGTGTGGGAGCTGCATGGTGTGCTGGTCCTCTGACCACAGCCACAGAGACAGAGAAAAGGCCTTACACTTTTAGTGATAGTGAATTGGCCGTAATCATTAACAGCTCTGTGGTGGTGAGCAGCCCCCACTCTGTACAGGCGGCATCGCGTCTGTCCTGTCTGTCCTGTGGCACGGCTCTGCTTGGTGGGAGAACTAAATACTGAGGGCTGGGGTCACTTGGTGTCTGCCGCCTCTCTTGAATATCTGCATGCCATTAAAAATTAATAGCTGTGATGAAATGTTCTTCCTCAGCTGGCCTTGTCTGAGCTCCTTCGCTTCTGCTGGAGGTGCCTGTGGCCCCTGGTCTTGAGGCACTTGTCTATTTTGGGAGGTCATTTGGAGCCGGACACACTGTCTCCCCAACGCAGCCTGTCTGCTGATACTGCTATCAACTGCCGGCTTTTAACAAGGAGCCATGGCAATTTACTAGAGTGATGCCAAGCAAGGCAGTTATCAGGACCCTAACACCAGATTAGCTGGTTGGTCTTCTAATGAGCATCCTTGAACAGGGAAATGGAGGGGGGGCACAATAATAACACTATTATCCACAGTCCTGACAGAACAGGAAATACTCCGCAAAATCCACAATCTAAAAGAAAATGCATATCATTTCTCAAGTTCAAACATGTACAATAGCCTAAGGAACTCAAAAAAGTCAGTTGATGGACAGTGTTTGATTTTCATTGCTGTGGGATAGAATAGATGTACATTTTAGAAAGTGGAGGTCTCAAGCCAGGAAACAAACTGTCCAATGAACTATAACAGATCGGTATATTCTGTAAACGCCGAATTATTCAGAATTGCAAGACACACACACACAAACACACACACACACACACACACCAGTGATTTTGTTTGACTCTAGGTAAGAATAGAAAAACTACCACAACTGATCTTTACTGAAACTTTTTACATGAGCACAACAAACTATGATGAGAAAAAACGTGAACTAGTCTCTCCCACCTCTTGTGTTTGCCAGTCAAACAGTCAATGGAGTGAATGACTCTGTAGTCTTTGAGTTTCAAACTGGATTCTGTGGCCCTGGCCTCTCTAAATGAAGTTAAAAATCATAAAACGGGTCTGTGCGTGAGGTGATGTCATACTTGGAATAGTGTTTCACTGTGAATTTTAGGAGGGTTAGATTTACTAGCATTTGGGAAACATTAAAAAGTACAGTGGTTCACACCAAGAGCCTATGCTTTCAGTATACACTATAGTGTATATCCAACCCTCTCCTGATTTCATGCAATATGCCGCCACTGTTGGTGCAGAACAGTAAAAAAAGATACATAAGAGAACCTCACTGAATATAACCCAAAACCTTTGAACAGTGTTTTCAAGCAGGATTGAATGTTTGTTCTCAAAAAACACCACATCCCCTTTTGTCATGCTTAAACGTGGAAATACTGGGTTATGAATAAAGCGGATTTAGAGAATATTAACTTTGCAGATAATTTGCATGTGAATGTTATGCCAATGTGGGCGTACAATGTCTTCCTGAGTTGTGAAAATCTGCTCACTGACAGATGGTTTTGGCTCGAGTGCTTCTCCACTGGAATAGTGTTTTCATTTTTACAGGGCATGTGTGGAGGGCCACGGGCAATCCAACAGCAAATTTAAGCTCATTTAGACAGTTCAAATGAGCTAAGTGCAAATATGCAGTCAGTTATAATTCAATGGTGGTTATAATTTTGAGATTGCAGTCAGCTCCCATTTGCTGTAGGCACATTACAGAGGCATATTAAAAATACATAACATCGGCAATGGTTTAATACTTTTCAATGAGTGTGCTGTTAAAGTGTTGGCTTGATGGAAGCAGCTTGCAACAGGAAAGTCCCCTGTGGATAGTTCAGACCCTTGGGGCGAGATGGCGCCCACTCAACAAAACCTGTGGCACCGATTGGATATGGCAGCCGGTGATTATGTTTCATATTGACATAAAAGCGTCCAACCACACAGAGATGTTCCAAAACAATAATAAGAAGGGTGGGGGTTGTATTAGCCTGAGACGAGGTGTGGCTCCCACCACAGGGCTTGTTACCTTTGCTGTCAGACACACCTCTAAATTGCAGCCAAGAGGAATGTAACCGTGATTAGGATGAAGTCTCAATGGCAGAGAAAATCAATTGAAAGTATCAAGTGTATAAAATGCACTCTTTCTGAATCTTCAAATGAGAAAAAAAAATGCTGATTCACAGAGAATATATTGTTAATTTCAAAATGTATTATAGTAAAAAGGTTTGGTCTTCAGTGTGTTTCCAAAGACGCACATGATGCATATTACATCACATCTGATCCATGGTTACAAAGACTGTGTAATCCTTCTTATGGCATATAGTCCTTGCAGTCACCAACACCCTATTTCAAACAGCAGAGGTTGTTTTTTTTAGTGTGTGTGTGGACAGGATTGTGTGTTGATCATGTTATGCTCATGTGACTGGTTGTGACTCAATACCCAGACATTAATCTAAGTTTGTGTGTGTAGTCTTTGAGGTGTGGATTAGTGGGAGTGTTGAGTCAGGCCCAGGCGAGGGCCCAGGAGGTCAGCCCGGAGAGAGGCCCACGTAAGCAGGCTCCAGCGCTGCTGAATGGGCCAATAATGGGTTGGATCAGAAGGAATGTGTTCATGGAGCCTTGCTACTGACAGCCGGCCCCTGGGGACATGAATTACTCTGACTGATACAAAAAGAAGATGACAAAAACACTGCCTCAGGCACTGTCTACCCGGACTCCTTGTCTCCACTACAGCTAAATGAATCAAATTGCCTCCAATTAAAGATTTAACCATACTTCTTTCCCCTTGGCTGTTCCATCTTCGCTCCCCGCAGTTTCTACATGACTTTGTTAGAAGAAATGGTTATTGAGCTTGGATAAATATGAGTTATAGAGAATAAAATGATTTTGTGCGTCGAAGAAATGTAGCATTGATCTGCAATAAACAAATTAATGACCCGACAATAAGCATACTGCCTTCAAGCAGCTAACTTTGGTGCTTGAAGATGTTTCTACACACATAGTGTATCTAGAAATCCAATTTTACCTAAACCACACCTCTCGTAAGTGCCCGTAACTCCTAAAACTGCCACTCATCCATAGTTTGAGTACTTTGGAAATCTCAACCACATTGCAATCCCTGCAATGCCTTGATCCTCAGGAGCCGTGTCAGTCGGGGTTCACTCTTATTTCATCCGTCTGTATTTCCCCACGTGTTGTAAAATGTTTTGTATCCATAAATCATTAATTCTGTGTATTTCATTGGTTTCCTTTGATCTGGTTGAGCCATGTAGTGTACTTTCCTTTTAACTCTCATGTGTTACCGCTGTAAATTTAGGAGCCAGATTAGATTGTACTATAACAGTTATGTCCATGAGGAATGAATCTAACTTGGCACAATTTCTGAACCATATTCATATGCCGCCATGTAGTGATTTAGGACATTGGATCATTTGTTAATTTCATACCATTTAACTTAGTTACCTAATAGTTATGCTAATGACTTATTTTCAAGGCATGTGCCATCCTAAGCTGTATCAGTTGTTTTTTTAAATTATTATTATAAATTACATTGTTGCACAGAGTCTCTTAATATATTTGCTTATATTTCAGTTTTTTAACTTTAAATTCAGCAGGGCAGTGTAACACTATTCTCCAAAGATGACATTGACACAGTTGATCAATTAGGGAGGCACAGAGCTGAGATTACCTTCAAATAAACTACATGTATTAATTAGGTCCATATTTCATCACCACAGATTTCCCATTGAACAAATCTGTGATGTAGATGACTTACGTGCACTTCACATTCAGCTCCCGTCGCAGGTTAATGATTTAAATTACTTTGTCCACTATTTGGCACCAGTATCCTTCAGTTGCCAGCAGCAAATGGTGTCATTAAGATGGTATGCTATGTTTCAATTAAGGAATTTATTTTGGAGTTGAGGCCTGGTTTGAATAGAAAAAGTTACAGAGATGAAGTCACTGTTCCAAAAGAGCTGGTTTGTTCTTTGTGACTGTAACTTTTGGAGTTGTAGAAGAAAAAAAACACGCCTCTTTTTTACAATGCTTTTTCTACTGGATTTGTTGGTGCCACTGTTTTTACATTCCATCGCTCTGCCATGATTAATTTGAGTTGCTCGCCCTTTTTGTCTGAAGTGTCAGTCGGGAGCTGAGCTAGCGTGACCACTGCATTATTACCCAGGGGTCTACAGGGGTTGCGTGGGCCTGGGCCTTCACGGGGAGAGGGGCAGACAAGGGGACAGGCCTGTGTGAACAGCTGTGCCCTGTTTTAGATCCTCATACTCAGTTACGTCTTACTCTTTGAAGAAGTCTTTCCTTACACACTTTCACACATGCAGCACACATTAGTGGAGTATGGCTCAGATATATCTGTGAGATGAAAAGTTCAAATGCCTAAACTTTGATTTCTCAATTAAAAAAAAGGGCCAGATGGCCTTTTTAAAGCACTTTTAAAAAATAATGGTTATTCAAATTGAGTTTTATAGAATCATTAATGTCTAAAAAAAATACCATTAAGTTTTTTTTAAATTTTGTCTCTGAAACAGGAATTTTCAATCCACATAGCTAGTAATTATCCAAATTAACACTAAAAGGGTCTTACTAGAACCACAAATTGTTCTGTGTACAAGCCCTATGGTTTTCATTGCACTGTAACACTGGAGCACATGGCACGTGGTTATCATGTGGTACAAAAGATCCATACTGAGCTGCCACTGCAACATTTTGGAGAGATAGCCTCAACCCTATTTTAAGCAATGGTTGGCATTACAGTTTTGTGTTAAATACTTGATGGTGGAATTCAAATATATGAATTTGAAAATATGAGTACTAAAAAAAACTAAGCTTTGTGTGATAACCACATCATGTTTCCATGTAGGAACTTCTGAAGAACCATCTTGGTACTCTAATAGCTCTGTGTTTATTTGATAACTCTGCAGGGTCCAATTAAGTGGCGTCTGATTTGCCACTCTTGTATTTATTATGAATTATTTTGACAAAGTGGAGTACACAAATAATTCCAGTGGTTCTAGTTGTGAATGCACCTTTGTAAACCTGTTAAATAAACCTTCACGAGAAATTCAAGAGTGTACATTTGTAGAAAAGATTCATTTTTAAAAAAGATTTCTATTAACAAATAGTTGATTAAATAAACCCCAGGTGGTTTAATTATGTTCCAGCTCGATTGGATTGTGACTGTCCAGTCACATTCAGGTGTTTAAACAAGGTCACTGAGTTTTAGGCTACATCCACATTACTACATTTTCATTTTAAAACTCATCACTGGTGCCACGTTCACGCCTGCCGTCCACACCACTCCTGAGTTTTCAAGCGACTAAAACGGAGGAGTTCGGAAACGCTTCTGGCCATGTTTTAGTTTGAAAACATTTGGAGACGATGACACAGTCACCCACATTCGCGTCCTGATTGGTTTCCTGTCAGTCATGGCTGGACTACCAGCGTTAAATGCATAAGGTTGTAAAAAGTACTAGTTCCACCTTGTCATCGATCCAAGAGAAGAAATCGATCCCTTGCTCTTTTTACCATTGTTGCTTTTCATTCGTTCCTGTAACTAAGTAACCAACTGCAGAGTGGACGATCTGCTTCCTGTTTACACTGGTACGCACATTGTCAGTGTACGTGAATGATTACGTGATATACTTTTCCAGGAGTGTTAGTATGGACGGGGATTTATACTGATACCGAGCTAAGAAGCTTGTGTGGACGGAGATTGTTTTAGTTTTAATGAAAATGTAGTATGGTTGTAGCCGTAGACATAGCTTTTCTGCTTGTTCTCGAAATCACTTGTTCGTTCAATGTCTTTATGTAACTGTACAACTCATGATTTGTTCACTGATTTTATTCAAATAGTCTCCTGTTTTTTTACAAATACAAGTCTTTTTTTACTCACGTACAAACACAATGTTCTCATTTTTGCGTGTTTGTGTTGCAGCTTTGCATAGGTTGGTTTACAACTAGTAATGTTGGTGTTATTTGTAAACATTACAAGCTCAAAATCTTGTTGACCCTTATATGACTCATTAATATTTCATTCAGATATGTGAACTAAAGCTGTTTTATGAAATCATTTATATGAACAATGACTTTTGGTCCCAAGTGCACATGTGCAGGTTCTCCAGTCACCTCACAGTGACTCTGCATGTAACTTATGCTGTACCAGATTCAAAGCATCTAATATATCTGCATGCTCCTGATGCTTTCACACATTTGCCTCGCGTGAATCAGCTCCGGCAGCGGGCTGAACAGAGCGGACAGCCCCGGTGACTTATGAGCCAGCTGGGTTTTCTTTTGACTTAATTGAAAATTGCATGACACTGATTTAAATGAAGCGGTGCTCTGTAATAACAGTTTTCTTTTGCTTGTCTGACATGTGATTGAGTTACAAAGGGGAATGCATTTGCAACAGGTGCCTCTTACACAGTGCAGGCATAGGGGCCTCCATGTCCACCCTCAGTTACCTCCCTCTGCCCCAGAACCCTAAGCCTGCCAGGGAAACCTGATTCCAGTTCAGACACTGGCACACTGTGTTGCTGCAGCCCTCCATGTCTCCACTGGCGCAGGCCCGACAGCTTCAGTGAAGGCAGTGAGTGGGCGTGTTTGCGTTAAACATCCTTTAAGATTCACTTTCCATATTGTAAGGCTTGCTGGTATTTTTTCAAAACTGAAACAAACAACACACATGATATTTTTTCATTGGATTCTTTTCAATATATCCTAGTCTCTGGGTTTTACTCAGTGGGTATCACATGCAATGATAATTCTTTAAAAACAGTTCAAAGTTAAATTTCTACAGTTACAAATGTGTTGTGCAAATAGAATCACTTCAAAGACTTTAAAGAGTTACCAGTATGAATTAGATCAGATGAGACATATTAGTGAAGAGTCTGGTTTGTTCAGGACAATATGTTTGGCACATCACCAGTGATTCAATTAAATAATTGCATTTCATTCATGACAACTTACAAATTAAACATTGGGTGTGACTTGTTTTCCACCAGGGGGCGAGGCTTTGAAGTTTTCCAGCCAATCAGCAGCGCCTACTTCTGAACTTTTGCTTCTTGGATCATGTTAATACATCTCGGGGTGTGGCTTTGCCTTGCTGAGTTCACTTTAACTCTTACAAGGCCAAAGTGAATTAGTGGAGTCAAATGAACGTACACTATAAAATGTTGTCTTTGTCCTCTGCAAAAATCTTTATTTTAAAATACATATACAATTAGCATGCCTGCCTTTAATAATCAGTAAATAACAGGGAACTCTTGTTTATTTTCTTATTCAAAACAGCTACTGTTTGCCCCGACTAAACAAGACGGGTGAGATAAGGGGGAGGCAGACTCGAGAGACGACGGAGAGCAAGAATTCACCTGTTGTGTCTCCAGTCAACCAAAAGACCTGCTGGCAAGCAAAGTGTCAAAGGTCGGAAGTGCAATTTTTTCCTTTGTAGGCTAACATCACATATCTTTGAGAGTAGAATGTTTGTGTTACTGTTGACCCTGTGCCGGTCACATAAAGTTGTTTTGTCTTTTACATTTAGTACACACACCGTCTGTAATGGAGTGGCACCCTACAGCATCTTGCTTATTTACCTCCAGGATGTATTAAACAATGGATGAGGGATCCAAACATGGCAGCCAATATTTGTCAATTAAAGCTAATACTCATCCAGTGCATGTACCAAAGTTTTCTCCCAGTAGTTCTAGTATGGACGCCTATAATGTAAACACATTAGCGTCTCTCTCTGAATTGTTTCCTATTTTCTCCCAATATGCAACATCCTGTGCCCATAACTGCCAACTCTTTAATTTCTTAAGGAGATAAATATTGTTATGTTCATCGGCTTCTCTTCACCAGCCTAAAATAAGTTTAACTGTCAGTGCGTGACCCACAAGAGGTTTACAGTCGTGCTCAACCGATAACTCAGTCGGCCTGATATAAGCTTTTTGCCAAATATAAGTTTGAGGCCGTTTAGAAATTGTGTTTCCATTGTTATATTGGCCTCAAATATCCATGATTAGTTAGGCTGAGCTTGACACTCCTAACCCGACCCACCACTAGGAGTCAGTGGGCAGTGACGGCAGAGTGAATGTAAATTAGCCTCCCAGAGGCGAACACACATACGTTTGTTATCTGATTATGTTGTGTTTAGGAAGGAGGCGGAAAAATGAATTGAGCCAGGGTTCCCACAGACCATTGAGCAAATCATCAAAAATGAGCCATGCATGCGTGGTTAGCTTGATGATGACCTTGATGTGGAGCTACACGCACAGGGTCCACGCACCTGTCGCGAAGGCACAATTATGAAGGTCGGCGGGATGCGTGCAAACACTTGTTTTCCGGGCCGAAAAGAAGCACGTGGCCAGCTTAATTTTATTAATTTGAATCCATCACCAAGCTGGCGCAGCCTCTACTAGGAATCAAACCCCAGCGCTGGTGACGGCCGAGACTTTGACCGCTGTAGCACACACAAACACACACACACAAACACACACACACACAAACACACACACACACGTGTTCCCACTAACAAAAATAATACCTTCACACGATGCTTGGTGCTTTCTACATACATATTTAACTAATTCAAATGGTGCTATTTCATACACACAAGCAAATATTACCTAATCATTCTTAATTCCTCACTTGGTCAATGACTGTCATGAGGTCATTGGGTTAAAGCTGTGTCCAGTGAAAATGTATCTACTATTGGTAATTTGTCGCATCAGTAAATGCCACCTTTAGGATTTTTAGTCTTTGAGCTGATGTGTTATTATGAATTGTGTTGTTGCATTATTGGCATCATAATGTTATTGCTGTAACACTGCTTAAAAAACTTTTCAAAAAGTGCCCATATCCCCCCCACGTCTTCCAACTTATGCCTATGCTTCAGTGTATGAAAACATTTTTACTGGTGAATAAAAAAAGGACACACTCCCACACTTGAAAGCTTATCGGTTGCTGTTTCTTCCCCCGCTGCTCATATCTGTCACATCCTACATGTGGCGGATGTAAATAAGCTGAAGTAACTTTTAACTTCAAAACGAGAGGTGGGTGTTTCGCCTTTAAGAGTTAAGAAACTTGAAACCTTGTTTGCGCAACAATCAGTGCAGCTCACAGCCGCCAAAGTGTCTAGACTAGCACATGATGGTAGTCAGCCAATGGCTCCAGCGCTCTCCTCGGGGGCCCCGCGCGCGCGCGCGCGTGTGTGTGTGTGTGTGTGTGTCTGTGTGTGTGTGTGTGTGTGTGTGTGTGGAAGAGTGGGGGAAGAGAAAAAAAGAAAAAGAGAGAAACGCTGAAAGAAAGGGAGCTGTGCTGCAGTTTGGTTTAGATCTGAGTGGAGAAGCAGGAGCGCGACTCGGCCCCGGACTGATCCTCTCCGCGTCGCTTCCAGCCCCGCGTGGATATTTGTGGTTGGGCTCGTTCGCTCGCAGAAGTGCACAGACGCCTCGCGGGGACGACGAGGAGCCCGACCCGCGGTGCGTGTCCCCGGGATTGACCCTCGGCGCAGCGGCTCACGCTCGGCGCGCCGGTGCAGAGAGTGGACCCGCGCTCGTGAAAGGTCCCGGACCGGGTGTCGAGGTGCAGGCGGCCGCTTCTGGATTATGAGTCCGGGCGTACTGTGTTACCGTAGCGTGTATTCTGCTTGTTTGTGTTCCCTCGCGACGGACGTGTAAACGTGCCTGGATTATTAATCCCGCTGCGAGTCGCTCGGTCGTTCCGGTGTGATCGGCTCAATGAATGCATCCTGACCGGCCTGCTGCAGTGCGTTGGCCGTGCGCTTCCGTTGCCGTGGCCGCGAGACGAGCAGCCCCGAGTCTCATGTTGCGGCTCTGCCTCCAGGGCTCGTCGGTCGGCTGCGCGTGCACCGCACGGCGTCTCGCGGACATTGATGTGTTGCAACGACCGTCGAAGTGTCTGTAACATTCGGATATCTCCACACGAGTGACCGAGAAGAAAAAGACACATCTCGATTTCCAAGTTGTCGTATGTTCAGGACGAAACGCTCAGGTCTTGTGCGGCGACTCTGGAGAAGCCGTTTGATCCCAGATACAGAAGGGGAAGATGGAAATGGCAAAACTAGTGAGGGCTGTAGGGACGATCTGTTCGGCAACAACCCCGAGAAAATTCCCAAAACGGAGCTCGGACCGATGACCCCTAGCGGGTCTCTTGTGGGGCACGCGGGGGGCGTGTGCGCCCGGAGCCCCGCGGCGAGCGGCGGCCCCGGGGCCCCGGCGGACCGGGATGGGGCCGCGGTGTGCGCCCAGCAGCAGGGGAGCCCCCGCTCCGCGCAGGACAGCGAGTGCCGGACAGTGACGTGCTGCCTATTCAAAGACCGGGACCACCGCGAGCTTCGGGGTCCAGAGACGGCCCAGGGGACCACGGACCCGGGCTCGTGTCACTTCGCGCTGAGGGGCCTCGGACCTCGGAGGAGCGGCCCCCCCGAGCCGCAGGAGGCGATGCCCCGCGCGCTGTTGGATCAAGAACTGAAGTCGGCCACATACTCTCTTCTCAAAAGGCTAAAGGAGAAGGCGCTGGATACCTTAGTGGAGGCGGTGGAGTCCCGGGGAGGCATGCCCAGCGACTGTGTTATGATTTCCCGCACAGAGCTGAGGCTGGGTGGCCATGTGGCATCCCCACAGCTGCTCGTGTGTAAACTGTACCGCTGGTCTGACCTGCAGCACTCGGCCCAGCTCAAACCGCTCTGTGAGTGCAAGAGCTTTGGGGCCCCGGACAGTCCCATAGTGTGCTGCAACCCCTATCACTACAGCCGGCTCTGTGGGCCAGGTAAGAGCACCTGCCAGGACACACACACACACACACACACACACACACACACACACACACACACACACACTCTCTCTCTGTCTACAGGCCTGACTGGATGTTGTTCAGGTGTTCAATGAACGGTCAACTGGCCCCTGTGATGTTTGCTTTAACTCCAAAGTGTCTTTTCAGTTTTCATGCAGGATACCAAAGATACCACGTTCAATTAACACACACAGTAAATCCTACAGATGCAGCTTGCACCCGCATAACTATAAAGAGAAGCGTGGAAAAGGGCCATATTACATTGCAGAAATTACATTTTCAAGATTGTAAAAATACTAACAGCCGTGAAATATGCTCAGCCAGTCGTTCCCTGTCCCTCTTTTATTTGTCTGCTATTGTGTGGCTCACTTTTTTTTAACACAGAGTTAGAGAACGGCTGGTCATTTGATTAGATAGTTAATGATTACTAAAGGCCATCCTTACGGCAAGGTGAACAGTAAGTAATATGACAATGAGCTGAGGTTGATGAAACGTAACCGTGAGACTGCAGTTTTCTTGTTGAATCAGTTGTTGGTCCCTTTCGAGGATTATAGATGCCTAGGAAGTTGTAGTTGAACAGTTGGCTGCCACAGCAGAGAATCACTCACTCTGGCCCTTCAACGAAGAAGTATGTTGTTTTTTTTGTGCCGTCTTCACAGCTCTTCACTAACACCATGCAGTATATGACATCTGAATAAGTCAGCGCTTTCAGTGCAGTTGTCAATACAGCTGTTTTTACCTCTCTTGCTTGAAGGGTAATTAATTGCCAGTTAAGCCAATGCTCTCAACGGTATATGACATGTGTACAGCATGAATGTAAAGACACACTGCGATGTGGACATGGTTCCACACGCCAGTTTAGTTGGTGCTGTGGTGAGGGAACAAGCTTTGTTTCCAGCATCAATGAGCTATCTATGGCAGAACCTTCCTGACCTACATTAAACAGATTAAATTTTGGCAGGGGTCGGCCCTGTGAGTTGGCACACCTTAAACACTGGGCCACTCGACCCCGCTGACCTGATGACAACGCACGGTATCAAGTGCAAAGACGCAAGCATCAGTATTTCTGATTTCTCACTGGCACAGGAGGTGGATTTTCCATAACATCCAACGTGGAGCCAGCTGGCGGCGACGAGCGCATGGAACTCTCGATAAGTCCAGCAATATCGCAGCAAATGTGGGAAGCCGGTGTGTACAGTGTCCAACGCGATCAGATGTGATTATAAAGAGCTGCAAGTCGCTTGGTGTGAGCTGGTTTGAACATTGTGTTAGATAGAAAGAGTGTTTGATTTGTGGCCCTGCGAACGTGCATGTCAGGCTGTGCTGCGAGTGTTTCTTTCCACTAAAACTAGCAAGATGAATTATAAGGAGAGGGAGAGTAACACATACCCCATATTGGGACTAAGGCTTGTAGTACACATAGCTCACATGCGCTCATCCGTGGCCCAATAGAGCTGGTATTTCTTTCATGCTATTCAAGAAGGGGGGCTGTGAATCAAGACCTTAACCACTGGCTTTTTACATTGTTTGCACAAGGGAGAGCAAGTATGGAATCATATAAGAATAAAATTCAGTCCATGAAATAGATTCTAATTGTAAAGCATTTCAATCCGTTTGTCAACCCCTAACTCAAAACAAGTAGTGTTAAGAATTTTTAAACATAATTAAATCTGCTTTTGTTTCGTTTTTGAATAATTTGAAAGCAAACCCCAGGCATCAGTTTCATATCAGACTTTTTTAAAAACTAAAGTGGTTTATAATGTGTAGCAGAGAGCTTGGATTGGAGTGAACAAAAACTTTTTCCTTTTATTTAGCCAGGCATTATACTTTTCAAATGAGATCAGTTTCAAGTTGCGCTTTAAAAGCCCTTTTGTCCTAAGGAGGTCCCCTCATGCTATTTAGGTGAAGGAGTGGTGATAATATACAGTTTGCATACTACTGGCGCCAGACTGACTAGCTGTGTATCTGAGTGACTGAGTTCAGATCCTGGCAATTACTGCCGCCACTCTTAAAGGACCCGCTGCTATTATGCTTTTCTCCTTCCCCTTTTCCCTGTAGGCGAGGTCACAGTGTGCTCACAAAGTTTTCTTTCCTTTGTGCTGTACTTCTTGTGCAAGTTATTCTCTGCATTTCTCCTCTTTTTTTTATTAGATAAAGTTAAAGGCCTTGAAAGACAATGACATTAAAAAAGCCGAGAGATTGACTCAGATTTACTAAACGACTAACTAAAATTTGTGGTTAGTCTGTGGTTGTAGTAATGTCAGCTTCAGTTGAACAATATGTGCCTTAATAACAGCAACAAAGGTGCCGTTTTCTGTCGACTTTATTAGCTCTTTTTAACTAGATTCTGAACAAAGTGATTTGAGTTTGTGGTGCAGACACAAAGCCATAAGAGTCGAGACGTATCCTGCTGTCTACTCTGAAATGGATCTGTTGAGTCGCATGTTGAAGCTCCTATTGTGGCCGGTTGTGTCAAAGACTTCTGACAATGACTTAAAACAGAATATGCATTTTGTAAACAATGCTTGTTTAAGTCTGTGTAATTGTCATATGAAACACAAGTACTCTGGCGTCTTTATACGTACAAAGTGTGTTCTTGACAGTATAATTGCAGGATTTTTTTCTAAAAGTAAATTACAGTTACCTCACTGTTAAGCAGCCGCTGCATATTTACACCATTTTCAGAGGCAGTGTATCCAAACTGTTTTATTAATGTCACATAGATCTTCTAAGAACCCAGAACAGTTGATCAACTTTAACTATTACACATTATGAGGAGCAGTGTGTGTGTGTGTGTATATATTTATAAAACCAGTCTGATGTATATGGGGCCGCGAGTTCAAGCTGACTGTTTTGTGTTACAGAGTCACCCCCACCTCCTTATTCGAGGCTTTCCCCTAATGAAGAACACAAGCCACTGGGTAAGTGACAAACACACAGATGAACTCTGTGGCACCTGAATCAGGCCTCGTATTTCATCCTCAGTTTTTGAATTTGCCATTAATGTTTAATTCATATTTTTGACCATCAGAATTAAATTGCAAACGTCATGGCCGGTCCTTTGTTTAGGCTCTGATGTCAGAGAAACAGGCATACAAACAATGTGGTGAAACTGCATGGTAGCTTTGAGATGAGGCCTAGGTCAGCATGTGGCCTAATGTCAGCATGCCAGATCCAGATCCAGCGCCAGTGTGGGCAGTATGGTGTGGGCAGTATGTGCTGTGGGCTGCTAGGACTCTGAAACCTGGCTGCTAGCTGGTGCTGCAAGCCTGAGTACAGCTGAGGTTTCTGCTGGCATGTGGGGGGATGTCATCAGGTAACGCCTGTCAGTGAAGTTGCCAGCCCTATCCACAGCAAGATGAAGCCCAACATGGTGTTAATTTGTTTTTAATTTGATACCAAATATGAATCTTTTTCATTTTGAAATGAAGTCGTACTTAGAGGAAGCCGTTGTGTTCAGAGTTGCCGATGTTACTGTCAGGAAACAAAGGGCTAATTTCTGTTATATTCCCCACAGATCTGTCAGACTCCACATTGTCTTACACTGAAACCGAGGCAGCCAGCTCACCAAACATCACACCGGGGGAATTCTCAGGTGGGTGTGTTTCTCCAACCGTCGTCAGTCTCCATATAAGGAGTTTATATCCGAGATGTTTTAAGCTGATTTTAATGATTACCGAAAGTTTATCATCCCAGTGGAGCCAGTTACTACTGAAGTAGTTTGTTAAACAAGGTTTAAAGTGCTTGTACCTGTTTTAAGAGTGAGATCATTTATCATGCGTTGGCAAAACAGGTATGCTGTATAGTTTAGGGTGCTCAAATGCTGTCTGCAGTGGAGGTTGGCTTTGACATACAGTGCATATAAGTGAGTATGGGCTCTAATTATTTAATGATACTCTGGATATTTCTCTGAGCAGCTGTCCGAAGTAGTAGTGCTGGTTAAGTGGCAAATCAACTCAACTGAATGAAGGGTATTTGTGTTATTATTGAAAAATCACTTGAAAGGGTAGCTTCTACTTAACAATACATTTGAATGATTACTTCTCTGTTTGATCAAAACAGAATCATGACAATGAACATATACATCACATAAGACAAATGTTTATTTCTAAACAAAGAGTAGGTATTTGCATTTAACATCGAGCTTTAATTAAGAAGAATACAAATAAAAAAGCAACCAATGAACAACTGCTTTATTATGAAATAAAAAATTCTAACTTTGAAATGGTTGAATGAAGTAAAGGGAGGTGTGATTCTTTCAGAGTGTACTCTAAAAACAGTTCAGACCTGTTGAGTGTATCTCGGTGAATACGCAAACTTACAAGGGTAATTTCATTTGAGATGTTGTTCTTTATTCCGTCTCATTAAGGGCCATTATGAAGTCTGAGCTTTAAAGATAAAGGTTTCATTGTGAGCGTTGCAGAGGTTCAGCGGGGCGTGTGCACTGGCCACAGAGAGGGCCTCCCCTACTCTGTTTTCCTTTCAGAAATATTTGAGTGGGATCAAACTGTAATAAGATCCAAGCCCACTCAGAAACACACAAGCACACATAGCTGTGCACATGCATGTGCACAGACGATCACACGTACAAGTCCATCTAGCCTGGCTGCAGGGAGGGAGGGGTGGGTTCAGGGAAATGGAGTTGCTCCTATGAATGGGGCCACACCAGAGGAAGTGAGTAGAAACAGTCCTCTCCTCTGATTTGAAATGAAACACTCCTTTCTCATAGCAAAGAGTAAGCACGCTTCCCCCCTCCTGCTAGGGCCACAGCCAGCCCGCAAAGTATCATGTGGACGGAGAGTCAGAGCCCTCGATTTGGAGCTCTCTGTTTAAGGTTCTGCCATGGCTCTGAGGCCCGGACACTGACGAGTTGACATGGCTACCTGGCAGTGAAGTATTCAGTCGGCGAGGGCCCCCTCCTCCCCAGTACACATGCTGTCACCACCTCAGCATGGCCCGGCGACACTCCCTGAGTCAACAAATGAGGGGCTTGTCAGAGCCCGCACCACAATTCCTCAGAGACTGTGGTGAGGAGGGAGGATCTAGACATGCGAGGCTTTGGTTTCTTCCAACTGTGTTGCTGCCTGTACAGGCCAGGCCAGATCACTCTGCAGTGGCTGTGACACACTCAGCAACTTGGAACAGGGAAAGAGAATGACCAGTGCTTTGCAGGGTTTCAGTTTTCCGCGCTGCAAGTTAATTTGTGTAGTCAGTTTGTCTCCGATCATGTTGCATTTGGACTGTACAACGGTCGTTAGATTTTCAATACAGAATTGTGTCCAGGTTGAGTGAAGCAAAAACCTCAACATCTTGTTAGGGATGTCGATTCTCTACCAAGTATTTTACCTACTTTCTCAAGCATATTTCATCATAAAACCAAGAGCCCGAAGCCCTCTTCACAAAGTTTGCTTGTTTCTACTTCAACACGCAGGCCTGTAATGCATATTGTCAGGTGATCATTTGCTGAAGGTATTGCTGATCGAGAGGTGACTTTCCCTGTGAATCCCCCTTTAGCATGGGTAGAGAGAGTGTCAGTGTGTAACCAGAGTTGTATGGGATCCAGACTCCACCCCTCACGCAGGAACAAGTAAACCTCTTAAAAGCAAGTCTGTGGGGCACCGGGCGGGCGGGTGGGTCGGAGTCAAATAATCAACTACAGTCTGCAGCCCGGGGCTACAGAAATACCCACCGAGCATTCTTCTGCAACACACAATGGAAGAGAAACTGATCAGACCTGGTTGGTTTTGGTCGACGAGCTTGTTTTACCATTTCAGCAAGTGTTGGCAATATATATATATAATTTCATGGAAATGTGAAAAGTAGTTCTCCTTCAGCTTAACATCAGTTGGTACCATGTTAATATAGAATTTGCTTCAATTTGATTATTTTTATGGTGTTAAGTTAATGTTGGAGTTTAGATTTCTCTGCTCCCTCAGGCTGATCCTTGCAGTTGTTTAAGGTGCTAAAATGTTCTTACTCTTGCATTCTTAAAAAGCTTCCCCACGTGCACATTATTGTATTAATGTCTTCGCCTAATACTCATACCCTCAGTTACACAGACAGTTGGACCAGTCCCAATGATTTGTTTAAGCATTTGTGTGTCGCAGACAGCCGCACTTACGTCATGAGCGAGCCCAGCATTCGAGTATGTGCGTGCATGGTATACCTTAGTGCTGTGTGTGTGTGTGTGTGTGTGTGTGTGTGTGTGTGTGTGTGTGTGTGTGTGTGTGTGTGTGTGTGTGTGTGTGTGTGTGTGTGAGTGTGTGTGAGTGTGTGTGTGTGTGTGTGTGTGTGTGTGTGTGTGTGTGTGTGTGTGTGTGTGTGTGTGTGTGTGTGTGTGTGAGTGTGTGTGTGTGTGTGTGTGTGTGTGTGTGTGTGTGTGTGTGTGTGTGTGTGTGTGTGTGTGTGTGTGTGTGTGTGTGTGTGTGTGTGTGTGTGTGTGTGTGTGTGTGTGTGTGTGTGTGTGTGTGTGTGTGTGTGTGTGTGTGTGTGTGTGTGTGTGTGAGGGAATGTGTGAGGGAATGTGCCTTTTGCTGGTGCTGTGCTCACAGTCTGTCCACACACCTGTTTCCTCACAGGCTGGGCCTGGTCGTGTGGTCATCAGAGTGAAGCTCTTTGAAGCAGGTCTCATTGCTTCCTGTATGACTGTCTGTGGGGGTGTGTTCCCCCCCTAAACACTAACTTCATTATGTCAGTTACATTGGGGGGGCTCTTCTTCATTACAATGCTGCATTGGCCGGCTATTGCTCCCAATTTGAGGAGGCATGCCAAGATATTTTTGTGTTGCTGCTTTCATGCCACTCTGTGTAGTGATATTAACGGTATTTATACACAGTTGATGATACAGACCTTTCCTCTGTGCCTCGCTTAGGCTACATCCATACTACTACATTTTCATTTTAAAACAAACACCATCTCTCCACACAAGTTTTGTAGCTCTGTATAAGTTTTAATCCCCGTCCATAGTAGCACACCTGAAAATCTCCATCTCGTGACGTAGTAACCAGAAAGCATACTGTGTACTCTGCAGTTGGTTGCTTATGTACATAAAATATTGCGAACGAGAAAACAACAACAATGAAAAGTAAGACACCGGTTCTGTTCGTGGACCGACGACGAGGTGGAACTTTAAGTGTTTACAACGTTGTGCCTTCACTCCAGGTAGTCGAGTGGTGACTGATAGGAACCAATCAGGAAGCGAATGCAGGAGTGACTGCGTCGTCGTTTCCAATAATCTCAGTTTTTGCCCGGCCATACTACAACACAGCCCCAGGGTTTTCAAAATATAACAGGGCCAGCGGCGTTTCCAAACTTCTCTGATTTAATTGCTCAAAAACGGCAGTGGGTACTGTAGCAGTGATGCGTTTTAAAAACGAAAAAGTACTAATGTGGATGTAGCCTCAGACCAATGCCAGATCACAGCTGCAGTCTGCCTACATGTTAGTCATCAGAGGTTGTGTCCTCAAACACTGTGTGTCCACGCTGTGTACATGTTGGCGTGAGATGAGATCCCCTGTGTGAGTGAAGGGGCCAGAGGTCATGAAGATTGACCTGAGTAGGTGGGAGAGCTGTGAGGGAGTAGAGGAAGGTTACTAGACGTGGATTACACAGAGTGCTGTAGCGCTGACTGGAGGAAAGAGGGCATCACCAGGTAGTCAGGGTTCCCACACAGCAATCATACAGCGCTCCTCTTCTGTCTGCTGGCGAGTCTTCCCGAGGGAGGGCCAGCACTGTCTCTCCGTCTGTCTCTCCTGCAGACAGACTCTGTGGGTCCATTCTGTTATTGACTGATTCTTCCAGGCAGAACAATGCAGTTAGCAGATAGATGGAAAAGGACCTTATGCGAGTCGCACAGGGAAATCACAGTTTATGGAGGTGCTGCAACCATGAGAACACATTTGTGGAGCTGTTGTTTATACACTTTGACATCTGTTTCGTCCTTAGGGTTCTCGTATAAGTCCAGATGCACACTGACATACATTCACAAGCAAGGGCTGAGCAAATTAAATTGTGCAGTCAATACTAATCACAGCCTGCCTGTCTGTGTCAGGAAGAGGCCAGCGCTAAGCATCAAACCATTCGCTCTGTCGGTAATGCAGTCAGTGAAAATGCATGGAATAATTAGACGGTCCAATCAAGGCATGTGATGCTCCTCTTTGATTAAAGCAGATTGGACGGGACCTGTACTTGCTGATCTGAGTTTGAAGGCATGTGATTCCACTTCTGCTAAGCACCGATTAAATAGCATATCTACTGTACATATCTGAAAATACTTGGGATAGATTGTACCTCTAATTTGCTGTGAAATATCACATTGTGGTTCTCCATGTGAGAACATCTATTCAGTTTGTTGCAGGGGCCCTGACTATTTCATGAATGTATCTATTTCATCTCTTCTGGGTGTTAGTGTGATGCTGAGGGACATGAAGTAGGCGGCACCATGATTCATTTTGTGACTCAGGAACCATTATATTCAGCTGAATGTTAATAGTGGCCACGCTGTATCATTTGTGCATAACTTCATAACGTAATGTGTTGAGTATGCGCAGTATCTCTTTTCCGCTGTGCGGACATGCTTTCTTGACGTTGCGGCTGTATTCTGACTCAGGCAGAGTTTTGATCTGATGCAGTGACAACTTCATCAGCATGTAAGCAATGTCCCCCTCTCCACCCAGAGGCACGATCCCCCTCCCCTGTCCCACAGACCCCAGAGTGATGCAGACTGGGTTCATCTCCCCCTGCAGCCTGGCACATGGCCTCAGGTTTCCACCGCAGCCCTGAGTCTTCCCAGCGCCTGGCCGCCCACACTCCCTCAGGAGCCCCAATGCTCCAGGATACGGGATGTGGAAATAATGTGACTCGAGTGCTTCCACCCTGCCTCCCGAAATCAGGTTTTGCGGATTGTTTATTTGAGGGGAAGGAGGCCTCAGACAAACATCCTGTTTTAAAAAGCTGCCTGGGTTTTGTAGCAGTGCAGGGCGGTGAATTGCCCCTTTGACAGCGGGGGGAGACTGAGGAATGTTGAAGAGAAGGCCAGCATCTCGGGGGACGTGAGGGGGCTCTCCTCACCCGTTTGTCATGTCCAGTTTGCCGAGTCCATTTTAAGGGCGGAGGGTTATAGCCTGACATCCTGAAGGGTCTTGTGCTGTGGTGGTGCAGAGCCTGTACCCACAGTCCTCGTCTCAAGTATCCGTTCCTGTCCTGGGAGGCTGGCTTCCATTTCCCCTTACGTAACATGCATTCACATAGAAAGAAATGCCATTGATAAGAGCGATAAGGCCATTTTTCATTTTCCCTTTCTCAGCATTGTTAGATTGTGTGGTGTTAGGAATCCACTTTGAACTTTTTCTGGCAGGGATTATGACATTGAAGATCCTCAGCAGAGTCCTGCACAATTTATGTGACGCATTTGGTCCTTAATAATACGGATTACACCGCGGGGTCAGTAAGTATCTGTGTGTACGTGATTGCTATTTGTGAAGTTAGGTTTGCTTCCCTTTTGTCTGCAGCAGTTTTCCAGGTTTCTGGGTTTTGAGTGAGCCAAATTAAGATTTACAGCGTTCACAACAAGCCTTACTTTAGGTTTGTTGGGATCATTCACCATAGTGTGGGCTGTCTCTGCAAAGGAGGTTTGCACTTTACACAATCTCATATTGTCAAATAGACTGAGAGGAGGGAGTGTAGTTGTCAATGTGTTTAGATTCTTTTCTTTAAGACTAAATTTGCTCTTACGTGTGACTTTTCCATCAGAACTAGTTCCTAGACGTGGTGAGGTAAGGTGACCTCTGTGTGCGGCGTGAAAGTAGTGCTAATCTCAAGCAGAAAGGCCTGAAACTCCTTACATGTCAACAGAAACCAACCTGCTGAGCTGCTAATATTTATCTGTGTCTGCTTGGCAAACCCTCGTGGTGCCAGTGCTGCAGGGTGTTTGACTAACTTCTGAAGGGCTCAAGATTAATAAAGATTAATGGACAGCCTCATACGTGACCGTGTGAGTGAGTGCTCACCGAGGATAAGTTGGACTGTGTTTCATTTTTGGGACTTGCCACACCGATAGAAAACACAGCCAGTAGAAATAACAGGAGGTGTACTTGGGCTGTAACTTTTTTTTTTTTTTGCCCCATATTCTACCTTAGCAAACAAAGTGAGTGAGCTCATCTCGTGGAGGGCTGCTGTTGCCGTCTTCTCCCTCTTCACACCACAGCACAGCTCCAGCCTCCACCAATAGCTCCATTCATTCGGCTCAGGGCACAGGGTTACAGCAACAAATAAAGCGCGTGCAATGCCATTAAAAATGTATGGAATGTCCAACTGTTAGTTTAGTGTTTTAGTGTGCCTCCTCTCAAGACCAAGAGGGGGAACAATACTCCATTTGAGCTCGCCACTGTAAAACGTGCTCGCCTTGCACAGCCTGGCAAAGAGTAGTGAAGGAGATGCCAGTTGTGGATGGTGTTCTTTATTTTCTGACTGTTTTACCCACAATTATAAATCCAGACACTGGCCTTGGCCTGGGCTATGCTCTAGGCCTGTGGTTTGATTGCTGGTGAAAATAGATTTAAGATTTTTTTTTTTTTTTCTTTCTCCCCCTTTCTCCCCAGAGGAGCATTGACAGTTGTGCCTGAACCTTTGGTTGACAGTATTTTTAAAACTCAGAATAGCCAGTGCATTCTTTGAGCCTCCAGAAAGCTGCGTGTGGATTAACTGTAGGGGCCCATGTCATTCGACATCTCTACACAAGCCTTTTACAGCCAGAGGGGAAGGAGAGGAGCTCATTGTGGATGGATGAACAGTAAACTCCCTGCGTATCGAGGCCTGGTTCATTTTCTCTCCACTCTACACGTGTAAACTGAGAGACAGTTTCTCTGTCCTTATCTTGAACTTGATCTGCTGCAGCTATATCTTCATTCCAACTCCCTTGTCCTAACATGGGGCAAGTATGATAGACATCATTTGCCTTTGATTTTTCTCCAAAATGCTGACGCCTTTTAAATCTTTGTGGAAAACTTTTATTTTGACTGATGTTCTCGCAAATCACCTCTGATAATGTATTGTTTACAGTGGCTTAGCTCACTTTTCACACAAAAGTATTTTACTTCCTGGCCATGTACAGGTACTGCCTGTATGTACAAGTACTGCATGTATGTCCTCAGGTTGTTCACAAAGTACAACTTGACAAAGCAAATGATACTCTTGGACCAGGCTTTTGCAAGTAGTCATTACAAGTCGTAAACATGCTTATGTGAAGATTGTCATTGATTGTGTTCACCAGGGGAAATTATATTTACTCTTGTAGTGTGTGTCTTACTTATCTTCAATGTGTTTGTATTTCTGAAGGGCTGGCTGTGCGGCTCAGTACGTGCAGTCAGGCTGTCGCATTTCAGGGTACGGTTTAGATTAGAGGCCTGGCTGTAGCTCACCCCTCTTCCTCTCTCTGTGACTGCCAGCACATAATTTACTTAATGAAATCCTGCCATTCCCTTTAGCCTCAAGATTTTTTGCAGATGTTGACAGGGAAGGACTTTGTGAATTATTGGAAATGTTCACTCCTGCATTTTTAATGAATGTCTTGCTTGTTGTGAACAGGCAGACTTGTCGGAGATGAGGGAAGCAGTTGTCTTTGTTTGGGGCGCGGGTGTCTGGATGCCCGTGGTGGTGCAGTGTGCGTTACAGCCCAGCAAGTGTTGTGATTGAAACAGAAACTCTGGTGCCACATTATCCTGACAGAACACATTCTCCTCACAGACTCTGATCCACTGGGTCGATCAATAGGAAACCATTGTTTGAACGGCAACTCTGTCCATCATAGCTGCTCCACCTCCCAGCCTGGTGGAAACCAAATACCCGCCTTTCGCCTTAAATTAGTCAGACTAATATAAGTTGTAATAATAGAGTTCCTTGTTATTGTTCATTTGAAACCAAGCCTTCAATGTAGCTTGAATGTATAGGCCAGCTAAAGTGTAGGTCTTGCTTTTCCCAGAAGAGAAGTGTGTCAACTCTGGTGAAAAGTATGAATTAAATAAAAGAATAGTCTAAAGTTTGTATGTTAAAGTTTTAGACCACACAATCGACACTTCCTCTCACGTGCTTTTGCTGAGCCTCTTTCACCAATCGAGACGACTGAAGGCAGAGAAAGAAGGCAACCTCCTTTCTGCACCCCAACCCCCCACAGTCCTAACCAGAGTAGGAAGTTAGGAGGCACAGCGAGCGGAGGGAGGGGGGTTTCAGGAATGTGCAGGGTCTCCTCCACTCAAATGCTCCAGCCTACTTGGCTCGAACCTCCGCCGCACACTTACAAACAAATACACTTGTACGTGCGCACACACACACGCACACACACAAACAGATAGGTTGTATGAGGGGGTGAAAGGGCACAGCCACCCAGCAGGATGTTCACTGAGTGTTTGGCTTTCGGCGCTCTCGCAGACTCCGCCGGCCTTCAGCGCTGCCTGTGGATATGACATCCACAAACATCCCCCACAGTTCTCACTGAGCTTTTACATGCCCTGAAGGACTCTCGTAACTTAAGGCCTCACATGCATTGCCGCCATCACTTGTGCTCTGTGTCTCTGACACATTGCAGAGCTTTGGAGGAAACTTGGAGGGAAATGAGCAGCACATTCTCTTCCCCTCCAAAAAAAAGAAAAAAATAGAGCCCTCTCCCTCAAACCGGTGGCCTCTCTTACTCACGCACCCAGACGGCTCCTCCATAGTAGCCTCCTTAGCTTCCTGTGCTTTTTACACCCTCTGTTGTTTATTGATTTAATTTATGGATTCTGTTATCTGTTATCAAGGGAACAGCACTTCTCCTCCCTCATGGGGTCATCCCTAAACAGAAACAGAGGGAAAGTGGAGAGGAAGTGGATGACAATGTAAAGCTTTTCCATTGTGACCCGCCAGGCTTAGTGACTGGATTCAGTTTCTCGGCTCCCACAGTGTTTTCTCCAAGCACATCTCCCTCTCTCGCTCTCCTTCTCTCTCTCGGCAGAGAAAGGCCAGACCTCAGGGAGAAAAAATCCATAGACACATAAGATTAGCTCCAGTTAGCGTGTCTGCCTGATAAAGCCGACTTTGATGGCAGCGATAGCCCAGACGCCAGCCTGGTGTGGCCTGCTAAGGGGTTACTGTCCGTCTGTAGGAACCTTTGTCTACAAAATGAAAGCCACATCATACTCTGGTATTAGGAGGAGTTTTCCACATTGTAATTTCAGTTGAGAAAAAGAGTCAGATCTAAGAAATTAAAAAAAAAACGTGGGCACAGTTCTCTCAGTTACTACATTGGCTTGCCGGATGTAAACTGTGTAATCATATAAACCTGCCATGGGACAACTATTCCCCCTTCTGCTCCCAGCCTGGTAGCATTAACCTGTGAGCTTGCTTCCTTCACACGGGCAAAGGAAAGTTTTTCACAAAGATGGGGACTGTGCTATTACACAGTCAACCTACCTCGTGTACTATTTTTTGTGGCGGTGCTTTCTTTACGGGGACTAAGCCATTTTACCGACAGCGCACGCCGCGCCACAGGTAGATGATCCACCGAAATAAGTTCCGCCTCCACGCTGTTTTGCAGGGCCACCATTGCTGCGTCCTGCTTTGTGTAAAGAAATACAAACCTGCTCCCCCCCTAAAGCAGAATGATATTGGGTGCAGTCAGACCATTCTCCAGCGCTGACACAGCGCTGTGGAGATAGGTCTGGCTATGCGAGACTTGTTCATTGGTAGAGTCTAATAGCTGGAGGGGAATCTAATCCTTGGCACAGGATGAGAGGCTGCTGCTCCCCCTCCTCTCCTTGCTGCTCTCCTCCCCTCAACTGTGCTGCTTAAAGGGACTGGAAACAGTGTTTTTCTTTCTTTCTTTCTTTCTTTCTTTCCTTCTCAGCAAAGTTGTGGAGGAATGAGTTCATCTCTGCTCCCCGCTCTGGATTAGGAGAGATGAAGTATAATGGATGTGGCCCCAGAGCTTGGTGGGGAAATGTTAGCACGGAGGGGAAGCTGTTGTTTGTCTGCCTGTCCCTGACACTCGGCCTCCCATTCATCTCACTCCAAGGCTGCGGAGCTGTGTTTACCCCGGGGCAGCTCTTTTCTCCCTCTCCCCCTGCCCTTTCCCCCCCCCTGCTTTTCATGCTGTCTTTAAAAGCATTACTGGATGATCATCAAGGATTGCCATTGAAATTTTCAAGCCCCCATTTTTGTGTACTTAGTAGTAACTACCCAGACCTGCCCTCGGGTAAAAGGAACTCATAGCAGGGTGATCTCAATTTTCCATATGTAAACCTGTGGAAAAGGCCTGGGCAAGTTGTGGTGAACATTGGCATGTTTAAGGCGTCTGTCAAAGACATGCTGGTCATGATAGAGGGGGACAATTGTAGAATTGTAATGGATTCTTTTTTAACTAAAGTATGACTATTTAAGTAAAGGATCTGAACCATTGACCATCTTCACGCGGTCACACTTTTCATGCAGAAAAATGATGTTACGCCTGGACCACTTGTTGCTAACATTTCAATTCATTTTGCTTTCCGAGTTGCTGTGAACTGACATAAGAGAGAAACTATCTTCGTCATATTCCTAGAACATTCGTAGCCACTTCATTCTGCCTATTTCCTGTTGGCCATGGAAGCCTTTAGTCTAAATAGAAACTGGTGCTGCGAGACTGGTTATGTAAGGCCCTGCGCTGCATCGCATTGCCTATGGCTGCAGGAAGAGGAAGTGGAGCCGCCATGTTGTGGCTGCATCCATTGACTCTGAGACTGACACTAAGAGAAGAGGCTTTTGAGAATAAAATAACAATAATAACACACGCTACTATTCTAATGGGTAAACGGAGCTGTTAAAAGGTGGCAGGGTTAAATGGATGCAGAGCACCAGTAATTGCTCCCAGCCCATAGTGGCTCCGCCCTGAACAGACCCTCTGACAGCCCAACATGGAGCTGGGTGTATATAAGCTTCGGTCAGAAGGAGGGAGACGCACGCCCTCCCATTTCCTCGTGTCTAACGCTAAGGTTTTGGCCTTAGCCTTGGCCCAATCTGTGTCAGTTTCTGGTCATATTCTGTAAATCAAACATGACCTCATACTCTCTTCATATCCATCAGATAACATCCAAACATGGCTGAAGAATCTATGCGTCCCTAAAAAGCTCGAAGACTGAACACTTGAAGAAGGGCGAGCAGAAGCCGGCTTGAGTCATTAGTCACCGTGGGGATATTGTCCAAACAGTCTTGAACCATTGATGGTTGCTCTGCTCTGTAAAACAGATCCTAATGACTTCTTCTGTCAGAGCACTCACCTCGCAGTGCCCCCACCTAGACAAAACACACAAGTTCAGGATGAAAACACAAACTTGCCGGCTGATTTTTTTCCCCCTCATCCAAGCGGACACACGTGCGCAGAGGCACACGTAGACGCTGAACAGAACAGAACGGCAGGAAAAGGCCTGGCTCGTAGTGTGCTCATTGTCCTCCATCAGGCTCGGGCTTAACATTAGATACATTTCTAACCTTTGTTCTGCTCACTCCTCTTCCTGGTCCTCGCCGCCTTGCTGGCTACCTTCGTTCCAGGCTACGTGTGAAAACTAGATACCGTTGACCGAATTGTTTTTACTTTATTCTTCCCATCCAAACAGGACGAGACGGTGGCCATTTGGTCTTTTGTGTCTGTGTGCACAGTTTCAAAGTGAGTTTACCTTGATGTGTGGGCTCCATTTGATTTGAGACAATAGCGGGTCGTAAACAAGTTGAGGCTGAGTTCTTTGTGCGGCCGAGCCACGCTGCAGTAAATGCTCAGCTCACAGTGGAGGAGCTGGAGTGTGGAATTCACTAATGGCACATGCATGTTGGGGCCCCTGAAGAGAGGGGGTCATTTCAGCCATCAGTGTGTGCGCAAACACACAGAGAGTCTGTCTGCAGCTTCCCCACACCCCCACACATTCTCACTCACTCACTCACTCACTCACTCTTTTCTTCCCCCTCCACAACACAGAGAGCGTGGAACCAGCAGGCACTTTGTCTGTGCAGGTCTGGTCAACGTTTTTGCTAATCTTTGAATAAACTCCACTAGTGTGGGTCACTCAGCAGAAAGGTTTGGTTGGGTGGGAGGTGAGTGAGACATTTTGTTGCTGTGTGGATCTGCGACGCTCCACCTTAAAGGCGTTTGTTAATGGGGCGGGCGGTCATTAAGCCCTGAGAGCAGAGAGACTGAAAGGAATGGGGCCACAGGCCCAGGCTTTAAATCCTCTGTGCCAATAGACTCTCTGAAGCAAAATAATGGCATCACTCTGTGTGTGAGTTAATGGGAGCTGATAGCATGAAGGCAGGGGGGTCAGCGGGTCACGGGCTTGTGCTAAGTTGTCAGGGAGCTGAATGCCGTCCCTGGGCCCACAGCAGGGGGAAGAGCTGGGTGGAGGGGGAGGGGGACCCCCTGCCTGGCCCTCTGCCGTCACCCCCACTCTTGTGGAATGTGAAGAAGAGGAGAAAGAGGCACCCTCATTCTCCAGGAGGAACGGGTGAAGAGACGGATGTGAGATCATGGAACTCTGGACTTTTTCTTCCTCGTCCACCCGTCATACGGCAGATCTTATGAGCAGTATGAATGTATGACAGCTATGAGCAGTTGGACTGAAGCAGCCTCTGTGAGCAGTCGGCAGTGGAGTGTGTCTGTCCAGTATGGTGAAGATAGAAGTCTACCTAGGGAGCAGTAACTCACTTTGGAGTGCGGGGGGCTGTCACTGAGAAGAGTTCACAGACTGCAACCATGAAAATGAATTAACAAGCTCATTTACTGCCTAGAGGTTTAGGAATGAGATGCCAACTTTGTCCCACTGTAAAAAAAAACACACAAAAAACGGAGGGTTCATTATAAATGTGTACAGTTCAAGTTGTACAGTAAGTACATTATCAGCCTAGCACACTACTGCAAAGACTCATTTGTTTTATTTCAATCTAAACTCAGAGTTTAGTCCTCAATAAATTTGAATCAAAATGAATATATTTTGAAGGTGCATGTGTGCGCAGCAAAGACGGTGTCTGTTGTGTCTGGTGGTCAGTGGTCAGTGTGTGATCATTACTGTGCCCTCTTGAGGCAGAGCAGGGAAGTGCAGGTCTTCAGGTTGACCTCGCTACACCCTCCACCGCCAGGATATGTATAGAATGCCGTGTGTGTGTGTGTGTGTGTGTGTGTGTGTGTGTGTGTGTGTGTGTGTGTGTGTGTGTGTGTGTGTGTGTGTGTGTGTGTGTGTGTGTGTGTGTGTGTGTGTGTGTGTGTGTGTGTGTGTGTGTGTGTGTGTGTGTGTTAGACGGATGTGCATGCGGTGGTATTTATACAAGGCTTAGATTTCAATACAGTGCCTCTGTCTGTATTTATAGTTTGGCCATCTGCTCTGAACAATAAAAAGAGATAGTTAATCCCTTAAAACTCAAGCCTTCCTTTTTACTAGCCCTGTTTGCTTTTGTTTATGTTTTGTTTAACGGCTCACGCTCTCTCTCCCTGTCTGTCTCTTCTAGATGCCAGTATGTCGCCTGATGCCCCGAAGCAGAGCCACTGGTGTAACGTGGCGTACTGGGAGCACCGCACACGCGTGGGTCGCCTCTACACAGTGTACCAGCACTCTGTCAGCATCTTCTACGATCTACCTCAGGGCACGGGCTTCTGCCTGGGCCAGCTCAACCTGGAACACCGGAGCAGCACCGTTCAGCGCACACGAGGCAAAATCGGCTACGGCATCCTCCTCAGCAAAGAGCCGGACGGCGTGTGGGCGTACAACCGCAGCGAGCACCCAATCTTCGTCAACTCCCCCACTCTGGACATGCCTAGCAGCAGAACTCTGGTGGTGCGAAAGGTGATGCCAGGCTACTCCATCAAGGTATTTGACTATGAGCGCTCGAGCCTCCTGAGGCACACCACCGAGGCTGACCTCCTGGACGGACCCTTTGACCCCAACAGTGTGCGCATCAGCTTTGCTAAGGGCTGGGGCCCCTGCTACTCAAGACAGTTCATCACCTCCTGCCCCTGCTGGCTGGAGATCCTCCTCAACAACCATAGATAACACAGATGGACCCCACAAACTATCCCAAATATCATCTACCTAGATTTAATATAAAGTTTTATATATTATATGAAATATATATTATACTTGTAAATACGGAGTCATTTTTACAATGTAATTATTTATGTATGGTGCAATGTGTATATGGACAAGAGGAAAAAAAATGGAAAATGCACTTTGGCTTATATATATTATATATATAAATATATATAAAGATAAAGAATCTTTCAATACCAACGTGAGAAATTATACAGCAAAATTAGGATGAGCCTGGATTTGGTGTATAGTTTTCATATACTATTAATATCCAGACAAAAAGCTAACACCATTCACACATTGATAATAAAGTATTCGCATAATAATATGTTGTTTGGTCTGTATCATTAGCACTCGCACATTCAACATTTCACTCGTATTTATTTTGGTTGTAAACAAACAAGTGTATTGATATTCTGAGGACAGCAGTATACTGAAACTGACCTGTTACCGACCATCACAAATCACAGTACACCACCGTGTGTTATACTGAAATAAAGTGTTCTTGTGTGGCCTTTGAAAATGAGGACAGAGTTGAGATCCCCCTTTCCCGCCTAGTGAGGGAGCAGATGATATAAAAATGTAGAGTTGGATTTGTCCTCAACTTACATTTAACTTTGAAAAAGATCCAAGCTGTCATTTGACTGTTCAATCAAGTGAGTATTGTGAAGAGTGGGAGTGATATCCGTACTAGGTATTGGTATAGATGAGTAAATGAAAAGACCTTTGCAGATAACTGATGTTTGTATTTCAGTAGCATCTATGGTCTCAAGCTCACAACTGATCCACGTGTCCTTGAGGTCCTGAGGAGCCCGAGTAATGAGAGGAGAGGAGATGCAGTAGGAGAAGACAGTGTAGGGTGAAAGGATGAAACTACTCCAGTTGAGCAGTCGGGTCCATCCTTCCAAAGGTGTACATAATTCAGCACATCATCGCCGGTCCCGGGCCTCCGCAGCCAGCGTGCCTGACAATGGATGTTGTTATAACTAAGCAGGGATGCGGCACCATGAAACCGGCTCAGTGATACTGGAATGTATGCAGAGAAACCAAGAAGTTTTACAAGCCTACTGGAATCTTAAAAACTACAGCCAAGGTGGATGTGGTTTAGCTGGCTTCCTTCGTAATTGCTGGTGTTGGGTTGTCATATTGGCGGTGGTGGTGGTAGTGAGGAGGGGTGGGGGAGTGCTGAGGTCTCTGCCAGCATTCAGCAATAGAAGCATTCAGCAACACACTCATTCTGGTTCAATGAGCGCTGAACTGTGCTGTTACAAGGATGTTCCTTTTTTTAAAAGTGGTCCCTCGGAGAAGACCTGAAAGCTGCCGGAGGAGCTGTTTTGCGAACAGCTTGCATTGGGCCGAGAGGCAATGAGAAGATTTTCTTTCTTTCTTTTTTTTAATGACAGTCTGTCGTGTTTTTTTGTTGTTGAAAATACTACTTTCCGATCAGGTGTGCTGTTGAGTGCAGCGTGTCTGTCCTTCCCCTCCTCCACGGAGGCTCAGACAGCCTCCTCCAGGCCCGCTGTCTGTCTGGAGCCAAGACTGTGCAGAGTTCAAACAGCAGAGAGGAGTGGCTCCACTCCGCCTCTGCCTCCGCTCTCCTCACTACAACTGGGGTCCATTATCCTGCTCCTTTGTGTCTCTGTTATGGGAAAAGGGCCCACATCACCACTGGAGAGGAACTGGCAGACAATTATATGGGGTGGCGAGGGGCTAAGACTCATAGTGGGCAGATTACACAAGCCACCACAGAGGATATGAGAGGGGGGCCTAATTAGACAGGTCTGGGGAAAGGCCAAGCGACCATACACATCTACTGGAGCTTCATCTCCGGGAAGGCGCCTGCTCCGCTCCGCTCCGGAGCTGGAATAGTTGTGGCAGGACGACAGGAACTCTGGGCGAGATGGAGGGGAGAAGGGAAAAGCCATGTAAGCAGCTTTGTGCGCTCCACTGGCTCGGGAATGGTATTGATTAGCAGACTGCAGCCCTCAATCATTTTCTGGAGAAGTCTGTGTCGTCGGCGGCCCTGTACGCCCAGCCGCCATTTTGTTCCACTGTTTACGATACACCGGGCTGTAGTTGAAGCGCCGCACACTGATTAGAAACGGATGTCAGAGAGAAAACAACCATAGCTGCTACTTTTCACGGCAGTACAAGCACGAAGCACGGGGAAATGCTACGTGTGGACCTATCTGCATTGGTGTCCATGTGCACATTCGAGTCTCTGTGAGTTTGTGTGCGGACAACATCTTTTTAAAGCTCTGAATGTCGAAACCCTGTTATTATGGCTTGTGACCTGCCAAAGCCTCATTACATTCCTCAGACTGTAGATTCTTGTCTGTGAGCTTCTCCTAAGGCCTGGTTCTGTGTTCACAGTTGGCAACAAAGGACTGGGTTCTGATAGCAGCCGGCAAGCCCCTAAGTTCATCTGCTCCCTTTGAATAAAAGGCAGGCGCGCCAGCAATAACATCCCTCGGTCAAAAACTTTGAAACTAGGAGTAGTAATGATTTCTAAGAGATTGGAGATTTTAAACCGACACAAAAGGCCCGTCGTGGAAAAAGTAGCAGGTCATTGGAGCCGGGCTGATGTCGAACGACCCCAGTTCCTCCTCACTCCGTCTGATGACCTCCGCACATCTGGCCCAAGTAAAGGCTCCGTGAGGTAATAGCACCTTTTGAAACGCAGAGAGATTACACAGAGCTCCTGAATCACTTCCTGCTCTCTCTCGCTCTCTCTCACGAGCGCCGGCCCACGGAAGTCTTCTCACCTTGGCTGACGGTGTTAATTACGGCTCCTCGCAGCTGCCATGCTCGCCACTTACTGGGCGTGCTGACACATGCCAGTACACAGGGGATCCACGCTCTCAGAGGGGATTATGGGCCGGCGTGCAGGGCAAGCCAGGAAAAGGGAGACTTTTTCTTTTGAGTGTTCCAAACCCCCCCCCCCCCCATCTATGTAAGATAATTTCAAGACAGCAGATGAGAAGCGGTGTGACTGATGTGGTTGTCTTTGTCTGCACAGGTGTGCGTTGCGTCTCTTAAGTCGATCAGAGGCGATTTTTAAAAAGCCTTTTTTTTCTGCTGCTACATTTGGTTCCCAGAATGACATTTTTGTTTTGCATCTCCCCCGATGGCAACCCGTGATTCTGCTACTGTGCAGGCCTCTTAACCGAGCCGGGAACAGACCATTGAGTAAGCATTTAGGTGGTTTTTCAGAGGCCAAAAGCAGCGCGGTCCTGATGCTCCTCTGCAGATCCCACCCTCCCTTCAGTAATTACAGGGTGCACAGGGGCCTCTCTGACGTACGAAAAGGATTTATTTTAGTGAGTTTCCACAGAGGTTAAAAGAATGCCACAGTGAGCGCGCGCACACACACACACACACACACCCTTGGGCTCAATCCTGACAACATTTATCAACAGCCTATTCCTTCCTCCCCCTGTCTAACTCATATCATAGGAGCACACTGGTCCTTATTCTGGATCTACAGAGGTTTCTGTAAATCCGGATGTCGACTGTCACTTGTTTGCGTTTTGCTTATAAAATAGTAAAAAGTAGTGCAAAGTCACGCTGTCTTCACAGCACACTCGACCCGACGGTCTGTTTTTTAAGTGCACACAGGTAGGACGCCACTAACGTACACTAGGATGTATTTTCCTCTTAAAATTCCTCTTTCAGCAAACACCCACATAGGGATAAAACTTTACTAACTCTTGGAGGGACTCTTGGGGTTTCTCTGCCTGTTTGAGGAGTTTCACTGATGACAAGAACAACCACAACCATGCAGGCTTGAAGAAAAATATGTATCTCAGCACATTGTTCTTGCCGAGTGTGTGTGAGTCTTCTTCCTTGTGATATTGTCTCAAGAAGTCCCTATGATTTAATACCAGCTTTTAATAGAGCAGGCTATAATCAAATCCCTCCAGACCCCTCTATCTAAAGTTTGATGCAATAGCACATGAATGCAGTTTGCTTCAGCGGCGCTGAGATACATATTTTCTATGCCTTGTGGTTGAGCCTGATTTTGGGAGTTATTGGAAATGTGACTTTTTGAAAGAACCAATCACACACGAGTTTACGCTTTACGGTCATACATTAACTGAACACTGAGTCTCATATGTTGTGAGAGAAGTTGAACTTTATATTAAAGTATGCGGTGCTCGTTGATCTCTCCAAGAGCCAACAACTTTTTTCCACAGGCCCAGTTTGTCCTTTTAGAGATTTTTTTCTTCTTCTTCTTTTTTTTTCCGAGGGGCTGTAAAAGAGAAAGATCGAGGAACGCGGCCCCCTTTTTTTTTCTGCAGGGCTCCTAATATGTTCCATATTGTGAGTTTAAATGGGGTGGACTCAGGAAATGCAGTCACACTGCTTTGCCTTCCAAGCTTCCAGTCTGAGGTTTGGCCTGCAGTGCTGGTGGTTCTGTGGACTGGGGCTGATTGGGCCGCTGGAGCTGCCGAGGTGGTTAGGCTCAGCCATGTGGGCTTTCTTCCTCCTCCTCAGGAGCCGAGATGTCCACGTCGATGGTTCTGTGTTGTTATGTTTCTCTGCCTGCCCTGGAGCCCCGATTCATGTAGACTGCACGTTAATGACTCTGATTCAGGCTCACTCTCATACTGTTCTGCCAGTGCGACTTTCTCAAAGCTGCATTATTTTGCCGGCTCATGACGCAGAATAAATGGACAAAAAAAACTCCTTGCATGCCGAGAGCTACATGAAAAGATTGATACTTCTTATGTCTCAACTGTAAATACGAAGCTACAAGCAGCATCTTATTTTAGATTAGCTGAGTTTAGCATAAAGACTGGACACGGCTAACCTGCTTCTGTCTGACTATTATGAAAATCCATCTACCAACACCTCTAAAGCTCAATAGTAATCACGGTGCAGCTCCTGAAGTCTTGTTGTCAACAACAGGTTGTCACACAAACAGCGATAAGTTCAAGTTTGTTTGAGTTTGTGGCCAAGAAACAATTCAGTATATTACCTCCCATAAAACGTCTTGTTTTCACTTTTTCTGCGGATTAAACAAATGTGACACTGTTAATCGGTGAGATACAGAAGTGCTGGTTGGTGGATTTTTTTTATTTTCAGACTGAGCAAGGCTGTTTCCCTCGATGTGCAGTCTTTACTTAGGGTGCAGACGTGATAGTGGTGTCAATCTAAACTGTTGATGTTGAGATATTCCTTTATTAACCAACACCAGACTCCAAAATGACCATGTGGTAGATAATGTGGTCAAATGTGAACGACTCCATATATATCGACATACTTGGCCATTCTTTAAAAAGGGGACTGTGTTTGATTTAGTGGAAGAATGTGAGTGAGACTGTGGTCTGGTCTCACTCTCATTAAACAAGAGTGACTAATGTGGTTCCCTTGATGCTCATTCTGTTTCTCGTGCGCAGTGAGATCTTCATTTAGCAGATGCCAGAGCTTTAACCAACCCTTCAGTTGCCGGGGATGACTTAATGGAGCTGCTGCAGTGCTCTGCAGGGCAGCGTGAGGCCCGGCCATGAGAGCGTATCTCTGGGAAGAGCGAAGATGAGTGAGGAGGCTCGAATTCCAGCCCAGAGGTCAGGTTTCGCATTCCTGGGGCACACACCACCGCCTGTCTCCAAACTGGCATACCTGCTGAGTGTGTGAGTGCCAGCGAGGGGGGCCAGGAATGTGTGTGCGTGCTTGAGTGTATTTGTGTACACATGCACGTGGTGGTGGTGTGTGTGTGTGTGTGTGTGTGTGTGTGTGTGTGTGTGTGCGCTTTCCATTCAAACTAATGTGTGAAAATGAAAATATTACATCCCATTACACATCAGCAAACATACATGGAGAAACTTATCAAAGGACGCAAAGGAGTGAGTTGCTTTTTTCTCTCTCTCATGTGTGATACAAGGCGGGGGGGATTAGACACACACACACACACACACAGACACAAACTCACACTCACAGATGTAGAGAGGAGTTGGCTCACCAAATCAAACCAAGCACTCATTACGCCACGCATGTCATTCACAATCAGCTCAGAGGGAGGGTGGGAGTCCAAAAGAGAAGAAAAAAATGATCTGGGCTCCTTCTAGTCTCATTGTAGCAGAGCTGGTGCCCTTGAATCCAGAGCGGGGAGGAAACCACTGCCCTGGGCTGCTGTGCTGCACGCAGCCTTTTATTTCAACGTAAAAGCCTCGCTAAACAAAACCGACTTGTTTTCGTAATTGTTCAGTCATTTTATTGTGATTTTTAATGGGGAGAGGGATATGAATACCAGTCCAGCCGCACACAGTGGTTTTCATTATTTTAACAGTAGTGTTTATTTCACTGTCTTTGAACTGGGCCTGTGTGAGTAATGTGAGGAGAAAGTAAATCACTAATTAAATTTTTAGTGGCGCTTTCTTTGTCACAAATATAGTTTTCAAGACAGATTCAGTATCAAACCGAGTTCACAAATGTTCCTGCATCCCTCAGCTCTCAGGTTATTTTTGAACAATAAAACGACTAAACTGACATCAGTCCAACCCCGTGGGCTCTGACATTGACTTGGATTTTGAACGTGTTATTCGTGATGCCATCTCAATTCCGTGCTTATAATTAATGTCAGGCTTGGCAAGTCGAGCGCCGTGTAACCTTTCATTCAATGCTCACCTCCGTGCCAATATCGTTGCAATAGACGAGGCGGCCTCTGGCCAAGAGCTGTTGGCTCGTCTGCTCAATACTCGGGATCACAAGCACAGAACCTCCCAGCAGCGGTTTATCACTTGTTCCACGGCAACAGAAAGCTGCACACTTTGTAATGCAGTTCAATTTTTCAAAATCGCGTTCGGTCCCGAGGCTTGGTGCTTTTGTGCGGTCCCTCGAGAACACAAGCCCTCCCCGAGGGTTTCCCAGTCCAACCAGAGCAGCCCGTGTTAATAACATGTCTTATTCCTCGAGGGCTGTGCAACATGATCACCATCTGACATTCCTGGGCTTTTGTTTGTCTCCGGCCCCAACTGCTTCACTCGTCCCGTGCCATCCCATACGAGGCTGTTTAACATCTTAATCTGCTGCCGTCTTTCATCTGGCTCCTGTTAAAGCCTAAACAGAAAGATTGTGAATGCTAACTTCTGTCAGCACCTCGCTGTAAGAGAGCAGGGGAGCGGGGTGGAGAGAGGGAGAGGAGCAGACAGCAGAGAGACGGGGAGTGGAGGATTCCAGGGAAGGAGACGCGAGACGAGAGAGTACACATGGACTCAGTGGTTCAAGGAGATCAGAAGAAATACTCCATTACTTAATTCTTAGCTAATTGAAAGTACAGAGGTATTATCAGCAAAGTGCTCATTCTGCTGAAAGGTGGCCCTGGTCAATGACACATCATTAGATCATTTTTAGACTAATAATACTCATACATTAATTCACAGGTACAGCGTTTTACCATTGTAGCAGGTCTCGGTGGAACTACTCTTAACTATGGAGCTCAGCAGTCGAGGTTAATAACCTCGGGCCGAATGGTCTCACGATAACTGAAATGTTGTGAAATGATTAATGGGAAAGGAGAAAAAAAGAAGAAACTGTTCTGCTACACAGATTTGATTTATTTTGCGGAGGAATTTTTTTTATTTTTCTCAAAAGTGAGATCTTTTAATGAAATCAGTCTAAAGGAGAAATCTGAAGGGGGTCACAAGTCAAAAGCGGTTGTTTTCTTTTTAGTGTAGAATGGAAATCTGGAATGGAACTAGTAACTATAGCTGTCAGATAACCAGAGTAAAAAAGTAAAGCATTTTCCTCTCAAATGTAGTAGAAGTAGAAGTATAAAGTACCCGACATGTACTTAGTTACTTCCCACCAGTGCATTTACTGTGCACATTTTCTTTAAAGCGGAAAATACAGATGGGAGAGAAAGGAGCAAAGTGTCTGCTCCTTTGGCTTCACTGCAAACATCTTCATCCTTCTCTCCAGGCAGCTCCTCCTCCGGCTGTATCCCCACCTCCCTTGCACGGATATTTTATGTTCCTCCCGCAGTAACTCATCATATAGATCAAATACCTGAGTGTATGACATGCATTCATTTTCTGATAACTCTTCCCTCCGCGCTGGCTGCCATCTCCCCGGCTCGTACCTGTTAAGGCGAAGTGTGGAAGGGGTACGTGAGCCAGCTACACTCCGGCTTTGTTATCTCTGCTGCCCCCGTTGCTGAGCACGACGGCGCGGTTCTCACAGATTCCTCGGCAGATTTATGCGAGCGCCCATCCCCTCGCCTGTGGCTGCAAGGTAACCGTGGCGGCAGCCTGTCAGGGCTGATGGGCCTGATGATGTTCTAACAGCCATTAAACACGGCAAACAATTGCTAATAGGAATGAGCCCCCCAGCTACAGGAGCCAGGTCAGCTTCAGTACGGTGGGCCCTCATGAATCAGGCAGCCGTGGGATGTAATCGTCGTGGAAGGGACAAAGATGTAAAGCAGCACACAATCAATGCAGCCATCACTGAGCACATCTCATCTCTTTACTGGAATTCCTCGAATCGCTTGGCTCTTTTTTTTCTTCTTTGGCCTGTATAAACAAAAAGAAGCAATCCAGGGGAATTAATATAAATGCTGTAATAACTGCCGCCAGGGGTACTCAAAATCAGGATAATAGCAGGCGCCTTGCAAGCAGAAACAAAAAGAAAATCCTCATTACACTTGCTCCTGCATTCTTCCTGAATGGCCAGCGTGCCGCAGCTTGTCACATCTGCTCGGAAAAGCGTACAGACTTATCTGTGTGTCGCTGCCGTTCGTGTCTCCTGCGCCCCAGACGAGGCTGCAGACTGGAGGAGGAGGAGGAGGAGGAGGAGGAGGAGGCCCGAATCGGGCTGAATTATGTGTTTGTGAGGGATGTAATGAAATTTGTGTTTTCAGTAATGCGGCGCTCCCGTGTGAAAGTTGACTTCTTCTCCGGGGCCAAGCTGCAGTTTTGAACTCTGGTGCCAAGCGCTCACTCTCGGTGTATAGGTTTAAGCCGAGGGCAAGGTAAATTTGGTCCTCGGTGTTGGTTTGTTTTCGCTGGCCCGCCGCGCCTTTTTCGGGCACAACCTGGCATCTGCTAGTATTTCAGGAGGCTGGCACGGGCTCAGTCAGCGAGGTACAGTATCAGGGGGTTTCTTCCCTCTGCCGATGGCTCCAGTCCAGCCCGAGGGGCCTGTCCACGTCTGAAGAGAGGCCCCCTTTGTCAATGCTGTCACTGTGTGGGAATACAAGAGAATAGGCAGGTGGTTGTTGTAGCAGGACAAGCTCGAGACACACCGATCAGACTTACCACATGAGCAGTCAAAGGGCTGTTTTATTTTGTTTTGACGGGACAAATATTTGTGAGTCCATTATGAGGTTACACCTACAGACATGGGCTCATGAGACAGTAGGAGTTTGTTTTCATCCTTTTCATCTTTCCCATGCTGCTCCCCCTCCTACCTCCCTACTCCCACTCCCCCCCTCCACCCCCCCACCCCACCCCTCAGCAGCGTTTTTAATATCAAAGTGCGCTGTCTGACAGTGGTAAGTCTCAAACAAGGCCCCTTTTGTTGGGTCTCCTTCCAACCGGCCAGGAACGACAAGAGCTTGTCAACCGTTGTTCGGTTAGAAAGGAAGATGAAGAGAGGGGGGAAAAGGGTCGGGACAGAATTGGCCCTTACCCAACATACAAAAGGGGTTATTTAGGTGTCTGGCTGTGGATATGAAACTGAATAACTTAATTTGGGGCTTATTAAGGAGCAGACATACTGTAGATATGAAAACACTATTCATTTTTCACTTTCTCCATATATTTAATATCATCACGTACAATATGGATGCGATCTTCTCTGTCTGCGTCTGTGGCAGAGAGGGGAGACCGGGCCAGGAAAAAGTTACTACACGTACAGTTTGCCTGGAATATACACTAATGTCGTCTGATGCTGAGGCTCCGTCCAGCAGGGGTGGAAAGTAGCTGTGTAAATTTAAGTACACAACTACAAATTTAAGGTACTTGTACTTTATTTGCAATTTCTTTTTCAATTTATGCGACTTTATTCCTTTGCTCCACTACATTTATTTAACAGTTACACATGATCGTCTTCTATAATATGAAGCATTATTATTATTATAGATTAAAGACCCCGCATACCTTCACATCTGTTTTCAGTTATGTGGCTGCAAAGACCTACTCAGGTCGGATTTGTGCAAAGTTTAGCTTCATGGGGATTCACAGGAGGCTTCAGTGCACTAAAAAAAAGAATGATAAACATGTCTTTTATCTCACGCAAAACTAACACTGAAAAGAGAAGGACATGGAAAATTAGGTGTTACGGTAAGCATGCCGACAGCTTATGTGAATGTCTTTAGTTTTGAAGTTTCTTACTTTTGAAAGTATTGGACAAATTACATTTTTTTACCTGATATCAGATTGCTGCAGATGATCACCAACGTGACTTCCTCAGGGGAATGTGAACGTCAGTGTGTAGTACAGTGCTCAAAAATATTTTTGCCGAGATACAAATGTCAGCCTGCCGGTGGCGCTAGAGAAAAATCTGATCTGGTCTGTAGGAGACATGGAGATCATGCACGTCTGACGTGGAAAAAAAAGAAAGTAAACTTAAAGTAAACTCCTTAAATTAACACTCTGAAAAGGACCATTCTGTATCATTAGTATTTTACTTTTTATATTGTAAGTACAGTTTCCTGGAGATACTTACCTAATTTCATCAAGATGAATTTTGAATGTAGACTGTTACTTGTATCAGTATTTATACATGATTAAACTTGTAAACTTGTAAGATCTGAATACTTCCTCTGCCGCTGATACCTTGTAAATTATGGACTACAATCTGCCCAGTGTTGTTTCTGGTGTAAAGTTAAGGGTGAGAAAGACAAAACCACCATCATAATTGTTGAGAGCTATCTTGGAAACATCTTCTAATTGCTCTTACTATGGGGAAAATGAAATGCCCTCTGCTCTTGTACTATTCCCTTTGCCTCTGTGTGAAATGCAAACATCCTTGTGGCGGCTTCTCTTTGCTCATTGACAAAGATCGTCATGCTGATTTGAGGACTGATATTTAGTTTGTTCCCACAGTTGTAAAGGGCGTGGGTGAGGTCATGACTAAGAGGGTGATCATTTGATCTTGAGGATTAGAAATCTGTGTTGCATTTGTGCATTCTGTTAAGTTACGCTCTGGGGCCGGCCAAAGGTCACGAAGGCAAGAATCAGACAAAAGATCTGCACCGCTGACATGCCAACACACCAGAACGCACGGTTCAGTCTCTTGAAGTGTTTGTTGATGTTGCTGACGTGGTACCTGTGACAATTGAGATGAGCTGGACATTAGTGCTCTTCTTGTTACCTTCATGTAAACCAGGGTTTTCATGGAGGCACGATGTCCTTCCCATGCTGTGCGTAAACCCTGTTTGACCTGTGTCCACAAAGAACGTCCCTATGAGTTGTGGTTCAGGCTGTAGATGTGAAAATGTACATTTACAGTGAGCTGTGGTGTACAGTATGGAGAAGGGAGTGCTGGTGGCTGGTGGCCAGCTGAGGCCCCAGATGTGGAGCGTTGTTTGGGCCTTGTCCCGTGTTGTTAAGTGTGTAGTGAGGATCCAGCTACCGGACACACACTGAGGGATCTGGGCAGCAGATGGCGGCTCGCTGTTCGACAGCGTGACATAAACTAGGTTATTAAGGATTTACAGTGTGAAATCATTAAGAAGAAGAAATCCTGAAAGAGAACACAGTTACGTAATGGAGTGGAAAAATTGGTTGATGTAATTTTGAAATGAGCAACATTATATGTCCATTAATAAAGGCAAACTGAAAGAAATTGATCAGGTGAATCCAATATCTTATGTCCCGTTCAACGGCCGATATGTCTTCATGTTGAACACGGCCGCTTGCTTCGGTAAAATAAGATAATCATATCAAATAGTTGGCTCTGGAGCGGAGAACTGTATGACGGCTGTTTGCGCCACGATTTCTACAAGCCGTAAAAATGTTATCACCTTATTAAGTTGAAAAGTGTTAATTGGAGTCATTTCCAATATTCACCCTCCTTGCAGCGCTGATGTTTACACCACCAACTCCCCAGGAAAAGGAATTGGTTTGTGTTTAGTGGCTAAATGCTTCACTGTGTTCACTAGTTGGTCACTAACTTTGTTTGTGTCATGCTTGAGCAGGCAGCATACATTTGGTTTTCCTGGGCTTCTCCAATGAAAACAGATCTGCCTGTCTGATGGTACGAGTGAACAAAAACATAAAGTCACCAGTCAAGGTTTAACGGCGAGCACCATGGAGCTGAGAAGAACTGTGGAGTTGATGACAATCCCCCGTTGGTTCCTCACTATGAGTCACTTATTGCACATTACTGCAGAAAGTCAAGTTCTCGATCCCTTGGTATAAAACAGGGATACTCATTTAATATTCAAAGCATTAGATATACTTCATTCTCACTTAAACTAAGTGGCTACTGCCTGTACTATATATTTTGTACCAAGCTCTTGTAGTTAATCAAAATCATCAATGTTCATCCTTCTTTCTTGTGTTTCCCTTTTCTGCAAAAAGGAAACAATCTCCAACTTTCTCATTCCTTCATGGCCATCCTTCATCCCCTGACACGTTGTTAAGTGCCCCTGGCTTTTACCCTGATTGTGGACGAATGGCTGTAATATTGTGACCCTGAGCCAAATGCCTTCTTGTTCCATGTACCTCCTCCTTCACTATTTCCAGGTTTTCCCATTTGCGTCTTCCAGCACATGAATTTGTGCTCCAGGGGAGTTTGTCGTCCTCTTGCCTCGGTTTTCCCTTTTTTTTTCCGTTCGGTCATGGAGATGGCCGCCCGTTCCCACACTGACTTGTTAACAGAGTTGAAGCAGCAGTGGTAACGCTCACCTACCTTTCCACCGACTTGTTTGCTTTCCACCTTACACTACGCACAGGGAATGAAATTCTATTTTGAGACACTTGAAGGGGGAAAATACTCCACCCAGAAGTTATGCAACTTATAAACAAAAAAAAATGTTCCATATTTCTTTCTTGGGCTTTTCAAGAATGGCCAACACTACTCGTGGGCCACGTGTGGAGCCCGCGAAGGGTTTGCTGGACAGGCCCAGCGAACACACAGCTCGGGGAGGGAGTGGAAGTGTTCTGTCATGGTTGAACATGGACGTCTGGTGGTGATTAGAGACCATTTGTTTCTGTCAGAGCACAAAGCTCCGGCCTTCGCTCTGCGTGATAGATGAATTAGTGGAAGTGAACTGGATAGAGGGATAAAAGGGGACACACTCATCAATGAAATACTTTGACACTGAGACGTTTGGTGATTACCTGGGCCGGAAAGTTTTTTTTTCCTACCATTGGCCAGATCAAAAAAACAAAAAACATCTTCAGTCAGTTTTTTTTCCCTGCGTGCGTTTTGTGTTCTCATGGACAAAATTTTCCATTTGTATTTTAAATAATTGTATCCAAACTTCTCAGCCCCTCTCTCTACCCCCTTGTTGTTTTTCTTCTCTTTCTCTCCCTCTGACTCCCTCTCTCGCTGTCTTACACACACACACACACACACACACACACGCACACACACACACACAAGCACGCACATACATAATAAACATACTAGTTGATGACCTGGCTAATGCTTGTTCCCTGTCTAAAGAGCAGAGATAAAAACAGAGAGGAAAGTGGCGAGTGGTGCAGTAGAAACAACCCCCCCCCCCCCCCCCCCTCCACCCCCTCAACCCCCCCAGCCCCCCCACCCCTCTCTCTCTCTCTCTCTCTCCCGTCCTCCCCAAGGGGATCGGATGTTCTCAGCCGTTATAAGCAAGCAAAGCTGGCGGCCGGCAGACCGTCTGGCTCCAGCGCAGCCCGGGCACACAGACAATGCCAGACCTTCTGTCATGAGGTTTGCTTTCACTGAGGTCAGCTAAACAAGCCTCGAGGCCCTAAACACAGCCATGTGCACACGTACGCCTTCATCCTCACACACACTCACACACACACACACACACACACACACACACACACACTCAGGACAACTTATTCTATTTCTTACCTCAGGCAACAGTGTCGGTCTCTTGTTTGTGTTGTCTACGTATGTGTTTGCAGTGTCACTCTGTCCTGTAGTCGATGACTTTACTCTTCTTGACCATCGATTGGCCACTCGACCTGCTCACTGTGCCGACGTCGACATACTTTGCATGCCATAGCATTTTAATGGGAGCCTTACTGTACATTATGACACATGTCAACGCTGTCACCAGCGACTGTCAGAGTGAGCAGTAATAACACACTGTGGCATCTCATATTGTTAGTGCAGAAATACATTACATTAATAAAATACAATACTTTACAGGAGTATTTCAATGTTATGCTACATTACAATACTACTACTGCAGCTGAGTTGCTTTGCAGTTTGAGATTTTTCATACAAAACACAATCAGCTTATAGAATATGATTATCTGTTATATACCTGACTAATCTACAGGATGCTGCTCACACAGTGATGCATCTGTGATAATAATCCATTAAAATGATATATAATCGTATAACACAGTAATGTTGCAATATAAGTAGTGGTATAAGCACAAACTTTTAAAAACAATATTTCAAACACATAATGAGTAGTCTTACTGAATATCATTATTGTGTTTGTGGTCACCCAGTTAATATCAGTATGATATATGCAAGAGCAATATTTAAAAACATAGAGGAAACTGCTGTTTTAGTTTTGAATTGCTCTCTCCGCATGTTGGCCAAGTCTTTCCTGATTGATCCAAAACATTCAAGGAAAGAAATATAGACTTGATCAACAGAATCATACTGTAGAACAAGCCATTCTCTCTTTTAGTAGTGTTATATTGCAGTATTGATATATACCATGATGTAGTAAATTTTCTGGAAAATCAATTAAGATGGATGTTGGTGGATAAAGCACAGTCTGTTTTAACTAGAATGGCACTCAGTGGAGCGCATACCTCCGCTAAGGCCCAGCAGCCCCCTCAAATTCAATCAAGCCACACCAAATAACACACATTCATAATATCAGTCCCCTAGATATGCCAGATTTTTATTTTCATCAAGATCCATGAATTTTTCCTTGGCAAATTTCTTTCATGTCTGTAATGGCCTAATTGTACGAGACCATTGCAGAAATGGTAAAAGAAAGAGATAGTTACCACTCGGAACAACATGGAAAAATCTCTTTGATATGTTAACCCATCATTTTCCCAAACGGTCTGACAGTGGCACACATATTATAAGTTCTACTAGCTGCTTCCAACTCTTTTTTGACATGACACACAATGAAATATCTCAACGTAAAGGACTTTATGGCGGCATCATTCTGTCTGATGGTAATATAGTGGATGTTTTGGGATGTCTGAAGGTATAGAGGTAGAGAGGCGCATGCTGCTGGATGGATCTGGTCTCCTGTGTTTGCCTGCACTCAGGAGAGCAGAGTAACTTTTGTGAGTGAGTTATTCCAGCTGAGGCTTCTTTGTAGCCTGCTGCGGCTGTTTTCGATTTCACAGTTCACCCCCCCCCCCCCCTCTCCCAGGCTAGCATCTTCGAATGGACCCCCCACCCTCCCTCCCTCCCTCCACCTTCCTCCAGCACTACCCCTTCACTACTCACTGATACTCACTCACATTAACTCTCACCTGTTAAAATACGCGACACGCACCACAACAGGTGTTTACACTGGCATGTCTGTCCACACAGGTTTCCCGGTGATTTATGAGAGACGAGAGGAAATAAAGCATGAAGGATTACTTTGCGTTTGAGACACCGGCAGGGCCTGCGGAGCGCGTGTGGGGTTCGTTCCGCTGGCCTGTAAGTGTGAGCACGCTGATATAGACAGCTTTGACAATTATGACGTGGGAGTTTGTCAAAGGATGTGGCCAAACACATATTTTCAAGGCACAAGTCTCAATCTTGTTGTAAAGGAGGATGTCTAATGTTATTTGGGTGAAAAAAAACATGTTTTAATTGAAAGAAGAAGCAAAAATGAAGTAAAGTTTTTTCTTTTTTGGGGATACCAATCACTTGCCCCTCATTTTCTCTCACGCTGTCAGTACATAAATGGCTGAGGCTACAATACAGGAGACTGGTAGTGTCTGTTCTGGACACAGACGACACTGTGAACTTCACACAGAGGATGGTGCCATTTCAAACTGAGAAGTCTACAGGCCGGTCTCTAGAGAAGCAAATAACAGCTCCATGCTCTAAAACCTTTCCTTTTATCCTCCCTCCCCTTTGGCCTGCTCCCACTCGGCTCTCTATAGTCCATCTATCCCTCCTACATCTCCTTCCTCTCCTTCTCGCCCTGGTTTTTTAATCACTCCCTCTCTCTGAATGAGCTTGCCCTTGGATTACTGGGGCTTGTGGAGGTCTATCAGAACCATGTGTGGAGGGTTGGAGGCGGCTGATGGGAAGTCCGTCATCAAGCGGCTCACCCTCACTTCTCCCAAAGAGCCCGAGCCAGTGGGTAAGAGAAACTCTGCAGCGAGTTCAAAGACACAAACTTATTGGCTTTTTACAGGATATTATTTTCCACTGAATGGATAAACAGGAAAAAACTTCTCACCCTAAACCACTTTCTGTAAAATACAGGAGCCAGTTGGAAAAGTGGATCATCCACTCCCCTCTTGGAATAGCCTTCAGTCATCGCCGCCCCTGCTCTTAGCCTGTGCTTCTCCTGCCCTCAGTCTCTGTCTCTGTCTGACAAATCCTGTGTGTGTTTAACTGTGAATTATATCACCAGAGACATGACATGCTGGGGTACTGGAACACCAGCATCAATCATGGACGATCACACTATGAGACACCACTAAATCATTTAGGAAGATGTGATTCAATCTCAGGCTGCCCTCAAGGTTTGCATGGATGAGCTCTTTGCGGATCGAAAATGTTTCATCATATCAATGTTGCATGCATGGCAATGGTGAAGGCAGCCGCTGAAGGAATCTTCACTTTCAACTGTTTGTGCAGAGCACTCAAACACTGCCACCTTGTGGCTGGTATTGTAGAGAGAGGCATACTTTGGCAGTAACAGTTTAGTTTGCTCTTTTAAAAGAAAAGAAAAAAAAGAGCCATTTTCAAAACAAAACCCTTTCAGCACACAAAGATACTTGTACTCTGTCCGTCTGAAATGTGCAGTAGTGGAAGAAGTACTCAACAACAATGTGAAACACCCATTTCAAGTAAGGGTCCACTTATTCAAAAACTCCAGTACAGAACTATTGTCAAATATTGTCAACAACGTAAAATCGTAGGTACTTTTTTTCTGCAATATTACATTACACTAGATTGTCAATACTGATGTATTAATGTGTAATCCCTCCCTCTTTTTCTTCTTCTTGTTTTTTTTTTTTTTTTTTTTTACAGCTGCAGCTAATTGAGCAGGAACTAGTTTTTTCTTTTTTTATGAAATAATGTTTAATTCAACCTCTTTGGATCTCCGTCTGTGAGGTTTAACTAGACAAACAGACCCTTCTTTTTTGTTCGAGCCAACCAAAAGGAGTCGCTCAAAGTAAGTAAATTGACTTTCCACCACTTGAGAAATGTGAGAGCTGCTTCTTTTGTTCCGGTTGAGCAGTGTCACCATGCGGTTTTCATTATCTTTCTGCAAATCTGCTGTCAAGGCAGAGTGCATTTAAGAAGTATCTGCATTTGTATTTTTGGAATTAAGTGATACTGTGCAACCAGGGAGGATCATACGCAACAAAGACCAAAGGTCTACGGCAACCACCTGGACCCATTCATCACTCCCAGTCAATGTGGTGGGAATTCACCAGTTACTGTAAATACGATACAAAACTCGAACCCAAGTCTTTCTGCTTATTAAGGAGCAATCACTGCAGGAGAATGCTGCGATCGAGGAGATGTCTTCCCACTCTCTCTTTCAGCTGCCGAGCAGAGACTGAGCGGCCCGAGAATGAGCCAGAGAGGGAATGGAAAAATCCACAGCATTTAGGTAAAGCCGTGTCTTAAAGGCAACACTAATGAGCCAGAGGTTTTAAGAGAGGGAGAGCAGGAGAGAGGAAATTGTTTACATATGGATTTGAAAGAGCACAGGCATCACAGCTATGTTGTGTATTTAATGAAGCAAAGTGATCCCGGTGCACATGTCTCCCCACTGCCGCTCTACCATTCCTACTTCACACTCACTTCTGTTTTATCCTAATCTTATCACAGTATTTATACAAGTCACACTTAATTACCCACTTATCATGAAAAAGTAGGCTATTTAATTTGAAAGAATACCCTCTCAAGGTGTACTGGGTCACTGTACCAACAACTACTAACAATATCTCACTTTTCTGAGCTACCAGCACTAAAACAAATCATTTCAGATCTCTATTATATCTCTCCGTGGCTAATCTGCTGCTTAAACTCAGCAAACACATGGATTGACCAGAGGCTATATGTGCAAATGCGTAATAGATAAATGCAGACGATTGCGGAGTACTACAACAAGCCTGATTGCTTTCTTCTCCTGCAGCCACATTAAATCATCCCCTCAGCCACATTAAACTCTATTCCCATTACGGGGATAATAGGGCTGTAGTTTTAATGAGTGATAGGTCGTACCTGGAAGAAAAACCCACAGACATTATAGATGTTTCAGGCTTGTTCAGCTGCTTCATCTTCACAGAAAATATAGCACACTAAAGGGAGAAAAACTTTGTGAATGCAAATTACCCTGAAACACTTTTCCTTACATTAGAGGGATATACAATGGCAGCGAATTTGCATGTTTTAGCCATAGACTGCAAGTTGCATGTACTTTTCAACACATCCAGATATTTTACTAAACCCTCTGCTTCTTGGATTTTTGACTGTACAAATACATTTGCAGACTGTTGAAACTGTATTGATCCATGCAATCACAGTGAACATCTGCCTGCATGTAGTATTTTCTGTTAAATTATAATTACAAGGTGCAGTGCAGTATTGAATCTGCAAGAAACAGCATCACCAATTTATTTGACGTTCGGCTGTTGACACTCTCCTGACAACGTGACAATGCATTTTCATTTTCTGTCTTGTCTTAAAACTTCATTGTGTTCTCACACAGAGGAAGGATATGTAATTATTTGATGACCTGATCAAGATCGAGTGACCTAAGTGTTGTTTGTGTGCGTTCTCTGATTAAAGGTGTTTTCAAGGCAGCTTGTCAGTGTTGCACACGTTTACTTCAACTGTCAATTAAAAGAGCACAGGTGATTTGGTTGTGTGTGAGTTTTTAAAGACACCATTTTATGTGACACATAATTAACGAAGTTTGGTCGTAATCTGGGTATCTCCCACATCTCTGGCCCAAGTGCACATCAGCTTTTTTTGTCCAAAGTCCAAAAAGTAAAGACAAAGGAACAAGTACATTGCTTTAAACAACAGCTCAAAATCACATCTCAGTAAAATATATATTTTTGTAATTTATTAAAAGCAAAAGCTATATAATGTCACTGTTAACCAAGTTGACTGCATGGTAACTCCTGGTGCTTACACTCACCTGCACTATTGGATATGGATATGGATATGGATACTGTATGTTTCAAAATGTTTTGCAAAGATTACAATAGCTATTTTACTCACACATATGAAAACCAGTTTTCAGGCTTACAGTAAGTCAGGAATAAAAAGAACCACGTAACAATTGCTTGCATACTAATACTAATGAGAAGACATTATAGTGAAGCACCAGAAACAGCGATGAGTCCAATAAGAGCACTCCACTGCCTGCAGTTCTCTGAAATAAGCAAGTTTTAATGTTCAAGAGTAATGCTTAATTATCCATACATGGCCATTTACAAGCATATTGCCACAGGGCTCCAGTTTCACAACAGTCCCCAATCTAATAGAAGATAGCATTATTGCATGCAGTCAGAATTATTCACTGCATTACCCACGATTCATAGCATATTAACACAAGCAATTTCATGCATATGGATACAGTGGGTCTTAGCAGGGGAGCTCTTGATTGCTCTGAAACTAATTTCACAATCATTAGTTTTGGTGGTGGTGTGAGTGACAGAGTGTATTTACCAGATTTCAGAAAATGACAAGTTCCACAAGCTTTGGGCAGAAAGTTGTAAAGATTAAGTCTGATCCATGTGAAACTCTGAAAAAACTGCACAGTGTCGTCAGATAAAGAAAATCTGCTTTCATTTCCAAACTTTTCCCTTCCAAACTCAAAACGTACACACTTTAAATAATAAATTATCATAATTACTTGACTGATTATATCATTGTTCAACCATAGAATAGATATTTATAAAAGAAACAGGGGAATAAGTACTTTGTAAACACAGGGCCAAGAGCTTGAGGTGCGGGGCCCAACAGAAAAGCCATTTTAGCCCAGAGGAGAAGTTAATGAGTCATGGAAAAGTGCAGCATCGTATCCATATGTAAAATGAGGACAGATTTTGCAAACCCTCTGAATCGACTTAATGCTGTCATGGGCCGTGATTCACAACAAACATGTAAATTGTGTTTATGGGATAACATATAAATCAACGTCACTGATCCACTAATAAATTATAATCACAGTGATGCCCAACCATATTTGTACAATGGCAAAAAAACAACGACATGCAAACAAAAACAGCATCAAAAACAGCATCAACAACAAACACACACATACACAAACACACACACATACACAGACAAAGACATAGGTAATGGCCTATTGTGCATAAATCATAACTTAGAAAATATATTTTTCAATGAATGGGTCTATTTCACAGCAGACACTTTGGAAAAACACAGGTGCTGCTGTTCTATTCAAGTATCCAGTTTAAGTCATGACAGTGTGAGGGTGAACCAGCAGGAACAATATCAGGACGCTGACACTAAAGCAGCTAAATGGAAATTAGTCATCACTAATCTTATCATTTGCATCTGTGCATTTCCTAATGTGACATGACAAAATGTCATCAGTAGAAAACAACCCATAGAGGAACATTCAGAATGGCAATATGAGAACATTTGCCCTAAATTCACAAAAATCTGCCGAGCTTTGTGTCACAGTGTATAGATGTCATATTAACTCTTGTAGTAACGAAACAAAGCCAGTAGGTGGCAACATATTATTCATTTTGCCTGTATGTGCATTTCAGCAAAGGTACCAGTCTGTGAATGTTACAGATTAATGGGATTAGTGTGAACCTATGTGCCTCCGATTTGCTTGTATCAGGATAATATTCTTGGTGATTATGCAAAATAAGTGGAGCTACACAATGATTCCAAGTATTAGTGGTAAAGCAAACACTGCATCTCATTCCAGTAGGATCTTATAGGGTTTATAAGTCACAGGTAATGGCTTTATTTTTAATTTATGATTAACCGATGCTTTAGAGGCCAATAGTGAGAAGAATATTTGGGTTGCCATGTTGTGTCCTTCTCTGTTGCTTACATTTTCTGTGTGAATAAAACAGTTATAAATGTCTGTGATACATTAATAGATGCTGATGGGTTTCTGACTTTCTGTCACATTGGCATTTGTAATGTTACTGTCGTCTTGTAAACAAGCAGCTTTTAATCCAGATGCTCTGCAAATCTTTCCCAGAATGTAGGTGGTACGACGGTTTGGAGTAGCATGCTGGGAAAAGGATAAACAAACCTGGCAACCTGAAATTGTCCTTGGCTTATAATTGAGATATAAAACAGCAGTTAACCACTAAAACCAACAGTCAGAACATATAAAGGATTTATAAAGGGCACCTTGTTAGGAAGTGGTTCTGTGAACGAACATGATGATCACACATGCAGACACCTGTGAGACAAACATGAAAAGATAAATTCATAGAAAATGAAGGGAAACAGTGAGGAGGCAGGCAGAGAGGAGGATGTGATTATGTATGGCAGCCACGGGTCTGAAGCCAGAGGAAGAGGATTTGAGGGTGCTTTGGTTCACGCCAGAGGGAGGGAGGGAGGAAGGGACACGCGAGGTCACTGCTGCCCCAGATTTGGAGGTGCCACAGTCTGGGGGAAGATTGATGGCTGCGAGCAACAGATAACAGCTTGCAGTGTGAAGAGAGATTAAAAAAGAAGCAGAGATTGCAGGGAGCAGCGGACCCCACCCTACTGGGGCTGAGCTGAACAGTCAGGTCAGGTTCTAACACTGCAATTAGTTGCTGAGGCAATTACAGGTTCGTGGAGGGTAAATGAGTACTTTTTCATCATACAATAGAAATACTGGAAAACTGTCACTTATCAGAGAGAACATATGGTTATAGCATAACTGTGATCACAACCAGATGAATGGCTGCCTTAAAATTTGGAATCATTTCACAGATTTAAAATAACTCAATTGTCTCATATAACACCTCCAAATTTCACTCACAAAAGACATATTTACTCTTCTGGCTCCTCCATCCTTGTCTTAAGTACTGTTGTGACAGCAGCCCAGCTGATCGGGCCCCTCCCAACACATCCCGCTTGTTTCCCATGAAGCCCATGAGTGGTCCATCACAATGCCATTGTTGTCCATCAGATTGTCTGCAGTCATTACTTATTCAGCCAGCCGTCGTGCCTTTTGTCCAAAATCATTCTTCAGCCTGTCCCCAAGACCTTGTCCTGCCTGCTGTGGCCCATCTGCCCCCTTGTCTGACACATACTGCATGAGACCCCCATTTCTCTCTCTCTCTCTCTCACACACACACACACACACACACACACACACACACACACACACACACACACACACACACACACACAAGCACACGCTCACCACACCAGCTGTCCAGCTCGTGTCCGCTCGCAGTAAAAGGTGCCGTCCCCAGAGCAAATCAGCACAGTACACATGGACGAAGTGGTAATGACATTTTAAACAAAGAGTGAGACCTTTTCAGCTCTGACTTTAGTTGAGCAGTGTGGTTTAGACACTGATGTCCCACACAAACTACTGATCCAGGCTGTGCAATAGAAATTCTACACACCATGTACAGCATAGAAGAGCTCAGATCCTGACAAACACAATATTCTATCAATATGTATATACACTCTGAACAAGATCATTTCTTATGTTTAAGTTAATAAAGCACAAGCTTATAAAAAATTAGTTGAAACAATTAGTGGATTAGTCCATCAATAGAAAAGTGCTTTCAAATCAATTTTGATTATCAATATTTTTTGAAACTGTTGTTTCAATCAACAGTTATTAGAATTAATAGAGCATATTTCATGATACGCACAGTTCTACAGAGATGTATCATTTTCAGGGGGCACTGCCAAGATAGCTATAGAATTTATTTAAGAAGAAGGAAGTAAGAAGCCACTCCAAAAACATTCTTAAAAATAGATGATAGTCATTGATGGAGGTTATAAATAGAGAGGAGGAAAAGGGGGCAGGTCCTGGATTGGGATATTTATGGCACAGGCACACTGCTGTTTACTGGAGGCAGCAGTCAGGAGTGCACATCAATAATACCATAAAAATAAAAAAAAACTACCGAATACAAAGTCACCTCCCTCACCTCCCTCGTCCATTTCACTTCAGATGTGTCTGCGGTGAAATGAAATCACTTTTATGAGTGGATCAAAGGGATTACTCCTCGGGGTCTTCTGTTCGTGGACACAGTAAATGCAAAAGCTGGATCACTTTTCAGTGTTGACATATCTCTGGTTACAACTTTTTAAATTTTTTTTTTCATTTCTTGCATTTTGAGTTTGAATGCGTATTGATGCAACAACCATGTGTTGAAAGAGGAAAGGAAATCACATAAGAGCACACAATGAAAATAGAGGAGACAGTGCACGACTTGGTTATTAAAGCAAATTACATAAATCTGGAGGTATTAAAGGAGATATATTGTTTTCATTCAGGCATATTCAGTTTGGTTTGTTTTAAAAGGTTTTACCCTGAATTTGAAAGGCTAAGATGGGACAAGGACTTGCAAATTCTCCGAGGCAGTTTTATTATTCCTGTAGACTAATGTGTCATTTAGTGGTCAGACAGTTACGAGTAGAGACATAGAGCCAAGACAAAAAGAAAGAGAATCACTTGATACAGGTGGAGGACAGGCCAGCTGACTGAAGAGGGGCAGGAGGAGGAGAGGAGGAGGGGGAGATGAGGAGGAGGGGCAGGAGGAGGAGAGGAGGAGGAGAGGAGGGGGAGGGGCAAGAGGAGGAGGAGAGGAGGAGGAGGGGCAGGAGGAGGAGAGGAGGAGGAGAGGAGGGGGAGGGGCAGGAGGAGGAGGAGGAGGAGAGGAGGGGGAGATGAGGAGGAGGGGCAGAAGGAGGAGGAGGAGAGGAAGGGGAGATGAGGAGGAGGGGCAGGAGGAGGAGAGGAGGAGGAGAGGAGGGGGAGGGGGAGGGGCAGGAGGAGGAGGAGGAGGAGAGGAGGAGGAGGGGCAGGAGGAGGAGGAGGAGGAGGGGAGGAGGGGGAGGGGCAAGAGGAGGAGGAGAGGAGGAGGAGAGGAGGAGGAGGAGGGGCAGGAGGAGGAGGAGGAGGAGGCGAGGAGGGGGAGGGGCAAGAGGAGGAGGAGAGGAGGAGGAGGAGGGGGAGAGGAGGAGGAGGGGCAGGAGGAGGAGGAGGGAGGGCAGAGTGGCTGGTGGAGGAGCTGCTCCACTCCGACAGACCACTGACCTGAACGGCGTCAACTTGCAAGCCGTCGCCGCCGAGCCGCCGGCAGCGACCAATGCCTTCCTCCGCCCCGGGAGAGTAGCGAGCTAAGCTAACTAGCCGACTGGATCGTCATCACACAGGAACAACTCACTGTGCAGCGTCCACCGTCGGGACTGCGACGAGTTGTATTTTCAGTTTTCCATTTTGTTTTTTGTTTTTAAAGAAATGTCTATATTGCCGTTCACTCCTCCGATCGTGAAGCGGCTCCTCGGCTGGAAGAAGGGAGAGCAGAGCGGCCAGGAGGAGAAATGGAGCGAGAAGGCTGTGAAGAGTCTGGTGAAGAAGTTGAAGAAGAGCGGCCAGCTGGACGAGTTGGAGAAAGCCATCACCACGCAGAATGTCAACACGAAGTGCATCACCATACCCAGGTAGCACGCACACACACTCACACGCACACTCACACGCGCACGCACACACAGCGCCGACTAGCTAGCCCAGCTAGCTCTGATGACAGCTAACGCTAGCCGGGTACTTAGCTTGGGTAGTTTTGTTTTATAACGAGTAAGCGTTAACGTAAACAGACGAGTTGTCAGGAAGTAGCTGGTGACACGATTGAAACAAAAGCAGAATGACCGCAGCGAGGTTCCGAGAGTGAGCCTCGGCAGCCACAGTGCAACAGTCCCACTCAGCAGCTGGAGCTAGCGTTAGCCCCGGCCGTCGTCGTTGTGTTGTGACAACAGGACAACCGGCGTGTCGTCAGTGTGACATGCCGATTCGTCAAACCGTCACGTTCATGTGCGCCGCACAAGCAAATAGAAGCCCTCACGTCGCAGTCTGTCATGTCACACTCCAGCGTCAGTCAGTGTAACAACCGAAACATGTCACCACTGTGGTGGAATGTGATGCACGGCGGTGTTCAAGAGGCCAGTCAGGCGTCGCCTGCCGACCGGTGGACCAGGGACACGGCGTGCTACACGAGCAAGTGTCCTCAGGTCACACGTGTGAGGGGGGGGGGGGAGGAGATGGGGGACAGGAGGAGGAGAGGAGGGGGGGATGGGGGAGAGGAGGAGAGGAGAGGAGGGGAGAGGAGGTGAGGGGGAGGAGAGGAGAGGAGATGGGGAGGAGGAGAGGAGATGGGGGGAGGAGAGGAGAGGAGGAGAGTAGATGTAGAGGAGAGGAGGGGGGGGGGGGAGGAGATGGGGGGAGGAGGAGGAGAGGAGGGGGGGGGGAGATGGGGGGCAGGAGGAGGAGAGGAGGGGGGGTGGGGGGGTAGAGGAGGGGGGTGGGGGGGGCAGGAGGAGGGGGGGATGGGGGAGAGGAGGAGAGGAGGAGAGTAGATGGAGAGGAGAGGAGATGGGGGGAGGAGAGGAGAGGAGGAGAGTAGATGGAGAGGAGAGGAGGGGGGGAGGAGAGGAGATGGGGGGAGGAGAGGAGATGGGGGGGAGGAGAGGAGAGGAGGAGAGTAGATGTAGAGGAGAGGAGGGGGGGGAGGAGATGGGGGGAGGAGGAGAGGGGGGAGGGGGGAGGAGATGGGGGGAGGAGGAGAGGGGGGAGGGGGGGAGGAGAGGAGATGGGAGGGAGGAGAGGAGGGGGGGAGGAGAGGAGAGGGGGGGAGGAGGAGAGGAGGGGGGGGGGGGAGGACCAGAGGACCACTCTGACTCACTGAGGATGTTTAGACTGAAGTGTGTACTGTGGAGAACCGTGGGACTCCCAGGGTTGGATTCCCATCTATCTGAAACCTGTACAGTTTCTCTCTCCGACACATCAACACACAAGCTATTGTGCAGTTCAATCTGTAGACTCACCGGACGCTGTTTTTTCATTCAGTAGTAACACTGTATCTATCCTCTTTTTTTTTGGGGGGGGGGGTGCTGTGGTCCTGGCCTGATGTGAAAATGTTACCGTAAATAACAAAAACTATATTGTTACCTCATCCAGGAAGACCCAAAAACCACATAAAAACACAGACCGTAGCTACATTACATAATTTCTACAATGTGAACCATTTTTGGCATACTCACTGTTTCCATTTTCCCCTTTTTTAATATGGATTTCGTTGTCACTACCCTTTGTTCCTACATGAAGTATAATAGGCAGGTCCACATCCTGGCACTGCTGGTAATAGGCAGTGTAGAAGGAGGTCGAATACACCCTTCAATAACTTTGTCACTCATCCTTGAAACTTGAAAAAAAAAATTTAATCGGGTAACTTGTAGGATTAATTTGCTAATAAAACCAGGAGTCCCCCATCATGGTGTGTGGCGATGAGGTAACTTACATTAACAACCTTTCCTCTGTTCTTGGGAATGTGCTTCAGCCTCTAGTGAGGGTGTGGGCCGCTGTTTGGATTGTGCTTCACTCTGGGTCAAGAGACTGTAGGTTTACAGAATAACAACTGTCTTGCTAGTTGCCATCTGCTTGGGAAGCACTGATGTGGTTATTTGATAATACAGCAGGAGCAGGCCAACTTTCTGCTGTGCTCGGATCACCTCCTCTAATGTGGCGTAGGGAGAGAGGGGATGTCAGCATTTGAGAGTTGTAAATGCAGGCCTGAGGTGCTTGTACCTAGAGTGGACTCAGCCAACAGGAAATTATTATGGACTAATACATCTGCATTGTGTTAGGGTCGAGCAGATCAATTGTCTGCCGTCTGTAGTGTGTGCAGAGATTTATGACCCCACCATGAACTTAGTGCTTTAGATTTGTTTGGTAAAAAGGCAAAACGCATGCGTTTAGACTCCCAATTATGTAACATTAACTTTTGATTTAAACATGTATTGTAGTTCACTTCTTCAGCATGTGATGAAGTTATTTATTTTCATTCTTCATCATAACTGTCTGTTGTTATCTGTGGTGTACAATTTTAATAATGGGGCTTTTGCATTTATTTGAAATTTGTCAATTGAGAGGTGCAGGTAATGAGGGGAGGGAGAAATGAAGAGTGACAGAAAACACTGGTCTTCGTCTGGTGACGAACTGGGAGCTTGAAATCATAGTACAGGGTGTGTGGAATGTGTCTTTACCACAATGCCACCAGATGCCCTGTTACCTGTTCATGTGTTTCTGAACATGGAGGCACGTGGCTCACTCGTAAAATGTGCTAGTTGCGAAGTGAAGTTTCTTCGGTCAAGCTCTTTAATAGAAAGTGGTTTCTCTCCCTCTAAGGATTTTCTTAGGATAAGAGGCGCTGCATGGGTGATGGGGTGCTCATGAATCCCTGACTGACAGCTGTAAAGTTGTTGTTTCGCCTGTTGGATAAAAGAGTTGCCTTAGTCCAGCTGTGTATCATAGAGTTCAGCATGTCTGAGTGACAAATCAGAGAGACAGGACACAGCCCAGGCCTGTCTCAACAGGGCCACGGCAATACTGACCTCAGTTGACCCAACAAACAAATACACCCTCTATATTCAGTGGGCAGTGTTGGAAAATGAGTCGGAAGCCAACTCTTTTGTGGTCGGCACTGATGTAGTGACAGTTTTTATTGAATTGTTTATTAAAGGTATAGTTTTATATCTCGTCTCACGTTCTTTTGGAGCTCTTGCAAGCACAGGGTGTTTTGTGTTGACTCCGTGTCTCTCTTCTGATTGGCTGACTGTTTTCTGAGTGACACACAGCCTGGCCATCCACAGGTAATAGAATGTTGCCTCCTACTATAGTTGAGTAAAACCCACTGCCTAGTAAAAATTACAATTTCCTTTGGAAGGCTGTGTATAGATATATTATCTTCCTGTCATTCAATGAGTGTGCAGCATATTCTCAACATGTTTCTGTGTTGTGACTTGCTAGCTCAGGGAGTGAAATATGATCACTAATGGTCGTTGATAAAGTTAAAAAAGTTTTGTGGTAGGTCCAATTGGGTGTGTTTATGGTTTTTGACATCGCAAAATTACAGATGTCCTGATGGTTAATTTTAGAAATGTCACTTAATGATATATGTCCTCTTCATTTTTTTTTTAAAGTAATCAAACATGAAAATAGTTATTTCTATCCAAGTTGATGGTCATTTCTTCAATTCGCTCTGAGACTTAAGCATTAAATAGGCCTAATCCGAATGTTTCCTTAAGTCCTGTTTTTTGGTCAACTGTTAAATGTTGTTATCCAACTAGTCTGTTTATTGGAAATTATAATAATTAATAAGATGTTTTGTTAGTCACCTGAGCAGCAGTGCCAAGCTGGCTACGACTTGTTTTTCTTGAACCCGAGTCCTCTCTGACATACTTCACGGGAGGCCAAGGCACGGTAAAGAATGAAAACCATATGTTTCTTGTCTGACAGCTCAACAATGAGCCGAACGGTTGTTGAGTTCAACTGGGGGGAAAAAGCTGTCACCACACTGGACTCGATGTGAGGACAGAGATCAAGGATCTGTTACAGCCCTTCCTCTCTTTTTTCAGTCATATACGTTTCTTTGTAACACACACATACACATAGTCATACACTTACATATACATACATAAATGCAGTTGATATGAGTTGACATCACTTTTTACACAGCTGTCTCTTTATTCAGTCACTATTTTAGCGGAGGACATTATCATCACTTCAAACAGCTGATGTTTCCCTGGAAAAAATGAACTAGTCTGAGAAATGCCTTGTGTTCTGCCCCCCTGTTAATATACAATAATACAGACCTAAGTAATACAGTATATTGAGTATATGTTTATGCTTCAAAAACTTGATTTCAGTAATAGTCGGAGCATAGAGCTAAGCAACATGTATCATGTTTGTTTGCTGGGATCTTTCAGATCTTTAGATGGGCGTCTCCAGGTCTCCCACAGAAAAGGTCTACCTCATGTGATCTACTGCCGCTTGTGGCGCTGGCCAGATCTGCAGTCCCACCATGAGCTGCGAGCGGTCGACCAATGTGAATTTGCCTTCCACACTAAGAAGGATGAAGTCTGCATCAACCCCTACCACTACCAGAGGGTGGAGACGCCAAGTGAGCGAAGTTAATTGCTATGTGATACAAATGACTGTATTTAAAGTAATACTTTAGACATTTAGTGTATAGAACTGAACATGTCTTTAATGAATTTATCGGTGTGTCCCTAGTTTTGCCTCCTGTCCTAGTACCACGGCATACAGACATCCCTGCTGTGTTCCCACCGTTGGATGATTACAGTCCATCGATTCCTGAGAATACCAACTTTCCTGCGGGCATCGAACCCCAGAGTAACTATATTCCTGGTGAGAAAACTGTGCATCTCAATGTAAAGACATATTTTAAAAGGTCTGGAAACCTTTTTTTTCATATTATTGATATGTGCTTAATTTGCAGAGGAACGTCTAAAATGGATGAATCCCTGAATCCAGTGTTTACTGTTAATTCTAGATTAATACTAGTTCTTGTAGAAACAGTAAATACTTTCCTTTTTGTTATGATTGTAATTTTTGCCTATAATTATCAATTAACATAGTATATTATTCATTCATTAAGTCATGAAAAACGTTTCATTTCAGTAATTGTAAAATAAATCGCAGATGAGGGGTGTCTGTGTATCTACTCACGTGTTTGTGATTTACAGAAACTCCCCCACCGGGGTATCTGAGTGAGGATGGTGAGACAAATGATCACCAGCTCAACCACAGCATGGACACCGGTGAGACACAATTCAAGCTCACACCACTCCAATTATGACTTATCGAGATCATGACCCAGTCCTATATTACTGCTCTATTTCAGGTTCACCCAGCCTGTCGCCCAATCCTGTGTCACCCGCAAACAGTAATCTTGGTAAGCAAAAGCAAAGTGTGTGAGCTTCACTTACAGAGCACCGCATTCATTATGTGCAGTCATATGGTCCGTAGCATTAAAGTACAACTGAAATCGCAAGTCTTTCGCTTTGCAGTTGAAGTAGTTTTTATATTTATTGGGGTGTTTATTCTTAATAGACATAACTACAATACCAATTTACGAGACATTTAAAAAAGGTGGGGAAAAAAATTGAACAACAGCAACATTATCTTATTAAGAGCATATAGTCATATCGGTTTGAGGTACTGTGAAACAGGCCACAGATTAATACAGACAAAATGGCTTGGTGCTATTAATGTATTTATTATTTGCTCATTTACTTTAGTATTGTATTTGACAAAAATGATGTGAAACCGTTTACCGTCAGTAAACCAAAAACTGCTGAGGTTTTAGTGAAGGTTCTTTCCATACTGTATCCACAGACAGATTAGAATATTTTAGTAGGGGTGAGCATGTGTCTGAGAGACAGATGAGCAATATAAAAGAGCAGTGGACTACATCTGCAAGGATTATCCTTCAGGCAGTAACAGACTAAACATGGTATGAATGGCGTCTTTGTCAATGGTCTGTCCTCGTCTGTGGAAAGGCAAACTACAGACAGCTCAAGATAATGCAATAATAATAACATCCGATTGGCAGGTTATTCTATCTATGTGGAAAGTCATCAGCAGGTCATTTGTGGGTCATTCCTGGTTGGGTTCATGAGGTCCTGGGAAATGGCTGTAGGACAGGAATCAAAGGGAACATTATCAGCAGTTCACATCTTCTCAGTCAAAGTGTTGTTAGAACACAAAGCACTTCCTCATTTTTCTTCCATGGCCCTTACTGGAGCTTGCCTCTGTAAAACCATCTCTCCTCCAACCCTGTCTCCGCACAGACTTACAACCTGTGACATACTGCGAATCTGCCTTCTGGTGTTCTATATCCTACTATGAGCTGAACCAACGTGTAGGAGAGACCTTCCATGCCTCCCAGCCCTCCCTCACAGTGGATGGATTCACAGACCCCTCCAATTCTGAGCGCTTCTGTCTGGGGTTGCTCTCCAACGTCAACCGCAACTCTGCAGTAGAGCTCACACGCCGACACATAGGTACTCATTTTATTTTATTTCGCACAAATGGCATCTAATTTGCATCTTATATTAACGCTTGACACAGTCCAGTGGTTGCTGTGCATTGAGCTACAATCTCTTCCCTTTCCAGGACGGGGCGTGAGGTTGTACTACATTGGGGGTGAGGTGTTTGCAGAGTGTCTCAGTGACAGTGCCATCTTTGTCCAGAGTCCCAACTGCAACCAGCGCTACGGTTGGCATCCTGCCACTGTCTGCAAAATCCCTCCAGGTTAGCATGAAGCCAACAGAAGCTAAAGGAGTTCCAATGTTAGACACTAACATCTGCATGGTTCTCAGTCCTATTAAGCTTAATAATACATCTTTTGTTTGACAGGCTGCAACCTGAAGATCTTCAACAACCAGGAGTTTGCCGCCCTGCTTGCACAGTCAGTCAATCAGGGCTTTGAGGCTGTGTACCAGCTCACAAGGATGTGTACCATTCGCATGAGCTTTGTCAAGGGTTGGGGAGCTGAGTATAGGTAAATAAGATATTTAAAAAAATTGAACTGCTTAATTCTGAATATCTATAATTATACAATTATTATATATAATTATTATTATAATTATAAAGCACTGCAAAAAATGTCAGCCAGTGGTAGCGTAAGTCGCTAAGACAAATACAAATGCTTTGGGGAGGGATTCCATTTTAGAGTGACTGAAGTATATTTTAATGATTTCATTGAGGTAATCAGCGATTTTGTTATATTTTCCTTGAGTATTTTACACTTCACATTCTCAGGACACTAACGTTTCATTAAGCTGCACACCCAAACTTGACAAGAAAAGTTAGGGGGGCCTTGTTGTTTATGGTTAGGATAATTAAATTCAGTTTGGGGCTGAAAAGGAAGGTTGCAGGGCTGCTGCTTCACAGACGGTCGCAGACTTGTAAATGAGAAAGAAGGTGATTGGGGGAGGGTTGTGAGTGGGCAAGAGAGGGCTGAGTAACGGTGAAAGAATGCAACAGGCATGCTGTGATATGGGAGGGATTCCCACTGGACTGTGAGTAGTGCGTGTTGAATTTCTGGCACCAAACACCTTTGAGAAAAACATCTCTGGTAGAAACTCAAATGACTTGAGCAGCCAGTAAAGTTGGCTTCACTGTTGGTGCTAATTTAATTAAAAATACCACAGTAGACTGGATATTTGCTTTGACTATGATGGCGTTACATGAACAATGAGGTGTCACAATCATTACATTTTTTAAGGTACTATGATTTATTATAATAGCATTCTATGTTGCTCCTCTCCTTCTTCATACCCTGCAGACGTCAGACGGTGACCAGCACCCCCTGTTGGATAGAGCTGCATCTCAACGGTCCGTTACAGTGGCTGGACAAGGTCCTCACTCAGATGGGCTCTCCCAGCATCCACTGCTCCAGTGTGTCGTAGGAGCGGCCCTCTGTCCCATCCACACACTTAAATACAAACCACATGAGTAAACTCGAGCGTCTGTCAGTGATGATGAGGAAAGAGATGCCATTCGTCAAATAACTCTCCTCCCTTGTTTTCTCTTATCATTTCACCGCACATGTACAGTAATGCACTTTCCTTGGTATCATTTAGTTCCCCCACTCAAACACAGGGTATTTTCAGTAGGATAAAAAAAACTCATTATTCATTCAGACATCCTGTTCTGTGCTCAGTTTTTTAAGTTTATTTTTTATAAAAGGAGATTGAAACGTTTGTTTTCCAGGTTGGTCGCCATCTACATGTTTCTAAGCATTTTTGATTCTATGAATTAGCTAAAATTGTGATCAAGATACCATCACTGGTGTGTCAGTGTCCCAGAGCCACTTTTAGTTTAGTTCCTTTTAGCACTGAAATGGGAGGCTTATTTATCAAGTGAACCATGCTTTAATATGAAAAATGTCATTCTGTTTAGTGGTTAAATAGAATATATTAAATTAATATTCTAAGTACAAGGTACTTTGCCCATATTGATGTATCTGTATTAATGAAAGCATCAACTATGTTATTGATAATTTAATTGGTATTTTATCTATTTTTAACAAAATATAGACATTAGCATCATTGTTTCTTGACGAGAACCCTTGTATGAAATCTATTTTGCTCAGTGAAAGAGACATTTTATAAGTTATTTTTGCATACTGTCCTGCATGGGAATATATTTTTATTATTGCCTCAATACAATTGTACATAAATATTTATAGCTTGTGATTTATGTGGTCGTGCATTGCTTGAAACAGTGCACCTGACTGACCTCTGGCATGAGTAGATTCACAAAAACACTTTTGAATGACCCAAAACTTGGCCCGCTTCAACACAGGCTATTCTAACCCGGGTCAACGGGTTCTTTTGTGTAACACACAGGATTACTGTACTGTACCAGCTATTGCTGTTACTTCAAAATAGGCACATACGACATACAGTATGAGTGATTGAGTTTTGGTATGACTTCAGTGTGAAGAGTGCTCAGTAGCATTGACTTTGGCTGTGGTTCATCCATTGATGGAGAGGTGAAGATATCAATGCAGGTCTGTTAACCAACTGTTAGCCAGTAGTACACTCTGCTCCTTGTGGGTAAATGATGCACTTCAATTTTGATGTGTTGATCAGTTCAAGTGGTAATTTACGTGTTTCATAAAAAATGTATATTTGCTACGATATAGAAAAATGTAATGTGCTCACTGTCCTTGGTCAGTCTATGAAGCCACCAAGTTAATCCTGCATTAACCTACATTACATAAGCCTGAATCACCGTGCTATCTATGTAAAACATTACATGGTGCTAAACTGGAAAACTGTACTACAGTGCATTAGATAGTTGGTAGATCTGTATCAGTACTTGTGTTCCTTGATGTTTGCAGTTGGTCGTTTTCTCTTCTAAGTCTTATGTACATGTTTGTTTCACGTAGTCTAAGATTTATTCTCAAATGACCAGTGTTTTGTTATCTGTGAAAATTTAATAAACTGCAACTGGGTAAAAATAATTAAGTGTTACTCTACTGTAATAAATGCTACCATTGAGAAACTGTAGGATTTGTTATACAATATTCCGTCCAACAAACAGAATATTGTAAGGTGTTTAACATTTGAGCTTCACCATAAAAATAAATGAGGCCAAATATATAATATAATAATTACAATGCAGGACCATGACTGAACTTGATGTATTTAGTGCTGGGTGCAGAAAAACATTTAAATCACAATCTTTATGTTGATTCAACAGAATGTGCATTACAGCTCTTCTAAGGCACATTATGTCACTTGGAAAATATGTGTGACAACTGCACCTAAAGGACAAATACATAAATCAAAGCCAACATAGTTTAATTTCATGGGGATTTTTTTCCATCTGAAACACCATCACGTGTTGCGGTTCACTCTGGGTGTAAAGCATAGTGACAGGACCCAGGAAATAAGACCGGGGGTCAGGGCCACTCACTGGCTTTATCTCCCTATTAATGATTTCCATTTGCTTCTCACTTTCATTTTAATAATCAAAAGTTTCTAAACATGACTATGCCTACAGCACCATCTGTAAGCATCTCCACTTTCCAAGTGCAAGAAGCAGGTGAAAGGGCACTGGATGTTGATGGAGTCCCAGGAAAAGGAGGAGGATCAGAAGAAGAGAGTCAACATGTAGCTATTTCTTAGCTTTCCTCACCCGATGATAATCCATCTATCTCATCTACATCACCACCGATGGCCATCCAAAACGCTTTCGCTACCTGTAAATGATATTGATAGATGATAGATTTTGCATGAACATGTTAACCTAAACAACTGATTGAGCAGATCAAGGATTTCTGACTGAAATGTAGCCAAGATACTTTATATACTGTTATAACAACGGTTCTGTAAAGTAAAATTTTTATAACACATGATTTATATTTTGTTAATAATTAATGTGAGGAACATCGCATTTTTAACTTTAACATGGTCTGACTAGTTTGTATGACAGCATATTAGGGCAATTGTGGGTAAAAAAATGCACACTGACAATTGTAATATATATAATCAGCATATTCAAACATGCATCTATGACCACAAACTATAAGAATGAACAGGCCTCAGCTTTGTGTCTTGTGGGGGAGTGCAATAGCTTACCTTTTCCGCATGAACTTTTCTCTGATCGTGAGGTAATGAAGACGCTTTATCTGTAGGTGGAAAATCAAGAGACTAAATCATCATGAATGTTATCAGCTGTGAAAACATTTGACCTCCAGAGACAGCAAAAGGCAAACTTTCCAAAGTGTTTAAAGGAAAAACACAGGCTGTGGTTTTTTATTTTTCTTTGCTGACAATTGTGTTTGGTTTTTCATTCCTCCATTACCTTTCATCTCTTTTAACTTGGTGAAGAGGCGTTCAAAGTTATCCACATCTGCATCTCCAGCTGTCAGATTAGCCAGTTCCTGAATGTCCAAATCAGTCATCGCATCTGAGAAAATCCACACAATTGAATATTGACAACTTTACATGTATCTCAAATAATCAAGATATTCATGTTTTGGAAAATCGTACTGAACCAAATGTGCCTGCAGGTTTGAAATAAATTTGGGGGAGAAAAGTTGATTCATGGCTAGAAAAGATTGTACCTGGAGCCGTTCACTTACCAACTACTTGTTCTTCTTGTGTGTCTGTGTTTGTACTACTCTCTGTATGGTTGGCCTCATTAACAAGGGGGCCCTCTACTGGCAGGCTAGAAGACTGCCACAGTAAAGGAAAAATGACATTTAAAATCCCATTCAAATGAAAATTGAGCTTTAAATGTAATGAGGAATGTGTGAGAACACTTAGACAAGTAGAAATGTTAAGGTAATTACAGTGAAAATAAATTAAAAAGGTTACAAGACAAAAAACAACAACTGACTGCTGGCTCTTGGCAGCTGCGTGGGTTGTTGTGTCTGGAGGCCACCAAACTGCTCATCAGACCAAACCCCTGATTGTGCCCTGTCAGACAGAGATACAAACTGTCACCTGCCATACATACAGAGACAAATTAAATAGCGAGTAAAAATGAATTGATAATTGTATTCGGGACTTCATCTCACCATCTTTCATCTCTACACTGGACCACACGTTTGCATTGAGAGCCTGGACAATTCTCTTTACGCCGGTGGATTCTGGAAAGTCATCTGATCCAAAAAAAACAACAACAAAGACAGTGTGACGGGGAGTACTACACATACAAGCAGAGCACAGAGAATGGAAATATAAATGTCTGCAGTGTCATTGTAACTTCTGATCACCATCTTCGTCCGGCAGCTCCTGTGGATTGAGCTCCACCAGCTCAAAGGCATGAGCCAAACACCACTGCTGCGCTTCATGTCTGGTGACACCTAAAATATGAAAAAACATTTCAAACGCCGTTCTGGTGCTTTCTTAGAAGACATGAGTGCTGGAGAACTCACCATGTTCACAAACTCTGTCGCACACCAGGATGAGCACCTCTGGAGCAAGATCTTCCACCACTGATATCCAAGGATGTAGTTTTTCTAAACCATCCTCCTACAAATACAATGCACATCCGATAAGGAAATCATCTTATACATCTATGAGATTAATAACAACAACGTGATTCTTCGGTCACTTACCACTTTACTGTCAAAATAAGCGATGAACGCCTGCGTGGACTGGGCAATCTCTGACGACATCTGGAAAGTGCTTGGTACAACACATAGCCTGACATCTGCTGTATAATATTTATTGTTGATTTCCCACGGATACCAGGCGACTGTCTCCTCTCGCTTGGTCGGCTCTGGTAAAGTCTTCGTGTTGAGGATCTCTGAGGCGAAATACACGAGTTATACATCGCACACACAAACAACGCTGCGTTAGGCTACATTGCAAAGCAGCTAGCTGCGGGAACAACATGCGTGATTGTACCTGGTCGAAGGAGCCTTAGCGCCGTTGTTTTTAATACAGCCCCGCAAAGGAGAATGACTTGACTAGCGAGCACGATCACCTCAGACGAACGTGTCATTAATGTGCATTCGTGACATGCAGGCTAAGAGTCGGTTAGCTCCATTGGACGTTAGCCTCTGTGCCAAAAGATGCACGTTAACCTTTGCATAACTCACGTTTTATCAGCTCCTCTTCTTTAAAACCACCGTCGCAGCTAGTGACGAGCACGCAGGGAGCAGCCACCTCCACGGGTTCTTCTGAATCGGACATTTGAATGATATTTCTGACAGGTTCCCCGGCTGCTAGCTTAGCGCGACGTTAACCAACTTTGACAACCTTTCAACTCTGACTGCGCCGCCGCGTCGTCGGTCTCTTCCGGTGCAACGTTTCGCCGAAGATCACGGGGCACAAACTCGATGGAACACGCTTTTCGACCAATTTGCGTCGCCATTAGACAATTACTTGTACGAATATATAATAAAGACACTGCGTGTAAATATTTGTTCCCTGAATTTGGTCTTTTAGGCAAAAGCAGTCTCTCCTCCCAAAGCTGTACTAAATTAACTACGTATGTTTACGTTAATGAATGGATGAAGTACAACGAAAGTCAGGGTCAGAGTTTCTATCAGCCAATTATATTGAAATGTGAACGGGCTGTGTGTGTGTGTGTGTGTGTCTGACAGTCAAACTTTGGGGCAAACAAACCCACACCACGCCTCTCGTTGTCATGACTACGGGTACGGTTTCGACGACTAGCTAGCTAGTTTAGTTACGATACTTAGCTATTACATACGAGCCATCATTATTATCATATCGTGGCGTGTGTTCAAGTATTATTATTAAACCCAATATGCGAAAAAATGACTGGCACGCTTCAAGACGAGGATAAGTTTGGAGCAGTTTTAGTGCAGGTAATGTTGTCTAACTTAGCTCAGCCAACAATTCTAGCGTCCTTAGAGTTTGCTAATTCGTTACACATTGAATTCGCTCAATGTTAGCTAAATTCCGAGCACAGTGCTTCAATACTTAAATATATATATATATATATATGTATGTTACACCTATCGTCAACATTTCTCTTTATTCTTTTCAACCAAGAGACCGAAGTTTAGCTAAACCTCCAAAAGTGCAAATGATGGTCCCCCACATCAAAGAGTTGTATATTGCAGGTACAGGCTGATTTGAGACAACTGAGATGCAGTGTTGAGAAAGTGACTGTCAGTGAGAGGGTCACAACGCGGGACATTCAAGCCCTGGACAGTGCTATTCGCAAGACAGAGAGCAGCATCAAGGTGAGGATGTTTTGTGCAGATTAGGCATTGATTACAATAACATGTCATATATACATCAGACGAAGGGGGCTTACACTTTTTATATTGTTTCATTTTGGGGGGAAAACAACAAGAAACACGCAGAAGATTATCTGAAGACAGTGACGGAGCAGCTGCTGGTTCTTCCATGCATCCAGGACATACACAAAACGACTGTGCAGATTCCCAAATGGTAAGTAAGTATGTGTGATTTCCTAAATAACTGTCTATAGTGGGGAAAGTTTCCTTATCCGTCTTTTGAAGAAATACGTGAAGAAATTCACACAGTCTATGGATGTTGTGACCCTGAAAGCAAGACCTTTACACAGGAAACCTGATCTGGACAGTTTCCCAAATGTGCGTCCACAAAGAGAGGACCTCCCAGGGGCTTCACCTGGGGAAAAGGTAGATTACCATTCACAATTGAATACTCCTTTTTTTCCCCCTGATAATATAATGTTGACTTAAAGGTTTAATATAAGCAATAGATAAGTTAGAAATACAACTATTGTGTAGTATTATATGTAAGAACAAACGTAGACAAACTTTAATAGAGCAGACATGAGAAAAAAAAGAAAACACATGAACACTTTTCTACTTAGCAAAAATCCTCAGCTTGTATTTTATCAGGTACACACATAGCTAAAACCAATACAGTCTACAATACAGCTGTACATTACAATGTTCAGTTTTTATTGAATCTGTTTTTGATGTGTTGATTCTACTTCATGCTCTCATTTTGAAGGCTGCAGTAATTTTATGCTGTTGAATTATATTGTGTTATAGGCTGGTATTTCTATTATTTTGTCCACGCCATTTATATCAATGAGGTCCGGCCAAATCCCAGAAACGTCTCTCAGCGCAGTGCGATACAGTTCTACACCACCACAAACTGCATCCTTCAGAATTATCTGACAGTTGATAATCTGTCTAATGCAGTTTGATTTGTAACTGATCATTATAACCTTCGAGGAGGTAGTAATGATAGCAGGACTGTTGTTATCAGTTGTTTTCGGCAGGATATACCCAATAAACCTTCAACGGAATGTAGATTTACATTTAAATCTTTAATATTAATATTACTGATTCTACAATGCACCTTATTATAATTCAGGTTTTGAAATGTTTCCTCTACCTGTCTCATTCAGCACAAGTCAACGTTATCCATGCGATTGCTTCGTAATCCTGCTCACCCAAACAACAAAGCCATTATGTTCCAGAAATGTGGGATATCTCTCCCTGATGTCCACAAGAGGAGCAAACATTTGGTAAGTAATTGTACTATGAATGTAGGTTAATTTAGTTTAAGTTGTGAATTGGATGTATTATCTTGTGTGCCTTTCATTCTTTCCAAAGAAATGGCACGTTACATAAAGCTTTGATTAAGTATTGTATAGTGTAGCACATTTCTGTCTTCTGTCTTTAAATTGTTTAAATATAATTTCTAAAAGTACTTCCAAAATACAACATCATTTAGGCCATCTGTATCATGATTTGTATTATCACACGTACTGACACTAGAAAAAAATGTCTTTGATTATTGCGTCAGTGTGTGATTTTCATACATCTGTTGTTCTCATTGTGACATACTCTATATCCAGGTGGGTTTAAAACTTAGGTCTGCACCAGAGCAATTCACGCTCTTTGTGGATTTGAAGTGAAAGTGGATCTTTCTCCCATTATCATTACCTACTATGTAGAGCAATTTGTTGTGAGTAGTCTACATGACAACCATGTAGTGGATGGCAGTTAATTCAACGTTAGACCCAGGAGAATCTGAACTTCGTATTTGTTGAGAACACAGCCTACATCTGTTATATTTGCTTTTATAGTTATGAATCAGATTAACATGCTTCAGTCTCAATGCTGAAAAAGAAACCAATCAGTGCATTTTTTTGGGCAATGAGAAATAGATTCCTGTGCTCTGGGTATTTGTTGATATTAATTGTAACATACAGCACATACCTCAGGAAAGATTTGATTATGAAGTATCACAAGAGGTTCTGCTACAGTTAAGATGAATTGAATATCATTGTTCCTTTCCTTGACTCTGTCACCCTTAATCCCCAGAATAGAGAGTTCATGCTGGAGTGATGAATGATGGTACAGGTTCGCATTGAAAGATTCTTCACGTCTCATGCTCAGAGGGACAGTGACAAAAAGGTCACTTGCATTAGTGATGACAGCCAACACTTGTCACAGACAACAAACTAATCGTCGCAAAGGTCGGCATTAGTTTTAGATGTATTTTACACACTTTTCTTTTCCAATATGTTTTTGGGAATCTATACCTGACATGAGAAATAGAGGCCAAGACTGTCACTCTGATATAGGAGAGGCAGAAGAACTGGCTGCAGGAAGCGGAAAGCAGCAGATTGCAGCACATCAGCATTCTTCTAAAGAAGCAGGTGCCTGATTGCTGTGCTATGGGCTACTGGTTTACAGCTGTCTCAGGACAGAATTGGGTACCTGGTCCAGCATGCCAATAAGACAGCCGTAGCTTCCCCAACTGCTAACCACTGGCTCTCTGCCTGCTGCCTCCTCCTTCATCTCAGGCCAGCTATTCTCCACTCCGTACCCATGCCAGGGAAAGAGCTTTTGCATTTTAGCAATTTTGCAAAAGGTGCCACCTTTTCCCAGCCCCATCTGAAACAGATGTGTGCCTTTGAGGGGATATTTTCCCAGCACCTGGCTCCTACCTGTGGTCTGTCAAAGAGCTCAGTGGTCTGAAGAGAATGAAAGGAAGGACATTAGGTTACAAGTCTGGAGGATCAGTTGCACAAACTTTTTATGAGTAATGCGACATTTGAATCTAACTATTAATAAAATAAAATAACAGATGAGGTAATTCAAAATGCATCGTCCTGATAATCTTAAATTAGGGTTGTAAATCTACATTTCATTTTAGAATTAGGTCGGAGAACAGCCATTTAAATTGCTCTGTTAAATTCTTAATGGATTCAGAAAAATACATTGTTTGTAATCATGTATCGTGTCTGTCCTTCACTCTCATTCTGCTAAAAAGTTATTTCTTCTCCTGCGTTGCCAAGTTGGCACGAGTGTGATTGATAGTTACTCTCTGTACACTTTCAATTAAAAACATGGTCAAGCTCTAATCTTCTAGTTGTCACATTTGCTTTGATGAAGTTAGGGCAAGGCTTCGTTCACTGTGGGCAACAGCTTTTCATAGATGGCCCAGTAAATTGTAGCATTTATTTGATTTTCCTTACTCTGGATGAACAGTTAACTTACGTATAAATATGTTTGTTTCAGGTAAAACATCACAGAATACTCACTGGCCCTGCTATGAGACTTAAGGCCTTTGGGCAAAAGGCCCACCTCAACCTGACCATACCTGAAGAAGGCACAGGGACAGGTAAGTAGACACTTCACCTTCACATCACCAGTTCTTCACCTTTTGCAAACTCAAAACAAATACTTATTGATTGTGTGTGGTACTTTGTCTTTTTTTTTTTAGGTAACTAGAATTTTTTAACATATTATTATGTATCTTGTATTTTTTTAATCTTGCTTAACCCGGCCTGATTTCTTTAATAAACGAGCATTGTTTTGAATGTTTTTTTTAATTATTATTTTCTTTATTTGCTTCAGTGCCAGATTCAAGTTTCCATCATATGTCAATCCAGCACAAGGCTGCTTCTCTTCATCCCAGAGAGGATTCATATTATTCTAAAATAGGTCAGTGCTCTCTAAAGACTGAAATTGTTGACTGGCCCATGTGATCTTTAATGTGAGCCGGAATAAAAGCTCTGGCTTTAGAAATACTTATAAGCTAGTTGAGCCTGTGCATTTGTAACTTTAGGTCTGATAGGCTCAAAGTCTCAGTGTCATAAGCAGATGAAATGGGAAACAGTATCTGGATACACCTGTGAGAAAACAGGAAGCAAATGCTCACCATTGCGGACCACCAAGACACCGCCTCCCATCTCAACCTCAAAGAGCATGGACCACAGGAGTATGATGCAAAGCACCAACGATCTTATCCCCCAAAATCCTGAGGTAAGTTCAATATTTAAATTCGTTAATCTTTATATTCAAAGTCTAGGTTGCCTCTCACTAGTTTCACTGTGTTCTGTAGAATATACCTGTGCCAGTTCCTGTAAGCACCAGCAAATACCCCTTCACCATCACAAATGGAAGGCTCAACCCAATGGCAGCTGATTTCTGTCACTTCAGGCAGAGCTTAAGCTTGTGCTGGAGTAGTGTTGTGTTTGCTCTGGAGGCCCTAGAGAAGCTGCTCAGGGACTTTGCTGTGCCTCTAGCCAAAGTGAGTGGGGAACGACTTGTGGAGTTTGCCCATGGTTGGGACAGCGGTTGGAGAAAAGCTGGACCACGGACCGGCCTCCTCTCGGTGCTTGAAAACTGGGAGGTGGTATCTGGTCTGGTCTTACGCCCAGGTCAGCGCTACAGGGGAGAAGGAGGCACTGAGGCGGCTGCCACCCACATCCAGTCCTGCTGGAGGCGCTATGTAGCCCGGAAAGCCTACCTGCGCCACAGCCGGCGCAAGTGGGCGGCAGAAACCATCGCCATCTCATGGTTGATGCACACTCGAAAGCGTTGTGTCAGGAAGGCCCTGCAGGCTCGGCGTGTCAGACAGCTGGAGAATTACCGCTGCAGAGCCCAGGTGATGTTGCTTAAATCCAAATCCAAAATTCTCTCTGTCTTTCGCTTACTTAATGTTGGTCTCTCACCTTTTTAAATATTGCCTTGTTGCGCTTTTTTCTTTTTAAATTTGTGACTTTTAAATTAATTTAGATAATATAAAAACCTAAATGTGTATGTACATGATTCCATCTGATTTTTTTATTTGATCAAAATGATTAAGCTTTGTTACTTTGTTCTTGTGTGTTTAGATTTAAATTTAGATGGTTCAGAGGTTTTACTTCATGTGTCTACCTTTCAGCTTGTTAGTTTTAATTATTCTATTAATTATTCTATTCCTATTCATTCACAGACTCAATCCTTTTATGGAGGACCAATCAAAATATGTGTTCTGAACAGAAACACTATAAATCTCTACTCAACAACCCAAATTAAAAATGAATCATTATAAGATTAGCTAAATGTGTTTATTTAATACTTCCAGTTAGAGATTAACCGAGACACAAATAAAATGTATATATTTATATAAAAATATATTAATTTTCTAGTTAGTTTAAATATTTAAAGTTGTAGTGATATTAGGGTTTGAAATAAAGATTGTAAAAAATTTGTAAATTGAATTGCTTTTTTTTAATCCTTTTTTACAATCTCAAACTCAAGAAATACTCAGCAATATGACAGCACTTTTTTTCTAGATGATTAACACTTTAAAGTGTAGTCTTTCAGTGTAGATATTATGTCTGTGCTGTCATCTGGGCTGAACATCTTTTGGAGTGCTGACTCACTGGTAATTAGTGCCTACAAGTTAATTTATTTTTAACATCGTGTGTGTGTATACATGCACAAAATGTATGTTCTCACTCAATAAACATTCATACCCTGTTAATTAAGCCTGATAATATTCCCCTGGCAGTAGCATCATGTACCTTCCTTACTGAATTAATTGTGGGAGGATGTTTCTAAAGTAAACGCTTAATTTAATTAAGGTGGTATTTTATGCTTGGTTTGCTGCTGTTAGCCCAGAGAGAGACTGGCTTGATGTGTTTTAGCTATGCAGTGATGTGTGATGATTTGTGTGCTCGTGTGTGTGTGCCGTGTGTGTGTGTGTGTGTGTGTGTGTGCCGTGTGTGCCGTGTGTGTGTGTGTGTGTGTGTGTGTGTGTGTGTGTGTGTGTGTGTGTGTGTGTGTGTGTGTGTGTGTGTGTGTGTGTGTGTGTGTGTGTGTGTGCAGTCCCCTCTCTGATCACTCCTTTTCTCCATCCCCAGAATCTGGCAGCCAACTGGAAACACATCCAGTCCTCCAAGAGAACCATTATCCACATCCCTTCATTAGGTAGCTTTCTCCGCCTGCTGCACACACACACACACATCTGATCGAGCTGCAGTCATCCCATGTCTCACCACTCCGCCGCTCCACTCTGTGGCCCTGGTGGAGGCACTCTGTCTCATTCAAATGACTCTCTGCAGGAAAGCACTCACAGGATGATGACAGTCCCCATGCCAGGGAACTGAACAATTTAGTCTCAATCGCCATTTAATTTGCAGATTAAGCAAATGAAAAGCCATTTTGTTGGAAAATTTGCAAAACGCACAAAGGTCTTATTTTATTGCTCGACAAGAAAAAAAATCACACAAAAAAAAGGAGAGTTGCTTTGTTTTTTCACCAGACATAGACTATGATGCGTTCTTGATCTAATTTCATCAAGGCTTTCACATTTACTTGTAATTAGGCATGTGCATTGTAAATCATTGAGCGATTGTCAAAAATTATTAAGCCTAATTACTAGCAGATGGAATGCTTTATTTGCACTTGGGGTGGCTACACAGAGTGCTGTGTGAGCAAGGATAATTAGAAAGTTGAACCCCATTGTTGTTAATTAGCATGAATCCAATCATTTAATTACCTTGATTCAGTTGAGGATTCCCTCTCAGGCAGAAATCCAGACAGACATAGAGTAAAATCCTGGAGGTATCACTGGATGTAGCTCAGTGGTGGCTGGACACGGTGCAACAGGACTCCCAACACACTACAGTAACTGCACCTGCTAGTTATTAAGCTAAATTAATCATTGGCTGGCACGACCGTGTGATTAGACCTAACTACCCCACCCCAAATCTGGTAGCATGCACATCCGAGGGGAACCGTGCAGAGCTACATGTTTTGAATCGAGCCATTTATAGAAGATAAGAATCACTCTCAAGTCTTGTGTGAGATTTTGTGACCTTGTTCCGACAGGATACTCTCAGAGGCAGCGCCTGAACTTGAGGGGATTTGACGTCCTCCAGAACAAACAAATAAACAGGCTGTGTGATATAAGAGGTAAGAACTTCTCACAGCTTCACCACTTTCTCTGCATGCTTCCCACTAAACATGTCATCAATTAAGTCCATGTTGTACATTTTTAGATTCAAATGTGCAGGTGATCTACATATGCCCTCGGCACCTGGGGGAGGACATCTTGGACTATTACACCAGCCTCCTGATGCGAGATGGGGCCACGGACGGAACTGAAAAGAGAACAACTGGGGAGGCCTCATCCTGCGTCAGCGCTTTCATCATCCTCACGCCTGAGGCTGTAGATTATTTCCCGGTAAGGTCAATCACATTCAAATTTTTGTGAAGGTGTAAACTTGACAGTAAATGTTTTCAGGAGGATCTTTGTGTTGAAAATGTAACTATATTGTACTGTAGAGATACTATATGGGTCTGCAGTTTGTTCATTCTCCTCTAGAGGGTACTAGAGTAGATTGTTACCATGTACTCACTTTAATATTTTTCATTTCCTACAACTACTTTTAATGAAAGATCTGTGTTTTTAAAATTAAACAAACTACAGCTATCAAGATATACTTAATTAAATACATTTATTTAATGGTCTTTCAATGGCACTCAGTGATTAATAAAATTCCATATTGCTTGGATTAACCAAGTGCTCATTCCAGGTGAAGGCTGCATTTTTTGGGGGGAATTCAGAATAGTTTAGATCATCTCAATACAATGGAGTGAGAGTGTTGTTATGTTTTCTTTTTGCATCCATCCATTCTATTCATCATTTCACATCCATTTGCGTGAGACTGGATGTGCAACATGACATGGTCTTCTGCCTTTCTTTCTATTGATTTTCCTGCTGTTTTGTTGTTAAACTGTGCCAGACGTGTTGCTGAGATGAATCACCGCTACCCACGGCTGGCAGCACATTCTGCCAGTGACAGAAGGGATAATTCCATGTGGATCAAATAAATACAGATGTGAAGTAATTAGTTGTATTCCCAAGGAGCTCATTGCTAGCACACATTAAAGATTTGAAGGATAGGGGAGGCCTCCCACAGGCAGCTTTTATCAATTCAACCTGCTGGAATACAGGAGAGGTCAAAGCCCTGCTGGCTATTACAATAATAGATCTGTTGTGTGTACACAGTGATAAATCAGGTCAAGGAACAACCCTTGGAAGAGACACTGAGAACTCTCTTAGCTCTCCAGCAGTAACCCCTTCTCCTCTCTTCTCTTCCAGACCCGTAACATGTGCCTGTCTACACTCCTAAAGTACAGTCCTCACACCCTTAAGCGCATTAAAAACCTGATCCAGGGGAAGCAAGCATATATTGTGGGTGGAGTGGCCCATGTGGATGACCTGGCCGTGGCTGATGAGCTGGGAGTGCCAATCCTGGGGCCGGAACCAGCTGTTGCACAGCTCTACAGCACCAAGTCTGGAGGGCGGAGGATCTTCACCGGTGCAGAGGTTGATGTTCCCCCTGGTCAAGCAGACATCTACTCACTAAACCAGGTCAGAGATCAAAATCAGGCATCATACACAGTCTAAATTAGAGCCGTCATTAGTAACTGATAACACGAAAGAACACATTTTCATATTATTTGTAATTCAAATATCTTTCTTTTGGTTTAGCTTCATGAAACACTGGCTGAGCTTTTGACTCAAAACTTTGATGTGCAGCGCTGGCTCTTCAAGATAGACTCTGAGCACAGCGGCCGCGGTACAGCATACTGTGATATATGCCATCTTAGCTGCTACAAGTGGGCCCTGCAGGAATACCATCGTCACGGTCCTGAGCTATGGAACACAAAATGGATTCAGGTAAAGATGTGACTTTGAGGATGATGTTACTCCTGCCCTTCCTTCTTAAAGCACATTTTGTGAACTTACTTTTATGCAATATTCTCTTGAATTTGCATGCATTTTTGGTTTGTGTTTTAATTTTGACTCCCTAAACTGATGCTTTTCTTTTACTTTTGTGTTGTTTTTATGGCTCCCTCCACTGGTTTAAGAAAAGTGCTATACAAATAATGTTTAATGCTGTTAGTATTATACTTATATCATTCAGAAATTGGTCATTAATGGTAACATGGTAACAGCAAGATATTTAACAGATAACATTAGAGTAACTGCTCAAAAAAGGGTTAGATTCACTTCTGTTTCTGAGTGAACAAAAGCATAGGTACCGTTTGGGTCAAGAGGCTATTGTGTCTTAAAGTAACAGTCAAGTCCCTGGTGTACAGTATTTTGAGCATTGTCCCCAGAGCCACAGAACATTAAATCAATACATAAAATATCTGTTTATACACACAGTCATTATCCAGTCTCGCATCAACTAGTGTTATTGTGTTGGGGAGAACAAAAGCCTTTTCAATGATGCTAAACTCACTTGGCAACAGCGTTTGTCGTGTATATATTTTGTAAGACTATTTTTCAGATGTACATCTGATTTAGTTTATTTTCTAAACGCCTTGAAAGTATATTCAGGTCAAAATTACACCAAACACTTCGGACATTGACCTTTCTGTCTGTCCATTACACTCTCTGGATGGGTCTGAGCCATTTGTAAAGAAAACATTATGGTACAAATACCATTTGTAGGATTAAAAATGTGACATTGTAGGTCTTCTATAAGATATCAAAATTTGCCTCCACCTGAAAAAAAATGAATTCAGATTTAATCCTTGACCTATTTAAAACAAATAATTGTACTTAATCATTGTAAACCATTCAATTAGTACAGATGCAATCTGTACACAGCTCCTGAGCTCCTAGCTCTTATTTCTCATATGCTTACATAGTAGCCTTTGATTTTCTGTCATGTGTTAATTACCGTATTTTGCCATTTAACTCGGAGCTTTGTGTAAACTAATTACAGGCTAATGATTGTGGGCTTGGAGCACAACGATTTTACTTTTTATTCCATTTGAAAGAACAGCAGTCATCTCAAAGCTTCTTATGGCTCACTCTGTTTTGTTCCTATTAGCTTGTTCTTTGACTCATATGTGCAATCCAGGGCTGTAATTGTTGTGGCATTGGTGCTGTTAATTATGGCAGAGAGTGGCTGAGCTACAGCCAAGGTCCATAATGGTGGCTGAGGCAGCACAGGAAAGTAAATGGGGTTTGTTTCACCAGCTGGGGTCCCATGGAGAGGGAAGAGAGCCGAGGCCCCCAGTGTAGGCTGACAGCCTCAGGGCTCATGGGCCATATGGACACAACACTTTAACTGGCCTTTATTCTACACCTTGCTCTTTTAATCAAAGCAAAGCACACATCCTGTGCTCCTGATTGCATGATAGTTTTGTTATGACATTTTTTCCCCCTTTAATGTACTATATCCTCCTCCTGCTGTTGTATTAGTTTATATTGAAGATAGCAATTTGGCTCTGTATGCTGAAAGATAACAGAACAATGTTGGCGATTAGCTTCAAACATATGAATATTTTATATCAGAGTCTCCTCACAGCAGAATCTGTTAATCGATGTGTAAAGATGGTAGTATATTTTGAGATATAATGCTCATTAATGTAGCACTTTGTTGAAATGAAGTAGACTTAATTGCGATTGCAATGACAGCCAGTGAATGGGATAGATACTCACATACTGCTGAATATTTGCATGCGTTAAAAAATTTGGTAAATAGATGTTTAAAGCTATGTTTATGGAAATAGTAGCAATTCAATGTATTATTAATGAAATACAAATTATGAAATGAGGCATTTTTAAATATTAATTCATAGTTCTTGACCAAGATTATTGTTTACCAAAAAGTAAGTGGTGATTTAATTATATATTTTATTATACAAATTTGTTTCACAATTCAATGAGATATCACTTACCCTTTAATACCACTGTGAAAGTAGAAAGTGGATTATATAGGCACATAGACTGTGAATATTTTTTTTAAATTATTGCTCGTTCTGAAGGGTTCAGCATGAAGAAGCCTGACTCATAAGAATACCATGTGGTCTGTCAGAGTAGTAACAACAGTCAGATCCCTTCTGGCCATGCAAAAGAAAGCCTGAAAGGGTACAAGGAGGAGGAGGAGGAGGAGGAGGAGGGATTGTATCCACTCTATAGAAGCTTACACAGAGGTCTTGTGTGCTTCTCTAAATATTGTGAGGCCCAAAGCCTCCGGCACAATGTTTCGGCCTGCAAAAACCCCCCGGGCCTCTTTTAGCATTTACACAGAGAGAGGTTAAAGACATGTAGATCTGCTCCCATGCAATGCCTGAAGGGGGCCATACACACACTTAAGCGCTCACACAGCTTGCGTATGGATCATTAGGCACAAGAGGGTAAAAATTACACCTAATAGCGTCAACAGATGGAGTATTTCTTTTTGTCACGCTGTGTACAAACAGATCTTGAGCAACACCTTACTTAGGTTAAGTTTGTCGACGAAATGGGTCATTTGATAATCAGCACCACTGAAGAGGAGGGACATTTTATACAGATGTTCTCCGTCTAAATATTGTGCAGTGTGTGCCTGCATGGAGAAGTTTAAATATATAATGATCTGCCTTAACACAATTAACTTGAATTTACCTTAATAGGAGTTTTATTTATTTATTTTTTGTGGTACACTTTTTAGTGCAATTGTTTGGTGATTCCTTTCATTACAGTGTAGGTCATTAATGCTTTTTTTTTTTTGCAATCTAGATGAATTGCTGCCGCCCCCATTCTAAGATTTTAGATTCAATCAGGGATGAGTATAATGTGAGAACTAATGTTTCATTGAATATTACACATCATCAAACTTAAGTACTTTGAGGTTGAAGCTTTGGTGGGTCAGTGTCAAAGAAAAAAATCTTAACAAAAAACATATGACTAGTCAGATTACATCGCTCTATTCCCAAGATTTTCTCAGTTGTTGTTGGCAATCACAGAGGCAGGGGAACATCTATTTCATTTATGGCCAGATTGCTAGGCTTTATGTGGACACAAAGCAAAGCTTGAGTCCTATCACAGGCCACTGTACGCAGTTTAAGTCCATATAATTTATTGCAGAATACATCTCTTTCTTTTCTTCCTGTCCTGCTGCTTCTGTGAACTGCATAGGCAAAGTCCTGGGGTGAGCTTGCTCTTCCGTTGAAAATGACAACCGTTCCCTTACACTTTTTGCCGCACCATTGTGTGCTTTATGGTTTGTGTAGGGGGAATCACTGTGTAGCATTTGACCTCGCCTCTTACAGTACTTGAATATGATGATGGTTGTTACATGACTGGAATGTCAACAGCATAATCTCCTGTTCTGTCTCCAGTGAAGCCAGACAGCATATACTCAAAACAAAGTAATGCTCTGGATAGAACAATGAAAGAACACAGATATTATTTCCATTCAGAATTTAGTCAACAACAGTTTTCACATTTTATTGTGTATGGCCAAATGAAATTCCTATCTAATAGTCATACAGAGATATTATTACGTACAGAACCTGTATTTAAAGGAAAACTACAGTCGACGAAAGCATCCAGTCACAGTTTTATAATATGAAATACACAGGATGAAATTATCCATTTACTCTACTCTACTAAGGCAAGCACATTATCGTTCTATCCCTGGCAAAATCTGATATGCTGTATTTTGGATTGTGGTCAATAAACCTATAAGTGTTGCCATAGGAAAGATTGCACTTGAGTTGCCAAACTGTTTAAAGACACCTAAAACAAAAGTTAGAAATTAACAGCGTAATTAAGTGGTGAAACCATTACGACATTTCCTAGTTACAGAAACAAGAGTGATATCGATCCCAGTCAAGCCCTGATTGATCCCCAGATAGATGGGGTTAGCTTAGGTATTCATCAGCAGCCCAGTGGAGAGAGTTGTTATTGAGGGCAGGTGCTGTCTCTCTGTGGCTGTAAGTTAAAGCCATTAGACTCCTGAGGCCTTCTGATAATAGGCTGTCACTCAAAGATAGACCCTTGCGCAGTATCCATCAGACACTCGCACAGAAATTGAAGCAGCCACCAAAGGTCTCAAGGATAACAAGCAGTCACTGGAATCATCCGGATAACACAAGAGCATTTCCAATAATCCCGTCGACACCTAGAAAGCTTTAAAGATGGGACAAAATAAAGTAGCCAGCACTTCTTATTGACCTATTATTTGAATTCTTAAACATACATGATTTCCTATCACAAAATCATTTTCACTAGATTCCTAACGCATGCACCTTTTTGCAGGAGTCTGTTCTTCTGAGATATTTAGATGAGATCCCAGAGTGGCTGGCCCGTCACGCCCGGCCTGCAAAAACCTCCTGCTATCCCAACTGGGCCCGCTTCCGTAAGACCTTCCTCAGGCAAGGTCAGACACTTATTGGATGCTATCCACCTGCTAATGCAGCCATTTGAACATGCTAACAGCCTTTTCCCATCTCCTTGTTATTTCTCAGAAGTTTCTTATGTGAACTGACAAATCAAATAATTTTATGTTTGTTCTTTGTTAAACTGCTGGTGGTGGGAGTTTCAGGTGCTGTACCATGGATAACATTCTGCTCTCACTGTTGTGTCCAGGCGGTGTGGTGGAGGCCTACCCCCCTTCAGACAGTGTCACCTGTCTGACAGTCGATCTGCTACTGGAGCCTGGGGGAGAGGTGACCATGTTGTCCTGCGGAGACCAGCTCCATGGCTCTTTTCAACTGGAAGCTATAGGCTCCACTGTTCCTCAGACCTCTGTACACCCAGAGACCTTGCACTCCATCTGCCTGCGTGTGGGCCAGGCCTGTCTGCAGCGCCTGATCGTAGGTTATGTCTCCGTGGACCTGGCTACCTTTCTGAACCACAACACCATGGAGCAGAAGGTGAGAGACAGCTCGTGCAAGACAAGGCCTTAGCTCATGCTACCATAAAATAATAAATATGGCCTGGGCTTGACATGGTGTCAAAGCTTTCTATTTCACCACATTGGTGAAACGGATCAATTTTTAGGCTGGAGCAGGGATCCATATGAGAAGATAGGTGCCTCCCATTCTGCCTCCCTGGGGATCTGGGAAACAGGCAAGGCAAACAGTGGGCACAGGGACCAAATGTGTGACAAGGCCATCTAATAAACTGTCAGGTCTTATTGTGTCAATACACTGATTCCGCCATTTAAGGCTTGCCCTTTAACCTTACAATGCAGAGAATTTCAGAGGCACCTATCTGTGAGACAATGGGTCATTCTAAAGTGATTTGGCAGCTTCACCGGGATGCCCTGTCAGTGTTTAACCCCCACCTGCTTGGGCTGCTGAAATGTTTCTCGTTATTATAGCAAAACGCCATCAAAGCCCTATCTCATTCGTCAGGATTACTTTTTGTGGAAACCTCCTTGATTTATGATATTGGAAAATGGACTGGTTTATGATGGTTTAGGGTCTGCTCCTAACATGTGGCTACATTGACTGCCTATTGATCCAGAGCTGTAAAATGAAATGCTTTGTTTACAATATGGTGTATAAAATGCTCAACCTGTTAAACTGTGGAGAAAGCACTAGAGCTACTTTACAGTTTCACAAAGGGTAAGAAAAAGAACACAGATATTGTGTCAATATAATTTCTGTTCAAAATGTTTAGATTTTTTTTTTCTTCATAAATATCCACCAAAAAGCAATACACCATTTGTTTTATTCAGGACAGAGATTCAATGAATCTCTGTTATTTGCCTTTTCCCCTCTCCTAACTGTCGAAGCTTTTTTATGTTTGCATTCATATTGTATTCCCATTTAAACTGGAGGTAGAGTAGATAGTAGCTAAGGGCACACTTGCCACTAGAGGGTAGTATCTTATGGATTAGATGTTAACACGGTGAGAGCAAAGCAGTATTAAGACAATATGACTTGTGTCTTAAAACTTATATGTTTTTGTTCTCATTTGGACCGTGTTGTTCACCATATTACATTGATTATTTCATTTTAACAAAAAGTGTTCTTTTTACATTTTAGGATTTCGCATAGTCGAAAGAAATTGCCCTTCCAGTTCCAAAGCTGTGACACTCAAATCAGAAAATGTTCTGAAGATACTCTTTCCCTCAACTGCTTAGAACGATATAATGACAGCCTTAAAAATCATTTTCAGTTTCAATGTTGACCTGAAATAGAATGTGATCCAGTGAGAGTATAATTAAGAATAGACTATAAACAGCATGTACTTCAATGGGGGCAGGAATATTGAAGAGAGATTCTAAACCCCCCAACCCCCCCAACACACACACACACACACAGACACACGCACGCGGCTCAGACAGAAGAGAGCCACATGGGCAAACCTGTCTGGATTTAAACATCAATTTAGATTCAAACCTGTTGCTAAAAGCTGCCTACTTTATTTGATGGGAAGAAGTGGGTCACATATGTTTGCCCTTGCAGTCGTTCCTCACATTGTGGAATGGCGGGGCCCCAGCTGCAGCATCAGGCTTTTTAATGAAAATTCAAGGCAATAGAAAACAGGTGCAATCCAGGCTTACATTTCCCACTGCTTTGTTAAGAGCGACAATGGGACATTGGAGTATGATTTTTAGTGAGTCGAGTGAATGGCCCACAGGAGTGTGTCCATCACTCAGGCCAAGGTATCTGATGCATGGAGCATCTATCCAGTGGTAGCTGCTGTACCCCCCTATAGTAAAGGGGACCGAGTGTAGGACATACTGCTGAGCTGCTGCTCAAAATCAATGCTCACACTTTGCAATTGTTTCGATTGTGTATAATTCATGACACTTTATGTGATGATGTGCAAAGTAGCTATAATGCAATTTTAAAGCTTTACTCTTTACTCTTTACTACAACACATCAATACGTTACTATTTCAGTCCTTTAAATCAGGTTACGTGTTGCCTAAAATTATTCTAATATACAGAAGAAGAAAAAAATTGTCTCTGATTTGATTATTTGTTAAATATTTCTTTGTATGACAGCCCCTTCGAAATTCATACATCATGTTTTGAACTCAAGCTTTTAATAGATAATTAGATTGACCCCAAAAAATGATCAGCAACAATTATGACAATTGATGAATCATTTTTATTGTTATCAAAATAAATGATTGACATTTGAAGACATCACCTTGGAAATTATGATTGTGGGCTTTTTTCCCATTGTTTAATGATATTTTGTTGAAAAAAATATTAATCAACAAATTAATCATATTAATCAGTTATCACCAGTATTGATAGTTACAACCGCGGACTATGACCTACAAAATATTTGAATTTCATAAAAAAGTAAAATATAAAAGACTGTATCCGGTCAGGTGTCCATGTGTTAGTGGAGATGAAGTGCTCAGGTTACAGAGACTGCAGGGTTCAGACAGGCAGCGATTTGCATTCGGTGGCAGGAGCGTTTACTTTGACAAATAGGAACAGCAAAAGGAGGCAGCCGACTGCCACTTAGTTATTAACAACTCCTTCACTAGTGATTTATTTGCCACTTTTGAAGAGAGGGCATAGCTATTAGGTTATTATTGGGAAAATTAGCCCTGTTTAAGCAGAAGGCTACGACCATACCTGACCCCTTAATATGCTTATAATGATGCCATTTACCATACATATCTGAACTTAGCTTCTCATCAGACCTGAGCCAAACAAACTAGCCCAGGGCAGACTGAATCCAAATACGCAGGGAAGGATCTACTTTGTGCACATGTCACTCCACAACAGAATTACCTAACTCTGTCGAGCACACACCATTAACCGCGTTCTCACTTTCCCCTTGCCTCTCAAAATGGATAACATTGTAAGGATTAAAAGGTACTGACCCTTCACTTTATCGGGATTGGTTGGTGAAATATTCTGATGTTGTATCTTTGTGATTAAATTGGAATGATTAAGTTGACAGTGTCTGTTTTTCTCTGCTGTGACACAGAGTTCATAATGTCTTGTTTGCAGGTGTGGGCTATTAATGTGGACCTCACATACAGTGACCAGCTGGCCATGACCCAGATGCTTCTGATGATGACTGGAGGAACGCTGAATTGTCGCACCGGCTGTTTAGAAGTGCCCATGCTAATCAGAGAGAAATATTGTGACCACCAAATTGCAGCCAAAGTAAGATTTTATATTTTCTTATAATGACTGTTTTAATGTTAAATCTTTCTTTTTTTTCTTATTTGTGTTTTCTTAAACATCAGAAAACTGATTTAAATGCTATATGTATTTGTTTGCAATGTTTTTTTTTCCTCAAATGATATTGTTGATTTATGCCGTCAACAAGACAGAAACCTATAAAGCAAGCTCATACTCTAGAGAATATTATTATACCACTATGGTAATCTTGACGCTACAGCCTCATTTTTGTTAAATACAACTAAATACTGTAATTATGCACTGAGCTCAATTGGTGTTTAGGTGCTGAATTCATTATCATTTTGATAGATGAGCCTAAATAATCAACACATTAATAATTCATACCATTTTCATTATGCATGTGTATGCATGCTTGAACACCTCATCAACCTGGTGCCAGGCCTTAGACAATAGACTCCTTTTATTAGCAGTATGCCTGAGTTTACGCTTGTTAATCTGCGACTTGTATTATTTTATCAAACATTCATTTAGCTGGTGGCCTGGTGCTTCAGTGCAGCAGTTGAGCCACTGCAGTGGTTAATGGCTCTAGCGGTGGCCATCATTAGGGGCATGCATATTACAAACACAATTAAATCCCTGTTGGACACTTTTATTGTTGCGTGAGAGTCCTGTGTTTGACAGCTGCAAACACACAGCCGTCACAGCGAGTTATGGGCTATCTCCTGAGCTCGTAGGGGCTTATGCCTGCGCTTTCCCTCTCCCAAAGGTGCCAGAGTACCAGAAACATTTTTATCCTCTTGAGCCCTGCCACTTACAAGTAATCAACCCCTCTAGTGTTACTTATGACACTCACATACCCAGAAACCCCTTTATTAAGGTGATGGGTATTGTATCTTGAGCAGTCCTATCGTGCATTCTGTTCTGCTTGTGTTTAAAATTGAATGCAAACATTTGTAGTCCAAAAGAAATTATGTGCCATACCATCTACAGTTTGGCATGTCTTCTAAATATTAATTGTTCCTCCCTGCAGTTAATTAGGAAAGGCCCAACAGTTTACTCCACATGCCCGACACTCATCATGTTCACTAATCACACTGACTCCCCAAACTCAACGGGGATCCTAATGACATGTGTTTGAGGTTCAGCTATCTCAACCTATTTGATGCACACTACCATATACTGTACATATATGTAAACCCCAGATATTATAGAACATAAAAAATGTTTCCCTATGTTTTAGATTAACAAAGATTCATGCCAACAATGATATATTTACATTCTGTGTCTTCGTGTTTTCTTACCTCTTTACAGCCTCCTGTGGTGAATCGTTATGCAGTTCTCGGGAGCCGCTTGTTTCACTCTAACCTTTCCATGTTGTACCATAATGTGTTCTTTATGATGTGTAGGGCTCATGGCATAGGATTCAACATGAAGGTAAAAACTGTCACGATTAACCTCTTTACCTTAATGTCATTATTGTGTCTTGTTCTTTTTTTTACAACATACTGTAGTATTCTGAATGATTGATTTATTTTGCACCTTTTCATGATGAGAGCTCTTCTTTTGACTCTGTTTGTGGCTCCTAAATTGCAGAGGAAGGAAGGCACTGTCTTTGCTCTTTACGATAGCAGTGAACGATGCAGCATAGGAATGATGTAAGTATTTCTTTTGCATTAAAAATTCATATACATGCAGTTTTTAATGGAATTTAAGGTTCATCTACAGGAGGGGAAAAAATAATTTTAAGGTTTGTTTTCTCTGTTGCTTAAAATGGACTAACACATGAAGGAGAGGATTATGTGGGTGACAGACTTCTCCAGATTGAGAGTAAAGACTATTCTTTCAAGGGATTAAGATGCCACCTCTGGCTTTCTAAATGTTGTTACAAATTCTACAAGTTGTTAAGCAGAGGGTTATTTAACATATTTATCACAGAAATCCCTTAGCTTACACAGTGCTGTAACAGTTAAATCAAGCTGTGCTCATCCCCCAAAAGACCGCCGATGTTGTCTGCTGAAAGTTTCATTTAACCGCCCCCATCAAATGAACAAGATGATTGTTTCTGAGCTCGCAACATGGGGATCATTAGTAAACTCGTTTGTTTGGGGTGTTGTTAATAGGACGGTCTCTGAGGATCTCCAGGGAGCACTTGTGACCTTTGCTCGGAACCTGTCAGTCATTCATCAGGAAATATCATCTTCTAAAATGCAAGAAGAAACCAATTTCAAGGTACCATGTTAATGAGTTAACGATCTCTTCTCATCAGCACCACAAAGCTTGCATTTTCAGTGAAAATTGAGTACGATTTCATTTGTTGAAGAAAGTGTCAATTTTTTTTTAATATATTTCAATTACAAGAATATATATTTTCAAATGAAGGGTTGTACCCACAGTTATTTAAATTCAAGTCTTTTTTCTCTTCGATTTTTTTCTGAAGGAGCTGATCAAGAACATAAAGGACGTACTGCAGATGATTGTTCAGAACAAGCTGCGAGCAGTGAAGGATAAACCTGCTGCTTAGACGGCTGCTTTAGTGATAAGCTTGTCTTGCTCTCTCCAAGTTAAGTCATCGTTTCTTTGCCAACTTAACACTGTGAATGTGTGAACCCTGGAGATTCATCGATGTCGAGCAAACACAGATTGCCAAATAAATGCCTGAGGAACATTGTCAGAATCTGTCATGGAGCTTTATAAAAATGTTATATATACTGATCCATACAAACAGTCTGAACATACTGTCTGTTAATACTTGAAAACGATTATAATAAACTATGCACTTGGTAATACCACTGGGGAATGAGTAGGCTTTGATCAAGTATCCATTCAGTAACAGCTTAAAAAGCTGTTTAATTTTCCACTGTACAATATTTTGACTTTTTGCCCAGATAAATACTACATTGTTAAGTATGGGAATGTTGTTCAGGGACACAAGATATGTGGAGAAGTTCCATAATATATTGACGCAAAACTGGACAGTTGAGAAAGTGATTGATGCTGACAATTTTCAAATGTCATCTTTTGTAAGCTGACTGTTTTTACCCCTCATTTCTTCTGTAACATGTTTATAGTCGGGAAATAGTTTCTGAAATACAGTATTGTGTTGAAAATGCAGTAGAATGCTAACCAACTAGAGTTTTAGCCTGTTCTAAAGTCGTTGTGATTTGTAATTGCTTTCTGGCTAAATGCTTTATATATAGTAGCACATATTCGTCACTAATTTAAAGATTACATGTGACTATTTTTCAATAAAGACTTGTGGTATGACATTTGCAGCAAAGGTGTTTGTGTTCTTTACTTCACCCAGGGCCTGGTGAGGTGCCAGAGAAAACCTAAAGGCTGTGGTTTTGGGTGACTCTCCCTGCAACTCCACAAGACAGCGACAGGAACTTGAAAAGAAACATTTGTCAGGGTAATTATTCAAAGCTAGTGGATAATTTTTCACAGCCATATTTGCACAGTACGGTCTGCAAGTGTGCGACTACAATCCACGGTACTGTCTTGATAACCTTTCATTTGCCTTTTATCACCCATATTGAGTATTGAAACCAGGCTAACAGACTGCAGCCATTTGTGTACAGAACTCAGGTTGGACATAGTTCAGCAAATGCTGCAATGTCTCTCAGTGGACATACATGCAGGTGCTTTTTACATATGACTGCTAGGTTCAGTGCATGATATTTTATTTTAGAAAGGGTAAAAGATTATTTGTACAAGTGGGTGTCTGATAAATGAGTTTATCAAATATATCTTAGTAGGAAATAATGATAAATGCAGAGTGACATTTCACACAGCATGTGAAAACAAAACAAAAATTGGTAATAATCAGCAACGTGGTTTTGTTTGAAAGTTTCATTTGTTGGTGACTTAAAAAATGTAAACGATCAAGGCGGACTTGTGTGTTCACCTTTTGTTGTTGTATAGGATGGTCTGGTCTGAACACTTGGAGAATATCTAGGAACTGGTGAGAACATACACGCAGGCGGCGGTGGTTCATTCTGCGGAGGCGGAACAACTGGGCAGCGCTGCGTTTCCAGTCGGACGACTGTAGAAGGCGGACCAGGTCAGAGCAAGAAGCACAGCAGTGGAGGAGCCCGTTTCTCAGGTCGTTTAGCGGGTTAAAAGCGAATTAAGATGAATTGTGCGTGTGTATCCAACGTGTGTGTTGCTCTGCTTGGAGTAATGTTCATCGTAACGTTTGTTTCGATCACAAACATGGGCGGTGTTGTTTGCTAACCTGAGCTAGTGTCTCATGTAAACCGTCCCGTGTGCAGCACCGCCCCCCCCCCCCCCTCTCCTGCTGATTTTAGGTTTAGGTTCATTTAATCTATGGCTCGTCACAGAGTCATTTGTATGCAGCACATGTGATACAATACAAGTCATGAAGGAGTTTTTGCGGACGATACACCGGGTCTTTCTAAAAGTCGCCCTGTTTCCGAGCACGTTCGGCAGGACAGGCCCGCGGCCAGCAGCCTCGGAGGTGCTCACCTGCCACCTGGTGCAGCGCAAACTCCCGCCGTGGACTTCCTTCTGTGTCCGCTACAGCTCGGTCCACAATGACCAGTTTGGACTGTCCAACTTTAACTGGAGAGTTCAGGGATCCAACTACCACATACTGAGAACAGGCTGCTTCCCCTTTGTAAAATACCACTGTTCCAAAGCACCTGCACAGAACCTGGACTTTGAGGACAGGTTTTTCACCATGCTGAAAGTGATTAATCTGGGTCAGTAAATACAGTTAACGCTCTTCCTTAAACCTATCAAATACAGATATTCTAATTTTTACACTTTAGACAATGACTGTGCATCTTCAATTGCAGGTATCCCTTGTTTGGCCTACGGTGTTGGTTGCTGGATGGTAGTGGGAGCCTCGGAAACAGTGCAGACAAGTGTTGGACCTGTCACAGTCCATTTCGCCTACAAAGAAGACGAAGGAGCACAATATTAAACCAAGAATAAATACTCTTGTGAATTCATATTCACAAGAGTATTTCCTGTGTTGCTGCTCTATCAACAACATTTTCCTCAGGTGATGCTCTACTGACTGAACGGTTAAATCTTGTGTCACAACTTCTCTCATTGTGTGAGAGCAAAGCTCCATTAAGTGTTTAATTATTGAAGATGTAAAGTTGCGGCAGAGGAGTCGTTTGTACATGTTACTGCACTGACATACAATACTGGCAGTGTTTAGTCTAAATGCGAACTTTCCATTAATATTTAAAGGAAAGTTTAGGATTTCTTCAAAAATAAGACAATTCCTTTACTTAATATGTTTCATTTACTGCCTGCTGTAGATGTGGGTTTGTACATTCAGTTTATTGTGAGCATTAAATATTAAAGTATACAAAATGACTGAAGATTTGACTGCAATGGTTTTCCATTGATCCTCTCTTTTTTAATATGACAAACAACAATTTTAATTCTCAAGTCTCGATATGAATATAGCGTTGCATCATTTCTTTGACACTACCATGCCCTTTGCTTCATTTTGTGTGACAAATACAGGTATTTAAATAACCCAGCTCATTTATTTAAAGGTAAATTAGTGATCATCCTCCATGCAACACATAGTCAATAGTTTTAGAGAAAAAAACGATGACAAGACAGGTCTGATAAAATAGGTTTTAATTACCAAAGTGTGGCCTTTGTACAGAAACATCTACGTCTCTTCCTTCAGGCCGCCTCTGGCCTTTGATTTCTGGTAATGTGCTCTGCTGACAGGGCACACTCACCTCCGCTGCAGAGTCCTCCTCCCTCCGAGAGGCAGGTTGACAAACTGCCATATTGATTTCTTCACCCCTCAGCATCTCCTACTAATAGCATTTATCAGCGACCTCAGTTTTCTGGCCTTGGCCTCTTCTCTTCAGCAACAAAGAAACTGAACGAAATATTTCTTGTTCTACATGTAAATCAATGCACCCTTTGACCTTCTTTGAACTAAGAGGTTATGAGACCCACCTATATGTTGTTCATGGTGTACAGCTTCTTTGTGAGCTATGTATTGTTCTTGTCCTATGCAAGAATGTTTAAATTTAAATAAAATGAAAGAATATTAACGATATTAAATGTTCCTTCCTTGCAGTTAGTGCATCTTCACCCCATAACCCAGAAAAGTGAAAAACTGCTTTGCTTTGCTGAAACAAGCTCTGTAGTTATCAAATCAGACTTTATTTATTTAAGGCTCCTGAATGAACGGTTATACACACATCTCTTCAGTTGCCATCCATTTAAAAAGTTTTTAATGTAAGCAATGAAACTTTTTTAGTCTCATGCAGAATTCATTCGCAAAATCCCGTTAAACAGCTTGATGACACCGCACTATCTCGTAATCATACTAATTGCCTCAAACAAGGAACATTCAGACACACTTACGGAAATCTGATCCACAGTATCAGGCTGCACTTAAATCCCCCTCCTTTCATTTCCAACCTTTCGTCAGGACCGAGGGTGTGCATGGGGAATGCTCAGGCAACCATGTCTTAATTACTCATTGACCCTTTGACCCACGAGATGCATTGATACCAGCGTACAGCCACACACAATTGCATGGGGTTTGCGGCCACCTGGAGCTTTGTGTGTGGCTATTACGAGGGGTTGATGTGAGTCAGTGAAATCTAAACTGTGGAGCAGGTGAGAGAGTTGTATTTGTTTTCAGGGCTGTATCTCGGAGTCACTCTAAACTGCAGGGGAGGGCACCCCTTCAGCTCGAGCAGAGGCTTAACATTACACATTGAACCTCTGTCAGTTCCTGGCTATCTGGACGGCAAATGGACTCCTGTAAATTAACAAAATATATCTGCATTTGTTGTGAGATTGATGCCTTTTAATAGCCGTGGCAGCGTAGCCCTGTATTGAAGTGTCTAAATTACCCAGCACACATCTAACATCGTAATGAACAAAGAATGAATGCCTGTTTGGCAAGTTTAATTGGATGCTGGAGCTGGTAATAAGTTTTGTCAAGGTGAAATCTTTAAATACTTGTACTGTCTAGAATTTAGGTAAGTAAAGCAAAACAAGTGCTGAAATTGAGTGTAGTGTTGCTGTAAATCGTTAATGTTTAACAGGGAAATTGCTAATCAACTTGCAGAGACTTGTAATTATCTTCTAATTAGGTAATAAGTTATCGGTTTATTCAGTGAAAAAACCCCCACCACAAACCATGTTGACTTCCTTGAAATATTTGCAGCCGATTCTTGAAATCAATTATTTAGCAGGAAAGTCACACCATTTTTTGTGTGTGTGTGTTATTTCTCTCTCTGTCATAGAGATATATGGCTTGGCAGAAACAATTATTGTGTGAACAACCCCTGCAGCTAATGCTGGAGAGGTTATCATTATTAAGCCTCTAGATCGGCCACCAGCACCGTCGCTGTGCTTGTTCCATGAGCAGCAGGGGTACGGGAGCCATCACTCAGATCACTTTAAGGATCATGCTGGAGTTACATCTTAATACAGAAGTGTCAGCCCACGGTGTCACAACGTTCTCCATGAAATGCCTTTTTTTTTATTATTATAATGTGATGACATGAAACATGTAGCTCATTACTTTTCAACTAGAAAAACATCACCAGCGGCAGGCAAATGTACATATGTTAAGAAATACTTAAATATGTAAAATAGTAGTGTGAGATGCATCAAAAAATGTCTTTCTTATTGCTAAAAGATGGTTTTAGTTGATCATTTCTGACCTCTTGCCGTCGACGCCAGAAGTACTACTTTTTTTTTGGAGTGGGACAGCCGACTGAAGCCATTAAAAATCTATTATGGTGTATTTCTTCACCCAGGGGATGACAAGGGGCACCATAATTCTTCTCCTTACATCCCCTTCCCTTCTTTATCTTTATGACATCTTGTGTAGGGGAAAGGGGGAGCACATGCCTGCTGTGCCTATCAGTGTTGCCAAAGCTACTGTCAGTGGGTGGCAAAAATATCTGTCAGTCATTCTTTTCTGGCTTTTCTGTTTCAAGACCACTTCCAAGTGACATTACGACTGATTTTCAATGAAGAGAATGTTGGACGAAGGTCTTTTATACTTTACTTCACATGAAAAGCACAATGAAAATGCTAATTTTGAATCCTTGGAGTGGATCTAAATCTAAATAGTTTAATATGTCATTGTCATTGCGTATTCTGTGTTTAGTTGATGCCCTTAAGCCTGAGCACTTAACTTCAAGCCCAAACCCCCTTTTTTTTTTTCTAGTTGAAGTTGATTATTGCTTTGTTTTTCTTTCTTGTCGATGATGTGGTATCATGTTCGCTCCTTTCATACTTAATGCTTACTCTGTTGACATTAAGAGGGTAACACATTTTAATAGTTTTTCCACGACTTATCCGGAGAGTTAAATGAACTATTCATTTTTATTATATATTATGCAGTATTTAAAGTTTCAGCTCATTAAAAAACAGACGCCCTTCCACACCCCCCCAGGCTGTCTTTTACCCCCCACCAGCATGCAGTCAGGCTCCTCTAGCCACAGGCTCTGCTTGATCTGTTTTTCCTAAGTCAGAATTGAAATACTCAGAAATATTTATTTATTTGTATATGCCTTTTTTCTTTTTACCAAATAACAGCCTAATGTGTTTGTAGCTTAAACAAGCAACATTGGTGCATCAGAGAAGGGTGATAACGAATGGTTTTGTTTGATAGATAGAATTTGTTAGATTGCATGTGTGTTTTATCGGTCACCTCAAGACAAAATATCATATATGCATATATGTATATATATGTTTATGCATATATATGTGTGTGTGCAGTATTATATATATATATATATATATATATAAATACTGCATGTACCCTAATTTTGCACCAGACCAGGCCCCTTGTGCTGTTGACTGGTTGCCCTGCTTCTTACTTGCACAATGAGCAGCAACCTACACAGCATCTCAATGCTAGACTGGAAATTTGCATTAAATACACTGATACCTATGCTGCATACAAACAGAAATGGAATAAATCAATTTTCTTTTGAGAAATGCTTCACATACTTTTTGATGCAGCATGATCTCCAATCTTTCTGCAAATGAGCTGCAGTCCCATGTAATGGTTTCTGCTCCTCGTGGGAGGCCGGTGTCTCGGAAAAGCTGCTGATTGAGGGGGAAATGTAATACAGGTGTAAAGCAGACTTGATAGGGGTCTTACACGAGGGTTATGCATTTTAACAGTGATATACATACTGTTACATATTTATCAAAGGATGTGGAATTTGCTGGGTTGACTCTTTCTGGCCTGCAGAGATTTATAGGTTTCTGCTGGGGTGTTAATTCTGGCAGAGATGGTGGCTATTATGTTGAATTAATAGGAATTAAGGGTTTAAATTGGTTAAGTAAGCACTTCATTAATCGTGACTGGATTGCTGTGTGTGAGAGGTTTATAGGTGGTGTAGACTGCAAGTGCTTAGATGAAAGGACAGGGGGGACGCTCTGAATTCAAAAGCCGCTCGATGCTCAGCAGATGTAGCCAGGAAATCCCAGATATATCACATAACGTAGAGGTAAATTGATTCATTGTTTAATCTTTAAGTTAACCAATAGAAAAACTATTGTCAACTATATTGATAAGTCATTTACAATTTCAGTCATTAATCAAGCAAAAAAAAAAACAAAGTGCCACAACCACTCTGGTTCCAGCTCCTCAAATTGGAGAATTTGCATTTGGTTTACTGAAAACCTTTTGTTTTGGACCTTATAGCAAAAGGTTTGACACCACCTCGGACACAATGGGAAGTTGTTGTTGTTGTTGTTGTTGTTTGGCATTTCATAGATGTAACATTATTATTTAGCTTTTTATCCATTGTTAAATTATAAGAAGACTCTGCCTCAGCCTCGATGGCTGCATATCTACAGTATAACATGCTGATTGTGTCTGTTTGTCTAATCTTTGGCTTTCAGTTTGGACATGGCATTAGTTGCTGTAAGTGAAGTTATGGCATGGGTCAGTTGGTTGATGTGCCTCCCTCCACGGAAGCTGGACTAATTGAGGTGTGTTTTTATCTGGGCTTGCTAATGATGATGAGGGTGCAGGCGAAGGAGTCTGTCCCCTCAGGCTGAGGAATAGCATGACTTAGCCAACCTTCTGTACTTATTGTCCAACAAAGGGGGAATTCACTTAATGCAGTGTTTCAGAAAAGTGGATAATTGTGGCTACAATCAATAAAGTAGCAGAGCGGAAAATGAACGGCGTGTGCAGTGTAGCTGTGTTGTAGATATTTGACAGAAATCGAAAAAAGTGCGAAGTTCTTGTTTTTGTGTTTGTTTCAGCCGAGTCATCAAAAGAGAGGTCGATTTCAGTTTCTGTACGCAATAATATACACATATGCAAGCTGGTAAAGCTGTACATATTTACTTTGTGTCCATGTAGCTGTGACCATGAGCATGTGTGTGTCTTTGCATGTGTTTGTGTATATATGGGGGGGGGTTTGGTTGGATGAGCCACATTTGTTCCTGTGCGGCCTAGTGACATCGCTGGAGGGCAGAGAGGGATGGAACCTGAGAGGGGTGACAGTGATAAATAGCGCTTTTAATAACAGCTGCCCCACTTGGCCAGCTAGTCCCAGTCAGTGTCCTCTGTGTATTTATGTCTATGTTTATTTATGCATCCATAGTATGCAGGAAATCATCACCGCAGGGGTACAATCATTCTTTTTTTTGTGGTGGGGGGATAATATTGGTTTAACTTTTGGGAGGAGGTAAGCCAGCTCGTCGTAAACCAAGCAGATATTCATTTAACCCAGAGGTCGATCTGTTGGTATGTCTCTGCTGAAATAATCAGATATCCTTAAGAGTCCTAAAGGAACAAACATAGGTTTGAACTCTAATGTGCATGTCACAGTTTTGGGATCTCATTACAATGTTAGCAATGGTATTAGATCAGAGATGGTCGGGATAGAATTGTATTTTCTAAATACCAAGTACATGTTCTTAGGTATCTGGTTATGCTATTACTTTATACCATAATGGCCATTCTTATGCTTTACACAGACCTCAATCTGCATGGCGTTTACATTTTTGGTTCATTGTTGCTTTTTGACTGGAGTCAAAAACCTTTTGTCTGCTGAAATATGACCTCGGGCCCAGGCCTGTGAATAGGGAGTGGGGAGGCTGTAGATCAGAGGTGTCAAAGCTTCTTCCCGTAGGGCAATGTCGGCACTGTTCTCACTCCAAACAGTTCCCTCCCTTTAATTGGTTCAATTAGTTAAGTATCCATATACATTATTATGTATGCATTTTTCATGACGCCTCTTAACGCTCTGTCTAAACCGAACAACTTCCGGCTATGATTTGCCATTTGGATGAATGTCAAGGAGACTAAATGATTGCGCTAATTGAGTAATTAAAAGCAGATGTCGGAGCGAGAGCCAACAGCGTACACTTTAAACACTTTGCCCTCCAGAAAACCTACAGTGTTTTTGACACCCCTGTTATGTATGGTTATCCCAGAGGTGCCTCTGTAATAGTTACAGTTTCACCCTTGTGATTATTCAGTTGAAGTCTTTGCTATTGAACCAAAATGGTGTTTTTATGCTATTTTGACCATGGGAAATGGTCTGGAAAAGAAAAGCCCATCATGCTGCCTAATGGCCAGACTCAGTGGTGCACAGATTCAACACAAGCTCTAGACAGGCAAAGCACGATATCTCCACGCTTGCCATATCGCTATTGCCCACCGCTGTCCTCTGGTGGGACATGAGTAGCCGGTATGAGATTCTTTTGAGGGACATGATGTTATGTTGGAGGTAATTAACGCTGGAAATGTGCCAGTAATGGGAATCGGTGTGCCATCAAATCACAAAGGAACAGAGTCCTTTCCTGTGGTTTTGACAGCTGTGGTGATTGGAGCATTGCTGGAAGGCTTCACAAAGTGCAGATCAATAAGTAACAATTTTCCTATTAAAGAAAAATTACTTGGACATTGCACTAAGATAGCTTATCGCTCTTTCACTTCAGCCTAGTTGAGGAAGAAAGGTTTTCTGTTGAAAGAATGTGTGTAATTTTATCTGTGATGTTATTTGCTTTTCAGTCATTCAAGTGTTTGGTAATAATTCTGTTGTGTGTTTTTTGTTGTTGTTGTTGTATGCATGGTTTGAAAAAAGAAGAGGCTGATGTTGGACGCCCTCCTCATTCCTAGGTGAAAGAAACATGGGTTCTTTGGCACATACATTTTTAAATTTAATTTCAAAACAAATATCCTGATGTAAACTGATATTGTAGTTTTGTTTCAGTTTTGTTTGTTTGTGAATTTCTAAAATGTTCTAAAATCACACAAACCACAAATCACAGTTTTGCCAAGCAGTACATGACGGACTGACTGTTAGACTCCTTATGGATGTTCTTACTGTCAAATTGACTATACCTACATTCCTAACAACAAGATTTTCACATTTGATCTAATCAGACTTGACTTTCCAAAGATTTAAAAACTTGACCTTGGGCTCAGAACTTATTTTGCACTTGATTATTGATTGATTGATTGATTGGTTAATTAAAGAACAAATGGGATCAGCAGAGTAATCAGTAATACAAATATTGGTTTTCTTGCAGCACTTCTAACTTCACATTTTTCCACATTATAACCAGAGATAAATCACCTCATGCTTTTTACACATTACATTTAAATCAAAGCTTATCAGAACATTTGAATGCCAGCTCATGTATCACATGGACTTATTACAGTATAAAATTAGTTTTTCTATAGCAGGTTTCAAAGAGTTTATAGCACAGTTTTGCACTATTCTTTGTGTGACAAGACAAAATAATACCAAATTAATAGTTGTATCACTCATTTCGCTCAGAAAGCTAGCAATACTGCGGATCGCCCAGGACCTCACTGTATCATAATGGTATCAATTCAATTTTCCCTGTCAGTCCATTTAGCCAAATTGGTTATTTTGGCTGTTTCACCTGTAAAGTCTTTCACAGAAGAAGGTATTAATTGCCCACAAATGCCAAATGTAGTCAGTTAAGATGTTCAAAAGCAGTGGAGAGAGAGTTGATTGCAAATCTTGTTTTAATAAATCTCTAGGCCACTGGCGTGGCTAATGAACTTAGTAATTACTCATCACTGGTTGGAAGAGTTTAGCCTGGGTAAGATGAAAGCAGTGGCTGCTGGGAGCCACAGGAATGGCACAACAGGCAACAATCAACACAGTGTCTGCACAACAATCAATCAAAACTGTCAGGCCCTTAACCGTCAGAGTGATTTGCTGGTGTTTCTCAGAAAATGAGTGCACCTTGTAAAATGTAGCTAAGATCACTTTCCCAAACACCTTGCAGCACAATACGTGTAAGCCAATGCGATCTGTGCCATGTGATTTATCACACTGCTCGCGGAAAAATTATTATTTTTAGCTAAGGAACTGTTTCATGGGCTCAAATTACTCCACTCAAGCGTGACGTCACTACAATATGTTTTACTGTGTGGTTAAATGTTACATTCCTTCAGTGTTTTTTTGTTTTTGTTTTTTCTTGCTTAATGTTACAGCACAGTGGTTTTTGTTATTTGTTTTGTTTTGATTTTCAATTTAATGTCTAGTCAATCATGCATTCAATTTCAGGAGTACATTACACTTTGGTAGCAGCTTGACAAATATAACATATATAAAACAAATGCATGAGGAAGCATAAGTTTTTGAGTTTATATATATATATATATATATATATATATATATATATATATATATATATTTACATTTAAAAAAACACAGAGTATCTATCCATATATCTATCTATGAATATTTAAATATAAATTGTCTTGTTTTACTGAACATCTGTTAAACCACGGTGATATTTAAATACGAGTCAGAGCCGGGTGGTGAGTAACACTGGACTATTCACAGATGCTCCTTTCTGCAGAACTCTAAATCATGTTTCTTAATTCCCAGAGCCACATCTCAATCATACTCCTTGCTAATTTGAGAGTCACCCTCATTTCATTTTAAACGATTCATTTTTGGCAAATTTGTAAATGGCCCTGATGTGTTCTACAATTTAGTCAATTACTGTTTCAGCCAGCAGGACTCCGGGGACCAGGAACATACATCGCCTGGAGGTATCATCTCAATAATTGTTTCAGAAAAGTTGGGAATGGATTGCTAATGCTCTGTTCCACTTATTGAAATGTCAATTGGAGCCAAGACCCTTTACTTCTCTTCTCACTTTTCCATAGTACAGTTTGACTGCTTCACCTTTACTTCGCTGAGTCCTGACCATTGATGAAACAGTAAAACTGAATTTGATATTTTCTCTAATTCAATCCTAAATCCTGCGTGTTCTTGCGATGACTCTTTTGATGCGGGGTATTTACAAGGAGCTCAACAGAATAGTTCTGGTTTAGGCAAAGTTTCTTATTATTCTCTGAATTAATCCATGACTTGCAACTTTCCTGTCATTTGTAAAATAAAAATGTAGCTGATAATTTGAACTCTGCTGTATACTGAAATTGTAATTAATTACTAATTAGCTGGATAAAATTAAGAGATGATACTAATCCAAATTAGGTCTTAATGGGTACTAATTAAGTGGAGAATCCTTCTTTATGGAGCCAAACAGTGTGACCCGCAGACCCCAATTAATTAAGCTATTATTAGCCATTTCCCTGTGTTTGGCTGATGTGGATCTTGTTCCACCAAAAGCAAAATATGTTTCTTAACTCTTGAAAATGTGTTTCTGTTTGTTTTTCCACAAGGTCCCTCACCCGTCCTCCGAGCTAATTAACCTGCAATTCAGCGTTGGTACAACGCTGAATAATTAGAGCAGGGAAGAGATCCACACATGATGCTGTGGAGAAGCCCTCAGGTGACCACATGTTAGTGAGAGCAGTTACACATGTGTGCACCGAAACACAGTGGATGGTTCATGTAGGGTCACCTCAGTCATCCAGACATTTTGGTACAGGTTAGAAATGCAGACGCTCTTTGGATGAAGGGCAAAATGTCTGAAATGTCAAAGATTCCTATGAGATTATTAACATATTTATCCATTATTGTAGGCCATTTAATAACTATGTGTTCATTACAATCAAATGGGACCCTGTCAAATCAAATTTGCATCACATCCACAGTGCAGCATTATGAGGTGTTACAAAAGTTTGAAAATATAAATGTGTCACAGTGATTGGGAAAGCTAAAAACAGTACCTTGAAATGTAAAAAGTAAATAAATATCATAATTAAATATCATAATTAAAGAAAACCCGATAAAAAAATAAATAAAATCACATTCATCACTTTTGTTTGAAGAATTGTTGTGAACAAAACTCTCCTGCAGCAAGTTTTTACACATTTGGTCAGTTTAAAATGAGAAAAAAAAATCGTAGTTCAGTTCTTAATGTAAGTGTCTTTTTTCACCAAAATGCTCTCAGTTGCTATTTTCTTTTAAGCCTGACTGATTAAGTAATGAATTGCATTATGATTCTCCCTTTAAATGTACAATTAAGTGCAAAGACACTAAAATTATTTAGGAGATTTTTAAAAAATTACCAAAACACAGGTATTAAACATCAGTAGGAATCGCAGCATTTAACAAACTTTCCTCCACTGTGCATATCACAGTCACGGTTAATAATGGAGAATAAACGTGTGCGGTGTGTATGTCTGTGCTCTGGGTCAGCTGCATGTGTCTGTTCTGATTACTGGATGGGTAATTCTGTACTTCTGTGTGTAAGACCTTCAGCTCTATTCTATAATTAACTCTTGCCTGCGCCCATCAGCTTCCATTCCACACTTGATGTGTCCATAGTGACTGTTACATGCAGCCAGCTTGCCATTCAGTATGTATTAAGCTGTCAGAGTGGGCTGCTCTCCCAAGCCGCCTGTCTTCGCTGAACAACCCAGCCTATTAACTCCTATTGACTGTGACACACATGTCCCTCCAAAATGAGCGGTTCCGTATTGATTTTTCCTGAGCTCTCCTCACTTCCCCCTTTCACGCCGCCAAGGGTGAGATCTTTATCCTGACTGATTGTATATGTTCATCGTATCAGAGCAGCGCTGTGCAATTGCCATTTCAAACCCATGAACCCTGCTCTGTGCACCTCCTCCTGTGTATCGTGGCTACTTGTATGAGGCCAGGTCTCAATGAGACAATTAAAAGGCCCGACTCCCCTGTGTCCTCTGCAACACCGCGGTCAAATGGAGCTGTAGACCTTCCACACGACCCACAGTCTCCCTCCAGCTTAATACAGCGCGCACCATAAGACATGAGACGTGACAGCCAGCTCTTCTCCCCCCACTAACAGACTGCCGCCCAATCAATGAGGCTGAATAGAAGGGTGCCATATCCTTTCAGTGACGCTCTTTCTAACGGCTAAAGCTAAAATGAACTCTGACAGCACGTATCGACGTCATATCAAGCTCCGCCATTGAGAGAAAAATGATTATCTGCTGCTGAAATCAGTTATTGACACGCTGTGGAATAACTTACCCTGCCCAAGGGAATTATTGATACAGTTTATTGTACAGTATATAAATATATATCTTATATGTGTCTGAAATAGATTTGTCTAGTTAAAGTACACAGTGCGTCTATGGTTTGACCACGGAGGGCTATCAACACTTCGCTCACACTCCTGCAACTCAACCATGACTCTGCCTTTCCCTCTTGTTGGATACTGTTTTTACAGGCAGCATGAAATTGCTTTGGCTGTTCCGACTCTGCATTGAAGTTAATAGTAGAACACGTAATTATATTTTATAGCCTCTCACTCCAGAAAATCAAAACGGCTTCACAGAGACCATCGTATCGTAGACGAGCCACGTGTCACGACGACATGTCACTGGAGGAGGTAGTCAAACTTGGGGAACAACCAGATGTGCTGAAAAACCACTGCTTCAGTTAATGTATGAGATCCATGTGATGATAATTATTATCTTTTCATTTTTATCAGCATTGTTGTCAATGTCTACAGGATATAATGAGGCTTGTAGCCTTAAGACACTTCTGATTTTACAACAATTAAAAGTCTAGCGTTAAACATAATCAAAAATGGTTAGAATGTAGCCCGATATTAACTGAACCACTTCTCTGTGACAAATAAGCTCACCTCTCTGTGGTGACACCCAGCTACACATCTCCAATCAGCACAACATCTGTGGCATTGCGAGGCTGCATATTTATACTGTTTGAAGAACTGATGGCTGCTCGAAATGTGTGGACAGTGAGAAAAGTACAGACGTGAAAATATTGCATGTACCATCACATAACAGCTGGTGGTTAGATACTTAGTTTGTGCAGCTGGAAAAGAGCAGACGAGACATGAGCACCTACAGTACAATCAGTCTTCTAACTGGCAACAATAGCAGCACATTTTTTCCCCTGATTTCTTCTTTGTCATCTATTTATAATATTGTTATTCTCCTAACTGTTATTTTGCTCATCTTATCTATTCTAACATGCAACATCTGTTGCACGCGTCTGTCTATCCCGATTAAATAAAGTCCCTTAAGGCTGATTTGTGATATTGGTCTACATAAACAAAAGTTACTTTGCTTGACCACAGAAACGGGCAGCTTGGCATGCTGTAGAGACACATCATAGTGGGGACTTTTTAGATTTCCATGCCCTCTACACTTGAAAATACACTTTTGTAATTTCTACACTTAAGATTCATAGCTACTACTGACAAATACTTTGTAGTTATTTCATAAGTCAGGAAAATGTAGACATGCAATGGTGCAAAAATTACCATTTTATTGGAAAATGTTTACGTCATTTGTGAAAAATACTAAGTACATTCATAACTGCCGTTGCTTTTTGCTGTTTTGTGTCAATGGCCTCAAGAGTAAAACTCTTTTCTTAAAGACCAGCTCTGACCAGAAACTAAAGAACGGCAGTAACTGTCAAAAAGAAATTCAAGGTACAATATTTCACAGTATTCTTCAATAATGTCAGTGTGGGGACATTTGTTTTCACAATTTTCTTCTGACAGCTTTTATCAAAATCAAATGAAACAATTCTAGCCAAACAAATTTGTCATTAGATTTGTCCATCAGCTTCTTCTCCCTGGTATTATGGTTTTATTGTACAGCAAATGTTTTATTGATCTTCCACCTCTCGTGGCAGCTGAACTTGAGGTGACCTGCCCTGCTGCTCTGGTGTTTAGAGGTGCGGCAATGCAACCTTGGCATTTCAATCATGCAGCTTGACCTTTGCAAATTTCCTTTGTCAGTTAGTCACATCTCGTTTTTGTCGAGGGCTGATTTGCGGCACGCAGAAAGGTTGTAGGGCCGTAACTCCACCTGCCAAATGAAAATTAAAAGCAGATTATGCTGACGACTTTTTTTTTCTAACAAAGATAGGAAATACATTAAGATGCAGTGATATTGTATGATATTGATTTTTGCAGACAAGCACATGGCAGTGACTTTTTCTCCCCGATGATGCACGACGGCGGCCCTGTGAACATGACAGGCAGTCTCAGGTCAGATACCTCTGTCTCCCATCCTCCGCTGTGTCTCCATTACAGTCTGTTGACTCTTTGGCTGACTTATTGACCACCTCTCATGCTTGTTACTCAACAGAGGAGTAGTTTGCTGTGATTGATACCATGACTGCTATAAGACCTCTCTTAGCCGCGCCTCCTCTTTCCTCTCCAAATCCTATCTGCGGTTTTAAAGCCATGAGTGGGTTTCATTAATGGTCTCTCCTGTTTATGACACCATAATTAGAGTTGAGGAAAGGCACCTAACTACCACAGTTCCACCATACTGAGAAAGTCAATAATGCAAGCCCAACAACTTCTCACACAATTGAGCCCTGTGGAAAATCTATATGCTCTGCTGCTCCATGTCTTTATGGCGCCGTTTTAGAAGAAGCCACCTGATTTGTTAGTGTTTTGCCTTCCACTTTTAACTAATCCCACAGAATTGATTATTAACGCCGGCGATATCATTTAGCTTCCAGCAGCTTCCACAGGATGGATGTTGTGTGGGATGTTTCCTCTGTTTGTTGTGCTCAGTATGGCATGTGAGGCCGAGCCTTGTGGCCATTTACCTACTTTATAATTTGTTTTGTGCTCCACCTCATGTACATGCAGTGACTCCTGTAAAAACCCAACCTGGCTGACCGCTACGCCTGGGTTATTTGTGTGGAGCAGGTCATGGGGGATATTACATTAGATTGCTTTTCCAGAAAATAATTCTGCCAGGTGGTCTGTTGGCCTTTACTCTGTGTCTCCGTCATGCAGTTACACCGAGAAAGAGAAGTGTTTGAATACACACAATTACACCCTTGTTTCTTTACTCACCCATCTGTCTTTTTAATTAAAACAACAACAAAAACTGCTATGGGACTACTAGTGCCTGCAAAAGAATATGTACTATCGCAGACTGCACCTTAGATGATGAAAGAAATATGTTGCCTTACCTTACAAGCTATTTTCAATTGAACATTTAATCCATGTTAACGTAAATTCAATCATTCTGGAACCACGTTTCTACTTAAAAATAATTTTCCAGTCTGGCACCTGTGTCAAGCTTTTGATGTATGTTTTCTGTTTTCTCTAATCCTTTTCGGGGGGTGGTGTTGAACAGAAAAGTGTGTATGGTCTCGAAATGCTAAGCAGATGGTGTTCCTTTCGAGTAAAGACAAGTCAAGTTTTATTTATTTATTGCCCCTCAAAGCGTGCCTCAAAGGACTTCGCAAAAGAAAAAGGAAAAGATGACAAAAGCAAAAAATTAAGACCAAAAAGTTTGAATTACAGTGAGATTTGGTCTTGGTCCAGTGTGCGGGAGCGTCAGTGTTTGTAACAGAGCTCCTTCCTCTCACTAAGGGTCACGACTGTCATCTGATGGCTGGTTTAGAAAGCTCCATGAATAGTTGATGTCTAAAGCATTCACTGCGGCCCAGACATGAATGTAAATAAGATGCAGGTGACTGGGACACCATTTCATGGGTCAGGCTGACTACAGATCTGTTTCATATGGCTTTGCTATTTGCACATTTCCTGGTATTTCTACAGAAACAAAAGTGAGGGTGCATTCACACCAACAATAGCGCTGCGTTTAAGAAATACAGTCCTCAGATTCATTTGTATGGAGCCAGTGGTTATTAACCTGCAGATTGTGGAGACTGAAACAATCATTTTAGACCAGGCCACCCTGTTCACGCAAACCACCAGACCTCTAATTTTGAAGGCTAATCCTTTTCGATGATGTAGACTTGTTATAAAATTGACCATTGTGTTGATCTGGTAGAAAGTTATCCAGATTACTGACCAACGAGTGGCCTTCATGAATACTGAGCTTTTGTCTGTTACTATCTAGGGTTCTTGACTGACCTGGTTCCTCATTGGTAAACAAATCACTTATTTTGTGTATATAACTATTCCTTAGTAAAAATGCTAATAGACAAAGTAACCACTGCTCCAAGTTTAAGCTTATAGGTAGCAGTCATGTTGCAATCTGAAGGCAGTGTTAATGAGGCCAGAACAAAACATGTTGAGATGACAGCAGTCAAATGACTTCCATGACAGTATACAGGCTCTGGTGTAATCACAACTAAATGTCAGACACCATAAGGCCTGGTGCATAATGGCTCAAGACCGATACCTCTCACTTGTTTTAATTAAGAACCCTCATTTTTGCTCAAAATGTATTGATTATAGTTTGAAAGAAGAGTCTGCTGTTAAACTAAAAGTGAAGAGAGAACCCTGGAGTCGTGACTGGACAGGGAGGGATTTGCCCAGACAAACAAAAATTGCTTTATTTTACACACAATGAAGTTAAGTAAGGTGAAGTAGCACTATAGCTGACAAGTTTGAGATTAATATCAATTAACACAGTTACCACTCAGGTGCAGAATTAATCAAAACAGTCATTTGGGAACCTGTGAAGCAGTTTTCTGAGTAACTGAATCCTCCAGAGTGAGTTGCGTAGCTCACTTTGCTAGGCAGAAGAGGAACTGGTGCAGGTAGCAAGACAATGAATGTTATCTATCAGGAATAAACTAGGCCTCTGAGAGCGGAGCGACAGGCCTGGCTACACAGAGGTGGGACTTTTTCCACGGAGACCCCACACCCCCCTGGCCAATCGTCCTGGGAGATTAAATGTTATCTGCTTGGGATTCAACATGTGCTTCTGTAAACCTAAACCAAACTTAGCTCGTATCAGTTCACCCTTGTCTGGAAACCTAACCTCTGTGACTGAATGAACCAGTATCATAATTAAATCATCACTCCTTCGCTTTTAGCTCACCTGCAACCCTAACCACTGCAGGAGAGGGGTAAGAGGAGCATGGCTCTGCTGGCCAGTGATGACAGTGAAACCAAGTGCTGAGAGCCGGTCTGAATAGTCAAGCATGGCTGGTGGGGCGGCAGCCACCCCCCTCAAACACCTGCTTGGATCTTATCTGGATATGTGTGCTATCGCACTCTTAGTTACTCCTACATTACCCTTACTTACCGTACTAAACATTGTTCATTACCTTTAGGAAGGAGGATGCTAATGTGATTATTAACCTTCAGATTACCTGTGCTTACAAAAAAAACTATATACGCTGTTATAATATCGTCAGATATTGAATGATGTTGAATCCCCGACCTTCAACAAACAGTGCTGTCGTGAGAGTCATGCAGCTCCTTGTTCCCTTAATGCCTAGTGGCTTGTTGTATAGCTTGTGTAATGACTGTGGACCTATCCGGGCTTATCCTGTCGAACTGAGGATATTAAGGAGAGTAGTTACAAAGGCCAGACTTTAATTTGACCTCTGCGTGCCCTCTCCTCTAGTGAGGCGGCTCCGATGAAGCAGACTGGTGGTTTGGGCAGTTGGTGATGAATGACTGTATTTGTTGGGCAGATTGTTACAGTTCCACACTAATTGAGGGGTCAACACAAAGAGCAAATTAGGTAATTGAGTCACTTGACTGTGGCTATAGAGCTTATCACTGCTCTTTTGACCCTGTAGCCAGCCATGAATTCTACCACAGAGCACTCTCCAGCCTCCCGCCTCTATCGTGCAGCCCAAAAGCTATTATTCTCTTGTTTATCAGTTGTTTCTATGCACATATTATTATATTAAGTTGTCATTTTTGGAACTGAAGTGCACAGTTTTAACTAGATTGATAGATAGATGGATAAATAGATATATAGATAGATAGAGCACACAACATACCATACTATACTAATATGAAATATTGAAAATGTAATAAATACAAATGTAAAAAATCTAAGAAGCGAAAAAACTATATGTGTAAGGAAAATAGATATAAGGAATGTACATAATATTAGTGTGAAACTCTGTGAAACACAATGTTTTTAACGCTTGCCTTGATGTTGAGCTTTTGCATCAATGAGCATTGATATTATCCAGATATACAGGTAGTTCTGTATGTTATGTGACTTTTTCAAGTTGGCATGGCAACATATGTGAACGTACTGCATAGAATATTTGCTTATGTTATGTATATACATCTTAAAGGATAATTTCCTATTTTTACTTCTATTTTAATACATTGGTCAAATACCAATATTTAGACAGAAATGGTGTTCAGTCTCTGTAGTCGTTTCCCCATCCATACTGGCAAAGAACAGAATATAATTCTATAGTAATTACCCCAAAAAAAGATGGAGGACAAAATCCACGGTCCTTATTGGCTTCAGTTGAAACTAATAATGTGTTAGTCAAATAAATTGGATATCTTCTTAAGATCCGCACATACACTGGAGATTTGCACCGGAGAATTGGGAACCAGTTCATCACTGGCATTGTTGATTGAATATAAACGATCCATTGACAATCAAATTGACAATGCAGACTGAAGAAAATGATCAATTTCAAAAATGACGATATTTATCTCCTATCCATTTCTTCCACTTTTACCAAACGGATTTTACCTTCAGCTGCTGAGATATTTTGGCTGCGCCTCATACCAGTGTTATTTTGCAAAAGTAGTGTTTTTTTTGTGGTGAAGTCAGGCTACAGTGTTATTGGACGGAGTTTAATGGATCTGTTGGCCTTTGCATTTGCTTTGCTCCTGAAACATGCGCTCAGCTGAGACTTGGGCAGAACACCATCCATTTACACCTAATGGCCATTGCCTTTGGATGTGGTGAGTTGTGAACTGTGTGTGTGTGTGTGTGTGTGTGTGTGTGTGTGTGTGTGTGTGTGTGTGTGTGTGTGTGTGTGTGTGTGTGTGTGTGTGTGTGTGTGTGTGTGTGTGTGTGTGTGTGTGTGTGTGTGTGTGTGTGTGTGTGTGTGTGTGTGTGTGTGTGTGTGTGTGTGTGTGTGAGAAAGAGAGACGCTACAAGGACAAATGCATTCTGCATTTAATGAGTGTGGGCCAAAGGGAACCTGAGTAGTTAAAACTGAGAGTTGGCGAGACTATTTTGTCCCTTGTTACCTGACTTCTGTTGCACCTTTAAACTGCAACATGCCACTAAACTACTCTGATGGTCTCACAGGACAGATGTAGAGGCTGCAACCCCATGTGAATGGGATTGATGGACCACATTAAATGCTGAGCTTCATTCTGCTTTTCACTCAAAATCTCTTCTGCTACATCATGGTGGGAAGACCACAGACTGTGGAAGATTAATCCATCATCTTGTTTGGGTGTCATTTAAACAATATATTTGGTTGATATGTGGGCCAACAATCACCACTGACTTGTTTGTCTATTAATTATATGAAATACATTGTTGGAAACCGAGTCTCCGATAGGGCATATATCCAAAAGGTAGTATTAAAAAGCCATCATGTTCCTCTAACCCGTCATATGGAGAAATGTGGATGTGGTAATTACTATTTGCACAAACAAGACAGCAGCTTCATTGATATGCTACAGCTGATAAGGCGAGAGCTTGGCAGCGAGACAATGGCTGAGGCCACCAGGGGCTCTCCAGCACCAGGGACACGGGACCGTCCTGCCTCCTCCGTCAATGCAGACAACCAACAAAAGCGGCCGTCATTCACAGCACACTAGCGTTTTTAATTAATTTTCAGTCAGCTCTCCTTGGGGTGCATGTGTGGTGATGTTGACCTCAGATCTGCTCATGAATGTAGCTTTCTCCTCAGCCCTGGCTGACAGAAGGTCAGTAGAGTTGGCTCCCTGAGCTGGTTTCCCCTTTTCTTTCTAGAAAATGTACAGTATGTGTCAGAGATCAATAAGGACATTGAGTCAGACTGGTGTAATAGCATGCTTAACATGATGCACAGAACTTATTGTGAATAGCAAAGCTTTGTGTAGTGTTCTGTCGTATGAGAGTATCTGTCTTTAGTATGACTATCAGTTTTTGGCAAAACTGTCAACGCAAATAACTTATTAAGCTTTAGATCGCCATGATATATTGTCACATTCTCAAGTTGCATCTAGTTTTTTAAGATTTTCAGTCTCCCTCTTGCACAAATCTGGACAGCCTGTGGATAAGCCGGATCAGAGTTGATCAAATTGCTGTTGTCTTAAAGGCGTTCTGATTTGGATTAATCCACAGGAGTGGTCGCTCCCGCTCGCTCTGTAAATCTATAGGCCCTTATGTTTCCACCTTGCACCCCACCAGGCTCTGTGATCTGCTGGGGCTTTGGGGGATGAAAGGAAGTGGGACTTATTATTTTTGTTGAATGTGCCAACTGTGTAAAAGGAGGCGTTTTAAATAAGTGCCCTTGACCTATTCTTAGGTTTATCCCTGTCTCCTTTTTATCCCTCTTTTGTCTCTGTGGGGGCTAAATTTAGTCTGATTAACTAATGGATACTGTGGTTAGAAATGAGGGGTTTTGGGTGACTGCGGGGCTGTCTTCAAAGCCCTGTCATCATGCAGGTTGCTCTTCACCCTGGCTCTCCAGAAGGAGATTAAACCAGCAGTCCACCTGATCTGCTCAATGACATCTGACTGATGACTATTCGAGAAGTGTTCTGATCATATCCTCTTCACTTTTATTACATTTATTCCATGTTCTTCCCTCTTTCTAAAGCCCATCTCTAGTCTTTAACTAAATTTAATGAAAACCTCCACTGACACATGCCTTTGGTGTAGAACTAGGTTTAATCCAAGTGTTGGAAAAAAATTAAAAATAGTAGGTAAATATTTTTGCTAATCTAGGAGGGTATCACTTCAGCAAGCTTTTGAATCTGGCCCCGGTGGCTGGGTAAGATGTCCTCTGGTCTCTAAAAGCATTAGATCTAATGGTGGACCATTTTGTTCACAATTAATAGGGCTCCCCAAGAGACCAGGAGCCTATAGACTTGTGGAAATACTGTAGCAGCCTTCAGGCAGCTGGCTAGATGTGGCTTTCTTCCCCGTCACTCACATTTGTTGTAATGGCACGAGAGCCTCACTGGCTATTCCCCAATGCTGTGTGTATGCATGAGTGTGTGTGAGCACACTGCCCCAAGCATGTCTCATTTGAAAGTGCTGTCACTCCCTGCTTCCTGGCATCTATTAACACCCACCATTATCATGCTAATCTACATTGTATGATTACATAAAGTAATTTATGCACGGTTCTATTCCATGGCTGCACAGGGATGCGCGCTCCTATTGTTGAATGTTTTAAAAAAGAACAATTTGCGATCATCGGTGTCCTTTTCTTTCCTCTTCTCCCTTGAATCTTATCTGCTTTGCCTTCTTGCACTTTTCACACTCGTCTTTTTACTTTGTCAACAAAATCGGCAGACGGTCTCACAAAGTTTTGAAGGCCTCTCCCTACTGAGAAAATAATAGCTGAAATCGCTAACTGAGCCATGCTGCTTTTGTTCATGAGGAGACGATGAGTTGAGATCACTTTCCTCACAGTCCTCTTTTGCTCCATATCGGAAATGGTAAAAGATGTGTTTTGTGTTGAAAGCAGAGGGCAAGAGATGAGCTCTCTTCCTCATTTATTCACAGCTAGTGGAGTAATTAGGAATGCAGAGGGCTGTTAAATTAAAACTGAATTGCACTTATTAACATTTTAACTACCAACCCCACCCTCTTTAGACACTAAACAAGGACAGTTTCAGCTCTAATATGCCTGTAGAATCCCGCTGAGGGGACTCTTTATGTATCTCTGAAACAAAGAGCTTCTTTAAAGTAAGATCTCCCTTTTGTTTAAACAACCACGCATTTAACATTCAGTGTAATATGCCAAGGCTTCCTTCATGCTGTCAGGAGACACACCACCGGAGCTTCTCAAACTCTCTGCTTAATGGAACACTATTTGTGGTCAGATTGGATAGCTAATGGTCGTCCCTCTGAGGGTAACTCTCCAAATTAAATAGCATGGATTCACATCTGTCAGACAAAACCAGGAGGCTCTTTGTAATCAATGACCCAAACCAAGAGAGGCTCCACATGGGGCACCTTCCACTATGATGGCAGCAAGTATAAGGAGCCACCAGGGACGGAGGCAGCTCACCTGCACTAACAGCCACTGTACCAGGCTCGTGGTGCAGACTAGTACCTGGGAGGGAGCACCAGCAGGGTTAATGTACATTTATAGAACAGGTCAAACTACTTAAGCCAGGCACTGATTTATAATGGAGGAGTGCAATGTGACTAAACTGTAAAGGGAATTCTTGTTTTTCTGTGCAAACATTGCCGTCGGTGTTGTGTTAAAATGTTGAACCCCATTAATTTTATCACTCCCCCTCTCTTGTTTCCCTACGTCTTTAAATTTTGTTTGGAGGAGAGACTAGCAAGACCTCCCGCTGTTGTGGAGAATTTCCTCTCGTTGTTAATTTTCCCTGCTCCATATGGCGCCACAGACACTTCACCTGCAGGCTGTAGCAGGCCGCGCGGCAGCCAGCAGACGTCCTCGGGCTCAGGCTGTCATTTACACAGGCCTGTGCATCTGTCTGAGCAGAACAGAGCACAACGGAACAGAGACAGCTTTTCCCTTCACCTCACAGCCTGAGTCCGGCACCATCCACCTGACAAAATCAGATGCTATTTCTGAAATATTGTGAAATGGAGAGACGGTGGCAGGTTAAGACAAGACTCCCTTCGTGCAATAAGCTCACGTCCTCGCTACCAGTTTGCAAAAGACAAGCTGGAAATCAGCCAGAGAGAGATCATGCCAAATGTGGGCTCGTGTCAGTCTGTCTTTGAGTGTGAGTGCATGCATGTGTGCACACAAGTGTGTGTGTTTCAGGGGGCTTGGAGTTTGCCTATGGCAGAGCCATGGAAGAGAGGGTTTCATCCTGGCTTGTCATTGATTAGAGAAGGGTCTTTAATTCCATCCCACCCCATGTTGTGATTCATTTGCATTCTGTGTCAGGAGGTAATGGAGTTTTGCTCTACGGTTTGCTCTGAAAATCTTGAAGATGTGGTCTAATGTGTATGCAGCCGCTAGCAAAGAGCTTTCTGATTTATTGTGTCTCTGGTGTTGGCTCTTTTTCTTTTCCCCCTTCTTCCTTATCTTTGGGTGGGACGAGAAGCTCTCAAACGGTTTGGAGAGACAAGAGGTGCAACCTCTGTGAAGACTCCCAAGCTGTTGGTCATGATTGTTGTTTTACACCTTACAATACAACAAAACTTCGGTGCTCAGAATAAATACTATCCTGTGCAGAATTTAGACAAATTCAGTATATTTTGTGGTAATTTTATGACGTGTCAGTCTGTCTATTACCATTTGTCTATTGTCAGATTCAATTTCATTAATTAAAGAAGCAAGGATGTCATCATAATTTGTTTTACTTGACACCTTTAACATGTAATAGTGTTTGTTTTGCAAAATATTATTATTTGAAATATTTTAGGAAATTTTCAATCATATTTTTTAAAAGAGGTGGCGATTTGGTAACTACAAGTCTTAGTAATAATTTTCTGCAGTAAAGGCTGTGAGCACTCACTGTCCCTCGTCATTCCGGCATGTTGCCCTTATTTTTCATGAATCTTAAAAGATTCCTTTTCACAGAGGTCTGATTTTCCCATTATGTCTGAGATGAGATGTGAGGTTAGGGAAAGCTAGCGGCGGGGCTGGATCGGCTGTGGGTTGGGTGAGTCGGTTTGGTTTCCTGAGCAAAGTTGGGAGAATGTGGTGATAAAATTTGTCCACCTCTAGGGGAGGCCGTGTTCAGGGTCACTGCTAAATCTGTGTGCTGCGGGCAAGAGGCTAGTCCATAATTCCAGCACAGACGAGCAGAGAGCTGACCTCAGTACAGCTGAGGCCAAGCCACACTGATGTCTGCCCACCTGCAGGATCATCTGTGGGATAACAATGAAGGTAGGGGACAGTCTTCTTTTTTCCCTTTCTCGTTGGCCTGTCTATGGAGACACCTGAATGTCCTTGCACACTGACCATCTCTGCTCTTCTTTTTTTTTCCTCGTAAGAATACAGCTGTTCACATAACAGTGCTGCTTTTCAAGTAGCAAATGGAATTCTCCAAGGCATTCTTACAAATACTTAGTCTATCACAGAAATAACTCAATAAATATCTTAAATGACAAGAATTTGCACTCCTCCGGTTGCCAACCATTTTCATCCACATATTGATTTTCTATTATATCAAAATGTTGCATCAACATGCAATCACATTAATACATCTTACCTATTGTGAGTCACGGCCCATTCAGCTGATAAATATGTAAATTAAAATGGTTTATATTTGATAGCCAACATTAATCTCATTTGGATGTCTTAAACCAAATTAAATGAGAAAGTCTAGCACATAGCAGTTTGGAAAGTGTGCCGTGAATTCATCACTGAATTAAAAAGGAAATGAGCAGGGGACAGAACTTGCATTTTTTTTTATTACAAATGTTAATGAAAAATGTTATTGACTTGAACAAATGGAGAATACACCTGGAAATGTATATTAAAGCCCCTTTCCAATTTCTCTCTGTGTGTAGTTTGCAATTATAGTTATTTCAGCAATAGTGGGGGAATTAATTTTGCGTGCAGACTGATAATGTTAGCAGTGTAAAAAGAATGGATATTGTGTTGGATAGGGGGTCTCTGGGTATTTACAAGGAGTGGAGAGAGCAAAGCTTTATTTAATTGAAAGAATTAATCAATAACAGCTATAGTGCTTTGTCAGAGAAGGCCTTGCGAAATGAGCAAGTAATTTACTGTGGACAATCTGCGGCCCAGTGGATAGCTGATTGAAGGCATGTATTCTGTGTGAGGATCATCAAGTAAAGGTAGGGAATCTTAAAAACTTAAAAATAAATTACAAGGAGCACTTCCATGGATGGTTAGCTTTAGTACCGGGGAAGAAATTGACAATACCGTCTTTTCTCCTCGCTAGATAATAACAACGAGATCGCTCAGATCGTTTCTTTGTACAATCTCCGTAACTTGAACTTGTCTGTAGATCAATAATTAAGAATGAGTGATGTTCTATTCTGATGCAGGGAACAAAAGTTCCGCACAATCTTCCACTAAATATTTTTATGAAGGCCTCAAAAGTTTCCCATATAATTTTGTTTTTTTCTTGTTGTATTTGAAAGTTTGCATAAAATTATTTCCCCCTGTCAGAAAAGCTCTTCAACTGCACAGGGATACATGCGAAATTTGTTTTTTCCTCACTAGTTACATCTTACACTCCAGTTTTGCCGCTGGATGTTGGTAAATGTTTTCTCAGATCTATGCATCATTACTCTCACGCCATCACTGAGATCCTTTAAAAGAAAGGAAGAAATAGTCTTTAAGGTAAATTAGTTTCCCTGCACACTGGCAGCCATCCCAGTATGTAAATTCATGTGCTAATTCACAACATGATTTCATTTCAACTTCCAAAGCAAATGAGATTTTAATTGAAAATGAGATCTTCCATAGAGTCCCTCACTGGAGATGTGCGACAGGGGAATGAGACTTCTCACAGATTGTTTTAAGAGACAAGGGGACTTTTTTCCCCTCTTCCAAGCCATTTACAACGAGATTGTATGTTATCTGAGCCCGGCGTTTGCCCACAACCTGCAGGTTAGTGAAAATGCACTGTGAAATTAACATTGTGCTTCTCGTCCGTGTAAGGAGGCTGCCTATTAACATTTCTGTATTTTCATTATGTTAATGGTGTTAACACATGCCCACAGATTGCCACCAGTGGTGCAGTAATTTTGTCTTGCTGATCATAAAGTGTCCGAGTGGGTCATTTTGATTATGACACGCTAATTACATATTGCCTTTCCTCTCTGTGTATTCCTCCCCCAAACTCTGGGCAACCAACAGTCTTTAATGGTGAGCTTTTATGAGTTGGAGGAAAGAAAATGGCAGGAAAAGATCTCTGCCTATATTCCTGACGGCTATGTTGCACGCATGCTTCACTGCTTCCCCTTAAACTTCCTAAATTGTGTTTCACAATAAATAGATGCCCAAGCCTTTAACTGCCAGTATTAGATTAGACACCATTAGATGTAATAGAAAATTCTCTCCCTGTAATATTTTCATAAGAGTTTGAGGCATTTGATTAATCTGACCACATTTTATTGCATTAATGATTTTTTTTCTTCCTCTTCACTCTGCTGTAAAGACATTGTATACTGGCTAATGCTGTTTTCTCTCTCCCCTCTCTGCTCACTCTCATTCATCCTCAGCCGTTATTGCAATGCATTGTTGATGAGGTGAGTCGGCGTCTTATGTGCTTTCACTCCTAAAGTCATTCCTAATGGAGTGGAAACCTTATATTTTGTTTCCTAATGAAGCACAGGAGTGGCAGACAGCTCCGCTTGGGCTGTCCTACGGCTGCCTGCAGGTTGAAGCCACCGGCCCGAGCCGAGCTGCTCTGAGGGAGCCAGCAGGGGATGTTGTGCCGGGGCAGCAGACAGCTTAGACATGAACTCATACACAGGCTGTGGAATCTGTGTACAAAAAAAAGTAAAAGTCATATGTTTTAAATTTGACCAGCATAATAGTCCAAAATTGGTTTCAGGCAAATGTATTTTGATCATAAAATGTACCATTGTGCGGCAAACTGGCCCTCGTGCAGGACATATTCTAATGTTGTAGCTGGGTGTTTTGGAGAAGTTTAATCGGTAACAATGCAGAAAATGATATACTGTAGACAGTTTTTGTATGTAAAAATCTTAAAGGAATAGTTTGACACGTTGGAAAACACACACTCACTGGATACCACTCTCATATCTGTACCTGGCTTTAAACCAAAAAAAATGTAAAAATGAAAACACAAAATGACCATAGTTTAACTTTGCAGTCCGGTACTTACCTTTCTTTTCATTCCTTATGTTTTTTTGTTCAGTTTATTTAACATGATGAGAGAGAGAGAGTGAACGAGAGAGGACGGCAGGTCCCAAAATGTCAAGGATAATGCAACAATGTTCAAGACTAATTTCCATATACATTTTAATTGTGGTCCATAATTTAAGAAAAAATACAGCACTGATGCAGGTGTCTATAATCATATTACCATCACATCCGTAAGAAATGCAATGCATATGAACGGCAAAAAATATTCATATATATATATATATATATATATGAGGAAAATATTTTTCATTTGTGGTAATAAGTAATAGTAATAGTTCCTTATGTTAAGCCAAACTTACAAGCCTCTGTAGCTTCATATTTAATGGACAGATATGAGAGTGGTTTCAATCTTCTCATCTAATTCATTTCCCTCTGCAATGAAGAGACGTAGAAGTAGCATCAGATTGGCTGTACTCTTGTGAAGTCCGGCTATCTCTTAATTATTCTTAGATCCATGTACTTGGTTACACACAAATGAAAAATGCACATCATCTGTAGTTGTAGTTGAATCTGAACAAATAAACACTTGAGCAAGAAAATCGACCTGTAGAAAGAGGCTTTGTAGCTGTGACCAGTCTGACTGTTCACTGCTGTTCAGCGCTCAAAGCTCTGTGTATCCAGGAGCTGGAGAAAATGTGTACTGAGAGTCCATGGAAAAAAAACTACGTGAGCTATTCTGAGCTGAGCTTTCACAGCAAGGTCACTTTTAAAACAAAATGTCTCCTCCGCTATCTAGGTCACAGCACATTCTGCTACTTTCTCAGAAAGTTCCTTCCTTCCTTCCCTCTTTTCTTCCTTCCTGCCACGGCTTATAATTAAACACACACAATTATCCCAAATTTAATGGGATTTCAGAACCTCTTTTATTTAAGAGGTAATGAATAATATTTTAATTGCATATGTAACTGTGAGATCGAAATGTTCTTCTCTCACCACTTGTAATTACTACACCACATATTTCTCTTGTGCTATTCTGAGAATGCGATCAATAGCTGAGGAGTGTCTGCATTTCTTTCTCCCTGTGTTTTTAAGGTTTCTGTGTAACAGTCACTAATTCTGATATGATCCAGCAGGGAAATGAGGAGGCATAAGCACACTTAAAACATATGGACAGTGTCCTATTGTTTATTGATGTCTGTAATTAATGATAAAATGCATGTCACTGAAGTAGTTTGACCTCTGAACCGATCATTATTCAGAGTGTAGGAGCATCAATCAAACTGTGCTTTTCTCAGATCTATTTTTGCACACACCCCCTCGGGGACAGATGGAGCACCCACTGTATCCTCATTTGTATTCAGCTGACCAAGGCCTTGGCATGAATAATTTAGAAGTCTGTATGAGACGATGACTGGAAGTAATATGAGTTTTTACAAGTTGCTGCCGGAGTTCATAAAGACTCCAGCTCCTGCTTCACTGCCTCAAACTCCGAAAAAGTCATTTCTTTTATAGGAGTTTGGTGTATTTACTGATTCTTTTTCCCTGCACCTCCCCAGAAAGGATATGTATTTACTCGTCTTTCGGAGATTGTGACTGGCTCAGTGGTGTTATTCACCCTCTCCACGTCGTAATGATCATATGAATGTCTGCTCTTGGATGGAGTGCTGGCCTCATTGTTTGGGCTATCTGGAAAGAGCGACACGCATCGCTGCCCAGCCTGAGGTTCAGAGGTGGTGTGTGTGGTGTTGATGTCCCACTCCAGCAAGCAACATCCCAGGCTCTCCTCAGGACGGGCGTATTAGAATAAACCATTTCAGTGTTAATTTAAATGGCTTTATACATCACTCTAAGGTAACGGAGTGATGTGAAGAGCAGAGGGAAAGAGTATGAGAGAGAGAGAGAGCGATGCCAAGGGGTGTTTCTTTAATATCAAATGAAATTGAATCCCCTATTACCTCACTTGTGCCGTTTCTCAAGCAGCTCCCAGGCTATTAATGGGGAGCTGTAACGGGATTGGTTCGGTCTTTCAGTTCTTTAATTTCACCGCAGCTCCCAGATGTTAGGTCTTTGTCTCATTGCTGATCCCTGGCTGATCTATGGTGTTGTCTTTATCCCACCCCGAGTCCATTGTGGCAATGTGTTGTGTTATTGGGTCAGGTGAATCTATCAAGGACGGAGAGTTGGACAGTTCACACGCCGGGGGGATAATTACAGGGTGATTGGTGTCCTCGCGCTCTTTGCTCTCACTATCTTTGCCTCCTCTCCACTAGCCTCGCCCTCACATAAACGCACACAGCAGTCTGGCATTGGAAGTCGACCAAATTAGCGGCTCAGTCCTGGGATCCGAGCCCTCTTACCAGTTCCATCTCTGGGGCCCAGTGTTAAACAGCTGTGTTTGTTTGATTGAAAATATGCGCAGCATTGTTTACAGATGTTTGTGGACTTATTTACACCAGCTGATCAAGAGGAACACATGAGACTGTGTACTTAAATTCTCCTCCACCACCACATCTATTGCTATTATTAACTTAACCTCTTCCAATGGATAATTCATCACAGTTCATTTTTTTCTGCCTATCTCAGCCCTGAATCCTCATAACTGCATGTCCTTTCTGGGTCAAAATGATACACTCTCACAAACTAATGCTGCAGTGCACATAGCAAGTAAAACCATGTCAAGTTTTGGGTCTGGGTCATTTCAGGAAATACTAACATTTGCTTTCCTGCTGAGAGTTCTCACGTCTGTCGTGTGGAATATGAAGCCAAAACCAGGCAACTAAAAAAACTAGACAGAGGGTTAGTAGCATGCCCAAAGGTGAGGAGAAACTACAGAGAGCATTTGTGGTTTTATGTGCACAGTAAATTTTTACTGGGCGTGAGGACTTTGCCCTCATAAAAACCCACAATGCATCATGTTAACACTTTTGTTTTTGTACAGAATAAACAAGGTGCCTGACAGACCACCACCAACTGCAAGACCAATAAAGCCAAAGGTAAGTTGTTTTTTTTTGCCAGCTTTAGTTTACACAATTGGCTCTGAGAAGTTTACTAAATTGTACTGCAAAGGGAAAATGATAAGCTATATAAAACTCCATGAGCAGGTCATCAGTCTATCGCAGAGCTCACATTTACTCGTATGGGCAGATTAGAGTCGCCAGTGAACCTAACCTACATGTTTGTGGACTGTGGGACGAAGCCGGAGTGATGGCAGGAAGTCATGGGGGGAGCATTCAAACTCCACACAGACAGATGCCTGTTCACCATGCAGATATGAGAGTGGCATCAATCTCCTCTTTTAACTCCTGTTGTTACTTTCAACAGAACATGTTTACTTCCATGCATGTTGGATACATTGTATATGTCTGGAATGTGTGTGTTTATAACCTTGAAAGTCCTTTTTTTCCCCTCTTCTTTTTCGGAAGGGGGGGGGGGGGGGGGTTATTTGTTGTTTGTCAAGGTTTCCTCCAGTCCCTAGTGCTGACAAGTATGTTGCACACTCTCTCACCTGCATGTGTTCTTGATGGAAATCCCTGGTCCTCTGTTCTGTTCTCACACACACACACACACACACCCACACACCCCTAGCTATTTGCACTTCCTGACTTTGAAAGCTGTCAGCAGAGCAGCAGCGGGCTGTTTCAGTACTCTGGACAGTTCCTCCACAGAGACCTGCAGCGCGTTCCAACCAGAGGCTCTCGCCCCAAAGTCTGGCCAACGCAGTCAAACACTGAGATTTCCCACTCACAGACCAGTGTGTGTGTGTGTGTGTGTGTGTGCGTGTGTGCGTAGATGAGTCCACAGTTACCCAGCCCTTCCCCCACATACGCATATCATCCACCCAGAGCCATTCTATCTGTATGGAAATTTGGGCTCCACAGCTGGAATCCCACAAAGCACTGTCATCTACTAATAGTTATTATCTCTTTGGCCTGCTCCCTCACAAAAAAACCCTGCAATACAAGCACATCGCATCTTTATGGTAATGCCCTACAATACAGCCCCAAGCTATGGTGCATAGACCTTTGTTATCATTACGATAATTCCCATTCTCACTTGACTCCTCATTACACCATCGAGACTGCTCGGGGTTGGATATAGACAAATTCCTGCATCTTTCTTTATTACACTGTAGCGTACAGTGTTGATACACGCAAAACTCAAACTCCCTAAATATTCTAAACAGACTGAGTCGGTCGGTGTAATGACAATTAAGGTTAAAGTTGTCAACGTGAAGTAGCAGCGGCCTGTGCTTATTTGATAACGTTGGGGCTAAATAATAAGTCGGGATCATCATATGTTGACTGTTGGAGTAATGAAATCGTGACGACATGATTATACTGTGTGGTCCTTACCAAACTGTGTTGTCCTCATTCATCGTTTCAAATATATTGTTATTAAAAACTAACAAAAATCAAACAAAAATTTGACAGCTATTGTTGCCAAGAACAAGAATGAGCTGGAAATCTCTCCATAATTAGTTGTTGCAGATTTTTATTTTACATTTACACAGTGTGCACCAACATTCATTGCATCTAACAAAAATTTTATCATTTGGCATATCTAACTTGCCATGTATGTGTGTGTATATACAGTATATGAATATATCAAACTTTAATATTTATCAGGAAAAATATTATTATTGTGATATTGTTCTCAGTCATCTTTTCAGCTACATACCCAGGGAGTGTGGCAGATCTATCTTAATATACAAGTTCCCAGATTTAAGTTCAATAGTTTTCTAGCGATTTTCTGCTGTTTTAAGAAACAAACCTATTTCCTCAGGCCATCGGGACATGAACTGTCGTCTGAACTCTCTATGTCCTTCGTCATGTAGCACATTGTCTTCAGCTCATCCTCCTAACTGCTCTGCCTTACGTGCACTTGTGACATGTCTGTGCTTTACTCTTTTCTTCACATCTATTTAAAAGTAGTTTTTTTATCCCTTCCATTTCTTTTTTTTCAATCCTTAATCTTCACACTTTTTCACTACACCGCTTACTTGTGTATGAGACAAATAAACCTTTGAATCCTTCTTCAAGTTTAATCATCCTCACCTTCTCTGGTGTGTCCACGGTGGGGGAAAAACATGGTGAATTTACCAGTGATTATCTGACAATTGAATCAACAGAAGAGCAGGTGATTTACTATACACATTTCTGCCATCGGGAGTTTTCGGGTCAGCTCTGTATAAGAAGGAATGCGCCGAGACACATGGACCTTGCCACGGTTGCTTGTGTCCTTGCCTCCTCGCCGTGAATCCCTCACAAGGCCTCTGGGTTGCACAAAAAAGTAATTGCGGAGTGATTGGCACAGCTTGTCCCGTGCAGCCTGTGTCCCCACACTTGAAGGCTCTCCTCGGAGCACCTTCATTGTCACGCAGCCTTTTAGCACCTTTGTTCCTTCCACTCCCGTAGGACCTCACAGCTCACCATTGGCAGATGAGTCCCTGTCTGTGACAAAAGGGTCCCTGCGCTCAGCCTCATTTGATGCAGTGATGAACTCCCCCATCCCACTCACACACACACACACACACACACACATTGCAAACCACCTCCTGTGAGAAGAAATCTTCCGTTTAGCAGGGGAGGATATGGGGGTCAGGACCCAGGGGTGGGCTTTTAGGAGACAAATAAACATCAGAGCAGGAGAGGAGTGATGTCTTGTTTACACATTAGCAACCATTTAGCAAGTCTCACTGTTTTCACCGCGTCTCTCCGGTGGCCTCGCAAAAAACAACTGATCTTTCTCTTTTGTTGTCCCTCCAGTTGGGGGCTCCATTCAGGATCAACCCTGTGGTCAACGGTGAGCGATGTGAACAGTGGATGTTGATTGGAACTTGTGGGGTTTGAGCTGATCTTGTGTTAAATCAAGTTACTTATAAATGAAGGTGATTCTCCGACTCACAAAGATGCAAGAAAACAAACAGAATAATTAGCCAGCAGCTCTTTTTTTCCCACTGAGTGTCATCAAACAGTCTCCCAACATTTACCACCATACTCTTACTTTTTCGATTCCCATCAGTCAGGCAAATACTCTCTCTCTCTCTCTCTCTCTCTCTCTCTCTCTCTCTCTCTCTCACACACACACAAACTGCATGTTTCTCATCTAATGAGGTGATGACCAACCACTTGTTATAATTGCTTCGGTCTCCTTTTAATTTTCAAGCTTATTAATCATATGTAGAGTTATTTAAGAATGCATAAATTAATCTTAGATTAAAAAGCCTATCAAAGCCTCAAAACAATTAAAGAGTAAGGTAAGATTTCCCCAGGGCTGGCACTTTTATTTTAATAGAGTGTTCAGGTGATTATCATACTTTGATGCAGCACTGTGATTAATGCAGACACACTTTTAAATGAGCTGTTCTCTCTTGCACAAAAAGGTAGAGTTTGGGTATGAGCCGGATCATGACCTCACTGACTTTTTCAGTACTTTTCCCGTCTCCTCGCCCTTTTGTCTGGTTGAAACACACACTCGTTACACACACTACACACCACTTCTTGCAGTGAATGTTTTAGTTCGAAAATGGTGTGATATAAATCCACAGTGTTGTGGTTAAGAATTTTATTTGCAGTTCGTTAAACAGTTTAACAGCTATTTTAATTCTCTTCCTTCCGGATGAGATTGTTCACAGTAAATCGCTGAATGCATCTGATGGTAACAATGACTTTTAATTAGGAGGTTTGCGCCGATGACAGCCGAGGTGTAACAGGCCATACCCGGTCAATAATCAATAGGCAGATGGAGGAGACTGCTATTTAATTGGAATATGAATTCCGTGGCCCTTTCGACGTGAGGAGATGCTTCACGTGGAAGCGATCTCTTTTCACTTGCACGAGCCTTTTCTCTCATCTAAAATGTATTTTCATTTACGATTGAGGATCAATTTAATTCTAGAGGTAAATGGATTGTGAAACGATGATGATAAAGGGGCAGAATCGAGTTGAAGAAAAAATTACAAGTGTAGCCACGGAGTCATGTCTTTTTCACTATACTCACTATAACATTATTAAAATTCGTAATTCTTAAATTAGTCGTTTCACTTTGATTTGCATTTGGTAGCTTTTCTCAGGAAATGATTGACTTAACATTTTTTTCTTATTATCATTTTCTTATTACTATTATTATACAGAGTTATAGTCACTATATATATTTAGTATATGTGGGTGCTGCCTATTTTAAAATCAACAATGCATGATGATAATGATGCAGAATAATTGAGGACAAACTGGCGTTGCTCAGCTCCGTCCCTCTACAACAGGACCAACATGGAGCGTGTCCTGTTTCCTTCATCAATATTACATCGTGTGCCGCGCGTAAAATGATTAACCCAAACCTTTATTGACCTGAGGAAAAGTTAAATGTCCGTCCGTTGTGGCGCAAAGGCTGCCCGCGTCCTGTCCACTGTTTGGTCTTTCCCTTACAGCTTGTTGTGGGGCGGGGGGGGGGGGGCTGAAGTGCGGGTGACAGAGAGTGACCTTTAGAGCCGCTGGTTATTGTCAGAGCGCGTGTAGGCGAGGTGGTGTAGCTTGTAAACGATGCATCCGTGGGAACCCAGCACGTGACGCAGGCCTGCGCTCCACGCGCACAACAATGTGTCGCTGGGTCCCTGCTGGTTGGTTTTTTTTGTTGTGTGTATGGTTTTTTTGGGGGCCAGATCCCACTGCAGCCTCCTCCATTCATGCCCACAATAGATACTGCGTTTTTTTCTTAAGTGCAAAAGAATAAATTAAACACAATATGGTCGACACAATGGGGCTACAGAGTAATGAACGATTGATGTAAATGTTTTCCTTTTTTTTTTAAATGTAGAATATATTTAAACATTAGGCTGCTTTGTATAAAATGTAAAGTAGCTGTTTACTATTTAATCATGTCACTCTCTCCTTCTCCACACGTGTGCACCTGCAGGCGGCCATAAGACCAAGCACTCCAACCACCTTCATTGGTCATGAATCCATAGTTAATGCAGACTGCCCGTGTGAGTGGGAGTGCCTCGCGATAAGTTTTGCCGTCATTCGATTGCTGCCTGTGTCGTAGAGGAGGGGGCTGTACCGTCTGCAGGCCATGTGGGGACCGCCACCGCTGCTGCTGCTGCTGCTGCTGCTGGCGCAACACAAACCGTCCACACACACCGGCAGCGGAGCAGAGAGAGAGGAGCGCAGTGAGCAGGGAGGAGGCGGTGCTGCACGGACAACTGCGTCCCACTCCTAAAAGCAAACCCCTTTTCATCATCCAGCTCAGACTCCTCGCCGCTCCGGTTGATCACAGCCCTGTCGCTCACGACGGAGGGGAGCTGCGCGAACACTGAAGGTGAGTTTCACAAACTGCTCCAGACAGTATTTAGGCAAGTGTCAGGACTTCGATCTGCATCTATATCGCAAGGGTTTTTACGCACGGCTCTGTTGCAGTCATGCAGACCTGCAAACGTTTGTGTGTGAACAATTACAAGGTTGCAGCCCAATACAAGTAAGTTAAGAGTTTTTAAGTGTATTTGAGGATCAGCATTATCCTCTGTCGTGGCACAAAAAGGCTCTGCTTTTGTTGTCTGCTCTGTAGAGATACTCAATTTTTCACAACGTGGTTAAACTGCGGGCCTGTTTCGTCCTGTTACTGTGTGTATCCGTTTATGAAATAACGAGTTTACATTTGTGTATTGAATATTATCATAAAGTTTAGCTTGAGGCTGTTATTACGTAAAAACTCACAAGTTCCCGTCAAACGTCGTCTCTGCAGCCTCCAAGCCTCCGAGCATGGATCCCATACCTGCGGGGCGAGACTCCAGCTCCCCGCCCAGCTCCAAACAAGAACTTTCCTACCCGAGCACCAACAACTTGAAGCCCAACCAGGTCGGGTCGACAGTGCTGTACGGAATACCCATCGTGTCTTTGGTGATAGATGGCCAGGAGAGACTATGCCTTGCTCAGATATCCAACACCCTGTTGAAGAATTACAGCTACAATGAGATCCACAACCGGCGCGTGGCGCTGGGGATCACCTGTGTCCAGTGCACCCCTGTCCAGCTGGAGATCCTGCGGAGGGCCGGGGCCATGCCGATCTCCTCCAGGCGCTGCGGGATGATCACCAAGCGCGAGGCAGAGAGACTTTGTAAGTCGTTCCTTGGGGCTCACGCGCCTCCTAAACTTCCAGAAAATTTCGCCTTTGACGTGTCCCACGAGTGCGCCTGGGGGAGTCGAGGCAACTTCATCCCGGCCAGATACAACAGCTCCAGGGCCAAGTGCATCAAGTGCTCCTATTGCAACATGTATTTTTCTCCTAATAAATTCATATTTCACTCACATCGCACGCCGGAGTCCAAGTACACGCAGCCAGACGCTGCGAATTTTAATTCTTGGAGGCGACACCTTAAATTATCAGATAAAAACAGCCCGCAGGAGGTGTTGCACGCCTGGGAAGACGTGAAGGCCATGTTCAACGGGGGCAGTCGGAAGAGGACGCTGCCCGGCAGCGGGTCGGGTTCCGGCTCCCCGTTTAAGTCACAAGGACCCAACCGTCCCCGGGAACCGGCCGAGATACCTGCGAAGATCCCCAGCTGCGAGGACACCCGCGGCGGCATGGCGAGCACGCGCAGCTACCCGGTAATCCCGGTGCCCAATAAAGGCTTCGGGATGCTGCAAAAAATCCCTCCGCCGCTTTTCCCACATCCATACGGGTTCCCAGCTTTCGGCCTGTGCCAGAAGAAAGACGACGGTCTGATGGGAGAGCAAAGCAAGGCGGGCCTCCCGGGTGTCCTGTGGCCCGGTACCAAGGACAGCGCCTATCACCCCTTCCCCATGTTCTGGCCCGCGCCGGGCGCGTTGCCCATGCCCCCGTACCCCCCGACTCAACACAAACCCACACCGGAGCTGCTGTGTCCTCCCAGGCAGACGGACATGGACCTATCTGAGCACAGTGACCGGAGCACCAACACGTCCAAGGACAGCATGGTCGAAAACGACCGGTGCTCCAGCACGCAGTCCGCGCGTAACGACGACGACAAGTCCGGGGACGAGGCGAGGCCGCTGGAGGGGATGACACTCGCGCACCGGAAAATCAGCTACGTCTCCGCGTTCAGGCCGGTCGTCAAAGACGCCGACTGCATCGCCAAGCTGTACGGCAACAGGGGCCCCTACGGCGGGTGTCGCACCGGCTACTTGTCGCCCGATTTCCTAAGCGAAAGCTCGAGCTACCGGTCCGCGTCCCCCTGCGTGGACAGCGAGGGCGACCCGGACGTGGACGTGGAGACGAACAAGACGCCAGATGAGGAGGAGGAGGAGGAGGAGGAGGTGGTGTGTCCCCGGACTCCTCCCGGCTTGCCACACAGCGTTTCCCCGAAGGGCTCGGACTGTAAGGGCCCGCAGGAGAGCGGCGTGTTTGACCCCCAGAAGATGAGCCTCCACGTGGCCCAGTCCTCGGGGAGACACGTGCACAGCAAGCCGCTGTCAGAGACCCACATATCCGCGTCGTTCACCGAAGTGAGTGACTCGTAACCAAGAACACTCTCTAACACTGGCGACGACACAAGCTGTAACACTGTGGGTTTTTTAAAAAGCAGATATTCATCTTTGTGTACTTTTTGGGGAGAAATGTGTGTGTGTGTGTGTGGGGGGGGGGGGGGGGGGGTATTTGTAAAAGCAGCATGTGCACAACATTTAGAAAAATTAAATCATTCTTTTAAATAAAAAATATATATAGCCTTCATCCTAGAGTATATTTGTAGTTATTAATTGTAGATGGGTTTTTTTAAAATGAATTCTTGTTATTATTTAAGTCAAACGTCTTGTAATTTTTGGAGCTGAAGGAAGTGGTGATTCTTTCTCCTTTAGGTTTACACTCCGGAGAGGGGCGAGCTGCAACAAAGGATCAGTCCGTATCAGTTCAGACCTGCCAATTACCAGACTGGAATACTTACAACGAATGGTTAGACATTTATTCTCTCTGCGGGCTATTTTTTTTTTTTTTTTTTGTTGGTAATATTTTAAAAAATTCATTAAAATCCATATTTTTAAAACGAAAAAAATAAATCACATCGATGTGTGTTCTCCTATAAGACGAGAGTGCGAGTAAAGAGGAGCCGTCTTCTACAGTGGAGGAGATCGAAACGAAATCTTTTAATGAACAAAGCAGCGAAGAGAACCAGCAGGACCCGGATGACGGTGAGTCTCTCTGAAGTCAGCGACGAGCCCCTGATGAGTCTGTTTTAACACACGGGCTCCACTCTATTATGATTTTTTATAGCTACAGAGGAATATCATTTATTTTCTGTGTATTCAGGCGAGGACGTGCCAGTCAGAGCTGTGCCATCACAGAGAGACATAGAGAGTCTGGCAAAAGGTAAGACGGTGATTTACGGATAAAAAGGATGAACACGTGGCAATGATCTTCAAATAATATGAATAATATTCCTTTGTTTATTTATTTAATGTATTACTATTTTTATTATTTTTATTAATTGTAGTCGTTGTGACATTTATACCATCAGAGTAGCAATAAGAATCCACTCTATTTATATTTCATTTATTTTATTTCACAAACCAAATGTTGCACACGGAAGGAATTTAAGCCTGGAGGTTTAATCCATATTATTTGGGTCATTTTCATTTATAAAAATAATAATCTTTTGAACAACTTCCCCCTTAATTGCTCATCTCCTTCCAATTCATGCCTCGGAGCAAAACACTTGCAAATTCCTCTGTATTTCTGATTTTGGTCCCAACTTGAATTTAGTGTCACCTGCAAACAGTTTTATTTTTTCTCACAGAATTTAAATATCTGTCAAAATTGAAAGTAAATCTCACAATGCCTCATTTTTTCCCCTTGGTGTAGATTTTGTGGGAGTTGTCCCAAAAACAATAAGGAAGGAGGAATGTATGTTTTCTTTCTTTCTTTTGGACAACAGGCCCACCTGCCCTGACATGTCAGTGATGATGTCCTCTTCACTGCCATTAAATTTTTTTAAACCATATAGAAGGAAGCTGATACATAATACTTTTGTACCTTTCCTCCTCAAACAGCCTGTATTTTTTTGTCTGCTTTGTAGAGGAGCTCCAGAAGCAGCTGTTAGAGCAGGTTGAGCTGAGGAAAAGGCTGGAACGTGAATTTCAAAACTTAAAAGGTAAGCCAAATTCCGCAGCAGTGCCTTTTCCACATGCTGTGGCTTCTATCACTGTGCCACTCAGACTCAAATGTCTTTCTGCATGTTGAGAGTGTTCTCCCTCTTTCATATTCCTGATTCTGGCCTTGCCATGCCATGAACAAATCCAGCTCAACAGTTTCATTTATGAGCTCTTGTCTGCGAAGCAAAAATTAGTTTAAGGGCGTCATTCTTCCAAAAATGCGAAGTGGTTCAGGGACACTGCCCTTGGAGAATGTGTGTTTCCAAAACCCCTTTTTAACACGGATTTGAGAGGATGATGATTTTAACCTTATGTCCAAAAGTATCAATGCATGGTTTAAAATATGGGTCTCTGAAGTTGAAGCTGGTATTTTGGTGCTCTGTTACAGTGATACTTACATATTTAATAGATACCTTTTAAATATATACAGAAATATATATATATATATATATATATATTTGTTTAAGGCTTAATTGTAAAGATGGCTAACACTAACGATAATGCAATCAGAATTAATATTAAGCTGTACTGAATACCAGCAAAATGAAAAATCTTATAAAAAATGTCCATCTGCAATGCAAACATTCAGAACATCTGGTTAAATGACCTTTCTGAACAGATCATATTACTTAATATGGAATTGAATCCATGCCCAGACAAAGTAACAGACAATATGGAGTGCACCATATACTCACTCTTTGATTGCTACAGTAATTTTTGACTGATAGTAACTTCTACACCCGCACCATCTCAGCTACTTAATTGCACAAACCTCAGAGCTCCAAAAAGAGAAATACAATATATTCATTGTATACAAAGTTTATCTAAAAGTCTTTTTCAAAAAGACCAGCAAATATGATCCAGATCGGCCTTCATCAGGTTACAGTCTAAATAAACATCACACTCTTACAGTTCAGTAGGGGGATGAAACTCTTGACTGCTGTTGTTTAAAAACCGTATTCATCTCGTCTCACCCTTGCTGTTAAAGAAGGATGTCTTAGAAATTAATTCACTGATAAAGTCACTGTGAAGTGCAAACATCATTGATTACTCTAAATGCAAAACTAACAGCAAATGCATTTTTGCATTCCAATTGGAAACTGCAAATTCTAACCAGAATCATTTATTTCACACTTCAGGCTCTTGCAGTTGTAGTATTGTATTCTGTGAATTTGGGGGTTTGTGTGTTACTGTCCCATCACTTCTAACATATCATATATGATATCAGTTTTTTCTCTATTGTATTTGGATCCAGCTATTTGGGGGGTTTGGTAAACTCAAAGCACAACAATAGACAAGACGGCATGACTTGTTTATCTGTAGCACTGGCTTCACACACGGCTTCTGCCATGTTTTTATTCTACTGTATACTTTAAAGAGGCGGTGAGGTGGGTTATCAAAGGGTTGAGCTTGGTCTGAAAACAAAACCAAATTAAAATACAGGTAGAAGCATTACAGTAGGAATTCCTTAAATGGTTCAGTTTACTTTTTGTTTTTTATAATGTGTCAGGTTTTTTTTAAAATTCCACTTCATAGCTTTCATCTACTTGATTTAAACCCTCAATACTCCATTTATTCTTATTTTCTCAAAAACAACAATGGGATTACGTTTTACAAGATCTACATTTAAATTTCACAATGTATGTATTTTTATTTTACCAAAACATGCCTTATCCTATATCTCTAGTATAAAGCATACATTCATGTATTTCCACAACATCGTGTCGCTACAAGAGGCCTGGAGTTTGTACGTTTACTCTCTACCTGCTTAGTTGCGATAGCTTGAGAACAGCGCCCCGTACAGGCGAGTGTTGGTAACACAGTGTGTTATCAATGTTTCTCACAAGAGCACGACTTCATCCAAACTTCCAAGGTTCTAATATGGATATTTATGATCCAAACTTCCAAGGTTCTAATATGGATATTTATGATAATTTAAATGTCAGAGATATAAACTCATGAATATTTCAGCATTGTGGTGTGATCGCGATCTGCAGGTGAAACGACCTCTTCTGCTCTGTGAAATTATAGGTTTGTATTGAAAGTCATGTATCTGAAAACTGTCGCTGGCATGTGTGTTCCTCAGATAATTTCCAGGATCAGATGAAGAGGGAGCTTTCCTACAGGGAGGAGATGGTTCAGCAGCTTCACATCGTCAGAGGTGAGACACATCACAGCGGAGGGAGCGGACACACACACACACACACACACACACGCAGACACTGTTTGTCGACGTGATTAATGATTGACAGACAAAATGGTCTGTAGTTTGGGTTTTTCTGTAACAGCTTTTTGAATTCATTTGCAAACTCCTCGAATTGGTCTTGAATTGTTCTTCCTTCCTGTAGCTTATTAACTTATGATCACTCTGGTAATGTCCACACTTTAGTTATACATAGTCACAGGCCCTGTTACCCTAATGCAAATTACAAAGAAACATAACGTTTTCTCTCAACTATTTACATAAATCGATCACTGTGCATACCAGATGTCTCCGTACAGTCTTTGATTTTTGGGGGGCTTTTTTTTGTGAGTTGGACCTTGAAAGCACATATTGAACTTTGGTATTAGTCGTTATACTCCCTGGTAGAGTGTGATCCATGCAAGGTGCATGTGCAGACTGTTGTTTCACGACGAGTGTTTTGAGCGGGGCCTTGATCAGTCACAATCCGCCCTGAACTGCGTGTTGTATATTTTAGGCCATATCAAATGTCTATCACGTGTCGTTTGCACTCGCATGCACGTGCACTGGTTGATGGTCGTATCCCCCTTCCTCTTAGAAGCTCACGACGCTTTGCACCATTTCTCCTGTAAGATGTTGACTCCTCGCCACTGCACCGGGTCCTGCTCCTTCAAGTCTCCTCTGCTGCCTCCCTGAGTCACGCCGCTCCGCACGGGACACATCCACAGCGAACCACGGGGCCTCCTGCAGAGACTCCTCCTGCAGAGACTCCTCCTGCAGGGACTCCTCCTGCAGGGACTCCTCCAGAGACACCGCGAGGAAACCAAGTCGCCAGTAGAGACTAACTTGAATTTACTTGTAATATTTCAATTGAAAATGTGTATCTACAACCCTCAACATTTACGTAACCATTTTGCTATACGGTGAACATTGTTTTTCCTGAAATGAGACCGTTGATATTTATTATTTGTGGCAAAGTGCAATGAACACGTATGTATCTTGTGATAGTTCTATAGGTTGTTATTTCGGTTTTTCTGCTGTCAATAATAGCAGCCAGTCCCTCGCTCCTTATTCTCACAGCGTTGTGAATTATAGCCTACTACTTCTGCTGAGTTCTCATTTGAAGACCGTCACTATACTTTGAATGTTATGCACTTTAAACGAGTGAAGTAATAATATTTATTTTAAAAAAATCTGTGCATTGAAATTAGGCCCGAAAAATTATTATTTATAGCAGTCATACCATGCATATTTCCTTTTTTTAAAAGACTTTACAGACGCAGAAGTTAGTGGGCTAAATTTGTACATCCTCGACCATGTAAATAGCGACATATTGTATTAAGAGTAGGTTATTTGTTCATGTAATAGTTTCCATCGCTATGATTGAATAAATCATTTTATGAAAAGAAATGTGTATTCTTGCTCTGAGAATCCATAGCAGGAATAATTATATCCCCCGCATATCTGCTCTAAACCTTCATTCGCAAGATAAATCACAACAACGAACCAACAGCGAAATATTAACCTATGGATTGTATAATATAAATCTTAATTTTACTCATACATGTTAGTGGGAGCAAAAATAGCTTTCCCTTTGAATTAATGCGCACAACGTCCAGCTTTATGTGCTGCATTCTTGCTAGTTAATTCCACCAAATAATATCCATAAGGAAAACGCTATAAGGTTCTTATTTTGTGCATATAGAAAACAAATAAATTAAAATACCGAGTATATGTCTTTTCTTTAAAAAAATATTTACTTATTCATTCACTATTCCTGTGGAATAAAGTAAGAAGTACAACATTTCCTTCTGACGTGTAGTGGAGCTTTGTTTAAGTAATTGTGTTTTGTATATACTCGGAAGAGCAGAAAAGTTGCCTGAAACAACATCGGATGACAGTGTTGTGTTTATGAAGCATATTGTTCTGTGTTCATTTGTGTGTGTGGTGCGGCAGCGCCCCCTGCCGCCTGCTGCCGAGAAGCGACACACTAGTTTGAATCGTCTCCGTCCCTTGGGGCTGACTGTTGCACATGCGCAGCCAGTACAACAAGATGGCGGAGAGTGCGGAACTGAAGGTAAAGCTAGCCTCTGCCTTAGCTTGACAAATATACGTTTCACACAACAAGATTTCAAATTAAAACAGTAGCGCCAGTGTTACTTGACAGTAGAGTTCCGAGGAGTGCTGCGATCGAAGCGAATAACAACGAAACAACGACGCAGCGGGCGGCAGACAGACTGTTAGCTGGCTGGCTGGCTCGTTAGCATTAGCTTTGTTATTGTTGCCGACGCTGCGTTAGCCTGTCCCTGCTGAGCGGCTCGCCGGCAGATAAGGCCACATATCGCCTTTAGATAAAAGGCGACGAACGCCACAATCACGTCAGCGAACTTAGCTGCACTGGAGTTGTATTCACACGATAGTATCAGCAGTTCACATGCCGAGTCGCGGTGTCGCTTAAAAACGGGCTCGGTCTATTGCCTGGAAGACAAGCGCAGTTTAGCTTCCATCACCGTTAGCCTCATTTCTGACCACATTTGATGTTAAGCCTTGATATATGGTTACTGTGCACAGTAGTACCGTGTACTGTCCGAACACACGACATACAGCAAATTATGTAAATGTGAGTATTTAAGTCAGACCCTACCAGAGTCATCCAGGGGCTGTCAGCTGGTTTATGATGTCTCCTTCCACTTACTGTTGTAATGTTGGTAACCAACAGATGAAACACTCAATACAACCGCGAAACGTGTGGTTTGATTGGTTCTCCCCCTGTTAACGGATCTCTGCACTGTTGTTACAGTACAGGGTGGTGTTTCTCTATGTGACTATATATAATATACAGATATATATATATATATATATATATATATATATATATATATATATATATATATATATATATGTGTGTATATAGGATGTTTCATATTTCGTTGAGAATCAAATATAGTGTAATTCAGCATCACACACTACTTTCTGGGGGGAAAAGAAGACTAAAGCTGAATCAACCTTTCTGTGACACTGTCTCAGGAGGCCTCTGTTGTTTTGAATTTTCTATTACTTTGTACATATTTTTGTTTTAGTGTGTCCACACCCTGTAATTTCACTTGCAGTAGGTATTGCCGCTTTATTTAAGGCTAAAAAACTATATAGATATAGATGGATAGATAAGATAGATGGATAAGATAGATACATGCCCTTTGATCCCAAACTGGGAAATTCCGGGAAATCAAGATTGATTATAAGATATATGTCGTCTCTGCTCTTAGCCAGTGGGCTACCTCGGCCAAAATCATGTCTGCGTGGCCAGGATTGGTAAATACAGTTTATGGTGGAGTTTATATTGTTGGTCATTGATTGGGACAAAGTTCAAATAGATTATTGTATTCTTCCAGCTCCAAGTATGTTTCAGATGTAAAAATGTTAAGGGTTCGGACGATTTGCATGATAGTAAAGGTTTTAAACCAGACTAGCAAGTTTTGATATAATGTTTTAAACAATGAAGTCCAAATGGAAAAGAAACTTCGTCTCTCTACATCAGAGTAGTATAAATGTGTTCTCCATGGTTTAATAGACCATTTTTTTCCACTCTTCACTTTTCACCAGCAAATGGTAATGAGCCTTCGAGTTTCGGAGCTCCAGGTGTTGTTGGGGTATGCGGGGCGGAATAAGCACGGACGCAAACATGAACTTTTGACCAAAGCTCTCCACCTACTCAAGGCTGGCTGTAGTCCTGCCGTGCACATGAAGATCAAAGAGCTCTACAGACGGCGCTTCCCCACCAAAATGGTTTCGCCAGTGGACTTAGCTCTGCCCGGTGTTCACTCGGCCTCCAGCCTGCCCGCCGGCCTCGCCCAGCTGGGATTTGACAGCCACGGCTCCCCGTCACCTCTGCTGCCTGTTTCTTTACTGGGGCCTAAACATGAGCTGAGTTTGCCTCACCTTCCCTCCGCCCTGCACCCAGTACACCCTGATGTCAAACTCCAGAGACTGCCATTCTACGACGTGCTGGATGAGCTCATCAAGCCTACCAGCCTGGGTGAGTCCACCACTTCTTTCTCGGCTCTGTGTCCAGTGTTAAAAGCTTCTCTCCTCTGACTGTCACGCTCTGTTTCTGTTTCCTTTCTCGTAGCCTCAGACAATAGTCAACGGTTCCAGGAATCGTGTTATGCCTTTGCATTAACACCACAGCAAGTTCAACAGATCAGCAGCTCCATGTAAGTGAGAAAGCTGTGGTGCAAACTGTCTTCTTCTTCAAAGAAGATGAGATGAAATAACAAATAATACAGTGATAGCATTACAAATATCAAACCCTTCACATTTGACTGTTTACTTGATTTAGAAAGCCGGTTTTAGCCGATAATGTAAGCGATCACAATAAACCGAGTAGTGATTATTAAATATCTTTGTTAAGCTGCTGTGACCACTCCGACCTGACTTCTCTTTTTATTTTTAAGGGACATATCTGGGACCAAATGTGACTTTTCTGTTCAAGTCCAGTTAAGGTATGTCTAACAAGCTGACTTTTCCTCTGAGCATAAAAACTTTTTATTTTAATCAAATTGTTTGTTTATAAGTGAATAGTGGTTCTGTGTTTAGCATCTGATGTTTTGAAGCTGCCAGAAATAACCATGTCACTTATGTAGTTCTTTCACTTCCTGTCTTTTTTGTCTAATAATGTAGCTGCACACATCGTAGAAACATCCCTGTGGCCGAGTGTGGCGTTCATATCAAGACTTAAGAAGATAAAACCTAAGTTTTAACTTAACCAGAAGTGCAGTTACAGTTACAGGTGATGTTAAATGACAAAGCTAGAAATCACGACAAATTACCGTGAGAACAGGTTCTGAACGTTGGAAAGAGGTATGAGGGGGTGTTTGTTTTAAATCAAAGTGAACTTGAGAAATTTTAAATCCAAAAAAATGAACAACACAGTTTAAGCACAGTATTAACAAACCCCCGATTCCAAAATTTGCTTTAAAAAATTGAGTTCAATTCCATGAGTATAGCTTTTGGATATTTTACATTCAAGCAAATATAGCTGCTTCCATTACCTCAAGTTAAACTTTACAGCAAACAATGCAGACATTGTTGGCATTATGACACTTTTGACATTAGTCCCTCTGTATTCAAACTTATCACTTATGTAATGCCAATTTTCTTCATTTTCAGATTCTGTTTATCAGAGACGAGCTGTCCCCAGGAGGATCATTTCCCCCCTAACCTGTGTGTGAAGGTGAATGGCAAAGCCTGTAATCTCCCGGTGAGTCCAGACAGTTTGACATGAATCTTTTGTCTCTTTTTTGACTGCACAGCACCACCAGTTACTGACAATCAAGGTCATGGATGTTTTGTCTGCAGGGATATCTTCCTCCCACCAAGAATGGGGTTGAACCAAAAAGGCCCAGTCGACCTATTAACATAACCTCTCTCGTCCGGCTGTCCACCACAGTCCCCAACACAATTGTGGTGTCATGGACTTCAGAAATCGGGAGGGTAAGAATATCCAAATCAGAATATTGGCAGTTTTTATGAAACTTTACTCACTTCAGCTGGACCTTTTTACTCATTGTTTTTATCTCTTTTGTTAGAGCTTTTCCATGGCTGTATATTTGGTGAGACAGCAGTCATCTGCAGTGTTGTTGCAAAGACTACGGGCCAAAGGAATTAGGAACCCTGACCACTCGAGAGCTCTGAGTAAGTTGTCACTTGATTTTCTTATACAACTTGCTTTTGCACTACATCTGCCAGAAAGTAGTAGGAAATGGAATAGACTGTCACATCACTTATTTCGTTTAATAATTGATCATAGGACGTAAAAAGGGAACTAAGTTCTGCAAAGGATTTCAGTTCCTCAAAGATTCCAGGAGAACTTTTGAAAAGGGCCATTGTTGTCTTCCTTCAGATTCTTTACAGACGCATAGAAGATAAACATTCCTCTGTGATCTCTTTGTATTGTTTACTGTATGTGGAGCTAAATCCCAGTGTAGTGTTTCTCTTTACATCATCTGTGTATTAGTCAAGTATTTATTTTTTATTCTCGTATTGATCTTTGGGATTTTCTTGTTCTTTGTCGCAGTTAAAGAAAAACTGACCGCTGATCCAGAGAGTGAGATCGCCACCACCAGTCTACGAGTCTCTCTCCTTTGTCCTGTAAATACTATCATCTACTATACTTCTTGATTCAAAAAAACTTTTTTTATTTTACACACTAGTAAAGAACTGTATTATTTAGCAAATACAAAACAAAAACGCCTTTTACATTGGTCAGGTGCCGTTTGCAATATTTTGTCCTTGGTGGTATTTTATATAGTAAGAAAATTGACGTGTGTCTAACATGTGCTTGTGTTTTGTTTTTTAAGCTGGGAAAGATGAGACTGACAATCCCCTGCAGGGCCCTAACATGCTCACACCTTCAATGCTTTGATGCTACACTTTATATCCAAATGAATGAGAAGAAGCCGACCTGGGTGTGTCCAGTCTGCGACAAGAAGGCCCCATATGAGCACCTCATTATTGACGGGTGAGCACAACACTGCTTTATCATTTTCTGTATGATTTCCGTTAGATTTTTATATTTTTTTTCAAAAATGTATATTGTTTGACTTAAAAATAAAGTCTGTACTTTGAGATAAAATAATTGCTGCTGTAAAAACTTCCTATTGTTTTAAAATCCTCCTGTATTGTATATAAAGTACTGTTTAAAAAGTCCTGGGCGACACATTGAAGAACTCCCTACTCAGCTGACGTCGTCTGACCAGTTTTTATAAGTAATTGAAAATATTGGTAAATTTCTCATTGTTTCCTTTACATTGATGTGTGGCCACCATCACAAAATGAACACTGACCATCACATAATGATTTTCTTTTCCCTTTTTCAAATGATGAAATGAAAAAAAAACTTCAGCACATTCCCTCAAGTTTTGAGTTTTCTCACACAAACTCACTCACAAACACATACAACAAACCCATCTGTATTAATGTACTGGCTAAAAACGACATAATTTGGTCTGAACTGATGTACTCAGAGCTGTGATCGGATCACCTGAGACCGATCTTAATACCAGGTCTGATTGGGGCCGAAGTAAATGAAATTTTGTGCTGTTTTCGCAGGTTATTCATGGAAATCTTGAATAGCTGTTCTGACTGTGATGAGATCCAGTTCAAAGAAGATGGAAACTGGTCCCCCATGAGGTCAAAGAAAGAGGTGCAGGAGGTGTCTGCTTCATACAATGGTGTAGACAGCGGTATGTAGCACACACATTTCACATTCTTTAAGTGTGTTTCCTGATTGTGAACAGTTGGCAGAGTAACTTTGGTGTTCCTTTTTTTTAGATTCGTCTCGAACAGACCCGCATGAGCATAAACGGGGATCATCTAACAACAACAGCAAGAAGGTTGACGTGATCGACCTCACACTAGACAGCTCCTCAGAGGACGAACTTGATGATGAGCCGCCTCTTAAAAGGGCCTGTCCCTCGATGTCACCTGTCTCTCCACCTGCAAACAAGGGGTGAGTCTTCACACCACAAACAGGAAGTTATGTGTCACTCACTGATTTTCTCATTAACGTGATGTGGGTCGTTTCTGCTCAGAGTACTGAACCTACACAGCCAGGGATCGCCTGTGAGCAGAGCTCCCAGCATGCCCCCTGTGGAGACGAGCTACATTCCTCCCCCTCCACCTCTCATCCAGGACTACCGCCACTATTATCACACGACTAGTGACCTGCCAGGTAAACCTGCCACCTGCCTCAAAAGTTCATCTCAATACAATAATCACATGACCACATTGTTTTGAAAAAGTTATTGATCAAAGAAATTATTCTCTGTTCATACTGGCTGTGAGGCAATACCTTTCAAGTGCAACTGCACGGTCAGAATCAGTCAGGTGTCTGTTAAGTTATCGTCTTCTGTAGCACAACATTTTCTCATTTTTTTTCCCCACAGTGTTTACTTGCTGACATAGTGAAGGCATATGTCCTGATAATTGTGTGTAGATTTGTTGTAGAATACAATGTAGATGACGATTGTCACCTTATGAATTGTCCAAGTTAGTCTGTTTAAGCTGAGTTTTAGCATGGAACCGAGACAGGATGGAAATAGTGTCCTTGATCTGACGCAGTGTAGTCAAGGTGGAAAGGGATCCCTTCACTGCCAGTATGGAAGAAAAGGAATGAACATGATCATCACTCTCTCAGCGCACATGAGACAAATTTGACAAACACTTCTATCGCTGAACACAGATGGTTGTTGTTTGTTCAATCAAATACGATAAATGTATATTGTAAATTAGGGTGACTGGAATGAAAAGTCTTCTCCCTTTTCTTGCAGATCTAAATTTCTTCTCCTTCCTCCAAGGCGACAATCAGGTACATTTATTTGATAGTTTTTCTCTCAAGAGCTACTCACTCTGCTTCTTAGAGAAACTTTACTTTGATTTATAGTATTAAGATATTTTAGATAAATAAATCTAAATATTTCTCAAATTGTATCACAGGTTTTGTGGGTGACCTTGTCAACCAGGTTGTCTTGTATCACACACACCTGTCGTATCTGTTTACTGATACTATGATATATGTACAACAAACTGAACCTGTGTAATTTATTTTAAGAAATCTACATGTAGCAGTAATTAGCTTTGTGGTGATTGGTATCTAATTGTTGAGTACATTTAACAAACTGTCAAACACAGTCTAAACACACCATGGCAGAGATACTTTGAGATCAGCTTTGTATTAGATTGGTTGTTGCATAACTGTCACTTTTCTCTGTTCTGCTCCTTCAGCATTACAACATGGTGATGGCTGCCGCAGCAGCTGCGTCAGCGTCGGAGGACCACGAGCTGCTCCTCAACCGTTTCCTGCCCTACGGCTCGTCTCAGATGTTACGGGAGCAGCCGGGCACCCCTGGGAGCAGCACGCTCGCAGCCACCAACGGAGGCAGCAATAGTGGCAGCACCAGTAGCTTGGTGTCTTCCAGCAGCCTGCGGGACCGCGACAAAGAGCGAGACAGAGACCGGGACAGGGACAGGGACAGCCAAGCCATTTCAGGATTGTCACGGTCCTCTGTGGAAGCTGCAGCGGCGGCTGCCATTTATGGCTCCATATCTGACGTTATCTCTCTTGACTAGATCCAGACTGAACTGAAAGACAAGTGGGAACTCGAGAACAGGAGTCCTTTGTAAATAAGGAAGAGGAAGATGAAAGAATACAGTCCTATGTACAGAGAGGAAAATCTATTTTCAATTTTACTTATCATATGTATATAAACCTAGGACACTTCTTGTCCAGTGAGTTACTTCAGTTGATATTTTTCTGTGAATACTGAAGACTTTTTCCACACCTCTTCATGTGGCCCTTTGATTATATTGTATCTTTTGTACCTGGTTTTTACAGTTTTGTTCCGATATTCCATGTCAATGGCATTATTTCAGTATGTTACATGCACAGAACCCAATAAGGTGACACCTTATGGAACATGATATTTAAGAATATAACGAAAATGGGCATTGTTATAGATGAACAAAAGGCAAGTCACAGCAACACAGGAAAATGTGTTACACTTTCTCTATTTTCTAAATGGCATCTCTTGTGTCAAAAATCTTTTGACAACAGAAAGATCTGTTCATTTATGCCATCACTGTAGATTCTTCTGTAAGACAATGCTGTGGTCATATTATTTTTAACAAATTATTTATGATGTAAGTTATGTTGGATGTATGCTGTTTTTTAAAGAAGCATTCCCTATGCCTCTAGGAACTGTTGCCACTAATGTTGCAAAAGCAAATGCTACGTCCTTCTGTTGTCATAACTCTGCACTCTTTTCCCTCTCATTTCTTTAAGTCAAATCAAATATGAACATGTAAGTAGAGTTCATACTCTACCTGTAATGCATTTGAATTGGGAGTAAGTCAGTATTGTAAGACCAGGCTTTGTCAGTGTGGGGATGAATGGCACTAGTCCGGCAAGCAACTTTCTATTGTCATGTGACACAATTGGACCTTGATACACATCTGAGATTTGAAGTCTTGTGTATTTCTTTTAAAGGACAGCTGTTTTACTTCACATTTTACATGAAAAAATATACACAGAAAACTACAGTGAAGTCGACGTCAACAAATTTGTGCTCCACTTTCAAGACGGGGCGAGTTTCTGGTCCACGTGAAGTATATATTGAATTTGAAAAGCTTAAAAAGTGGTCAATGGGTGCAAGTGGGTTAATGACATTTCATGATAATTTTGTGTTTGATTATAGCGCTTTTTTTATTACCTAAAGGTTGTGTGGAGCAGTGAACGCTTTCACAGTTGCAGTAAAAACATCAAGAGTAGTTTTCAGCTTTGCATGTGTCAGCGAATAACCTAAGAGCTCTCCTGTTTGAGTGCCCTGCTGGTCCTTCGTGAGTCCGCAGGACGCAGAGCCCATTTCTTGTTGTTTAGTGTGTTTACAACAGCCTTTAAGATAAATGTGATAGCTTAGTCTTCGAGTGTATCACAACATGCATTTTGGCCCAGAAGTTAAAATTATTGAAGTTATTATGGACGCATCCCCTCCCTTTATTTTTCTTTACTTGTGCTTACAGTTAGGATTATTTATTATCATATATATTTCCAGCATTTGTTTGATTCGTGGATATAAATTGCTGTCATTGTATGTGATATTTCTTTTGTAATTATATAATTAATGCTATTTAAAGATGTCATTGTTGCTTGACATGCAATGTAACATTTTTTGTTTCGCTGTCTGTTTTATTATCAGATGATGTCAATAACTCATTAGAGGCTTTGATCCTTTTTGAACCGCTACAAGGTCTACTGTGCTGTTTGATATTTGTAAGAATTAAACAGATATAAGAAAGTGCATCGTTGGAGTGGGTCTGGGGGCAGCCCTGACTACGCTGCATGAGTTCGTCTGTTACGGGATGCTGTAAGAATTCTTTTTTTTATTCAATTTGTTTTTGCAAAAATGCTAAACTTAATCACCACATTTAAATATTTCTAATTCAGCACATGCTCAGAGTAGAGGCATCAAAAAGTTTCATTGGTGCATCCAAACCATTTCATAATGAATCGTAATTTTTAAATGAATTCACTCAGCTGTGGGCCACAGGTGGACAGCAGATACTGAGGTGGTGGCTCAGCAGGTGTTGGACTCAGTCATCTGATTTGATTTGAAGTTTATTGCATTTGGTGAGTGTCACTAATCAATGGTTTTCAGGAAATGTTTATTGTATTTGAGCCCAGGCCTTGTTATGTTACTATGGTAAAGGCCATGCAGGGCTAAATCTATATCTTCTTTCTCCAGAAGAGAGATAGTTAATTTGTCAACTAGAAAATTTAATCCAGCCGCACCAAATTGTACAACCTCTCAAATATCAGTCCCCTAAATATGCTTGCTTTTGTGTCTCATCCACATCCGTCCCCTCTTATAGGAAGTCTGCGGTGTCCCGTCGGTCGCAGTTTTAATACGTCACCGCGTTGGTCATGACGTTTGAGGAGAGCGGCGCCGTTTCAGACTGGAATGGGAGCTGTCGATTTTCCCCATATTTTGTTAGTTTAATCCGTGAATGGCGCCGAAACAGGACCCGAAGCCTAAATTTCAAGAAGGTAACGAGCCGTCCGCTTCCTCTCCCGGTAGAAATGTGCGCCCTCCGCGCGCCGGAGTTGTTCTCCAGCTCCCGGTCGAAACGGACGCTGCCGCCGTCGAGCAGCTAGCGCCGTTAGCTTTCATTGTTGTGGCTGCGAGCGCACGAAACGCGCCTCCGCCGTGTTCATGCGCCACTTCGGTCACGCTGGGAACGTTTCGCTTCGCCACGCCGCGCGGAGTGAGCGGCGTCCCGGCAGCGGCGTCCCGGCAGCGGCGCGGTCCTCGGACCGAAGCCCAGCGACGTGTGTCGGACAGCTAGCTGGAAGCAGGAGCTTCATTCATGCGGTGTCCGCCTCTGTGGTTCCGTGAGCCGCTCGCGCCACTCCTGTGACACACGAGTAGTCTCTGTGTGGCCCAACATGTCGTCTGTAGTGAAGAACATTCATTGGGAAAAGTGGACACAATTTTTCATGAACTCGTTGAAATGCATGTCTTATATCTATTGGTTAATTACTGATTTGATGAATTGTTTAAAAGAAGCACCTTTAATGCCAAAGTACAAGGTACACACACAGTGTCCCAGGCTTTTGAATTGAAGGTGTACTAAAGGTCGATAATTACCAATCAATTTAAAACTACCGAGTTTAATGTGAATAGATGATTAGTTGATAAATTATTGATTGAACTTTGGACACTCAATTAATAATCTGCGATCTTGTTCATCAGAAACTATCATATATCAATCGAACACGTGAGGATTTTGGTTTTTGTGGCGTTTTGAATATCTTTGGGTTTTAAGATGCTGAAAATGATTAGATGTAGTAGAAATATTAAACAGATTTGACTTCAAATGAAGCTAACCATGCAGGCCTACCCTTCATATCACATTGTCAAATGTTCCATCACATTAAACTTACTCCCTTCTAACGTGAGTTAACGTGATGTCATCTCGGTCCCCACACGTTTGAGATGTTCAAGATTTGAATTTAACAAATTGTTTCTGTTCACTGTAGTTTTCAGCATGTGTGTGTGTGTTTGTGTGTGTGCATATAGTTAAGCTAGCTTCACATTTCATTCTGTTACACGTAGACTCCTCTCGTGCTGATTTTAATTGACCGCCACTGTGTTCAGGTGAAAGAGTGCTGTGTTTTCATGGGCCATTGCTCTACGAAGCTAAGGTAGGCTGACGTAGTGAACCCGTCTCTCTGATCATGTGATCCTCTTCTGTGACTCTCGTTTCGCTTTTTTGACAGTGAATCATGTCTCTTTGCAGTGTGTGAAGATAAACATCAAGGACAAACAAATCAAATACTTTATTCATTACAGTGGATGGAATAAGAAGTAAGTTCTTTGATCAAATTAATATTAGTATTTAAGATTCGTACAGAAAATATTTCACAAGTGCTTGATTTCCTTCTTGGTGTTTCCTCTCAAAGCTGGGACGAATGGGTTCCTGAGAGCAGAGTCCTAAAGTATGTGGACAGTAATCTGCAGAAACAGAAAGAGCTTCAGAGGGCCAATCAGTAAGTCCACTCTCTTTTTTATGTTAGACTACAAGGAGTTCCTTATAAGGGCCGTTGAGACAAGACCTCGTCAGTTTATAATAATTGTTCGTAAAATAAAGTAATTCAATATTTGGTTCTGTTAATTTAGAGACCATTATGTAGAAGGAAGAATGAGGGGTGCTGCGCCGAATAAGAAGATACCTGCTGCTGCACCGCAGAAAAATGAAGTGTGAGTGCAAGTCATTTGTTATTCTACCCGTCACCTTCTGCGATGTCTCCCGCTAAACTATTTTAGAGGTGTTAATGTCTATTTTATTGCTCTTTTAATACCTGTAAAATGTTTGTTTGTTTTTTCTTGTAGGAAAACCAAAAAGAACAAACAGAAGAGTGAGTATACAGTGCCAGTTTTTAGTGCAAATGTTTCCATCATAATTACAATAGAAGCTGTAAATGATCTGTTTTGCACAAGCATAACTGCAGTAATAGCACGGTGTCACAATGAAGGTTTTATTACTTTTATGAGTTTAATAACAGTTGAGTGTTTTTTATGTCTGTGCAGCTCCTGGACCAGGAGAAGGGCCAAGTTCAGGAGGGGATCCGACCCACCCTCCACGAAAGAAGAGGGCACGTGTTGACCCAACTGTTGAAAGTGTACGTTCACTAATCTATGAAACTGCTTCCAACAGTTATTGTTCTGGGTGGTGATTGCTTTTATTTGCCTGTTAATGTGTTATAATACTGAGTCGCACTCAAGGTAACTGAGAAAGATGTTTAAGCCTGTAGTTGCAGCTGTGTCGTGGAAAAACTCTGAGGTAAAAATAAAAATTCCTCCCTTTGCTTATTTCTTGAATCTGCTCCTGTCTGTGCAGGAGGAGACCTTCATTAATCAAGTGGAGGTGAAAATAAAAATCCCAGAGGAGTTGAAACCGTGGCTTGTGGACGACTGGGACCTGATAACACGGCAGAAACAGGTTAGCAACCAGCGATTTTGAGATTTAAAGTCAACTGTTTTCACAGCATTTTATTCATGGACATTGTCACATTGTGTGTAAATTGCCTCTTCTCTTAATGTCTTTCTCTTAAAAGCTTTTCCACTTACCTGCCAAAAAGAATGTTGATGCAGTACTTGAAGATTATGCAAACTATAAGAAATCAAGAGGAAACTCTGACAGCAAGTAAAAATACACATTGTCATCACACAGTCCAAATTATGTAACTTGAACATTACCTGTTTATACATTTCCTGCTTTTTTGTGTTCAAAGAACTAACTCTTTTCACTTCTCAGGGAGTTTGCCGTGAACGAAGTGGTTGCTGGAATCCGGGAATATTTCAACGTCATGCTGGGGACACAACTTCTCTACAAATTCGAGAGGCCACAGTATGCAGACATCCTGGCCAACCACCCAGATACATCTATCTCTCAGATTTACGGCGCTCCTCATCTACTCAGACTCTTTGGTACGAACCACATACACAAAACATTAAACTGTAGCGTTTAGGTAGAGAAGATACATCCCCAGCTCTGCAAACAGATTTCTGCTTCTTTAGACATACAAAAACTGCCCGAGTGCAGCCTGTTGGAGACACTTTTAACTGCATCTTGTAAATTTTAATATTTACATGTATCTCGACCTATGGCCTGATCTCTGTGCTGCTTTATACACTTGAATTGCGCCTGTAAATGGAAAATATTAAGGTATTTGTAGAGATATTATGAATGAAGAATAGCTGTGGTGTGGTGTGTAAACTCTTTTTTGTTTTGTTTTTTTGTTTCTTAAGTGAGAATAGGAGCCATGCTGGCGTACACTCCGCTGGATGAAAAGAGCCTTGCACTTCTGCTCAGTTATCTACAAGACTTCCTCAAGTGAGTACTCAAGACCTCACAAAGCTGTGAATAAAACTCTCATTGATTCATCTGCAGCATAAAATGAGTTAAATGTTGCTCCATTCCAGGTATCTTGTAAAGAACTCTGCGTCACTGTTCAATGCCGGTGACTATGAAGTGGCCCCTCCAGAGTACCACCGCAAGGCAGTTTAAGGATTTTTATTTTATGAGCCGTTGTTTGTTGGAATTTGGAGATGACATTTCTGTTGAAAGGATGGGATTTCACAAACGGCCTTTGGAGAGCGGATTGTGCGAGATCTGTCGAGTTATCGTGGAAGGAGCAAGATGTCACACTAATCCCTGGACAAATTTAATTTTCTTTCATGTGGAAAGCTGCTGAGTACGCTCTTCCTGTATTGGTATGTTTTTCAGTACCATATTTTAGTTTCTATGATACTTGTTTTGCCCAGTTGTTTTCAAAGATCTCTTTAAAAAGGAATTTCATCATAATTTTTATTTTGTTTTATGTTCAGATGCTGGCTAAATTTGTCTTGTAGGCTGTCATCGTTTTCTAATAAAAGTCTTTCACTCTCTAGTTGGTCCGTCTTTGTTTTGAGCTCATTCAAATAAAAATAAAAACAGCTAATTTTAAGTTGGTGAACAGTTTATTGTTCCTGGACCTTTCTAGCTTAATATTGTTGTTTCACAGAAGGAGCCACGTTTGGTTCAAACCCTAAGAAGCTCAAGTTCATCAGAGGTAAATTGTTTAGATTGCCACTACTAAACTGCACACCAATTCTCTTAATATGTAGTGGTCATTTCTTATTAGAAATATTTATTTGAACCATTAAATGCAAACTGCTTATTTTTGGCTTGCTTTTGTATCAATTCTAAATTAAATGTTATAATTAAGGATAACTTAAAAAATGGAGATGAAGTATAACTCAATCAAGTTAATTGTGGATTAAATGTTAAAATGCAGCAATATTTTATTAAAATGATCATCAAATGTTTATTACCAAATCAAAATCTGATGAGAATTGGATGAATATTAAACATTCATGCTGTCTTTGCGTGCAAAATTTAATTAAAGCCAATCAAACGGACAGGGGTACAAATAGTATTTGTATAAGAAATGCGTTTAGAAATAATACAGTAATTCAAGGATAAGACTTTTTAAGTGCCTATCTACAGCCAGTATATTAACACGTAATGGTAAATGGACGATGGATTACAACACAATGTAATAGTAAGCAGTCATAAGTGTTTATTCATGTATCTGTTTACACGTGTAACTTCTGTGGACACAGAAGTTGAGGCTGCTGTATCAAAAATAATCCCAATAGTTAGAATAATATTGGCAATTTGTAATTGCTGAAAAATACTGTGCATTCATAAACAATCAAAATGTCCCTTTATCTGCCTTTAACTACGTAATAGTGAGTGTGTGGTATATGTTAAACATTTTTTCCTTCAGTTTTTTACCTGAGCTGACGAGCCAATTAGCTCATTGCCTTCTTTCCAATCAGGGCAGAGGAAGACCTCCCCCTCCCCTGCCTCCGATTGGACCGGGAGAGGACAGGAAGACAGGGACTCGCCCAGCGGACCAATGAGACCATGCGTTTGTTCCGGTTGTTGTTGCAGCTGCTGGAGGTAAGTTAATGTGAAGCGCCGAAGCGAAACTTGACATAAACTTCAATTAAATCAGTCATCTGTTGTTGAAGTTACACAACAAGCGTTTAGTGAAGTTAACTTCTATCAATATTATGAATGTTAAACAGATTCTGTCTTTACAAAGGGATGTGATACTGCTCTGATCATCTTGCTGTGGTGTGCTCAAACATTAACGCTTAATACATTTAACCATTTTTATATATATATATATATATATATAGCGAAAAGATATATTTCTTAAGCTCAAATGATTCATTACCCTTATTTGACTTAATGACTTAAATAGACAGCAGTAGCAGCTAAACAAGCAGGTGACACCATGATTTGTTATCTCTGTGCAAAACCTGCAGTCATTTTGAGTTTGATAAGTTTGATAATTGCTCAGTGGTCTGAAAAGCATTTCATTTATAAATACCTGATACCGAAGCTTGCTGTTGGTCTATGTTACTGTACACAGTCACTGATGATGGGTACATTATACCTCGAGGCCTGTATTCAGAGAAGGTATGGTGCTGCTTTTGTGGACGTTTGGCTCTGTAAAAATAGATAAATCTGTATAGTTATGGCCTAGTAGTGACTCATATCATATATATTTTACATGTCTGTTGCAGCAGATAATTTGAAGTACGTTGGTATTTTGCTCTGTCTGTTTTAGTTCAGTGAACCCTGGATGTTTGAGCGGTATTATAATGCACACTGTGACCTGCTTTATTTTAGATAATTGTGGCTTAGCGACTACAGCCAAGATTCCATCCTTTAAAAAAAATATTTACTGTGATTTATGGCTTACTAAGTATGGATTGGACATGTGGTTTTAATTTAAACCTTTACAAGACACAATCTTTGGCCTGGGCTGGAGTTCTGCCGCAAAGCTTTTATTACTCCACTTAAAAATAATTTCAAGCAAATTGGTGCGTGTGATCAGTCTCTAGGGATTACGTAGACACTTGTGAGCGTTTTCTCCTCATATTGGCTGAATGGTTTTCCTGCTCTGATGGTTTGAATAAGGTGCCAGGCAGTGGAATAACATCACGATGATGGAAAGCATGTGGTGTATTATTGAGGAAGGAAACATAATAGGCTATTGAAACCAGGCCAGAGCACCTTCCTCCTCTCACCTCTCTGCACTGAAATGTGTTCTGCAGAATCCCCCTGCAGCTGGCCTCTTTTCCACTGTTGTTACTTGACATGAAAAAGAGAAGCTAAATATTAGTTTCAGACTGATTTGTGGTTTCTTCCGTGTCAGCAGTTCACAGTCGTTTTGGCACAACTTACTCGGGCTGTTTCGAGAAGAATTTCTTTAATCCGATGTCCCCCGGCCTTAACCAGGACCATATGCGTTTTCGCTGGAGTGCGCTCTCAGATCACAGCACCCCGACGGCTTTAACAGCCCATCAGAAAGACTGACACACACACACACAGGACTTCTCTGCAGATTCGTTCAGGGAGACTCCTCAGTGCCTGTCTTGGCTGCATTTATGGCTGCGATTAACACTTTACACTCAGCGTTTGAGGCCGGGTCACCCACAGGCCTTCCGCCTGTGTGAGTGCTTTTATGTGACCCGAGTGATCCCGAGTCGTAGTGCGGCCTCAACCCCTATAGATGAGACAGTGATACATGAATGATACTATTGAGAATGGTTCGAGTCTGAATGATAGTTTCAGCAGGTTTTTCTCCCCGTGTGTGTGTGTTCTTACCTGACAACCAAAAGACACACACTTCAGAGAGGTCTGCTCGAACTGCTTGGATCAGAAATGACCTTAGTTCACTGCCCTTTGGGGACGATCATGGACTGGATTTAATAGGACGGAGTTTTGTGCCTATATATGGTTCTGTTTTATATATTAGAGGGAATAAGTGTGCGAGTAAAAAAAAAATTGAACTGGTGGAAAATACATTCAATTCAATGTAGTACATCTTTAAAGAAGTTTTTCCATTTCCAACTACTTTTCAAGTTTACATTTCAAAGGAAAATATTATTCTCCACTGTGGCTTTACAGAGTGAGGAACAAAATATATGGTTCATTTATTTTAATCCCATTGATTCAACTGATTCCAACAGTTTTCAAATGGCAACAACATACATAATAATTCAGTGGCTCTATAATAATCCAGTTGTATAAAATAACACAGTGATAGGAGCCAGTCTCACACCTTATGAGTACTTTTAATTTTGATTCTTCAATTTCATTTTGCAGCGGTCCCTTTGAGTATTCTAATTAGTATTGTGAGTGAACCAAAGTAAATAAGCTGCCAAACAGTCAGACAATGAGCTGAATCTCGCTCTGAAAATCTAAAAGGAGCAGCAAACTCTTTAGGTTCTTCACTGACGACTGATCCCAGTCATAATGTCACATTATCATTTTTTACCTTGATGTTGAAGAAATATCCGTTTTATCCACTTTAAGTAAAAGACCCCAATTCGTACATCAACACTGCAAAACAACAATGAATTATGATTGGTTGTAGTGCTGAGTGAGAGCCACCAGGTGGCAGGATTGCACAGAACAACCATGAAGCCCCACAGTTCCAGCAGTGACACATTGAAGCACTGTGGTTCTCAGTGTGCCTGTGAGGTGCTGGGAAGCCTTCAGTGTTGTCACTGACACGCTGGCTCCTTTGATTTTTTTTTCCAGAGTCATTTCTTCTTCTAACAGAAGCACATAAGTAACAGTGACCCCCAGGGAAAGATTAGGTTACTGTGGAGATGTAATGCCAATAAAAAAGATAGTCACACGATCCCTCTCGGTCCTCCAGCTTCTCTCAGACGGTAAACTCGAGACAAACTCCAGCAGGGACTGGTGCCCTCCCCCCCTCCACATTAGACAACAAATGTTATCAGTTTAACTGCATGATGAAAGCCATTTGTGCTCCGTGTGTCTCCTCCAGAGTGTATCCATCTGCTTCGGACTCTCTGAGGTGAAAAACCGTCAGTGTTTAATCTGGTTGTGAATGTTTCCCCAGACTAGGAGTTAGTGGTAGACTAATTACACAGTGGGCACGCAGCCTCAGTAGCACACTGCTGCCAAGAGCCTTGTGTGACTGTATGTCATTAGTATTGGAAAAGTGCATTTGCCGCAAAGGGCTGCGGTCACTTGGAGCCATTAAAACATGAAAGAACATACCCCGCTCTTCTGGAGAAGGAATTTGCAAGACATAAACAGCCTGTAAAATGGAAAACTACATCTGTGTCCATTTGTTTCCCTGAAAAGTGGCCAGGTTTGGTAATTCTTACTGGGATTTTTTTTCTCTTTTTTTTCCAATAACACAGAGCGGTCCAAATAAAGGCAAAGGCCTGTTTGATCCATCTGTTTTCAATGCGGCATAGTAGTGGTTTTGTGCAAAGGATCCCAGCTCAGGGGGCGATTTACAGAAACTGTGGAGACTTCATAGCATGTTGGGGCCTTTACTCAATTTACACTCTGGGTTAGTCTGCTGTGGGATGAGCCTTCCTCTCAGCTGAAACACGACCCACACCAGTGGGTACCGGACTCCTCTTCACTTCTTTGCCACTACATTGTAGGAGCGACTGATTCTGAAAGCTGCAAATATTAGCTATTAACAAAGAAATGTCCACCTGCAACCCCTCTTCACTGCTTGTCTTCCAGTTACTGTAGATCTTGGCCAACCACACTCATTTGTCCTTATTTTATTTGAATTATCAATACTGAATAAGTAGAACAAACCATTTCTGTACAAGAAAAACTGCAAACATTAGAGGAAAACGGTTGCATAAATATGTTTCCTGGCCCCTCAGATCACATCCAGGCCCTGAGGACACAACCTGGGAACAATACATAACACTCAGCGTGACAGTGTTGAGACCTCGCCGCAGCGACCTGGTGCCAGAGTGCAAGTGAGCCGCCTAATGAAATAGGTAAATGTTAATTTAATCTACAGCGCTATTATTAGACATCACCTTGCCGGAAAATTGAGTTTTCCTTTGATGTGGAGCAGGGATGTGAAGTGACAGTTGTGAATATCTAATAAGAGAAACCCTCCATCTCCCTCATTAGGCCGAATACTGAGCCCAAAACACCTTTTCATGTCGCCGTAGTAAACAGCTTAATGTGAAGCTCTTTCATCTGCCGTTTCCCCCGTGTCTCCCCACAGCTTTCATCCACGGCCGAGTGTCTGGTTGCGATCGCATCTCTGTGCTGTGGATGTGCATCTATGTTTTATTTGAGATTTTCTGACAAAGCCATTTCTGAAACACCAAGCCGACACAAAACATGCTGCGTCATTTCACCTTTTACGCCTCTCTAGAGGAATCGACCCCATTCCCATTTTATTTACTTGGCACTTCCAAATCGATCAGGATGCTCTTTTAATATATCATTTTTTTAATTCATAATTCTACAGCAAAACATAACTCAATCCACTAGATATGAGGACTTAAAAAATATTTATTTGCTGTTTATTAACTGTTCACAGTTTTAAATACTCCTACAGAGACATATTTTATATTATTTCAACTGTATTTCACTACAGTGTTATTTCATTTTTATGTTTTATTATACGTTTATTCAGCAGCCTTCACTTATGGATTTCCGCAGGAGGAATTATATTGTTGACAATACAATGACAAAACTTTTTTTTCTCTTTCTAAGTCCAGCACAGGGATGTAACATGAACTGGATCTACTGGACTGTTGTTACTCTCACTCCAGCTTTTTTTTTTAATGAAAATAAAAACAGAAATCATAAAATTAAGCAATATGTCAAATAAATCTCTTTCCACAATAGACTTCTAGTCAATCCAAAGCACACAGTTTTCATGTTTTCACCTGCAGAGGGCAGATTTGGCTGCGAAATAAGACGTTGAGACAGAGCAGTCAGCAGGAGAAGCTACAATCAGTTCCCAGTTTATTAGGAACACTCAACTTAATCTAACACAATCTAATACAACAACCCTTCAGTGAATCCTACCTCCATGAACATAACGTTCACCTGATATATATATCCTAGGGTAGAGTAAATATTAGAAACGCCTCTCATTGCAGCACAAAAGCATATAAATTCTCCTTAAAGTTGAATCAACACCTCTCCAAAACAGTTTCAACAACTGTAAACATAGTAAAAAATTATAAGAGTAATGATGACATTTAAAAATGATAAAATTCATGTATGTAGGATTTACTGCAGGACTTTTTTATTACACAGCATTAACTGTGTGTAAGTAATACTGAATGTGTGATGCGCTGCCAACAAGGTATCAAAATACAACCTGCCTTCTCTAAACGCGTTTCTCAGCAGGACAGGGCAGCAGCTTACTTTAGATTTGTTGGAATGAAATGGTGATATCGCACGAGAAATCCTGAACCATGACAGTTACATCTCCTCCAACTGTGCTGCTGGTCAGCTCTGGGTTGAGTGATTCCTCCTGACCCCGACGTGCCACAGCGTTGCCCTCAGTGTTCAAACTATCCATGTTGCTTGTTGACAGCGGCTCCCTTCTGGGGCTGCCGGGGATTGGCCTGATGCTGACCTCCTGCCAGTCTGCTGGAGGAGGGGGGGGGGTCTGGACCGGGAGGAGAGAGTGAAGACAAGGTGGTAATGAGGAGGAGAGGACAGTTTCTTGACAGCTTTTTGCCTCGTCTGATACACTCACACACACAGTCGGAGCGTCTTCTAGGCTTCTTCTCCCACACTCGCACTGTGTGAGTCAAAGTATTCATTTATGAAATGACTACTTTCTTTTTTTTCTTCCAGCTACTTTTACCTACATTATCATTAGTTGCCAGGTGTATAACGACACAAAATATTTTGAGGTTGTTATTTCATTTTGCAAGCTGATCTGATGGCGTACGAACCAGGCAGCATCATGTCCAACGTGGATTGTTGACTGCAGGAACAGAGAGCAGTGAATTATTATAATTTTAGAGGGAAATGATAGGTTCCCTCTGCACTCATAAATAGTCTATGATCAGCACGCAGCTCATCGTAGAGCTAAATTAGCCCAGAATTTTGTGCCGCGGATCAAACAGAAATGGCAGAGAATCAATTAATGATTAATATGCCATCTGTTGGGGGTGGCGTTCTGAATATCAATACGACTCCCATCGGATGTTTAATCACCTGATACCGTCGTGTTGGAACACAACAACAGAGCTGTTGGAAGTGCAGTGGTGTCAGCGAGCTCAGAGTGTTTTGATCCACCTCCACGATGCTCATAAGATATTCACCGCTCCGGCGGAGAGAAACAATGTCTACAGGGCCCCAACAACAGTGAGGCGCGCACGCAGATCTCTGCTGTGTGTCTGGGGCTGCTGTGGAGATCCCACCCAAGGCTAGGCTCCATTCATGCTGCGGCATGGAGGATATTATGGATATGGCCTTGACAGCGTGCTCTAACCCCGAGGCCTGGAGAGGGACAGGAAACAGTTGGCTCTTGGTCGACTGAAGTGGTGCCTGGGACTTTCCCACACGCCTCAGGATCCTCCTCATTCAGCCTGGTCTGTGGTTGGAGCGTGTGTCTGCACCACTTCACACCAGGGAGAGGAGGGGGGGGGGGGGGGGGGGGGGGGGGGGGGCACGCGGGCTTACTGTGGAAGTTGGAGGAAACTTTTCTGAGGGGATTCACCGCCCCTTAGCTGAGAGAACAGCATAAATTATTTGCACTGGCAGATGTTCACAGACCCAAATATGCATGAATTTGTAGAGCTGGCAGGCTTCCCTCAGCCAAACGTACTGGTTTTCAAGATGCATGCAGGAGCAGTTGTTATTCTGGCTGTTTTACAGAGTGCATTAATCTGAGCTGTCAGCACCACCAACCACTTTGGTGGAAATTATTTCACTCCTTAATAAGGGAACTCTGGTGCTGTGTTACATATGGCGGTCAGGGCAACATTCTTGGTGGGTCTGTCATCATGTAGCTGTTCTCCAACAGTGGGCCTTCTGTGTTTTGGCCTGTAGCACACTCTGTAACCCAGAGATGAAAAGAATACACTAACTAGACATGAAATGAAACCGCTGCCTCTCACATCCTTTCTGCTGGTGAAGATTTCAGAGTACCTCCTGCCAGGAAGCAGGAGAAAACCAATATTATATATTACATAGACTTGACTCTGGAACTCCGTTCCATTGTTTAACTGAAGCTGAGAATATTGTTTTGACAGAGGACTGCTTGGCTTTGCTTGTGCCGTCGATCAGACGTGCTACTGTTTCAGGTCAGGTTAGAGCCAACCGTCGTCAGGAGGAGTGTGGAAAAATGATGTGAAGAACTGGAAATGAAGCTTCCAATAAAAAAATAAAATAAAAACAAACTGTGACTCTGAGTTGAAAGCTGAGCCCAGAACGGGAGTTTTTTTCTTCATTTCTCTTATTTCAAAAAATTTCATCCAAAGCAAAGCACGAATAGTTAAGTGTTACTGCATGTTGAGTTGAGTCAACGCGACGCATTACAAGCCTCTGTGTTGGGGCTCTATCGGATAACGGGTTAAGAAAAGACCTGTCTTTGCGTCCACTGTTGTCATTTATGCTGGCTGTTCTAAGCCACGGTCATTACATGGGCTCTAATGTGCAATTGAGAAACATAAGCTAGTGTTTGTGAAACCGCATGTTACTGTTTGTCTGAGCCTTTTTATAGGCCCGTAGCCAGGAACTCGAATTGTGTCACACCTGCATGTGAAGCACACACCAGGCATCGTATAATCAGGGCTCCGAGATGCAAATAACAATAATAAAGGCAGAGCGAGTGTAACCTGTAACTGCCACGCTGGATCTAACTGCTGAGGGAGACGAGACTTAGAGCCTTTCCTCCAGGAGGACTTTGGCAGATTGCCACTTAGTGTGGTCCCCCCGAGGGCTCTTACTCATGAATCAGAGAAAATGGGAATTACACATATTAAAGAGGGTAAACGTCAGTAATCACAGCAGTGGGAGGATGCTTGAGGACTCATCAGGCCCGCTGATGCTTTTTCAGAGCCACTTGTTCCAAGGAGCCACTGTGTTTAGCAGCTGACAGCACCGCTGTGATGTGCAAAATTAGATGTTTGCGGGGAAGGCACCCACCTATGACATTCACTGTCAACACACCTGTATTTACTCTCCTGCCGTCTCATATCCACACGCTGACGGCATGTACGACAGCAATAACACCGCTTGACCTCCTGATCCATCGGTCAGGCTGCCGCCAGGTAGGGTTACAGCCTGTCGTGTCCGTCGCCGTCTTGCGTCCATTGATATTTCCAGCATGTTTGTCCTGCATCGAGTGCATCGTGGCCCCCGTCAGAGGCCGAGCTTGGCAGTTTTGACACGGACGAGTATGTTTGTTTGTTTGTCCGTCTGGTCACCAGAGGTCACGCAGCGGTATGTTTGTTTGCTGGGTCAATTGAGTGGACTAACAGAGGAGGTCGGTGAGGAGAAGTGATGGATGGAGAAGCTCTCATTAGAGGTCCTTCCTCCCTGTGTGTTCCTCCTCTGGTGGAGATCCAGACCACCAGGCCCTTTACCCCGACTCCCTGATAAGACATCTGGAGTCGCTCCACATGACTTAGTGCTGTTGCTACTTTGACAGAGAGCAACCCTTAAGGGGAAACGTAGGCAACCATAAATATTTAGGCATCAAAGAGCTTTATGGAGTTTGTTGTAAAAGGATTTATAGCAGCCTGGGAGGCGATGCATCAGTGTCAGAGGGCTTGAAGCAGCCAGTGTTTACAGCATTGCATGTGAATCCTCCCACAACTCTCGGGCCAAGCCTGGAGAGCTGAACCAAATAAGCACTTCAGCGCGAGGAATGCAAACACCACAACTTTTCCAAACAGGTTTCAAAAAACAGGTGTGAGCTCTGTGTCCTCTTGGCTCGGAAATTATAATCCCTGCAGAGATGATTCATAAACAGGACAAGTCAGTGGCCTTATATGGGCCGATTTGAAAAGGAGGCGTTGTGCCTCCTGAGGATTTAATACATTATTCGCTCTATAAAACTGAAACTGACACCTGGAAAGACAGTTGATGAGCTTGTTACAAACAGGTGCCACAGTTTGAAATGGGGGAAAATGTGAGAGTTTGATAAGAAGATTGGTTTGTTTTCAACAAATCATCGGTCTATACCACCCAGAACAATCTGTTGCCAATACTGCCAGGGTGAAATATAGCCATTCTAAAACGTTTTGTGTTATTTATTTATTTTTTTACTCATCCATCCAACCCAACGTTCTCAATCTGTGGCGTGTGGCTCTATAGCAGTGTTCCCTCCCAACGGACAAGAGTCATGTTTCCTTCGACCGCTGGACGGTTATGCCACTTGAACGTAACATATGCTGTTTTGCTCTAGCCTGATATTTCAATGACAGAAACCAACATTGATCTTGACTCTTCAAGAAAGTGAAGAAGTGCATTTGCCAAAATGTTGAACTAAATGCTTCAAGCCTTGGAGTGCTGTTTAATATTTAGATGTAGTCGCGGCATGTGGCATAGTGATCGGTTATGCAAAATTAATCAATCTATGGACATATGCTGCTTTAATACCAGAGCACATAAACCGGTTTTAATAAACAATCTTCCCGGGTAGCTGATTACTTGTTATTTCCTCAGTGGGCACCCCTGAGGGCTGCACTCTAACATCTGCACACTGGCATCCCAGCTAAACAAATGATTTTTGGCACCAGCTGTCAAGGCAGCCTCCACCACTACTCTTCTTTTACCTTCAGTCTGCTCATCAATGTTGCATGAGGTGTTATCTGCATCCCTCTCATCTCTGCTTTCCACCCCGGGTTTTATCTGCCCCGTCTCTTTCATCTCTGTCCTCCGGGGCGGCTGGACATCTCAGGTCCACCATCCAAGCCACCGCTGCTTGTCCTCTCTGCCGTCTGCTCATCCTCCCCTGCTGCCCTACTTCTTCCCAGCGGGGTCACAGGGCTGCTTTGTCCCAGATTGCTGGAGGATCAGGATTCCTCATTATCCTGTTAACTGTACATTTATCTGACAAGACAGAGGAGAGAGAGCAACCCCCGGCATCATTAAGCTTTAATGGACAGCCTAGAAATGAGGGAGAAGCCATAAAAGCAGGAGCCGAACCAGAGTCTCTCTTTAATGTCTCTGATCGCCCTGACAGGATTATTAATCAGGAACTAAAGGAATTTAAAACCTTTGCTCTTGGCTTCCTCACTTAGAGTCTTTAGCTTGCACCATTACATAGCAACCCAGGGTCAGGAGGTCTGCAGCTAATTGGTTCTACAGGGTTTTGAATAACAATGAGCTGAGCCCAATTACTGAACTACAGAGAGGCGGAGATGATAGGAGAGGGAGGGGGACCCAGTGGAACAGGCACATGCGGATGGAGGGAGGAGGAGGAGGAGGTGATGGGGGAGGCTGTTTCACGGCTGCTGTCTCTCTCCTCCTCAGAGCAGGGATATTAATGAGAACAGTAAATGAGTGCTGGCAGAGACAGCGATGTGCTGCTGTAGAAAGACAGCCGCCCTGCCCCGGCAGGACAGCGGCAGCAGCAGCTCCTCATTAGCTATTCCATTTGACTCGCGAAATCTGAGCGCCGCGTTCTTTTTGTCCCAGATTTTCCTTTTCCTTTGTATGTTCATTTATTAGTGATGTATTTTCCTTTCTACAACACAGGGGACCTGTTTCTGTGGTCCTTTGATAGCAACACTGTATTCCAATCGGTCTTGTAGAGCCTTTAATGCTGTCTTCAGGGGTTTGTATCCGGCAGTGGCTAATATAGTTAGTCCCAGCAGTTTAGAGGCAGTTCGGCAGTAAATTCGTACTCACTCTGAGGCGTAACGGCTGCTTCTTGTGCCTCAATGTTGTGACCCCTGCTGCTTTGGTCCACGTCGAGGCTTGTTCCTCATGCTCACACTCATCCATCATTACGTGTTGCTGTATATACAGTGGGCAGATTCGGCTGCACAGTCTCTGCAGTGTCTCTCCACTCTAGTGGAGTAGTGTCCCCCTCGCCCGGTTGCTGCTGATGAAACTGGCTTGGATGGATGCATTATCAGATTCAGAGAGCTAATTTGTTCCAGTGGCAAAAGGGCTTTTCAGGCTGTTGAAAGGACGTCTTTCTTTTTTTTTCACTTGGTCATGCTCAGTATTTTTTGTGCCTTTGAAACATTGCGTCAGTTTTGGAGCTGTAGGACTTTCCGAACCGATCTCTGCTCAAATAATCTCTTTCAAATTCATGAATTCACATTGAGCAATCCCCTCTTCTGAGCATTCATCACTTTCAATAAACCCCGGAGAAGCTGTCATTATGCCTCAACCTCCTCATCCCGCTCTAAACTGCTGTTCAAGGGCTGCAAATTGGAAATGTGATTTAAATATTGCTTGAAATGGGTAGCTCATATTCACCTAAGCCCCCCACGCCAGGCTCTGTCATGTGAGGAAAGCCGAGGATGTCGGCTGATGATCACTACTTCCTGCACGGCGGGTCGAAGACATTAATTGCTGCGGGCAGAGGGTTTAGCATCTGACCTTTCCAGATCACAGGGCAAACTAAATTCTCTGTAGGTCTTCTCTTCCGCATGCTTTTGTCACTTGTACTTCATGGTTGGATTTCTCAGAGATGAGAGGGATTCTCTTTGCCTACACTTTTAATCAGCTATAGAGCGGTGAAATACTCCAGCTGGAATGAAAAGGAGATAAATGCCCTCTTAACTCTGGACTGCAAATGAACTACAAATCCTCGAGCTGGATTGCTGTTCATTCTTCAATTATGTAAGCCTCCATCTGTTTTTTTCCCCCACTCAGCAGTGTCGTTGTGTATATAGAAATATATTCTTCACAGACGAGATTTATAATCTCTCTGAAATTTCAAATACAGGCGTAAATACAGAGTACGAGTCCATTTTGCCCTAGGTTTTTTTCAGCAATACAGACAGTAAGCAAGCAATACATTCTCTGTTGATCATCTCCTGAAAACAGATTTGAATATTCATCACTGTTGATTGATTGGCTTCCTATAGAGTTGTGCAAGCCTGTCTCGCAAATACACTTTTGAAATTCCTCCTCAGCGTTGTACTTGGATGTGGATTATGTGTTGAATCTCATCATTTAAAAATGGTTGCTAGTGCCATTCACTCCAAACAGTCCTCTCAGCCTGTGATGTGTTCTGAGCTCTCGTATATCTGCATACTTGAATACTGTAACAGAGTTGCAGCTGTGGTCTCAGAAGAGTTTATCATTATTTCACATTTATTTTGTCTCCCTAATTACCTAATTAATTCTGTTGTTTTGATTGTGGTGTTTACCGTTTGCTTTGTGGAGGCGTAATCCTGTTCTATTTGTCTGTTTGAAGAAGGAGCAGTCTCGATGAATTATTCATGCTGCGCTACAGCGACAGCACAGCCGTTTAAATGATGAAGGCATTCGTGAAATCCTCTCTCTCTTTCACGCACACACACATAGACTTTCTCTCTTTCTCTTTCTCACTCTTGCCTGTCTTTCTCTGTGAGCGCCTGAGGCGGTGGAAGTGGGATGTAAGGAGGGGAGAGGATTTCGTGAGGCTCACAAGCACACCTCAAATGAGGCGATGGGAAAACATGTCCCTCTAATGTGTCTGAGTGAGCTCCGAGAGGACGGGACTCAAAGCCATGTCTAATCTGACACCATAATGTGACCTTTCATCTCCACTTCTCACAGGAAGCAGCGCTCCACCCTGCTCATTGTACATGCCTGTGTCGGTTTGTGTGTGTGTGTGTGTGTGTGTGTGTGTGTGTGTGTGTGTGTGTGTGTGTGTGTGTGTGTCTGGTCAGGCTGAGCGTCCTCTGAGCAGGAATGTGGACACTTGAGCCGACACAGGCCCTCTGGAGTGCTGCTGATGTGTAAACCGTTGCTCACTGATTGGATATCGCTGTGTCATGTGGCGGATGGGTGTCCACTTCACACCTTCAGCTGTGACTTTCTCCAGTGTTGAGGATACTTGATAGAGCACAAGTCAGCAGAAGCAGTGGATCTATTCGAAGGTTGCTGGCATCTGGTTTGACTTTTTCTAAGAAACGCTGCGTCTCAGCCCTCGGTGCGCTCTTAATGGCGTTCCCCCTTTAAGAGCACTTCCTCGGAGACAGGAGGAGGAGGAGGAGGAGGGCGGTGATGGGGCTCTCTGGGGATTGTCTGTTTGTAGTGTTTACTGCCAAACCCTTAAGGACTTACAAGCACTTTCATCAGCACTCAGTAGTACATGTTACACACTTCCCCGCCTGTGTTCCCTCCGCTTTTAATGTCTTATTTTCATCTCTCACACCTGTGCATTTAAAAAACAAAACAACGTATGACACCTTTGAGTCCCAGGAGTCACTTATCTGTGTCTGTGAGGACCGATTGCCGTCTCCTAGTGGCCCTGCAACACACTCCCATTGTACACTCATTTGCATGAAAGGAATCCTATACCAGCTGACATTTGTTCAACGCTTGGTTCATGTTTCCCCCTAAGGACAGCATTGTGACAACCACTAGCTTTGGTTTTCAGGATGCCGGTTTCTTTTGATGATTGCAGGCTTGATGGATTTCATCAGCCGCCATGACTCCGGGCTCAGACAACGCCTCGAGCATACAGTGTGTATGGTTTTATTTAAAATCTTCACTAAATGTGTTGCTTTCTCTCACTAGGCCTGTGGATTCTGCATTCTGTTTGATCTGCCCTAAACATACATCTTTAATCTTCGCTGCAGGCAGTGTGATGGGGAGTGTGTCACTGCCTCTCCTCTGAGTCTCCAGGCCTGCCTCCCACAGCCCTGCAGCCCCTCTAGGGGGCCTGCAGAGGGCAGCATACTAAACACATCTCACCACCTACAGCAGCTCCTTCCCACCTGTACCACCACCACCACAGCTCTCTTTATTATCATACATCTTCATTAACTCACTAGAGGAGCCAGGGAAAAAAAATAAATATAAAAGAAAAAACAAAAACAACAGGATGAGAATGAAACCATCATGGCCCCGCGGGGTGTTCTACAGTTTGTACTGACACAGAGGACGAGTTATGCTAATTGAGAGATCTTTGCATAATTAGGGAGAATAAACTTTATCATTATTATTGGTGGAGAATAGCCAGACGGAGGGTAATTTCAAGTTTCCCAGCAGGGTGCTGCCGAAGAATAGAAAAGAAAAGGACACACTCTCAATGTTATTCCTGTTGTCTTTTGATGCAGCGAGCATAATTCATCTAAGATACTTAGCCTGAGTACGCTTTAATGATGATGACTTTTCCCAATGTGATTTTTCAAAGTGTTTTAATGTATTGTCTTCATAGCGGACGTGTTTGCCGTGGTAAACTCAAGGACGGCATATTAAGGTATCCACCTACATTAGTTTTTTCTTTCATGTTTAATGAGCCTTCACTTTGTGCCACTTTCTGCAGACGTCTTCATGCTTCTGCCAGTGTATGGTGGCTCTTGTAAGGTCGTGTGCAGAGACTGGGGAGTGTTGGTGTTGTGCGTGTAGTGACCTCATGTCTAGTACCAGTGAGAGATGGCTGAGAGGGGATGCGACCGGCTAGCTGGCCGCTCAGCTGTGCAGAGCTGTGAGGGAGCGGGCCGCGGTTATAACAGGCACACAGTGCAGTCACAACAGAGTGCTGAATCCATTAGTCCCTCGACAGGGTTCCAGCAGGTCATTAAGGTTCAATAAGATCCTGTGATATCCTGTTGTACACTTTTCCTCTTCACGTAAATCCGATGATGCTACACCCAGTGGATGCTGCTTGCAGGAAGTTGTCTTTCCCTCAGAAAACAGTGGCTCGTGTGCTCGCTTTAAGAGTGTGAACGATAGTTTATGCCGCAGTAAGTATTCCTTTCAAAGGCTTTACAAGGCACTGGGGATTAAGAGACTGTAACACACTCATTTCATTTGTGTCAGGCCTGGGTAAAGGGAGCACTCTAAATACACGCTGCACCAATAAGCGGTGTGTGGGGGGGGGGAGTGTGGAGACTTGGGCTCTCAGATGTGAGGTAGAAACACATCGCACCTGCCCCAGTTGCTCTCCACCAACATGGCCGCCTGTGCAGCGCCTACTTCACAAATGCAGGGAACATTCCCTCGCTTCAAAGGTTCCCCCTGCGTTTTTTCATCTCTGTGCACCAGCCCACGGCCAGGACCACGGATTAATATTTCAAAACATGTTTCTAGCTTTGCTCCCCCCCGCCATCCATCCCCTCCTCTCTCCGTAGCTCCCCTCCCTCCTTTGCCCCATGATTCTCCTCCCCCAACATCATCTCTCTCACACACAAACCCATTCCCTGTTCACCACTTACTCTCCTTTCTACCCTCCCCCCCACCCCCAATCTGCCTGCCTGCTTGCTCGCTGAAATGTATGATATTTTTCCATATCTCATGTTTTGCTGCTCCAGTGATCCCTTCAATCCAATCACCAGTACGGTATGTTTTATGGATTAATAAGAAATGATCCTGGAAGGTCCAGTCAGGCAGTTGAGGAGCCAACAGCAGCAGGATGAAGCAATGAAACGGAGGGGGAGAGGGGCAGGGTGCCGTCTGCAGTTGAATTTTAATGAGTACCAAGGGGAATATCCTATTTTTTTTCTTGGGGTATCCTTCTGGTGCATCGCTCTAAATCACTGTCACACAAACAAGGTATTTCCCATCATGCCTCTGGTTTGGCCTGGTAACTGTGTCATCCTGTGGCACAGGCGCCTCAACGGCACACCTGCTCTGCTTTCCTAATTGAACAGATGATCTGCCAATTTGTCATGTTTATCTTCAGAGGCGTGCTGGCGTCAATGCCCTGCTCCGCTCAGCCCCCTCAGAACACAGTGCAGATGTTAGCAGAGCTTCTTCTTTTTTTTTGACAGATCTTGTAGTCATTACTGAATAATTCATCGCTGCATTAATGTCTTTAGATAGCATCTCCAGCATCTTGCTCCGCTTTTTTGGCTCCCTCACTTTTCTTCCTTCTCCAGCTCCTCACAAGGGAAAACTTTATTATTCTCTCCACTGACGGCAAAGTATACGGATAAAAGATAATTGCCTGGCTTGACTCAGCCATTGATATGAAAATAGGATTGAAATTATTCACTGTGGTTTAAAGGTTAGTTGAAGGTTATTATTCAGGGAAAGGCGTCGAGGAGGAGAGCCTCTGCGTACAGCCTGGTGGCAGGTCTGACAAGACATTTCTGAAAGGCTAATATGCTGCGCATGCTGCAAAGGCCATTCACCGAATAAACCGAAAGGGTCTCCCGAGATCTTCACGCTGGAGAAGTCAATTATTTAGGAGCAAATTATGGCTTACTCTGTGCATAAACATGATATGCTCCAAATAAGATTGTGAGCTTGATTTTCAGCACACTCCAGTATATTTTATTCAGATTATTGTTTGTCCTTCCATTCAGCCTTTCATGCATGGTGGAATGTATCATGGACACCATAATGAAGAGGGAGAGGGCTTTCTTTCTTAACCAGTTTAATGTATTCGATCCGTTGCATGCTTATAGGCTTGTTATGGTTCAGATGGACTTTGAACACGGGCTCGATAAATCACCTCCGCCAGCAGGCGTCTGATGTGTCTGCTTAAGAGCTGCTCTGATGTCTGTGGTTTGCCCGTCACTATTTACGCTGGTCTCTATTACCATGGCAACTGGGGGGACGTATGCAGGTAGTGTGCTGTAAGCTGGAAGAAGTCATGGTGGGCTGTTTGATAGCAGCGATACAGCAGCAGACGGCTCTCTCTCTCTCTCTCTCTCTCTCTCTTTCTGTCTGTCAGCAGATAGTCCATCTGCGTCTACACCAAAATGTTGCCACAAACTAAATATCCACTCAAATTCATTGTGTCATGAATAAAACATAATAGATTTTGACAAACCTGATGGGGATTTTATTTTCTTTGTATTCACCCTTTCCTTGCTTGTTTGTTATTTAGTGATATATTTGAAAGAAATTTTTCTGTTCATAATAGTGAAAAGTGTATTTATTTATTGACAAAATAATGCCAGTATTGTGATGGAACACAATACATTCTCTAATATATCACAATCAGTTTCCAGAGATTTTAACCCTTGTTTGAAGATTCTAAGTCTGACGTCATGCCATGCTTTCATATGAATACATCAGTGTGAGGCAGAAATGATCACACTCTTCCAGGGAGGATGCTAAACTTCACACCCACACTGGTTTCTCGCCCTTTCACTCTCTTGACCCCTTTTTCTGCCCCCTTTAGGTTCATTGTCTTCGTCCGTAGATGCAGGTTGTCAAAACCTCTTCCTCTACTTCTCCCAGACAAGACAAGTAATTGAAAATCCCACCTCCAGAAAGCCTGTCATTTTTCCCCCCTCACTTCTCACAGAAAATTTCACAATTTGTCAGAGCCACTCATCTTTTTTTAATATAAACGCACAAGGGCTCACTGAGCGGATTTGGGGGATGTGGTGATTCGTTCCCCAGTTGGTTTTTATTCATTAGCAATCTGATTCCCCTATTGAAAATACATCATTTAGCATTAGGTTCGATTCCTTCACTTTAGTGATTGAAGCAGAAAGCAGAAAGCTGTGAGGACTGGTTGCTGGACTGCATGCTGAGGGATTCCTGTGGTGATGAGGTCTGTTTCCACTGGGTTATACAGCGGCAGAGTTAGGCCTCCAGTGCTGATGGTAGACAGCATGCTGTCGATATCTGTCTGCACTTGTGTTTCAGGCCTGTAGTAAAGATCTCAGACACCTTATCTTTTTCCCCTCATTCTTTCAGTCCTCTCCAGCGCTGGTCAAAGAAATTGGATCCTGTCCTTAAAGCTAAGCACTTCAGGATGGAGTTTTTCTGAAGCCCAAACTGCTCATGTGATTAAAGACAGATCAATACCTGGTGTTGTCCCCAGCCAGCTCTGCCGGCTGGCACAGGAAATGATGCGATCCGTGCAGCTCTGACATTGACAGGCCCCAGAGAGACAACCGCTTCACTTACTAGAAAAATGCTCTCCATTAGCTTGGCTGGGCGGCTCTGCCCTGTCATTGTTATGCTACCGAGGCGGTGACATTTGTGCTATGCAGACGGCAAATGCCTTTCTAATCATCTGCTCATAGCCCAATTTGAATTTTCATCAACCTTGATGGACAGCTCTTGAAGAATTATCGTCAAGAAAATTAAATCCTCCCCGACCGCAAATGCCACGGCTGCTGCCACTCCCTGGCGGTGTCCCACTGAGCTGGTGACAAAGGCAGTAGACGGTCGCACAGCGTCTCCCTGCAGACCGCTGCCCTTTGGCTGTTGTGCTGCCGCTCAGAGGTTAAACCTCGCGACTTTTCTCATAGTCTTGGAGGGGCCTGGTGAGAGGCCATGTCCTTTCTCAGACCTCAACGACACATCAGACCCTCTGCCCAGGAAGTGGTGCTTATATCCATGTCAGGGAACAGCCGCACTTTACCGTACAATGTGTTGGGGGTTGTTTTTTATGGCTGAGCCAGCGTCCCTTAAACCCAGGCACTTGTATTGACCCACCTCCCGTCTCTCCCCGCTCTCTCTCTCTCATCCCCCACTGTTTCCTTGTTTGAAACAATATAGCCTGCCTGTTGTTATTGATTCCAGGAGATTGGGCCCCAGTAAGTGCTCCTTTGAGTCTGGTGTTATATTAACCAATTGTTCCAACAGCAGATGACAGGGCTGGGAAGGTTTGGCTGGCTCTAATAGGCCTGGTATTACCCGTGTGTTAATTGATTGGGCAGCAGAAGGAGGGAGGAGTTGGCTTCTCTGAGAACTCAAGGCTAAGCAGCTGATAAATAAACACTAACTCAGGACGTTCACTTGTATAATATGACAAAATAGCCTTGGTCCAAAGAGCTGAATGTTGTCCTTTCATAACGCCAAGCGTCTTCATCATTTCATACCCATGTCCTATCGTGTAAACAATGCAAAAACCTGAAAGTTTTCATACACTTCAAGGTATACTCCTACTATTTCATTGGCATTAGGTGTAGCATAGCTTTGCTGAGTGTATTTGCTAAAGTGTCTGTGCTGCACAGTCAGTATCGTTAGACGCCGTCAGCAGGACAGGCCCGGTATTTCCGTGGAGGGCTGTTTCATGGAAGCCACCTGAAGCAAATGCTCCATTCATTCTGTCTGGCTGCAACCGCCTCCATTTCCTCCTCCGTCACATGCATGATTAAGACCAGCTTGAAGAATTTATCACAGACCATGACAAGGGGCGGCGTAGTCGGCGTGGGGCATCAGAGTTCAAGCAAAAGTAAACAGAGCCCACGTTGGTTTTTGTTCCTCTAACATCCAAACATCTCTCCCTTCTCCCACTTGTCAGTAGAACGTCAATAGTGAGGTCCCCCACCCCCAGCCCAGTTATCCTGCTTGCTGTCGAAGCTGCACAGTGATTCAGCATCGGCCCCGTGTCTGTGGACGTGATGACATTTTTTTGACACCCATAATGCATTATACATCTAATTCCATTAGCAGTGAGCGGTCATCGCTTGTTTTCAATGATTTCCTTGTGTGTGTGTGTGTGTGTGTGCATTTGTGTGTGTGTGTGTGTGTGTGTGTGTTTGTGTGTGTGTGTGTGTGTGTGTGTATTTATTTTGGTCAAGTGAATCCTATTAGATCCCATTTCCAATAACAGCATGTTCTGCTGTGGTAGCATTTCAGTGGAGAGGTAATTTGCTAATGGCACGGCCCTTATTAGAAAGCAATTATTATTAATTACCAGTGGGTGATACAAGAGCTGATTTAGTCCTTAAACCCCAGTGTTTTACTGCCACTGTGACCAGTATGTGGGCTCTCTTTTGTGTATGTGCTGTCTTTCTCAGAGATGATTGCCAGCCCCACACTATCGGCCTCACCTCCCACTGGCCTGCTGCCAAGCAGCGGCATTGTCATTATCAGTGTGCCAGAGGCCTGGGTAAATGTCATTATTGTAGCTTGTGGATTCCTCCAGGGAATCAGCAGCTACCCGTTTAATTTCTCTAACAGCCCGGGAAATATTTGTTGCATCACCAGCCCGGTCCATGGCAAACATCTATCGCAGCTATGCAATTAACGACATAGATCATTTACATAGTCACAGAGCTCATTTTCATAATGTTCCCTTTATTATCAGAGGAAGAAATTAACCCAGGAATTTATTTACACACCCACTGCAAATGGTAACAGTGTGCTAATTGGCTGTTAGATGATTAATAAGCTTATAGCACATGCTAATGAATGGTGCACTCACTGTTTCAGAGGTGCTCTAGCTATCTGCTTGTTTTTTTGGCGGCATAATTAGACGGATAATTATGTACTTGTTGCTTTTGCTTCCAAGCAAATACCATCAGACATTAAAAAAGATTAAACTGGCAGCCATGGCTATGAGCTTGTATTGGTCGGCTAAGTTCCACTGTGTTAAAAATAAGCATGTTATGTTGAGGCGCAGTAACACTGTGTGTCGTCTGAGTGATTGTGTGGGAATTAAGAAAAAGGTGCAGTTTAAAGCTTTGATTAGCAATACATCAGGAAGAAATATGTGAATATAACCAAGAAAATAAACAGGTGTAATGCTTATTGTTGCATAATTTTGTATGTAAAAAAAAAAAAAAAAGCTAAACGGCTTTCATTCTGGTCTAAAACGCCTCCGCAGTTTGCTGACAGCACACAAGGGACCAGCCAGAGACGTCTACTGCTCTAATCTTTAAAACTTTTTTTATTGTTTCACTTTGGTAACACAGTGATCATGTATTATTCATAGTGCTGCTGCACTTAAAATGCTGTGTCCACTCTTTAAGTTATGCCTCGGTTCTTTTGTAGAGAATCGTGAAGCAAAGACCAAACACTTTGTGATGACAGGGCTGAGATTGTCTCGGGAGATTTCTTGCACTGAATGTACAGTGCTGTTGTGTAACCATGTTGAACATGTTGTTGTTGCCATCCAAACGCTGCTTGCAGGGGAGGGATGGCAAGAAAAAAACATTTTTCTCTGTTTAAAGTTCTGTTTTGTCAAAACATAAAGCAGCACTTTGTAGATAATTACTACAGTTTGCAACTTTCCTTACATAAGACCCAATTTGGAACAGTTAGCTCTTTATAGAGAATTCACTTGGTGGTTTTGTTTTCCGTCTTCTCTGTACAGAATAAAAGTCAGTGGTCGTCTATGGCGGTGAATCCTCTGGGAAAGCTGCGGCTATGAATATTTGATGTAAATCCTCCTTTTTATCACTGACGCGGCTCAGAGCAGGAGTCCTCATTGATCTGGTGTTATAATCACAGATTAAAAGAACTCTCCCCAAACAATTCCCTGATTAAAGCTCTGTTTATACGCTCTGCTCGTGACCAAGCGAGATTCTCACGCAGGCATTGAAGAGAGCCCCCGTAGGATGAGCGGAGCTGCGAACACACAGTCTTTAATGTCCCTCCCACTGGCTATTGTGAACGCCACGTCTCTAGATCTGTTTCAGCTCATTAACTCCCGAACTTGGCCTGAATCTAACATGTCATGCTCATGAATCGAATCCGTGGAGAGATGAGGCGATAGAACGGAAACAAAAATAGAAAGAAACATTTTCCAGGACATTCAACAGATTTGTTTCCTGTGGATCTTTATTTCGCTTCTTTAAATACAGTATGAAAAATGGTTCAATAGATGATATAGTCTTTAAATGAGTTTCTCTTTCACAGCTCTTATCCTACATTAGTACAACAGCATTTACCTCCATCTAATTTCAATTTCATGTTTTCTGCTTACTCTGCTGTATTACTGTCTAGGCTGCTGGAATCCTAATCCTGATTGTTGACTGGAGACACTTAAATACCGGCTCCTGTGTACTGCAGAGATAAATACCTAAACTGCAAGCCAGTGACATTTCAGTGGGCTCTTGGCCTCCTGTCAAACCTCCATTTGTGAGTTTAAATGATTGGTGATGAATTTCATCTTAATTACAGCAAAGATGCCAAGCCCAGAGTTCATTCTCATCGTGTCCAGTTTGCCAATTATGGACGTGGCTGGCGATGCAGTGGATTCCTCTCATTTCTCAAACCCATATCGTCCCCGGAGGACAGGAGATTGGTACGTGCCCAGTGTCTCACCGCTGTACTCAAAATGAAGCAGATGAGATTACTCTGTGTGCATGAAGACGGTTTTTCGCCTAATATCAACTAGGAGCCTGCCTCATGCATACTAATCATAAGGATACGTTATTTCATGCGAAGTTGCTCTCACCTTCATTAGTGTCTAAAATGAAACATAGGTGTTTTTTTTATATGCGATTGATATTCTGGAGAAGTTTCCAAAGTGAGAGACTTCTGAGCTTGATGACTGTGACAAAGCTAAACTCACTATCTCCTCCCGCTGCAGTCTATCTGTGCTGAAGAAAAACCTCACTGTAGAGCACGAGAAATCGGGACAAAGAGATGTGTTTTCGTTCGCATTCAGTTGCTGTAAGAGGGACTGTTAATTCTTGTTTTCCCCATATCAGATTAAATTTGCTTTCTTCATGCATGTGCTGAAGGTAATCTGTTCCAGTGCTCAGAGTTATGATTATCCTGGTGGCAAGGACAGAAAGATAGAGAGGCTATAGCAGCCCCAAGTAATTAAATTAGCCCCGAATGGCTAATTGGATCAATTTGGAAGGCAGACACTGTCAAGGATAAGAGTAATCATCTATGCAGTAGCAATCTTTTATTGCTCAGACACGTCTTGTAAAAGAGACAAGGTGTGATCCCGAAGGTTAATGTAATTACTGTCCAATTCTCTCACTCACTGTGCACAATAATGCTAATTAATCTAAGATCTCTGGACTATAATGAAGCGCGACAAGCCAGGTAATGCTGATTATAGTATTTAGGACATGGCTGAATATTCTCTGTTATTTCCTCATCCCAGGCTCAGTGATGATGCTGCTGCAATTAGGCCACTCATTCCTCACACCTTTACAAGACTATTGGCTTCAAAGCATTCGATCTTATTGCAAAGTGAGAGTATTTTGTTCTCACCTGCGCTTCACATTTAGTATGA